>NW_027555847.1:246126330-247326330 GCF_003287225.1 Phascolarctos cinereus | reverse complement strand
TATTTATATATATATATATATATATATAATATATATAATATATATATGTATGTGTGTGTGTGTGTGTGTGTGTGTGTGTGTGTATGTATATGTATATATGTATATAGTATCCATATACATACACACATATGATAAGGCTAGATTTGCCTATGAGAAATTACAAAGTTCTTTTAACGACTCTAAATTTCTTTCTAAAATAAAGACATCTTTTTAAGGTGATGAGGGCCTGGACCAGATATGTGTAGTGGAAGGCCCTAACTTTTATTTAAGATGGTGAATAGCCAATCTGAAGAGATGGAATTGAGTGTACATACAAAAAGCTCCATTAGAAAAGTTTGATGGCTTTCTCACCCTGGTGACCTTTGAGTGAAGAGGGCAAAAAGCCGTAAGCCTCTGGCGTTGGGGAGCCCTTTTTTCACTTAGTCACTGTGTGGCTTTAAATGCATGATGCTTTTGTTTCTTCTGTCTCTGGCATGTTTATTCTTCCTGGCTCCTTGGTGAAAGATTGAAAGACTTATAAGCAACCAGATGTCTTGCAACTGGAGTCCCTAGAATGGCAGCCTACTTGATGAGCCAGTATAGCTCTGAAGAGAGACTTACTTGATCCACTCCAACAGTAGATGAACCCAGCAGCTGAAACACTGTCCTGCAAACGAGAGAGATCCTTCTCCCACTTGAACTTTCTAGCCCGCTCTTAAAAATTATGATTAACTGAAAAGTGAGAAGATATAGTCAAGGTAGGAAGGTTAGGGTTAGTGGTTAAGACAAAGAAAGGGAAATATCTTCTATTCTTTTAAAAATTGGACTACAAGCCCCTCATAGCCTGGTTCTAATTTTTCCAACTTTGTTCCACATCATTATCCTTCACGTACTGAATTGTCCAGCTTTTTACTTTTCTTCACACTTTCATCTCTTATTTCTGTGCTTTTGTATTGGCTATCCCTCATGCCTGAAATTCACCCTCTCCTTCCTTCAACCAATAAGCATTTTTAAGCACCTACTATGTTTTAGTCATTGTGCTAAGCACTAGAGACTCAAGTACAAAAAATGAAATAATTCCTACTTGCAAAGAGTTTATAGTCTAATAGGTGTGACAAGCACCTATATGAGTATAAATGGCATTAATACAACATTAATACATGCAAATATATTTGGGATATAACCAGGTTTTCAACCAAGCCAGGGTCATTTTGTGTATGTATGCATATATACCAGATGTCAAACCTAATTGGTGGAGAGAATACTAATGCAATTCTGTGGATCTGTATCAGAGTGGAGTTGATGAGAGAACTGTTTTGGGGAAAGACACATGGGGTTTCAGATCTTCTTTGGGAGAGAAAGAAAGACCTTGGAAGCTGTAATATGTAAGGAAGACAGGGTCTTCACCATGTTCTTGATTTCTAGAGTGTTTCCTTAGAGATTTCAGACAGTCTTTCTCCTTGAGGGAGTTGAGCACTCTCTCTGAGAACTGAGCTATCTTGAGCTCAGCTAGAGAGCTTGTTCACTCTTGTCAATCTGGCATAGTTTAATCTGTAGCTTCTCTGATTTATATTTGCTAGTTGCTTGGGTAAATGGGTTTATCCACTATTCACTATTTGTAATGGTCTTTTGTATAACCAGTGTTGGGGGGAAGGGGTTAAGCTGGAATTTGTAAGCTTAAGGCTGGTGACCAGGGGAGCTGTTTTTGTTCCAAACCTATTGTACTCAGGGGCAGCTAGGTGGCACAATGGATAGAGTGCTAGCCCTGGGGTCAGGAGGACCTGAGTTCAAATCTAGCCTCAGACACTTGCTAGCTGTGTGACCCTGGGCAAATCACTTAACCCCAATTGCCTCCAAAAAAAAAATTAAAAAGCCAAACAAACCTATTGTACTCCTAGGCCATCACTATTTTTTTGGGAGTGGCAGATAGGTATGGTTCTAGTCTAATACCCTGCTTAGAGGCAAGAGAAGAAGCAAGTGCCCAGCCACACCTCTTATCCTTCTCCCCTAAAGGTGGAAGCTGCAATGTCCCTTGAAAAGGGGTGAACCAGATGAGAGCTATGTGTCTATGCATTTTAACAATACATGTGGGCATACATATCTTATATGAACACATATATCTTAAAGGGAGGGATGGCACCAGCAATTGAGAAGATCAGGCATAGCTTCATGCAAAAAATGCTACTTGAGCTGAGTTTTAAAACAAGAGACATACTTGATGAAGCATAAATGAGGAGGAAATTCATTGCAGGCATATAGGACCACTGGCATGTAGGGACTGAGACAGGAAATAGAGTGTCACGTATGAGGAACAGAGAGGAGGCCAGTTTGGCTGGATCACAGAATGCCTGAGGAAGAGTAATGTCTAACTATGCTGGAAAGATAGGCTACAGCCAAGTTGTGAAGGGCTTTAAAACCTAGACAAAGGGATTTTTATTTTCTCCTAAAGGCAACACATAACTACTGGAATTGATTGAGCAAGGCAGTGACATGGTCACATCTGCACTTAAAGAAAATTACTTTATTACTAGCTGTGTGACCCAAGGTGAGTCACTTAACTCCAGTTGCCTAAAAAAAAAAATTACTTTGGCAGCAGCATGTAGTATGCTCTAAAATGTCAGGAGATAAGGTCAGAAAGACCAGTTAAGAGAGTATTGCAAAAATCCAGACAGGAGTTGATAAAGGACTGAATTAAGGTAGTAGCTGTATGAATGGTGGAGAAGGGTTCAGATGTGAGAGATGTTGTGGAGGTAGAGTTGGCAAGATTGGGCAACTGATTGACTGTACAGGGACAGGGGAGGGAGGAGTTAAGGGAAATGGCAAGGTTATATACTTGAGGGACTGAAGGATGGTGGTACATTTGACAGAACAGGGAAGTCTGGAAGAGGAAATGGCTTAGGGGGAGAGAGAATGAGTTCTATTTTGGACCTGTTGAGTTTGACATGTATCTGGGACATCCAGTTTAACACATCCAATCAGCGATTAATGATGTAGGACTGAAGTTTAGGGGAGAGGCCAAGGCTGGATATACTTATATACATGCATACATATGCATATTTGGGTACACATATGTATTCATATTCTGTGAATTTTCTGCATAAAAATGTTGGTTAAACCCATGGGAACTGATGAGGTTACCAAGAGACAGTGTAGAGGGAGAAGGGAAGAGGGCCTCGGACAAAATCTGGGGGCACATTCACAGCAAATTAGACAGAAAAGGAATAGTCAGAGAAGTAGGAGGAGAACCAAGAGAAAGCAATATCATGAAAACCCAGAGAAGAGAGAATATCCAGGAGGAATATCAAATGCAGTAGACAGGTTGAGAAAGAGGAGAAGAGTGAAAAGACCACGGGATTTGGTGATTAAGAGATCATTGCTAACTTTGGAAAGAATGGTTTCAATTGAGCAATGAGGTGAAAAGTCAGATTGCAAAGGGCTGAGGATTGAGTCAAGAGCAAGTAGAGGCAGTGAGAGTAAAGCCAATGGCATAAGCCTTAAAAAGAAACAGGAGCCACCAAACTATACATAAGGATCCCTACAACTTGCATATTGACTTTGAAAACCACATATTAATATTATGCATATTTTATTGCATTTTTATTGATTCTGTTAAATATTTCCAAATTACATTTTAATGTGGTTCAGGCAGCACTGGGGAGTGCTGTGGGCCAATTGTGGCCTGTGGGCCATGTGTTGGACACCTCTGGTATAGACAAGTCTTTCAAGAAGCATGTCTGAGAAAGGGAAGAAATATATAAGATAATATGAGGGATGGTAATGCCAGCTGATATAGGGGGGAGACAGACAGACAGAGAGACAGACAGAGACAGAGAAAGACGGAAAGAGAGAGAGAGAGCGAGAGAGAGAGAGAGAGAGAGAGAGAGCAGATGACTGGGGGGGGCAATCTGTTAGAGAAAATGGGAAACAATGGGATCAGGTTTACCATGTAGAATGGTTGACCTTAGCAAGAAGGACCACCTCTTTGTCAGGATTGGAGGAAATGAGAAGGCAGTGGTAGGTGACTTTAAGGAGTTTTGAGATGAAGAGAGTGGGAGAAGAGGGAGCTCATATAAAATGGTCTTAATTTTCTCTCTAAGTGAGAGGCAAGGTATGTGAAGCTTGAAGGGGGAAATGATGGCTTGGAATAGCTTTTGTGGGAGTGAGATAGGGAATCAATTAGGCAGAAATGAAAGCACTGCCTTGCTGTAGTAAGGACTCATTTGAGGTTGGAGAATATGAAATTGTAATGTACTTAGTCATCACATCTATGAAATCTCCTCCAGCCACATTCAGTAGCTTTTAAGTAAGAGTGGATCAGATGAAAGTAATCCAGGGATGAGGTTTGGCAAGAGATAAGTAGTGATAGGACAAGGGCAGCTAGGTGGTATAGTGGATAAAGTGCCTGTCCTGGAGTCAGGAAGACCCAAATTCAAATCCAACCTCAGACATTTACTAGCTGTGTGACCCTGTTTGCCTCAGTTTCCTCATCTGTAAAATGAGCTGGAGGAAGAATTGCCAAGAAAACCCCAAAAGGAGCCACAAAGAGACAGACATGACTGAAAATGACTAGGGAACAAGGAATTTGGGAGCAGAGGACATATAGAGTTGAAATGGTTATTTAGTTTTTTTTTCAAGTCACCACTTAAGTGCCAACTTCTACATGAAGCTTTTCCTGTTCACCATAAATGCTAGGATCTCTTACCAACTGCAACAAATAAGCTTGTATTTATTTTGTATGTGCCCCCTTTCTATTTCTGTCTCTGTCTCTCTGTCTGTCCTCTAAAAATAGAGCTACCAATAATTTTGTGACTTGACTTGGTGATAATTTCATCCTTGAAAAGGTGAAGGGACAAATAAGGGGAAATTCTCATATAAATCTGATTCTCACTAACAAACAGCTTGCTGGAGTAAAAATGATGGGGATTCTGAGAGGAAGAAATCACTCCCTCTTAGAGTTTGTGATAGAAGACAAGAGGAAATCTGAGCATAGTCTGACTGACAGGCATCCTAGATGCCTTAGGAAAACATGTTTCAAAGGATTCAGAGGAAAGAGAGGTAGGATCCCATGGGGTGACATGCTTACAAGGGAAGTAGGTCTAGGAGGAATGGGGGATGCGCAGGAATGAAATTCTGAAAACACAAAGGAAAACAATTCCAATGAGGAGGAAAAAATGAGATTTGTCTAAAGAGATTGATATGAATGCACAGGGAACTAATCAACCAATTTGCATTTTAAAAGGAGTCATATAGTGATCAAGGATGGATGAGCATGACCCAGTTCTGTTAAAATAGTGTCAGGAGTGTTAAATTTCAGAATGATCTGGCAGAGGGAAGCTAAAGACAATAGAAAGAGGATTTTTAAAAAATCATGTGGGGAGGAAAAGGAGGATTAAAGAAGGATCTTTGCTTCGGGTGGTTGAGACAGTAATAACTGAAAACAGAGCCAAGGAGGAGCCTCTCAATTCCAGTTTCATTTCTGTTTTCTCTGCTAAGGAGGATGTGCTCTAGAAAGGACTAATCAAAAATGACTATTATGGAGTAAGCTAAGTGAGTAGTAAGAAGGTAAGTAAGGATGTAGTAAGAGAGTTGCTCTCGATGAATTCCAGGCACCTGGCCCAGATGAACTACATCCATTAGTCCTAGAAGATCTGGCAGGTGTGATCAATGAACCTGCTGTCAAAGGTATTTGAAAGATCATGGAAAACAAGAGAGGTAACACAAGATTGGAGAAGGGCAAATGTTGTTCCAATTGTGTTTTTAAAAAAAAAGGAGTTAGGGTGGGGAGAAAAGAGTCTACCAGCTACAGCATAAGTCAGTTGACTTTGATTCCTGGGGAGCATTCCAGGGCATTGTATTTGGCCCTGTGTTGGTTAACACGAAACATATCCACTCAGTGACTTGGGTAAAAGTATAGATGACATACTCATCAAATTTGCAGATGTCACAGAGCTGGAAGGGGGTAGCTAACATAGTGGTTGAGAGTCAGGATCCAAAAATATCTCAACAGGCCAGAACAAATATCTCAACAGGCCAGAGCATTGGGTTGAATCTAATAAGATGAAATTTGATAGAGAGAAATGTAATTTGGGGTGGGGGAGAGAGGTATGAGAATCAACTTCACAAGTACAAAATGGCGGATCATGGTGAGACAGCAGTGCAATGTTGTAGCCAAAAAAATTAATGCAATCTTTTGCTGCATGAAGAAAGAAAAGCTTTTAGGAATAGAGAGGTGATAGTCTTACTGTTTTTTGCTCTTGCGAGACTTCATCTGTAATATTCATGTCTGGATGCTGTGATTTAAGAAAGAAATAACCATGCTGGAGAGTGTCGAGGGGAGAGGATCCAGCATGTTGAAGAGCCTTGAGAGCATGTCATATGAGTGTTGGTTGAAGGAATTAGGGGTATAGCCTGGAGAAGAGAAGAGCTGGGGGTGAAGGGAGGGATGATAGTTGTCTAATGGAGGAGAGGTTATATTAAACATTGTTTCACTTAGCCAGTCAATAAACATTTATTAAGCACTTGCTATGTGCCAGACACTGTACTAAGTAAGCACAAGGGATATTAAAAAAAGAAAACAAGAGAAAAGAAAAAGGCAAAAGAAGGTCCTTGCCCTCAGGGAGCTCACAAACCAATGGAGGAGAAAACAAACAAACAAGTATGTATAAACAAGCTACATACAGTATAAATAGGAAATAAGATAGGGGAAGGCATTGGAATTAAGAGGGATTGTTTGGAAAAGGCATCCTGTAGCAGATGGGATTTTAGTTGGGACTTGAAGGAAGCCAAGGAATCCAGCAGGCAGAGATGAGGAGGGAGACAGTTCCAGGCACGGGCAAGAGTCAGAGAAAATACCTGGAGCCAAGGGATGGAATGTCTTGTTTGTGGAATGGCAGGGAGAGCTGTATTACTGGATTGATGAGTGTTCTGTGTGTTGAAGGCTGCAGAGAGGTCAAGGACAATGAGGATTGAGAAAAGGTCACTAGGTTTGGCAACTAAGAAATCATTGGTAACTCTAAAGGGAGGAGTTTCAGTGGAAAAATTTCATCTGAGAGAGATAGAACCAGGAGCAAGGGATGGAAGCTGGGAAAAGGCAGATTTAGGTTTGTTCTCAGGAAAAACTTCCTAACAACTTGAGTGATCCAAAGGTAGAAGAATGAGAGGCTGGGTTCCACCTCTTCAGAGGTCTTCAAACATAGGCTAGACAACCACTTGTCAAGTATGTCATAATGGACATTCCTTTTGTGTTTGGGTCAGGGTAGGTGGCCACTTGAGGTCTCTTCCCACTCTCCAATTCTGCGATTCTGTAAAACCTGACTCAATACTACAGTTAAAAACTTAAAATGACTCTGAATCTGAATGAAAAGGTAATCTCTTCTCAATATGAAATGGTATCCTTAAACTGGGCAGAACCAGTGTGTGTTTTGGAGACTAAAGAGGGGTTTTTTTGGGTGACCCTCATATTTTTTAAATGGTTAAAAAAACTATTTGCTACAGTGTTTTGGTTTTCTTAAATTTACAACATGACACTGTCCTCATTTGCATTAAAATTTTTGTCACTCCTTGTGTATTTGGGGAAGGAAAGGTATCTGAATCTTCCAAAGCTTTCTACCCTCCAATATGGAAAGATGGAAACTGTAACAATCTGGGCATTTTGATTTGTAAGAAATAAAACAAGAGACTGATTAAGAGGAACCTAGTTTTATCTGAACAACTAAAGCACAACTAAACTAAATGTGTTGGCAAATATATGAATCACTTGTAGAGTTTCTATTGCAGAATTTTTCATTAAAGTGAACTCCAGGGCTGATGTTCTGTTTTCTTCTATACATATGTTCTGTTTTCTTCTATACATAAAGGTTCTCCTCCCCATTCTGACTGCACTCTGCCCTTTTAGAAAATAGCTCTCTGTTTAGGGAATGGAAGAGTATATATCACAAATAATTTCTTTGCCTGCCATCGGGGAACAAGGGGTCAAAGGTATGTTCTCAGAGAAGCTGAGTTCAAATTTCAGCCCTCCTATTTCATATCTGTGTGACTTTAATCAAGTCACTTTATTACTCTGGGCCTCCATGTCCTCATCTGAAAAATAAAGGAGGTGGATTCGATGACTTTTTAATGCCCTTTCCAGTTCTAACACTAGGATTCAATGGTCCTATGACCTTTTAGATGCTTTCAGAGTGAAGATGAGGGGGCCTACACCAGGAGTATGCAGAGTCAGCTGAACCATCGATTGTTAAATTTTCAGTGTGAACATTTACACCTTGGAAATACAAACACTACAAATCAGGGCTTGATTTATTGTTTTGCCACTTGTCTAGACTTAAAAAAGCAATGGAGAAAATGTCAATAATGCAGATTAAACTTAAAAGTGTGTACTGGTTAAATTTCTTTTCCCTGAGAGTTGGTTGTTAAACATTTATTAACACTCTTCTGCCTCTCCCACCAACCCCCGGCCTCCAACACTTCAGAAACAAAGATTTTTTTTTGTCATTTGAAACAGTAGTTTGGGGCTTTTAGATCTCTGACATGATCTGGAAGTATACATGAGGTGGTCCATTATTGAGACTGAAAAGGGAAGATAAGATAAGAGCAGCCATTCAGTGCTGAAAACACTAATTTGAGATATTTAAGGGAGAGCTATATAGCCTAACTAGAAGTTCTCAAAGCTGTTGGTTGTGGTGGTGGTATCGTCATGTAATCCCTGCTACTGGGAGACTGAGGTTAGAGGTTCTCTTGAGCACAGGAGTTCGAGCTGCAGTGGTTAAGCCAACTGAGTGGCTGCACTAAATTTGGCATTAGTATAGTTAACCCCCAGGAATGAGGGGCCAATAAGTTGCCTAAGGAGGGATGAACTGCCTGTCCTAGGTGGAAAACCAGAGTAGGTCAAAGCTCCCATGCTGAGTGGTACTAGGCCTATGAGTAGCCCCTGCCTTTCCAGCCTGGGAGAGATTAGGAGAATCAGTCTCCAAAACAAAACAAAAAACAAACACCCTTCCCCCTCAACCAAAAACCCAAGGTTAGGTGAACCAAGGTAGGGACAACAAAAGAAGCATATGATGACATTATTAGCCCCCCTACCCCCAACCCCTCCCTCAGTTAGGATAGTAGTTTATACCTTGATACTAGGGCAGCAGCAGCAGCAGCAGATACTTCCAAAATGGAATAGGACAGGGAAAGGGTACAACCAAGATATCATCAGGGTCTTGGGATCAATGGTCTTTAGGCCATGGAAGAAGGAGGAGGAAAAGGACCACGATGGTCCAAATCTTTTAGGATTTGAACAAGTTATGCCAAATTCTTGCCATGCCTGTCATTGCTACCTTCAACAGGGCAACTCAGAGGTGCTAATGAGAACCAGGTATTTTAGGTGAGCCAGGGTCTTGCTCAGGTGATCTAATTGGTTTCCGTCTGCTAATATCTCAGTCAGGAAGGCATAAATCATTGAGGTTGCATGGAAAGTCAAAGTTTCTAGCCTATAAGTTTCTTATCAGATTCCAGGAAAAGGAGATGTGTCTAGAACAGTCTGTTGCAAGAAAGACAAGGTACTCCCTCCACCCCCAAAACACAAATAAAGAACTAGAGGTTTTCCTGGACTCTAATATTAGGGTACTTCTAAGTTACAAAAAACAACATAGGCACAGAATGTTATAAAATATTAGAACTGGAAGGGATCTTGGAAAATACCCATTCGCATCGGGGTAGTGTGATTTACTGGACCGATCTCTGGACTCAGGAAAGTTTGGGTTTCAATCCCGCCTCTGACACTTTCTGGGGGACCCTATATCATTTAATCTCCTTGTTGTTTTTCAAATACAACACTCCATTTCCTGACTCCAAGCATTTTCACTGGCTGTCCCCAAGCCTGGGGTTCTCTCCCTCCTTTTCTCTGCCTACTGGATTCCTTGGCTTCTTTCAAGTCTTAGCTAACATCTTGTCTTCTACAATAAGCCTTTCTTGATCCTCCTTGATGCTAGTGCCTTTCCTCTGTTGATTATTTTTAATTTATCCTGTATGTAGCTTTCTTGAAACTTCCCTGGGGAAGAATGCGTGGATAAGAACAATTTGTTCCAATGGCTGTGAAGGCTGAAGCAGCTGCTGTGAGATGCTGAGAGCTTGGTCAGACATCCAAGGTCCTCTTCAAAATGAAGGATGAGTGTGCATAGTTATTTGCATATTGTCTTCTCCGTTAGACTGTGAGCTCCTTGAAAGCAAGTTCTGTCTTTTGCATTTCTTTGTATCCCTTGTGCTTAGCATGGTGCCTGGAGCATAGTAGGCACTTAAGAAATGCTAGTTAACTGACTGACAGACTCCATGGCCCTTTTCTTCATTTCTAAAGAACCCAATGATCTTCATGGTCCTTTTCTAAGTTTATGTTCCTATGATCTTTTCCAGATGAGAAACCAAGATGGAGAGAGAGAAAAAGTGACTTGTCCAAGATAACACATTTAGTGCCTGGATGGCATTTCCCCATATTTAATAACATAATAGAATTATCGTCTAGACTGCATGATCTCTAAGTTTCTTTCTAGCCCTAAAATGACCTTAAGAGACAATCTGCTTTTCTTCCAAAGCCCATATTGAGGTTGAATATTTACTATATAGCATATGTTAGCTTTAAGGAACTTGAACTGGAAGAGTGTTTTCAACAGGGTATAGAAGTAGGTGTTATCTTCATTTTTAAGGACTTACCCTTTTTACTGGAAGTCTGGGCTAGGTCAAGCCTGTCTACATCACCACTAATGGTATAGAAGGTGGTGATCATTTCAGATTATGAGGAAGCATTGTCCAGTATAAATGATTTAAAGCGAAAACATCAAACACATCCATTTGCAGCCAGAGGAAATGTTGCTATACCCCCCTTGGTTCAGGGCACAAATCATGAAGTTCACTAACTGTAACTTGAGAATGTCATCCTGCTTTCCGATTTGACAGTCCTTTGTTCAAGCATATGAGAACTGATGCTCATAGGTTTTCTGTTCTTCCACTTGGAAACCGGTGTCTGAGCTCTCTGATCAATTATTAGATGCTACAAATGTCTCACAAAGCAGTAATTCCAGGTCCTGTGGAAAGAATCCTGGCTCTCACCTCAGTTTGCCAATGTAAACCCAATCTCTAGTTTGGTTAGTATCCCAAGTGAAGCAAACGTTATAACCTAAAGTAACAATGTGTCTCTGTTTCTCAGAAAAAGTACGGAATGTACATACTTTGATCCTTTCTCCGTGGGAGAGGTGTGTGTCACAGGAATCCCTCTGCTTTCCCCCAATATTATTAAAACGATTTGTACATGAATATTTTGTGTTCATGTATTATGTAGGTAACCAAGGAGAAGGCTACGCTCTTTTTCTGTACTTTGATATAGGACCAGGGACCATTATGGTCACAGAATTCAAACAGTTCTCAAAAGAATTACAAACTATTAATAACCATATGAAACATTGTTACAAATCTGTAATAATAAGAAGAATTATAATTAAAACAACTCTGAGATTTGACTTCCCATCAGCCCCTTGGTAAAGATGAAAAAAGATGGCTGTCTATCTATCTATCTCTCTGTCTCTCTGTCTATCAATAAAACAATTTGTTTAGTCACTCTGATAGGAACCTATTTCATAAATGCAAATTAAATGCAAGATTAACACAAAGTAAAAAGACTGAGATTTCACCTCAGTCCGTGCAAGTTGGTAAGTATAAAAAGAGATAGAAACAGTCCATTTGAGAAGACAGGAACTAAACAGTTAATGTAAATATGAATTGGTCTAAACATTCTGAAAGTAATTTGAAATTATACTTTTAAAAAGTGACTAAAATGTTCATACTCTTTGACCCCACTGCTAAGCATACGCATCTAGGAGGTCAAAGTTAGAAAGGTCCAATATTTATTGCAGCACTTTTTGTAGCTGCAAAGACTTCCATGGGGGTGTATGTCCAGTAGTGGGAGTGCTAGGACAAAGGTTACAGAAAAATGCAGTCATTTTTTCTTATATGATTTCAACTAGCAATCCAGAATGCTTGGGCCATTTCTTAGTTCCACCAATAGTGTTTTTGCATAGTTCCTTCAACATTGATTGTTCCCTTATCTTTCATCTTTGTCACATTTCATGGAGAAGAGTAAAACTTCAGAGTGGTTTTAATTTGCACTTACCTTGCATGTAATTTGTGTTTACAAAAGTAAACACTGAGGAATGACTAAACAAATTTTGGTATATAAATGTAATAGAGTAGTATTGTACCATTAGAAACCAAGAATATGAAAAATTCAGAGAAAAAGGTATAACAGATGTTTTGATGAGTTCAGATGCCTTCCCCCCATGGATGGGGAAGATAAGTATACACTCACTAAGAATTCTGGGACTTGTGGTTTACTTTCCTCTTCTTAGCCCTGGAGTAAATGGAAATGTCTTAGCATTTGGACTGGACAGGGGATGGGATAATACCAGTCACGGGAGTCTTTAAACTAATCTAGGAGAAAGAGAGGGATGGAGTTGAGTTATTATGGGACTGAGCTGCTGCTGGAAGAAACACTAGCAGTTGTTCAGTTGTGTCCTACTACTATTCATGACCCCATTTGGGGTTTTCTTGGCAAAGAAACTGATTTGCCATTTCCTTTTTTTTTTTAATAGATGGTCACTTTCCATTTTTGTAACTAAGGAAAGGGGATACATTTTACAGATGAGGAAACTGAGGCAAACAGGGTCAAGCAACTTGCTTAAGGGTCACACAGCTAGTTAGTGTCTGTGATTGGATTTGAACTTAGATCTTCCTGATTCTAGGTCCAGCATTCTATGCACTGCACTACCTAGCTGCCTCTAAAAACAGCAGCATGCTATTCATCAAATAATTCAGACAGACTGTTGAATGACCACCCCTTTTAAGAAAAGGGGAAAATCTGAAAAAAGTTTTCTCTCTCCAACTCCTACTCTCTTCTTACTATATCCAGGTATTATCTAGTATCTACTTCTGATTTGTTTCTTCATTATACTTCTTTATACTGACTCCAGTTTCTTTTTCACAAAAAGTTTATTGACTGTGAAACATTATATATCACTTGAGCATATTTTGGTCACATGCAGAAGGTACAAAGAAGGGAGCCTTTGGTTGTTTGACTATACAGCTTTTAAGTTACCAGGAAGTTCTTTTCCACTTTAGGATCTAGAGGCTGCCTAAAGGCTTAATGAGCAGGTATGATTTTTATTAATAATTTTTACATTTCAATTAACTTCATAGTAGGTAAAATTCCAAAGTGACCTTGGGATTCTTCTTTCCTTCTAGATCAGTTAATGATCTAATTGTATAGAAAAGGGTAGCTGATTAAATTTCCAATCCCAATGTAAGTGAGAGAGAAGAGGGACAGGGCAGGAGAGGATGGCACTCAGGCCCCTTAGACAGCATTTCTTTAACAAAAGGTACTAGAAAGGAACATATTACCTCTTAGTGCAAAGGGATAGGTATGTCTTGGGAGGATTCAACTCTTCCCCTTCTAGAAAGGAGACAAGAGGAAAATAAAGAAAGGATAACCAGCTAGCCAATTTTTCTCTCCACAGTGACACCTGCAGGTTACATGGAAAACATGAACTGAAGTCAGCAGGAGGGTGGCAGTGGGGGGAGGGAGGGATTCACACACACATACACACATATGTGTATAAATGCATATATACACATGCATATATTATACATACATACAATAACTATAACAATGTATCTGGAAAGCAGAATAAAACAAAATGTATAATTATACTGCCCAAGTCTGACCTGGAGAAGAGTTGCAAAAATTCACTCCGTTCCCATTGTTACAAAGATGGAAAATGACCAGGTGCATTTGATGCATTAGTTGGTTTTGCTGAATTTTCCCCTGTATTTTCTACATATTTTTCTTTCTATATTTTATTCAATTTTTGGAATTTTTTTCTTTATTTCTTAATCTTTGTTACAAGGAAAGGTTCTCTGGGTAGGGCGGGGTATATGCTCCATCTCTTGGCTCCAGGCATTTTCCCTGGCTGTTCCCCACACCTGGAGAACTCTCCCTCCTCATCTTTGCCTACTGCCTTCTCTGGCTTCTTTTAAATCCCAACTAAACTCCCATCTTCTACAGGAATCTTTTCCCAACCCTACTTAATTCTAGTGTCTTCCCTCTCTTTGGACATATTTGTTTGCTTGTTGTCTACCCCATTAGACTGTTTGCTCCTTGAGGGTAAGGACTATTTTGTCCCTTTTTTGGTATCCTCAGTGCTTATCACAGTGTCTAACACATAATTGGTGCTTAATAAATGTTGATTGATTTCAGAAACAAGAAGTATAAATAAAACATTAAAAGAAAAATGAAAATAAATGCCATTTGATACTGACATGACTAAATCAAGTTATAACTGGGACTCATTTTCTTCATCTATAAAATAAGAGGATTGGCCTAGAAGTGTTCTGAGGTCTCTTCTAGCTCTGACTCTAGGTCTTATGATCATGCAATATCCTCATCTTCCTCAATTTATTATTCTGTCCCAGGGATTGGGATGGTATTGGTTTGAGCAACAAATGAATAATAATAGATGATTAGTGTCTTACTCCTCTCCCTCATCAAGGAAAAGACCCAACATTGTATTAAAATCATCAAAACAGACAAAACCATGGGATGGGTGGAGGGAAATAAGACCTTCAATTCTTTTGCCCTAAACAGAGAATTCAAGCTGAGCCATTTTGTGTAGGTGACATGAGAGACATATTAGCAGCTGTTTTGCCCCTCTCTCACCCATTTTTTTTCCCCCTTGAGACTAAGAATGTTGAGCTGAGTGGAGAAGTGAGATGTGACCAGGAGCTAAGGCCCAGAAAAAATAGCCAGTGGGGAGGTGTCTGGATTATTTAGTTTATTTATTTATTATTAGAAGCTAGGAAGCTTCTAAAAACCTCATTGACTGGTGAAAAGACTGGGAAATGAATTCACTGTTTTACCCTTCCTGTGATGCTTTTCACTGTTCAGGACCCCAAGCAGTGCCCTGGATTCCAGCTCTGATTCCCATATCCCTTTTCCATAGACATACATAAATAACTATGATTTGTAGAAAGATATGGACAAGTACTATCTTGAGAAAAAGTATGCATGACTGAGATACATAACGGTGGAGATGCTACCCATATCAATGAAATCAGAGTTCTAATAAGAATTATGTGAAATCATAGGTATAAATGGTCTTTGTCTACTGGGAAAATCAGGGAAGGCTTCCTGGAGGAGCTGAGTTGCACTTTAAATGATTGAGAGAAATTCAGCAGGTTGGAGGCATAGGAACAAAGCCTGAGGAAAAAGAAGAAGATGTAAAAAAATGTCAATTTTCTCAGAGTTACTGCCTTTTTAAAATAGGGAATCTCAGAGAATAAAAGAACTCTAACTTTTCCCCCATATTCCACCAACAAAACGAAACTAAAAGGAGTGCCTAGCATACTAGGGAAGGTTGGGGATGCTGGGAAGCAATTACTCTTAGTCTTCCTCTGATGTGAAAATGAGGGTAGACAAGAAGAGAGCACTTTCATCTTTTTTTAAAATTTATTTTGATTTATCAACAATCACTTCCATATGCTTTTGAGTTTAAAATTTTTCTCCCCCTTCCTCCCCACCACCCTCCCCAAGATGGCACACAATCTGATATAAGCTATACATTTACATTCCTATTGAACATATTTTCACATTAGTGAAGTTGTAAGTAAAAATTACTCAATTATGTTTCGCCTCCCTCAGTCTCTCCCTCCCTTTCCCTTTTCTCACCCTTTAGCCTTACAGCTTCTTCCCTCCCTTCTATCCCCCCTCCCTTTTCTTTCCCCTTTTCCCTCCTACTGCCTATAGGGCAAGTTAGATTTCTATACCTAGAGCTGATTATGTTATTCCCTTCTTGAGCCAAATCTGATGAGAGTAAGGTTCAAACAATGCACACCCACTTCCTTCTTTCCCTCTGCTGTAATAGGATTTTGTGTCTTTTCCTGTAACTTACCCTTGTCTACCTCCTCCTTTCTCAGTACATTTTCTAAAATTGGACTAATCCACTTACTTGGATCTATTTAACCCACTTGATTAGCTTTTTTTTTTTATCATTACATCAGTCAACTTATATCCACCCCCTTTATGTATACTCCTTTAATGTGGTGTAATAACAATACAGTTCTCAAGAGTTGCAAGTGTCATCTTCCCTTGTAGGGATGTAAACAGTCCACCCTTATTGACAACATATTGTATCTTTCTGTCCCATTTACCTTTTTAATGTCTTTCTTGAATCTTGTACTTGAAGATCAAATTTTTTGTTGAGCTCTGGTCTTTTTATCAGGAAAGTTTGGAAGTCCCTATTTCATTGAATATCCATCTCCTCCCTTGAAAAATCATGCTCATTTTTGCGGTAGTTGATCCTTGGCCACAGTCCAAGTTTGCCTTATGGAATATCATGTTCCACACTCTGCAGTCTTTTAATGTAGAAGCTGCAAGGTCCTGTGTAATCCTGACTGTGGTTCCATGATATTTAAATTCTTTCTTTCTGGCTGCTTGCAGCACCTTCTCTTTCATCTGGTAATTTTTGAATTTTGCTTTATATTCCTTGGTATTGTTAATTTGGGATCTCTTTGAGGTGGTGACCACTGTATTTTTTCAAAGGTTATTTTACTTCTGGTTCTAGGACTTCTGGGCAGTTTTCCTTTATGATTTCCTGAAAGATACTGTCCAGGCTCTTTTTTTCATCATGATTTTCAGGTAGTCCAATAATTTTTAAATTGTCTCTCCTGAATCGATTTTCCAGGTCGGTTGTTTTACCAATGAGGTATTTTACATTTTCATCTATTTTTTCATTTTTTTGTTTCTGTTTGACTGATTCTTGTTCTCTCATAGAGTCATTAGTTTCCATTTGTCCAATTCTAGTTTTTAACAGATTGTTTTCTTCTGTTAGTTTTTGTACTTCCTTCTCCAATTGGCCAATTGTATTTTTAAGGGATTTGTTTTCTTCAGTGTACTTTTTTTCCAATTGGCCAATTGCATTTTTTAAGGACTCTTCTACCTCTCCATTAGACTTTTAAAATCCTTCTTGAGCTCTTCTAAGAAGGCTTTTGGGCTTCAGACCAGTTCATATTCCCTTTTGTTGTTGCAGATGTGGGTTTGTTGACAATGTTGTCCTCTTCAGAATTTCTGTCTTGATCTTCACTCTTCTCATAATATGAATCTATGGTACGTTTCTTTTTACTCATGGTGTTTCTTTATTCCCTGGCCTTTAAAGAGATTGAGCTCTCCTGCTGGGGAACAGAGGGCACTGACCCAAGCTTCTTGTGTTGGGAGCCTAGGTCTTGGTCACTGGCTTTGTGTGCTGGGGCCTCTTATGCTGGCAATTGGAGGCTGTAGGTTTCTGGCAGCTTACCTTGTGTTGGGCTGGAATCAGCAAGGCTGGAACTTTCAGGCAATTCTAGGTTGCCTGCTTTTCCTTTCCTTTAGCTTTCTTCAGCTCCTTTTAGATGGGTGCTGCAGGGTATTTATCTGCCTGGGGCACCTTGTAATGCTGCTCCCTCGTTTCTGCTAATGCACTGGGAGATTCCTTTGGTAGAGTGCCGAGGCACCTGGTGGTTTTCTGAGCTGGTTTCCACCAGTTCCCCCACCCTCACTGAGGCACTTGAGGTCCAGGTGTTGGTGTTTGCCTGCTCTACCACCTGGGCTTCAGGATCTCTTCCTGGGGTTCTGACAGCTTACCTGGTGTTGGGTTGGAATCAGCAAGGCTAGGGCTTTATGAAGACTTTAGGTTGCTTTCTTCAGCTCCTTTCAGATGAGTGCTGCAGGGTGCTTATCTGCCTTGGGTCCTTTGTAGTACTGCTTCCCTTATTTTTGCTGAGGCACTGGGAGACCTGTTTGCTGGGCTGCTGCACTGCTGTTTCCCGTCCTTCTAGTTCAGCTGTTCCAGGGTTTTTTTTTTTTTCTGGGGTGATATTTTCTGAGTTTTCAGATGTTGATGGGGGGGTGAGAGCGACTACCTTTTTACTCCGCCTTTACTTCCGCTTTCATCTTTTTAATGTTACAGAGAAAATAAGCCTTCAGGACCAGGGGCCACTTTCTTCAAGGGGCTCTTTCTGTGTTTCACCTGAGTTCAGTCACTGGGAAAAGCCACTCCTCTCTACCCTCCACCTTGTGCACATTTATACATAAGGCTCACAGGTGTTGAGTGCTTTCTGGAGCAAAATTACATTTGGGGAGAGGAACTCAGAATTCCAAATCCACAGAAAGGCCTCTGACTTGTACCTTCAACCAGTCTTCTGCATTACGCTAAGAACAAACTTTTCTTAATCCATTTCAGAGATGTTCGATTCTTTGATTTTTTTTTTATGATGAGCCTCATTTCAGCAAATAAGGCAAATGCCATTTAGATTTCACTTTGGAATTCATTATGTAAATTACCTTTCTAAAGGCATTTTTGCTTCGGATAACATTCAGATTTGGGTTGCATTCCCCTAATAAATGCTACAATGATGGGATGGTGAGAGAAGACGTCCTAGGAGTACGCCAGTTAGCAGATTAATCTACAAAATGATTAAGAATTAAAAGGAAAATGAGTTTGGGGCCTTTCATGCCCAAATAGATACAAAATTCTCAGTTCAGTGGAAAGATCAATGTTTGCCTACCTTTTTTAGAGTTATTAAATTATATGTATATTACATATATGCATACATATATGTGTATATATGTATATGTACACATCTATCTATATCTAATCATCTATCTCCATCTCTGTTTTTATGTATCATACACACACATATGCATAGTGACAGTACCCCAGAGATTAATACGTCTGTTTTCTTTGAGTTACCTTATGAGGCAGGTGCACTGGACAAAAAGTAAACCTGTTTGTTGAAAGGAGCCAACTGGGAGCCTTCAGTGAGCCAAAGTCCCTGAAGCCTTTGCTGGTATTCTCTGGCTGATCTTGCTGATCTGTGCATCTCAAACTGGCTTAAACCAGCCTTGTGGTCAACTGTTCCTGCTGAACATTCTGCTTCTGTGTCCCACCTGTTCTTGGAAAGGATTGTCTACTCTCCACCCTAACCCTTTCCCCAACTTCCCCTTTGTGGTTTTCAAGCATAAATTGCCCCTGCCTCCCTAGGCTGTAGCCTTTCTTGTACCTTGTACTTGGGTGCCTCGGCACTAGTGTCTAATTTTTCTTCTAATAGAACCTTTCTGTTTTCAATTCAACTTGGATTTTTTTGTATATGAGGAGTGGGCTTCACCCAGTTGACAATCTATATAGTAAGCTTCACACAGATATTGTGCCATTGGCTGTAATGGCATGCATTGGAATTAAAATAATGGACATTTGTATTTTGTTTTAAAGTTTGCCAAGTGTTTACATATTTTATTTCATTGGAGTGATTATGGCCCATGATATTGGTTTGAGCTTACTCTTGGTGAAAAATCCAATCTTAGACTCTTGAAGTCATGGCCTAAATGACCAAAGGACTTTCTTTATTAGCAACTATGGAGAAGGAAAAAAAAATCCACTGATATTTGAGCAGGATTGGATTAAATGTATGTCAACTTTTGCTTGGGTTCATGAAAAGAAAATACGGTGTCTGGAAAGGGAACTGAGTCCAGAGAGGATCTCTAGTTTCAATTAAACTACTGATTATGGGCCATTCATTAAAAAAAAATTACTTCTCTCTGTGCCTTAATTTCCCCAGCTGTGAAATGGTTTTAGGGGACATGAAAACTGTCTTCATGTATTTGAAGGATGGTCCTATGAAAGGGAGACTAAACTTGCTTGACTCTGGGAAGTAAGAGGCAAAATTTGCAGAGCAGCAGATTTAGGATAAACTTAAGGAAAAACTTCCTAACAATTAAGAACTGTTCAAATGTGCCCCTCACTAGAGGTTCTCAAGCAAATGAATCACAAACAAACTGGACAGCTTTTAAAATTACATGGTGAATTTATTTTACATACTTCAGGACAGCAGATTCTACATGATGGAGTTTTATAGTCTCATGTACAGTCCTCCCTTGTAAATGCATATAAAATGTTCCTTTACTTGGTATTTGTTAAGTTCAGGATAAAAACAAAATGAAATTATTTTTAAAGAAATGTTGAGTGATTCCTCTTTTGTATTTGAACAGTTTTATGGTTCAAAGAAGGTTGAAAAAGAACTTTTGCTCATTGAAAACTCATACAATGTAAGAATAAAGACCCATAGCTGTCTGAGATACAGATACTTAAACTGGACCTCTTTTCAGATTAGGAAGTGGTTGGAGCTGCAGAGCATTATGGTTCTTCACCTCATTTGCATATAACTGTTTTAAGGCTTAAGAGGCTCACAAAATGAACAATCGTATGGCTATTTATAGAGTATCAGATGATTAAATAAGGATTGTTGATTTCCCAGGGGAGATTTGGTGAGTTTTTGCATCATATGTGAAAGTTGAACCTTTGATTACAAAGAGGCTTTAACTTAAGCCACTGAAAATAGCATCGAAGAACCTGGCAAATGAAGATGAAGATTCAAGAAACAGCAGGGAGTAAAAGGCCAGAATTGCTTGATCTGTGTGAAGAAGACACATGTAGTGCAGTGAGCTAAAGAAGGCTTCTGCTAGGAGATTCCTGATTGTCTGAAAAGAGGCTGGAACTCATTGGATGAGAGCTTCTGTTTAGTTATTGCCCTTTGGCACCACTTAGAATTCTAGAGAGGTAAAGACTCAGATGGACATGTTGCTGTTTCCACTTCTAGTTTGAAGGGGAAAAGCAGAGGGGAAATGCAGGCTTTGCATTTGCTTTGCTGAGAGATTCATATGCTACAAACTGACTGTTCGACATTCATCACATTCTGACAATTGAAGATCTGGATGGCTTGGTCTGCCTCGCTCAGAGGCTTATCCTGAGCTACTTTGCTATGAGCTGTTTTTGACTCAGCATGCTGGTGAGGGAATAATTATCTGGGATTTTCTGTATAGCCCAGAGAGAGCCAGCCTGGTGAATATAGTTGTCTGGTTTAAAAGGAACCACTAGCTAAATTAACTTTTTCAACACATTTTTTATGGGTGATTATAAGCTAAAAGAGTTTGTAAATTCTCTGTCATTTTGAGAGTAAAACAAAAGTGGACTTACCTAGTTGGAGAGCAGTGACACTCAAAGAAGGAGCAGTTACAGTTTGCTTTGTATGGACAGATGTTCTTATTTTTTTATTTTATTTTATTTTATTTTTAGGCAATTGGGGTTAAGTGACTTGGCCAGGGTCATCCAGCTAGTGTCAAGTGTTTGGTCTGAGGTCAGATTTGAACTCAGGTCCTCCTGACTTCAGGGCCAGTGCTCTATTCACTGGGCCACCAATTTGGTCCTTGGACAGATGTTCTTAAATGGACAAATGATATCAAGGCCTTCAATCCAGAATTGTGAATTGCTGGGAGCACATGGGTTTTTCTCACTCATATATTTCCCTGCCAGATTTCTTTTAAGTGTGTGCCCACTCACTCTCTCAGGTATTGAGTGGGAAATTGTGACGTAATTTCTGTTTGGTGAGCATTAGGAATATGTTAACCCTATCACAAGGACACTCCTAAGATCCTGAGATAGTGTGAGTGTAACCATATGGTGGTGGTCCTGCTCTGGGGATGGACACCTGCCAGTGTGAGGGCAGATTGGAGTGAGTCAGCACAGAGTATTTGTACACATGCCCCATGTGAGAGGTGTGAGGTGCTACAGTATGGGTGGACACCCCCAACACATGTTATGCTAGTATTAATGATGCTATAGATGTACTTAGAACACTACTGTTCCTTGTAAAGTTTGGGAACTCTCTTTTGAGCATGTCATGGAGCATGGAGTAGAGGAACAAGAACATGTATTCTACCATAATGAGACATATATACAAAGATAAGATGAAGTTACATTTATGTAGTGTAACTTTTTATGTATGCAGTAGAAAGAGAACTAGTTCTATGTCCTAATCTTTGTTCTATCATAATTGGCTCTGGGCAAATCATGTGATTTATCTTTTAATCTCCTGGTTTCTTCATTGGTCAAATGGGATAACAATATCTGTCCTATCTACCTTATAAGTAGGTGGGTCATAATGACTTAATGAAATAATATGTAAAGGTTCTTTGAAAAACACAAAGGGCTATACAAATGTTAGTTATTGTTGTTTTCATTAGCAATAATGCTTTCATGTTTCTCATTTGATCTGTACTACTAAGGCTTATGAAAATTATATTTGGTAAAAATAATTCTGCTAGTCTAAATCCCTTAGTCTTAGGCTATTGTGAAATGGTAGTGGTCATTTTTGTCAGGCTTAAGAGAAAAAATAGTATTTTTTTAAAAAAGTTAAAAAACAAACCAAATACAGGCTAGGTGTGGTAGAACATGCCTGTTATCCCTACTATAGGAGAAGCTAGGCGGTGCAATAGATAGAACACTGGATTTGGATTTAGGAAGATCTGAATTAAAACATGAGCTCAGATACTTACTAGCTGTATGACCCTGGGCAAGTCACTTGACCCCTATTTGCCTCAGTTCCATATGAGGACACACTGGAGAAAGGAATGGCAAAACACTCCAGTATCTTTGCCAAGAAAACCCCATGGAAATAATCCATGGGGTCATGAACAGCGGAACAGAACTGAATGAATGGCCAAACGACAATGAGGCTGGTGGATCATTTACATTTGGAAGTTCTGAGCTGAGATAGGTTTAGAGCCAATTGTGTGTCCACACTAAGTTCAGCACTAATATGCTGAGTCTTTGGGAGTGCCACTAGACTGCCTAAGAAAGCTCAAACCAGAGCAGGTCAGAAACACAGCAGGTCAAAATTCCTGTGCTAATCAGTCCTGAGTGGTTGCTGTTCTTCCAGCATGGATAAGAGGGAGACTGAGGCTCAAAAAAAAAAAATTCACTTCTGCCTAGGCTTAATTCTGATTGTGCAGCCTTTCAAAGCCCACCAAAAGATTAAAAGGGGCTAAGACAAGAAAGAAATGACAAGCTGGGAATTAACACCTTCTACTCATTTTTTCCAGGCCTAGGAACATTTAAAATCAGAAGACCAGGACACCTGAAGACTGCAGGGATTGGGGTTGGGGGAAGACAGCAGAGTCCCATGTGTCTTCTCACCTCAATTTAAAGTTTCTTAAGGGAAAGGAGTAGATTTTTTTTGTCGGGTAGCTGGGTGGTCTAGTGGACCTGGAGTCAGGAAGACTTATCTTCACAAGTTTGAATGTAGTTTCAGATATTTACTAGCTGAGTGACCCTGGGCAAGTCACTTAAGCTGTTTGCCTCAATTTCTTCATCTGTAAAATGAGTTGGAGAAGGAAATGGCAAACAACTCCAGTATCTTTGCCAAGAAAACCCCAAATGGGTTCATGAAGAGTCAGAAACGAGTCAACAACAAAAAAGATTTCTTTGCCTCCTTCTATAGTCACCTGCCATTCTGTCATGCACAAAGTAAAAGAACAGAATTTGTGTATGAGTTGGAAGATGTGCTCTGGCCACATTTCTCTCACTCTCTCTTGCTCTCACATTTACTTTAGCAAGGAATATATTTTCATCATTTACCACACACTAGGTATAAAGAGATCTCATTGTCCCTGAGAACACCAAACATTCTACCCCAAGAAAATGATAAAATTACTTTTAAAAACAAAGGGAACACCCAATAAAAGAAGGTATCTGATTGTACAGGGAGCAGTATGTTACTATGGAAAAGCACACTGGTTCTGGAAGTAAAAGACTTGAGTTCAAATCTTGCCTCTGACACTTAATGTTGGCATGAGTAAGTCACTTAGCCTCAGCTTCCTCATCTCTACAAGAAGGGGATTAGACTAGATGACCCTGAAGATCTCTTCTACTTCTAAATCTATTGCCTATGATCCTATTTGCTCAGTTTTGGCAGGTAGAGAAATGGTAACCCAACAAAGCTATTTGCCAGTACTCTCCCTGTCACATCCCTTACCCCTAAAAGAATGATACATGATGCCAAGGACAATTGTATCTACTTGGGGTCCACATCACTGTTCAGGCCTCAAAGGGTCTCTCACTCCCTCTTTCTAGCTTCTTCAGCCTGCAGCCACTTGTGTTGGTCTAGGTCATAATGATTTAGAAAAATTAGAGATTATTGCTCACTTTGAAAAGAAAAGCTAGCTTAAGTTCTCCCTGGTCTTCTACATCTTTGTGGACAGATTGGTCATTGAATTACAGTAGAACATCTTTGTGGACTATGTGAGAGGAAAGCTGTCAGGGAATGGCTTGGTAATGAGGTTAATCTGTGGGATGGAATGTATTGGGAGGAAGAGCACTATTTCTGTTCTTCAGGAATCCAACATGGTTCTAGTTTCTCTGGAGAGGTGTGAATGTGCCATTGTGCCTTTGAACTGCGCCAGAAGAGACTTCTCACTGGAAATGTTCTGTTCAAAGTCGGAAAGTGAAAACATCTCCAGTTCATTCTTTGTTTTCTCACTGTGACAGGTTCTGAAATGCCCACTTTTTGGAACCACTGTGAGCACTCAAGTCTTTTCATCTAAAAGGAATATCCTCTTTTCCCTAAAGAAAATCTTTACACAAAACCTTCATATGGAACGGCACTGTCAAAAACATTATTTAATGTTCCATCTGTTGGCTCTTCTTCCCCTGCCTACCTCCCGATTCCTCTCCCTATACCCAGTCACCAATCCCTGCAAGCAACCAAAGGAACTCAGCTGCTAAATAGCAGATAGATGGAAGAGATGCCAAAGACCACTGCATGTAATAACTGCCCTTGAAACTACTTCTTCCATGTGGGTTTACTGGTGGGAATGCTGACCAATTGTTATCTTTTCTTCCAGATTTCAAAACAGGTTGTTGTGAAAGCAAGTCACCTTCACCCAGGTTGGGGTGGGGGGTGGGTGTTGGAGTGTGTTTCTGAGGGGGGCAGATTCAGGAGCCCAAGGGACTGGTGCACACTTTTGACATGGAGAAGATCTCAGTCTAGCAGCTTCTCTACTGCCTATTTTCCTGTCACTAAAAGACCAGAGTAAAGATGAGGACTTGGGGAGATTGTTCTCTTGGTCATCTCAAGTTGCCTGATGATGCCTGCTTTGAAATTATGGAGGAAATGTACAAAACCTGCTGTGAGTCTGGGGAAAAACACCTCTCCAGAAATAGTAGCCTTAGAGGTCAAAGAAACATAGTCTGCAGGGTTGTGTTGATTTTGTAGGGTCCCAATTCAGTCTGAAGATAGAATGAATTATGCCAATGACATAAATGAAATTTGGGGTCTTTTCTGGACTAAATGGTCAGAATTTATTCTCAGTCCCCCAAAATTATTTAAAGTCTGTCTTTAAAGCTCTTATGTCACATATGGAATGGATAGCCTAAGAAAAATTCTAATCAACAATGGCCAGATGATGAGAGTTTTAACCTTGACAAATTAATCTATTTAGAAGGGTTTATGAAATGGTTTCCCATTCTAAACAGGATTATTTGCATCTTTAGGAGGAAAAAAAGCAAAAAAAAAAGCATCAGTACCTTAAGTAATTTATGTAATGTACAGTGTATGCTGTTAGCACTGTCTGTATTCTATGTCTAAATCCAGCTGACTTTTTCCTGTGGCCTGATCAGCAAAAGGGTTTGTTTTTTTTTAAAAAAAATATATGAAAACTTATGTACTCAAGTTTCAAAACTCAAAAGATAGTCTTCTATGTCCTTAATTCCAGACAAATTGGGACTTCAGAGAGAGGTGGAGGGAGGGGGGAAGGAGGAAATCTTTTTCCCATTTGAAGAAATGTGTGGTAAAATATGGCAATATGCAAACCATTTTGCAACTGTTAACATTGGCAATCAATGGTTGGTAATATGGCAAGCCAATTAGAGACTAATTGTTTTGTTAATTAATTGATTAATTAATTTTTAGTTTTCAACATTCACTTCCATAAGATTTTGAATTTTAAATATCCTCCCTCTCCCTCTCCTCTCTCCTCCCAAAGACATTGTGCAATCTGATATAGACTCTACTTACACATTCATATTGAGCATGTTTTCACATTAGTTATGATGTAAAGAAGAATTAGAACTAATGGGAGGAACCACAAGAAAGGAATAACAAAACAATAAAAGAAAAAGACAGCAAATAGTATGCTTCCACCTGCGTTCAGATTCCAAAGTTCTTTCTCTGGATGTGGATAGCATTTTCCATTGTGAGTCTTCTGGAGCTGTCTTAGATTCTTGCATTGCTGAGAAATGCTAAGTCTAGCAAAGTCAGTCATTGCATAATGTGGCTGTTACTATGTACAACATTCTCCTGATTCTGCTCACTTTACTCAACATCAGTCCATACAAGTCTTTCCAGGTTTTTCTGAAGCCTGCCAGCTCATTCCTTATAGCACAATAGTATTCCATTACATTCATATACCACAAGTTGTTCAGCCGTTCTCCAATTGATGGGCATCCCCTCAGTTTCCAATAGAGACTAAATTTGTGTTTGAAATGTAATCTGTTTAGAATGTGTTTCCAAATTATGGTGGGAGTGTGATTGAATGTTTCATATATGTTGAAATTTGGGGGGTTTTTTTTTGGGGGGACTGTTAAAAGTAAACACTTTGTGGAATTTGGATTCAAATAGCACCAGCCATATCTCTCCCCCAGGCAGAGTGAATTTTTTTGTTTGTTTGTTTTACTGTAAGGGAAGAAGGTAATTTCATCAGAGAATGTTCATTCCTAAACTTCACTGAAGCTAGCCTAAAGGTTTTGTCTCTAATTTTTGAGGTTGCAGACCTGTATTTGCTGCTTGTGAACTGTCTAACAGACATATTGTCAGCTCTCTAACTTGTTTTAGTCAAAGGCAAGTTTAGAAAAATGTGAAATATTTTGAAAATGGACCACTGTGGTCTTCCATCAATGATTTGGTAGGATCTAATTGCCTAGGAAAATTACTTGGAGACTAAGATAGAGTCCACTTCCGGGAGCCAAGATGTGAAAAGGTAGTTGCTCTCATTCTCCCCTATCAGTCTCTGAAAACCCAGAAAATATCACCCCAGAAAAAAACCCTGGAACAGCTGAACTAGAAGAAAGATGGGGTGCAGCAGTGCAGCAGCCCAGCAAATGGGTCTCCCAGTGCCTCAGCAAAAATAAGAGAGGCAGAACTACAAGGGGCCCCAGGTGGATAAGTACCCTTCCACATTCATCTGAAAGGAGGTGAAGAAATCAATCTAAAGGCTTCTTAAAGACCCAGCCTTGCTGGTTCCAGCCCAACACCAGGTGAGCTGTCAGAGCCCTGCAGCCTCCAATTGTGAAGAAATCCTGAAGCCCAGGTGGTAGAACAGGCAAACACCAACACCTGGACCTCTGAGTGCCTCAGTGAGGGCAGGGGAACTGGTGGAAACCATCTCGGAAAACCACCAAGTGCCTTGGCACTCCACTGCAAAGGAATCTCCCAGTGCTGCAGGGGGCCCCAGGCAGATAAACACCCTGCAGCACCCATCTAAAAGGAGCTGAAGAAAGCTAAAGGAAAGGAAAAGCAGGCAACCTAGAATTGCCTGAAAGTTCCAGCCTTGCTGATTCCAGCCCAACACAAGGTAAGCTGCCAGAAACCTACAGCCTCCAATTGCCAGCATAAGAGGCCCCAGCACACAAAGCCAGTGACCAAGACCTAGGCTCCCAACACAAGAAGCTTGGGTCAGTGCCCTCTGTTCCCCAGCAGGAGAGCTCAATCTCTTTAAAGGCCAGGGAATAAAGAAACACCATGAGTAAAAAGAAACGTACCATAGATTCATATTATGAGAAGAGTGAAGATCAAGACAGAAATTCTGAAGAGGACAACATTGTCAACAAACCCACATCTGCAACAACAAAAGGGAATATGAACTGGTCTGAAGCCCAAAAAGCCTTCTTAGAAGAGCTCAAGAAGGATTTTAATAGTCAAATGAGAGAGGTAGAAGAGTCCTTCAAAAATACAATTGGCCAATTGGAAAAAAAATACACTGAAGAAAACAAGTCCCTAAAAACACAATTGGCCAATTGAAGAAGGAAGTACAAAAACTAACAGAAGAAAACAATCTGTTAAAAACTAGAATTGGACAAATGGAAACTAATGTCTCTATGAGAGAGCAAGAATCAGTCAAACAGAAACAAAAAAATGAAAAAATAGATGAAAAGGTAAAATACCTCATTGGTAAAACAACCGACCTGGAAAATCGATTCAGGAGAGACAATTTAAAAATTATTGGACTACCTGAAAATCATGATGAAAAAAAGAGCCTGGACAGTATCTTTCAGGAAATCATAAAGGAAAACTGCCCAGAAGTCCTAGAACCAGAAGGGAAAATAACCATAGAAAGAATCCACCAATCACCACCTGAAAGAGATCCCAAATTGACAATGCCAAGGAATATAATAGCAAAATTCCAAAATTACCAGATGAAAGAGAAGGTGCTGCAAGCAGCCAGAAAGAAACAATTTAAATATCATGGAACCACAGTCAGGATTACACAGCTTCTACATTAAAAGACCACAGGGCATGGAACATGATATTCCATAAGGCAAAGGAGCTTGGAATGCAGCCAAGGATCAATTACCCAGCAAAAATGAGCATCATTTTTCAAGGGAGGAGATGGATATTCAATGAAATAGGAGACTTCCAAACTTTCCTGATAAAAAGACCAGAGCTCAACAAAAAATTTGATCTTCAAGTACAGGACTCAAGAAGAGAAAAAAGGTAAATGGGACAGAAAGATACAATATGTTGTTAATGGGGGGGCTGTTTAAACCCCTACAAGGGAATATGACACTTGCAACCCTTGAGAACTGTATTGTTATTACACCATGTTAAAGGAGTATACATAAAGAGGGTGGATATTAGTTGACTTTGATGTAATGATAAAAAAAAATCTAATCAAGTGGGTTAAATGGATCCAAATAAGTGGATCAATCTGATCTTAGAAAATGTACTGAGAAAGGAGGAGGCAGACAAGGGTAAATTACATTACAGGAAAAGACACAAAATCCTATTACAGCAGAGGGAAAGAAGGGAGCATTGTTTGAACCTTACTCTCATCAAATTTGGCTCAAGAAGGGCATAACATAATCAGTTAGGTATAGAAATCTAACTTGCCCTATAGGCAGTAGGAGGGAAAAGGGAAAGAAAAGGGAGGGGGAAAGAAAGGGGGGAAGGGGGGAAGAAGGAGGGAAAAGCAGTAAGACTAAAGGGAAGAAAAGGGAAAGGATAATAAAAGGGAAGGGACTGAAGGGGCGTGGTCAAAAGCAAAACACTAGTGAAGGGGGAAAGGAAAAAGGAGAAAGAAAAGCATAAATGGGGGAAAGGATGGAGAAAAAGACACAGATAGTAATCATAACTGTGAATGTGAATGGGATGAACTCTCCCATAAAACGGAACGGATTGCAGAATGGATTAAAAACCATAATCCTACAATATGTTGTTTACAGGAAACACATTTGAAAAAGAGTGACACATACAGGGTAAAGGTAAAAGGCTGGAGCAGAATATATTATGTGTCAGCTGAAGTAAAAAAGCAGGGGTAGCAATCCTGATCTCACAGACAAAGCAAAAGCAAAAATAGATCTAATCAAAAGAGATAAGGAAGGAAACTACATCCTGCTAAAAGGCACCATAGACAATGAAGTAATATCATTACTAAACATATATGCACCAAATGGTATAGCATCCAAATTCTTACAGGAGAAGTTCAGGGAGTTACAGGAAGAAATAGACAGCAAAACTATACTAGTGGGGGACCTGAACCTCCCCTCTCTGCACTAGATAAGTCTAACCACAAAATAAACAAGAAAGAAGTTAAGGAGGTGAATAGAACATTAGAAAAGTTAGGTATGATAGACCTCTGGAGAAAACTGAATGGGGATAGAAAGGAATATACTTTTTTCTCGCAGTACATGGCACATACACAAAAATTGACCATGTACTAGGGCATAAAAACCTCACAATCCAATGCAGAAAGGCAGAAATATTAAATGCATCCTTTTCAGATCATGATGCAATAAAAATTATATGTAATAAAGGGCCATGGAAAGATAGACTAAAAAATAATTGGAAACTAAATAATCTAATCCTAAAAAATGATTGGGTCAAACAACAAATCATAGAAACAATCAATAATTTCATTCAAGAGAATGACAATAATGAGACAACATACCAAAACTATGGGATGCAGCGAAAGCAGTTCTTAGGGGAAGTTTTATATCTCTAAATGCTTACATAAATAAAATAGAAAAAGAGGAGATTAATGAATTGGGCATACAACTAAAAAAACTAGAAAAAGAACAACTTAAAAATCCTCAACTAAACACTAAATTAGAAATATTGAAAAACAAAGGAAAAATTAATAAAATTGAAATTAAGAAAACTATTGAACTAATAAATAAAACTAAGAGCTGGTTTTATGAAAAAACAATAAAATAGATAAACCTTTGGTTAATTTAATTAAAAAAAGAAAGAAGAAAACCAAATTACTAGTATCAAGAATGAAAAGGGAAGCTACCAACAAGGAAGAGGAAATTAAAACCATGATTAGGAATTATTTTGCCCAACTATATGCCAACAAATTTGACAATCTTAGTGAAATAGATACATATTTACAAAAATATAAATTGCCCAGATTAACCGAAGAGGAAGTAAAATACTTAAATAACCCCATCTCAGAAAAAGAAATCGAACAAACCATTGATGAACTCCCTAGGAAAAAATCTCCAGGGCCAGATGGATTTACATGCGAATTCTATCAAACATTTAGAGACTAAGATAGAAATTGAAGAAATTAAAATAGACCATTCATTTGCAAGCTCTTAAGGAAAAACAAAACAAATTGGAAGCATTGAAAATGAGAAATTGTCCCTGAACTGTTTCACTTTTGATCTAGGAAAGAGTAAAAGTTTTGCAACAAATTTCAGTTGTATAAGAAAACAAGTTCTGAAGTTGACTTGAGAGATGAGTGGGAAATAAAGATGTAAGGCAAGGGTGGGGAACCTGAGGCTTAGAGACCACATGTGGCCCTCTAGGTTTTCCAATTCGGCCCTTTGACTGAATCCAAACTTCACAGAAAAAATCCCCCTAAAAGAAGGATTTGTTCTGTAAAACCTGGACTCAATCAAAAGGCTGCATCTGGGAACTTAGAGGGCCACATGTGGCCTGGAGGCTGAAGGTTCCTCGCCCCTGAGGGATCAAACAAGTAGAAGTTAAGGAAAATGTAGTATGGAATCAGTGTAGAAAATCCATAGGAATAAAGGGAAAGAAAGTTAAAGAAAGTTGGAAACTCATCTACATTGACACAAGTGTTGGAAACTCAATTAGAGGGTGAAATGAAATAAGAGCTTTGATTTCCCCCAAAAGGGCAAGAAGATAGAACTGTGATTTTCACCCAGGTTGAGACAACGGAAAGTTCTCATCTTTGCCAGCTATCAAAATATCTAGAGGAGGCCAAAAGAAAAGGCAGGGATTTAATAAAGTATTATAGAAAGCTTAAAAGAATTTTAGATGTCAGTAAGATAAGATAGATGTGGCTGGCTTCCAAATATTTTCTTCCAATGTGTAAGAGGATATACTTAAAAGACTCATGATAGCCACAATTGTAAAAGTGGCTTTCCAGTTATTCCAGTGAAAACAATGACAAAAGGCCAAATGAAGATTGTCACCCTAAAACAGCTTTATATTTGGTTCTGTAGGTAATAGACAACCTAGCTGAAAAAAAGTTAAAACAAAGTTCTGAACCTCTTTCAATTCCATTTGAATATCCATAGATGCCTATCATTAAAAATGCCCAAATATACAAGCTTTGATTATATCTTAGTAATTGTATATACATTCTCAAGTTGGCTTGAGTCTTTTACATAGAGGATTGCTTTAATAGTTGTCAAGAAACTTTAAATTATGATTTTTCTCTTTGAGATCTCTTTCTGATAATATCAATAAATAGGTAAAAAAAAAACCTCTTTGTCTAACCTATAGACAGAAATAATCCATATCATCTACACAGTTAGGCAAGATGGAAAGAACTTGACCTGTGAATATTGAAACCCAAAGCTTGTCAGTGGTGCCTGGTTTGACTTTCCTATAGACTTGGTATATATGAGGTTAACTCCATATGGTTTGCACTGGCTTTTACCACATAAACTAATTTCTGGTAGGCCAATGTAATTAGGTTTTGTCAGGCATTACTAAATTATACTAAGCACTATTACTGCTGGGTTTGAACAGCATTATACAGGGAATATACACAAATGCCATTGCATGATTTGGAACCTGGAAAGCAGATTTACTAGAGAATCTACCCTAGAAACAATGTGGTCCATCCCTTGGTCTGTAAGCCGGACAATGTGTGGTTAGACCAGACCCCTTTTGACTTAGAATTTCCAGGGAAAATGTATTTCAGAAGCAAATGACTTCAATGAATTAGAGAGCTAAACCCAAGACAGAACAAGAAACCTATTTTCTAAATGGACGTTTCCCTGTTTTTGTCCATTTGATTATTTGTTATTGTTAAGTAATTTTTCAGTCATGTCCAACTCCATGGCCCATCTGGGGTTTTCTTGGCAGAGATGCTGGAGTAGTTTGCCATTTCCTTCTTCAGCCAATTTTACAGATGAAGAACTGAGGCAAACAGCATTGAGTGACTTGCTCATGGTCACAGCTACTAAGTGTCTGAAGCTGAACACAGCAAGATGAGTCTTCCTGACTCTAGGCCCAGTGCTCTATCCACTGCACTACCTAGTTGTCCCCAACTGTCTAACTTGTTTATTGTCCATTGTCTCTTACAGTATCTTGACCTGTTTTGAATGGTTAAGATATAAGTTGCTTAAATTGTTTATTCTTTCCCAGATTTGTTGCAGTATAATTGATTTATTGATATTTGTCATAGATAATATTCTGGATTTTATATGATTTGTTCTCCATGTTTCTGTTTCATCACCACCATAATAACACTCTGTACTATTAAGCTTCCTATTTTGCTGCCTTATTGTATTATGAACCTATAAATTGGGTAGTCCAGATTTGATGATACTTCTAATGCAGTATCAAAGAAGGGAATGGTGGAGGAAATGTAGAAAACCTTCTTGTTGTGAGTTTTGGGGAAAATATGTCCCCAGAAACAGCAGCTTTAGAAGTCAAGGAATGTAGCCTGCAGTATTGTGCTGATTCTATCTCAAAGGGAGGCTTCTAATCCATCCCTCCAAAATATTTTGATGAGATTAGAAACTAGAGACCTCCTACCCTACTAAAATGGTCTGATGAGATTAACTCCAGGGAAACACCCCTACCAGAACAAACCAGATCTTGGTTTACTCCAAGATTACTCCAAAGTTAAGGCATTCTCCCCCAAATTGCCTAGCATCTTATCTTTTTTACTCAACCACCCAGATAAGGAAAGTGGCCTTACCTGACAGACTCCTTCTGCCACCGGTCCTAAAACTGTGTAAAACCACTGAGAATCTCTGCAGAATTGCTAGCCACCTGGCAACTGCCCATCCCCTGATGTGACTTAAACCTTCTGTCTTCTACCTTTGTCTCTTGATTTATTGACCTAGGTGGGAGGAATTATTCTATAGGAAGATCTTAGGACCTCCAGGCTGAGGAATTTCCCAACAAAATCAAAGTAGACTCTCATTTCGACTGGGGAGCTCAGGGAAGAGACCAAATGTGGTCAGGCCTTTATATGCAAGCCATTTCACTTATTTGCTTTTACCAAACAGGACTCCTTTATATGTGTCCCTCAAAACTGTCTTATTCCCGTTTGTCTCATTTCTCCAGTTCACTGACTGTATTTCATCCTGTATACACATACACACTCGCACTTAGTAGCTGTTGATCAGATCAACCCTCTCAATCCTTCTAAATGACTCTCTAAGAGGAGAAGGTTAATAGGTGTTTCCTCATCTGGGAGTTCTCTATGTCAGTGGAACCAGTGAAATCACAGGTCCCAGTTCACTATCTCTCTATATTCCCATAAAACTTTAGAATTTAGTTTTGCATTGTGGCACACTCGGTTTTCCCGAGTTACTATTAATGGTGAGGGAAAAAAAGTCTCTTCCATTTGTAACCCTCAGATTCTTGAACGCTACCGAACCTCCTCCTCCTCTAGGCAAAAACATACCCTGAACGCAGAAAGAAACCAAACTTGTGAACGAAGATGAAGATTGAGTTCAGCTGCTTGGCGAACTGGACTATCTTTTCATGGTGTGAGCTTCTCATCTCGGTATATCCCTAGGTCCTCTCCGTAGAAAGCACAGCGGTCCCCTAAACACAGGGTTGAAGAAAGTTTGCGTTACATCCCTTCCCGCAGGAGACCACACCCTTTCTTCAGAACACTATAAACTGGTGTGAGGGCCATCTCCAGTTGTCATGACCTGTATTTTGCCACTGGACCCAGAGGGCTCGGGAGAAGAAAGTGAGACTGGTGACTCTGCACAGCCCTCGATCACTTAAATCCAAGTCACTTGCATGTCATGGCATCACTTCCCTGATGTCATGGTCCTCTTCCCAAACGAAGGATAAAAGAGAAACAACAAGAAGAAACTGGTCTCCACGTGTCTCCCCACCAAACTAGGACCTTGGGAAAATTTTGAGGTCTAGTTAGAGAATGGACAACCAGGAAAATCTACCCATCTCAGCACCCCTCTCTACTACAGCGTCTGAAGACAGTGTTAGGTTAAAAAGGATTCCTACCACCCTATCAGATTCCACTGCCCTTGCGCGGCTAAGCACTCCCTTCCCATTAACCCCCTCCCTGCTCTTCCCCACAACTAGCACCCTCATATTTCTCTTTTTCCTTCTCAAGCTGGGCTAGGACAGAGGAGATAGAACAAGTCGTCAGCCCCTCCTCTGGTGCTTCCCGCCTGCCTCCTCCTCCCTAGAATGAGGCCAGAGATGGGAGAGCTAGGCAATTACTTGGATCTGGCCAGTGGGCAAACAGCTGCTTTCCTCCTGCCCTGTCCCTTTCGCTAGTCAGACAGGCTAGATTAGCACTTCATTCCCTTTTCATCTCTCATACCTTTCTTGGAGGGAGAGGGAGAGAGGAAATTTTTAAAAAGGGGAGGGGTGGATTAGAAAGGATGGGTGGGAGGGGCGGGGGGGACCGCCCAGACTGGGGTGGGGCGGTGGGCGTTTTGGGGCTTCCCAGGTTTTAGGCTCGGCTCATCTCACCGCTCTTGACCATTCCATCAGCGACATGGGGGGCACTGGCTATTCAGCCAATAGCATGGGAGTCACTTACAACTCCGGCTTCTACCTGAGCCGTAAGGTGGTCGTCCTTACTGTAGTGGTGCTGAGTGCGCTACTGCTGGCTGTAGCGGTGCTTAGTTCCTTCTACGTTCGCTGCAGTCACACACCATCGCAGCCAACGGAGAAGTTCACTACGGTGACTAGAGACGTACTCGCTATCCAGTCGGTGGCCCTCAAGCAGCAAGCCGAGGAAGAGAAAAAGGAGACCAAGACTAGCATCACCCGCGACCCCGGTACCCGGCCGAGCGCCACGAGACCCTCCTGGTTCTGGGACCATCTGAGTCAGTCCACCTCCGGGCCCCTGGACCGCCCGAGCCTGTCCACCTCCGGGCCCCTGGACCGCCCGAGCCTGTCCACCTCCGGGCCCCTGGACCGCCTGAGCCTGTCCACCTCCGGGCCCCTGGACCGCCCGAGCCTGTCCACCTCCGGGCCCCTGGACCACACGACCGCGTCCACTTCCGAGACCCGGGACCACCCGACCCCGTCCACCTCCAGACCCCAACTCCAGCCCACCTCCGAACCCTGGAAGCATCCGCGCCTGCCCTCCGACGTGGTGCCCCTGCACTACGACCTGGAGCTGTGGGTTCACCTGCAGCCGGACCAGGTCGAGCAGTCCTCGAAGTCCTTCAGCGGGAGGCTCAATATCACTGTGAAATGCGTCTCCCCGACCACCTGGGTGCTGATCCACAGCCTCCGCCTAGACTACCAGGGCGCCACGGTGCTGGGTCCCTTGCCCGAGAGCCCCGGGGCTGATGGGGAGCAGCGGGCAGTGGGCCAGGTGGCGGTGAACAACTTGTGGAAGTTCCCGGAGAAGGAGTACCTGGTGATGGAAATGAGGGATACCTTGAAGGCTGGCCGCCACTACGTGCTGCAGTTCGACTTCTCCGGCTTAGTAAACCAGACCCACAGGGACGGGTTGTTCCGCAACTTATATTCAGACCAGAGAAAGATCAAGTAAGGGATAGTGTTCTCATCCCCAGTTATAGTGACTCATCCTCAGCCTCTCTTCACTGTTCCTAATTCTTTTCTATGTCCAGTTTGTTTTTCCTTTTTCCAGTGCCTCCTTCCCCACTTTTCTTCACTTTCACCACACTTCCTATATGTATTTAGTATCGGAGGACTTATGTATTCAGTATTGGAGGACTACCCCCATCTGGTCCTCTTCGCCAATCTTGCTGTCCCCGGTCTCCAGTCCAAGAACTGAAGTTCCTCCTATTCTTTCAGAGGAAGAATAAATCCAGGATTGTCCTCTCATCTCTCCCTATCCCTCTCCAGGGGGATTGCTACTTTCTCACCTTTGATAAACCTGACTTCATTCCTTCACATTTTCCAAAAGGCTACAGCTTGTCTTGTTCCTCTTCGTCCTCTCCCCACCCCAACTCCTCATAACTGTCCTTTAGACTATGGTGCTCAACCAGTTCAGTCGTGGACAGCCAGCTTCTCTCCCTTCCTGAGATTCCATCTCAGTTAAATCTGTACCTTTTTGAATCAGCTTCTTCATTCTGCTCTTCTTAGAGCACAGGTCTCTCTAAAACTGCAGACTGTCTTAGCTTTTCAGCGCTAGTCATCTGAGGAAGAGCACCTAGTTCCTATTTCTTTCACTCCACGGGCTGCACTTTACCTTTCTCTCTCTAATCTCTGACCTAACAGGCTTTTTTCCTTTAGAAATGGAAAGTGAGTTTTTACATTCATGAATACATAACCAGCTTTTCTTTGTATCCCATTTGAGATCTCTCGATTATGGCACCTTCTTGGACTAGGACGGGAGGAATCCTATCCATTTCTCTCTTTCTGAGCTTTCTGATTGCATCAATTATGCAAAGCATTTGGGGATGCAATTTATATATGTAAGATGCCAAATAAGTATTCCCCCCCACACACACTTTCACACATGCCCTCTAATTCCCTTACTCCTCACTAGTTTAGTTTTTGTGGTCTACACAAAGGCATGCCCTTTGCCCTTTTTACTAGAGAAAGTGTTCTCAGATGTCTCTGCTTATCTCTGACACTTCTGTTCTTTAAACTTCAGACATTTCTAATTAAATCTGGTCTTTTGCCTTGGTGGGTTCACAAGTTACACCTTTTGTTTTATAGTGTCTATTTTCCTTCTGCATGGTATTACGATTTTCAAAAAAATTTTTACAGGTTTCTGGATCTGAACGAATTCATGACAAATTTATGGACATGAGCCTCTCTTGAAAGTTGTAGTTAGTGTGGAATACAAGCTCTTCTAGTGCAAAAAAAAAGCGCCTTTCTCTTCACACTTAATTTCTATCACTCATTTGTTTTTAGCAATGCCTTTTCCTACTCATCTTAGAATCTGAAGTTTTGAACTAGAAGGGACTTTTGAGATCATCAAATCTAACCTTCTCATTTTACAGATGAGGAAAGCAAGAACCAGAGAAATAAATTCATACATCTAGTGAGTTCCAGAAAGGGGTTCTCAAGTTCAGGTTCTCTGACACCAAAGTTACTATTCATTCCATTAAAACATCTCCTTTCAGAAAAGTGAGGATCTGAGATTCAACTCCTATATGTAGGTTATTTTGTATATGTTTGTCTGCATATTGTCTCCCCACTGAGATTATAAACTTCTTAAGGACAGAAACTGTCTTTTGTCTCTTTTTGTATCCCCAGTGCTTAGCACAGTGCCTGGCACATAGAAGAAGCTTATTGGTTGATTGATTGGAGAGGTGAAGTGACTTGTCCAATTAAGTGTCTGAACATAGACCCTATCCTCTTATTTCCAGATTGCAAATTAAATAGGCAGTCTGTTGTACCTGTCTTCTTATTTAGTTTTGTATAGTCTAAAAATATTGTACAACAATGTGGAAGAAATACTCAGTACTTTGTGTTTTTTAGTTTCAAGGATGCTACACAGTACTCATGAGGCTTAAAGTCAGTCACTTCACTTCTTCAAAGATTCAGTTTCCTCATATCTAAGATGAGGAGCTTGGACTAAAGTTCCTTTCTGTCCAAAATTTATGATTCAAGGAATGTTTGCAAATTTTAGGTCCCCAAGACAACAAACTTGGAAATCTGAGCACAGATCACATATTAAGAGCCAGATGAGACTTTCAATTTCATCTCCAGTTCTCTCATTTTACTGATGAGGACCTTGGTGTGGGTAACAATCAAAAGAGCCAGAATCTGAGTCCAAGTCTTCTGGCTTCGAATCCAGGTTTCTTAGCAGCCAATCTACCTGTTCTTTCAAAGCTCTGCTAATCCTGGAAGTGATATTAACAGAGTATTATTGTCAAGGATTGCAAAAACTCTATTAAACACTGTATACGGACAGTGCTCTCAATAACTTCATCTCCTAAATTTGTAGGAGGTGTTCACTTACCTAACTTATTAAGGGCCAAGTATTCAATAGTTATCAAAAGCAACTCCTTGAAATCTGGCTTCTGTCCTTGCCACTTCCTAAATACTTTCTACAAGGTCACTAATAATCTATTCATTGTTAAATATGATCCTTTTTCTTTTTGGCAATTGGGGTTTAGTGACTTGCCCAGGGTCACACAGCTAGTAAGTGTCAAGTGTTTCGTTTCAGGCTGGATTTGAACTCAGGTCTTCCTGACTTCAGGACTTGTATTCTATTCACTGTGCCACCTAGATGCCCCAATATCATCCTTTTTGAATTCTCAATATCATTTGACACTGTCCCACACCTCCTCCTTCTGGATGCTCTCTCTTCCCAGTGTTTTCATGACATTTCCCTATTGTAATTCTCTTCCTGTCTGATGGATCTTTTTCACTCTTTTTTTTACAAGCTCACCAACCTCATCCATATCCTGCCCCATATATATGAGTATATCTCAGGGCTCTGTCCTGGCCTCTTTTCTCTTCTCTTTTTATATGGTCTCGGTGATTTCATCAGCAGATGACTACAAAATCTATCATCTTGCCCTTATCTTTCCCTGTTTGCTGGACAGCTCCATCAGGATATTGCCTTGGTGTCTTAAACTCAACAGGTCAAATGAGAATTCATCTTTCTCTATTAACCCCCTACACACACACACACACACACACACACACATATACACATATATATGTATATATGTATAAATATACATATATGTATGTTTACACACACACACACACACACACACACAGATTAATTCTTTGGTACAACTTCCTAGAGCAGAGAAGAAGTGTTCATACTAAGAAATCCATCTTGGCAAGAATCAGTAAAAGGGGTGGGGGAAGTACAAATAGGAGTGGTCAAACAATCCTGCTCACAACATTCTCCTACCACTATTATACTAATGATGACAGACTAAGAAAATTATGATTCTTTTCTTTGGAAACAAGAAAGATTTAGAAAGTTATGATTAAAATCTGAGGTTACTAACAGTATAAATACAGTGAACATGAATACAGAATCACTGAATCAAAGAATGTCAGATATGGAAGAAATCTCAGAGATTATATAGCCCAGCCTTCTCATTTTAGGTATTAGGAAACTGAAGCCAACATAGTCTGTGTCAGAGGTTCTTTTGATGTATTTAAGATTTTATTTTGGTCTACCAATTTGGATATACTCTTAGAGGGAATCTGGGTAATATTGGGAATAAATTTTGAACCATCCAAATGAAATACATGAATTCTGCTGAAGCACTTGTCTATACTCCTATCACCAAATGGCACCATGGTGGTAATCAATATATAGCTGTATTTATACGGTGCTTTGAAGTTTGCAGAATGCTTTACATAGATGATTTCATTTGAGTTTCACAACAATGCTGTGAAATAGTTACTACTAGCATCATTATCACTATTTTACAGATGAAGGAATAGAGGGTCAAGTGACTTGATCCATTGACACAAAGATAGTAAATGTGTGGGATCATCCTGACTGCAAGTGCAACACTCTATCCAATATGTCAGGTTGCCTCTTAGTAGAGTGTATGCATTTTAAGTTGAGGTGACTAAGTGGTATGAAGGAGAGTATGCTGTGCTTGGAGTCAAGCTGCCTCAGATATCGAGCTATGTAGCCATATGTAAGGGCAGCTAGGTGGCACAGTGGATAGGCCTGGCCAGGAAGACACATTTCAAATCTGGCCTCAGACGTTTACTAGCTGTCCCTGGGCAAGTCACTTAATCCTGTTTGCCTCAGTTCCTCATCTGTAAAATGGGCTGGAGAAAAAAATGGTATCTTTGCCAAGAAAACCCCAAATGGGGTCACAAAGAGTCAGACATGGCTGAAAAAAAATGACTGAACAACAAAGCCATATGTAAATCATTTGACCTTAATTGCCATTGTAAAATGAAGATAATAATACTTATGTCCCAGCATGATTGTCAGGATAAAATACTATATGTAAAGAACTTTGTAAACCTTTAGAAAAGCTATATAAATATTAGTTATTATTCTCTGAAACATGATTTGTTCAATAAAGGATCAGGTCCAAAATCTTTTGAAAACAAATGATAAGCAAACATGACTCATCACTGGGTGAAACATCTGGCTATATTAAGCATTTTGATTTTGGGGTGTGGTGTTGGAATTTTTTTTTTTGACAACTTACTGAAAAGTCTTATTTACTTCTTTGCCAATGATGTTGTTTACCGATGATGTTGTTTAGGCCTTGCTAGACAAGATCTTTAGGCAACCGAGTTCATAACGTATTTGGACTCACATACCTTAATTTATACTCATTTTTATGTGGTGGGAGAGTGATCCCTAAGGGTTTCTTGATGTTGGATCAGATGAACCCTATGATTCTTTCCAGCTTCAACAGTCTGTGATTCTATGATTTTCTGGCTTCCATAGCAAGGAAGGGAGACCATAATGAGAGAACTTGGCAATGTAGCACTAAACTTATGGGAGAGAGCTCTTTCTGCAATAAGTTCTCCAAATTTCATAGGATTGAGATCTAGAAGGGACCTCAGATATTACTAATTGGAATCTAGACTATGTCTCATTTTATAAAGGAGGAAACTGAGGCCTCTCTATAGAAGTGAAATGAGTTGCTTAAAAGTTCCATAAGTAGTAGTAGCCAACCCAAAATTCAAACTCAGATTCTAAATCCAATTGACAATCTTGGCCCTATCTGTTTTTGTTGTTCAGTCTTGTCCAATTCTTTGTGACCACATTTGGGGATTTCCTGGTAGAGATAGTGGAATGATTTGCCATTTTCTTCTCCAGCACATTTTACAGATGAGGAACTGAGGCAAACAGGGTTAAGTGACTTGCCAGGATAATAGCTAGTAAGTGTCCGAGGCCCAATTTGAACTCAGATCTTCCTGATTCCAGGCCTGGCACTATATCCGCTGCCCATATTCATCTGTTCATGTCAGATGTAATGCAGGTTGGTCTGGTGCCTTAAGTTCAGAATTGAAATGAAACACTTGTAAATCATCTAACTGTTAACAAAACAAGGTTTATTTAGTCATAGCATGGGGAGGGATGCTCACTAAGGGTACAACACTGATTCAGCTGAGCAGTTTCCCTGTCTCTGCTTTGGCCAACTGTGATGGTCTTTTGGTCAGAAGCCTGAGGGAACTGCTGCTGACTGCTTTTGTGGTGGGTTTTTGTACTTAGGCCACCTGGAATCTACCCCGGTGTTTCAAGTCTTAGTCTAGTCCATCTAAACCAAGAACTTTGGCCAGTTTCGACATATTATATAACTATAAAGAGTGTAATATGCTTATTCCATGTAACAAATATTACATTCGGTGTGTGGGTTTTTTATAGTTCCTTTGTTTTTTCTTTAGGTTTTTGTTTCATCTGGGGCCATCTCCACTTGTTCTGATCTATATCTTGCCACTGGACTCAGATGGCTCTGGAGGAGGGAGTGAGGCTGGTGACTTTGCACAGCCCTCCCTCACTTAAATCTGATTCATTTGCATGTCATGGCATCACCTTCCTGATGTTATGGTCCTCTTTGAGAATGAAGGACAAACAAAAGATTTTATATACAGAAACATTCTAAAGTTCGGGATGGTCGGCCTTGGAGTATATTTGCATAGATGTGTGTCTTTGCAGGACAAGAACTGGTGGAAAGGGAACTCTACATATTTTTAGTCCCAGTATTACAGATAAGGAGATTTAGGTTCTCCTAAATCTAAATCGTAATCTAAAATCTAAAAAAAGAGATTTTATGGCTTCCCAAAGACACATGGCTGTTAAATGGCAGACCTGGGACTAAAATCTAACATCTAAGGCTTCTAACTCTGAAGCCAGTGCTCTTTCCATTATGCTAAGGCCACTTCGAAGATACAAGTACATATCCTCTAAATATGTTCTCTTTCCAATTTTTCACTGATAATAATGGTAATTGTAGCTAATAACAACTTGATGGTATATAGTAATAGTAATGATAGATTATGCTGATTTAGAGTTTAAAGTTTTACAAAAAACTTTGCATCCATCCTCACCACAACCCTTCAAGGTAAGTACTTTCATTATTATTAATCCTCATTTATGGATAAGGAAACTGAGGCTCAGAGAAAGGACATAACTTGCCCAGGGTCCCACAGCTAGCAAGTGTCCATTTGAACCCAAGTCTCTTCTGACTCCAAGATAGCAGAAGATAAATATTTCCCACCAATATGGTTCATTCCAGGGCTCTGATTGCTTCTCAATTGGAACCAACATTTGCCAGAACAATTTTCCCTTGTTTTGATGAGCCAGCTATGAAAGCAACCTTCAATATCACAATTGTTCACCATCCTACTTATGTGGCTCTTTCCAACATGCCAGCCCTAGGTAAGGAATGCTTCTTTATAATTTTTGTTTCTTATTTTGTAAGAACATTATGATCATTTCCCTAGAGAGTGTACATTTCTAATAATTCACCATGGCATTATATCGAGTGAGCCACTAAACAAAACTTCAATGAAACAAAGATGGATTAACAAATACTAGCAGGAAATGGTGGGTTGGGTAAGTGTAAATGTATGAGAGTTTTGAAATAATTCAGTTGTGCAACGCTATTGTTGCCTACTATTTGCAGATATTCCACAGGTGGACCTGAGAAATGTAGGTGACCACATGGTAGACTTCCTTTATCACAGTCTTCACAGATGCCAAGGATATGGTCAGAATTTAGTTCTGGGTTTGCATGAAGCTGGGAAATGGTATACTGTACTTGCCACACCCATTTCTGCCTTGAAATGGACCTTGGTTTGGGTCTTAAAGACAGGCACTAGATTTCTACCAAGACAGAAGCAGCTGAGCCACACCTACTTATCTATATCCTTTGGGCATGGCATCTATTTCAAACGCTGTTAGAAAGTGGCTAGTCTGGAAACCAGCAGAATTATATGTGTATCTGAGGATCATAGATCTAGAGCTAGTATGAACCTTAAAACCTCTAGTTCAACCCCTTCAGTTTACAATTTCTGGAGACCTGAGAAAGTTATGTAACTTGCCCAAAGTTACAAAGATAGGTGTTGAAGAGGCTCTGATTCAGGCTTTGCATCTAGAGTCAACACTCATTTCACTGTGCCATGCTGTTCTAGTTTTTAGCTTTCGTTGGTCTATGATTAACATCTATGAACCCACATTGGTAAAGGATGAGGAAAGAACCTTGCTAAACCATTGGGATAGTATGAGAAGAGGCCAGGTAAATATTAGCAGGGGCAAGTGAGAAAGGAGAAATTACTCTCATGACTCATATTTTGTGTTTTGTGTTGTCAGTGTGCTAAAATAAATGACTTTCTTTAGCCATGTCTGAAAGAGAAGACGCAAACAGAAGCAAATGGATTGTTACCAGCTTTGAAACTACTCCCCTAATGTCAGCATATATAACTGCATTTGCTGTGTGTGACTACAATTATGTCAACGGAACTGAAAGGGGCAAGGAGGTAAAGTTTTTCAAGAAGTAGTAGCAACGCATGCCGACTGTAGATATGTCAAGCCATTCTTCGTGCTCAGGGCAACCAATATATCTTGAGTCTGTTTCTAATACTCCCTTGCCTTGTATATCTCCTAGTTCTCATCAGGTATGGAATCCTGCGTTAGTCCTTCTCTTTGGCTTGGGGGTGGGTGGGATGGTCAGGAAAGAATTAAGGGCATTAAAGAGCTACTACCCACCCTTCAACTTCAGGTCACTACAGACAGTAGTATAAATTGTTGCCTTGTAGTCATCACACATGTTGACTATACACCACACAATGCCACACATAATTTTGGTTTGATTGACTGATGCCCTGAGCTGAAAAACCAGCAAATGCTACTCACAGCAAAGGTATGAAACTCGAGGCTGTTGGACCTGGGCCAGCAAAACTCTAGAGTGCCTCTGGAACCAGATTAAAATGTAGTTTGGAAATGTTTACCAAAGCAAATATAAATACAAAACAACATAGATGAGGTTAATTTGAGGTTTTCTAAGTCTATGCTACCTGGTTCCATTTCTATTTGAGTTTGCCACCACCTTCTTAAAGGCTCATATTTGTATCTCCAGTGCTTGGCAAAATGTCTGGCACATACCAAGCATTTACTAAGTGTTTGCTTGTTGATTGATGTGAATGTCTCCATAGAGACTACTTTTCAACCAGAGGGCATCTCATTAATCCTACATGCTTACTACCTACTAAGGTATTTTTGAAATTCACCGGCTGGAACCATAGAATTTTCAAATGAAGCCTCTAGAAATGCAATTAAGATTTTAGGGGCTAGTTAGTACAATCGATTAGAGGCTGCTGGTAATGCGGTCAAGAACTTGTGTTCAATTCTCATGCAGGGGAGTTGTTGGGGAGAAGGAATGGAAGTAGATTTGCTGGTGACCCTTTCCTAACTTCCAATGAACATAAATTGTTTTACTCAATTTGCTAATTGTCACCTTGGGAAAAGCAGACAGCCTGGACTTGAATAATGAGATTCAAGATAGTGTCAGTGGTTGAGGTGACCTAAGAGAAGCAGGAAATGAGTATGGCAATGTAAGCCCAAGAGAGCTAGCGGTCAGCAGGAGGGCCCCACACCAAAGTGCAGCAGACAAGAAACAATGACCTGCACAGGTTGAGTAGCTCCGTTTAGAAAGAGAAGGTTAAAAGACAGGGGCCACCGAAGACAAACATCATCTATGTCACAATTTTGTCTGGAGCTAGTCTTTAATCAAGGAATAAGTTTTCTAAAAAGAGAATAACATAATTATAATGTACGAATAAGTCTTCTTCAGAAAATAAGAGGAAGCCTGGTAAAAAGGATTAAAGAGTTGAGTTCAGATATAGGAAGAACCTAGATTCCAGTCGGGACTCCGATCCATACTTGGCTTTTTGACTGGACAAATTACTTAACCTCTCAGTGCTTCAGGCAACTTGCAATTGCAGAGAAAGCTTGCAATTGCAGAGAAGATACCAACCTGAATTGAGAGGAGTTTTCTCCGACTCTATCTCCTTTCTCTGGTGAGGAAAGTGAAATTAGCTGAGAGATTGCATACATGTATAAGTGCTCTTGGATTTTATGCATATCTTTAAATGCATCTATTTAAATATTTTATTTTTTTCCTTAAGAAAGGGAGGAACAACATTCTCTCAAAGTAGCATCACAGAAAACAGGTTGTCATATCAAATCCAAACAGATCATTTGTCTTAATTTCGGCTGTTTTTTTTTTTTAGGTACGGATTTGGGCTCGGAAAGATGCAGTTGCTGAAGGGGGAGCAGACTTTGCTTTGACTCTTGCAGGCCCTATATTCTCAAAGCTGGAAGATGTACTTAATGTTAGTTATCCTCTTCCAAAAATAGGTGAGAGAATCTTTCTGTTCTAAGTTGCTTTTTCAGGATGGATGCACATTGGTCAAGGGCCAAGGAGAAGTACTAAGGGACTTGCTGTGGCCCATTGCCACCATTTTCCATTTATTTCAGGGCTGATCCCTATGGAGATGCCATCCTCAGAGCCTTCAGAAAGCAGCTTAATCACAGGGATCATGTCTACTTCTGAGAGACATCATGGTTTAATGAAAAGGGCCTTACAAAGGGAGTCAGAAGCCCTGGGTTCCACTCTTGTCCCACTATGTGGCCTTGAACAGTCCATTTTATGGGCCTGTATGGGCCTCAACTTCCTTATCTGTAAAATTGAAGTTGGGTTTGATGATCTCTAAGGTTCATTCCAGTTTTAAAACTGTATTCTGTGACGTTTATTGTCAACCAGTGAATAAACATTTCTTAAACACCTAGTATATGTAAAGTACTGTTCTAAGTGCTGGAGATGCAAAGAAAGGCAAAAGACAATCCCTTCTCTCCAGGAGCTCACGGACTAATGGGGAGATAACTTGCAAAACAACTAGGTACAAATAAAATATATGGAGGATAACTTGGAGGTAATCAATGGAGAAAACATTAGCATTAAGGGACCAGGAAAGGCTTCCTGTACAAGGTGGGATTTTTGTTGTAACTCGAAGGAAGCCAGGGAGGCCAGGAGGTAGAGATGAGGAGGCCTAGTAAAGCCTCGTAGTCATTCCTTAGCACCCTCTCTCTTGCACTCTTAATTTATCAGCCTGACTGATTACCCTTTACCTGCCTCATTCTATTGACTTTCTTTTCAACCCTTTGTCATGGTGCTTAGGCTAGATGCTAATGTTCCAGCGCACAGAATTTAAAGCAAGATCATCTAATCTAACCCCTCATTTCATAGATCAGGAAGCTGATGCCTAGAGAAGTGATCTATCTAGTCACACAAATAGTATTAGAGCCAGAATTTGAATCCAGATCTTCAGACTCAAAATTCAGCAATATTTCCTTCTACGTTGTAAAAGTAGAAATCACGTGTTTCCATTAATTTCTACAAAAATGTTTATGGAATACCTTCAGATTGCATAGCACAGGATTAGAAATTATAGTGTCTATTTCTCTGTTCTCACAATTTAAAAGAAAAATGAAAATGGTAAATATTTTGTGTTCCACATAATATTTGAATAAAGTCATAATTAAACATTTTTTCTCCTACAGGATGTTACAATCTTGAAGTTAGACCCAAAATATAGTTCATTAAATTCAGTGTTATGATTGCAATTCAGAGGCAATAGAGACTTTGTACAGGGCAACAATTGCCAACGTGATTGATTCGCACAGTACAATAGGGAACAAATAAGAAAATAATATCTTGTTATTTCATTAGGCAAAAATAATGAACATTGAATAAACAAAATAATGAATGTGAAATTCTTATAATGTATGTGCAAGAACAAAATTTTGCATTTTTTAAGAGGCAATGGTTTAATTTTTTTCCTTCAATGTAATTCCACTTAGATCTCATTGGGTTTCCTGTTTTTAACTCACAAGCAATGGAAAATTGGGGACTGATAACATTTGATGATTTTGTGTTGGTGCACGGGAAGGACGACTACCCAGAGAAAAAAACCATCATTTTGTGCACTGTCGCACATGAAATTGCACATCAGGCATGTGGTAAAATGTTCTTTTAAAATTTCATCTGAAAGTATTCTACAGAAGCTTTACAAAGAAAAAAGTCACTATGTAACAGTTACAGAAGTTGGAGTATAATCAGTGCTTTCATTTGTGCCTTATAAAATTGGGATTGGCAATGTCACTGACAAGACTTTATACTCCACTTAAACGTATATTTATTTCTGAATTTCCAACTGACCACACAAATTTTGGTTAAGGAAAAGTAACTTAAGCGAAGTTAGAAAAATGTGTTTGTTCTTTCTAAACTCCATCTTTATAAGAAAGTACATTCAGGATGGCTGTTGACCTGAATCTAATTAGAAGTATTAAATAGTTATAGACTTTTACCCTTCAGAAAATGGTATAGGGGTGGAGGGCAACAGATTTATAAATGTCTATAAATTAATCCTTGGGGTTCTGAAAGACGAGTAGAATCTTGTCATTGTGCCATTATGCCTCACGGTGGTTTTAGAAATTTAGTTGTTTTTCTTTTCTTTTTTTTTCTTTCTTTCTTTCTTTCTTTCTTTCTTTCTTTCTTTCTTTCTTTCTTTCTTTCTTTCTTTCTTTCTTTCTTTCCTTCTTTCTTTCCTTCTTTCCTTCTTTCCTTCTTTCTTCTTCTTTCTTTCTTCTTTCCTTCTTCTTTCTTTCTTTCTTTCTTCTTTCTTCTTTCTTTCTTTCTTTCTTTTCTTTCTTTCTTTCTTTCTTTCCTTCTTTCCTTTCCTTCTTTCCTTCTTTCCTTTTTCTTTTTCTTTCTTTCTTTCTTTTTCTTTCTTTCCTTCTTTCTTTCTTTCTTTCTTTCTTTCTTTCTTTCTTTCTTTCTTTCTTTCTTTCTTTCTTTTCTTCGGGGGGTGGGGCGGTTACCAGCTCAAATTCCCACCCAGACCTTTGTTCATAGAACATTAAGAACAGTTTTTCAGTGAATCTTATACCTACTATGAACGTGTTGCCTCCCTAAGAAGGTATGAAAAGTAGTGTGTGGATGAAATTATAGATGACATAGCTTTCAATAAGGTAGCAATACGAAGTCTAATCAATATCCCCAAATTTTCATGTATATTGTTATGGAACCCAAACTGCCAGATATTAGTGTATTACATCTCTTTTTAGGAATTTGATTACATGTCACAAGATGAATTGGCTGGTATGGAAAACTGCTTTATTCTCTCCCTAGTTGTATCTATCATCTGTTGACATTTTCTTTTTTGTTAAGTGCAAGAAGAAAATAATTATAGGTAAGCCCCTAATATTTATAATGGGCAGCTAGGTGTCACAGTGGATAGAGCACTGGACCTGGAGTCAGGAAGATCTGAGTTCAAATCTGGCCTCAGACACTTACTAGCTGTGTGACCCTCGGCAAGTCACTTAACCCCTATTTGCCTCAGTTCCTCATTTGTAAAATGAGGGCACACTGAAAGAGGAAATGGGAAACTATTCCAGTATCTTTGCCAAGAAAATCCATGGAGTCTCATAGTCAGACATGACTGAACAACTGAACAACAACAATATCCTTCATGCAACAGTTATACAAGTTTGCGCATATCACAGATCAACTAATGTCTCTTGAAACATAATATGTACAATAAAATAGCCTGATTTGTGCCATAAAGTAAGTTTCTACAGTTCCCCAACATCAGTTCTATAAAGGGGTTCCATTGTGCTTAACTTCTTAGGAACTACTCTTAAATATAATGGAGCAAAATGTTGGTATAGAGGAGAAAGAGCTGACCCAAGAGTCAGGAAGACCTGCGTTTAAGACCTGTTTTTGACATATACTGGTCATGTGACTATGGGCAGGGCACTTAACCAGAGTGGCTCAGACAGCCCTCTAAATTGCAGACTTAAGACACTTGTCTGCAAAGTATAATAAGTTGCTGATATTCACCAGTGAAAGGAGTCTTTGTATCAGGATATCTGTACACCTAGGAAATCACAGATTTGAACAAAAAAAGAAAATAAAAGTTAAAAGGCAGGGGGTGGGAAGTGGGTCCTGAGAAAGGATGTACTTCAAGAATATTTGATTTAAAACCTATCATTTTTAGATAAAAATTTTAAAAAACTTTTGGACATGCTTTTAAAAATGTCCAGATGTCAAGGGAATCTTTTTTTTTAAAGCAATAATCACTACAAAGTTACTCATTACTGTTATCTTTAAAACATATTGATAACATAGGGGGTTTAAAATTGCATTTTTAGGTTCTTTCTACTTGCCAACTAAAGCCAAAATATTTCTTGATGTTTTATATATATATATATTGAATGTAAGAAAATACAAAGAGACTTGAATATGAATAAAATGTAAGAAAGTTTTTTTCTTTGTCTCCATTTTTAAAGTGGTTTGGAAACTTAGTTACCATGAAGTGGTGGAATGATATTTGGCTCAATGAAGCATTTGCAAGTTATTTTGAGTATTATATAACTAAAAACATCGATCCTCAAATATTGAAAGTAAGTATTCAGTTCATTTTCTGAGTATTTGTTGAAGTTACCAACCTATAAGTTTATTAAAATCTTAAGACTATTTTCATCCTATCTATATTACATAAGTATATATGAATAGCCAACAATACTACATAATTTTGAAATTTTTCTACCATATTGATTAAATAAATTCTCTTGACCATGTAAATCTAATGTGTTCAATAATAGCTAACATGTACATTACTCTTTAAAGTTTATGAAGTGCTTTACAAATATTATATCAGATCCTCACAACAGCCTGGGGAAGTAGATGTTATTATTATCTCCATTTTACAGATAAAGAAACTGAGGTAGACAGAGAGTAAGGGACTTTCCAAGGGTCACATAGCTAATAAGTATCTGAGGACAAATTTGAACTTGGGTCTTCTAGACTCTAGGCCTGGTGTTCTATCCATTGTGTCACCCAGCTGCTTCAGTCCTGCCTCTGATACATACTAGCTGTGTGACCCTGAGCAAATCACTTAACCTCTCATGGTTTCCAGGGAACTTCTAAAAGTATAAGTGGCAGAAAAAGTCCCAACCTGTAGAAAGAGTTCCCCCAGTGGGAGTTCCCATTCTCAATGAAGTCATAGGTACGTTAAAAAAAAAAAGAAAAGAAAAACACAAAACATTTTTACTATGTTATTGTTGTATCTTAGTATGAAATGGTTTTAGTGTGTACATGATGAAGTCAAATTGATTTATTTGTATTTCACTCATCAAAAATATACTACAGTAATATATTATGAGACAGGCTTGACACCCTAATCTATAGCCTTTTCTCAGGTCTTATCCTCACTCCTTTTGGACTTCTTTTTTTTTGTTCATTTGACTCTGTTCCACTCCTTTTGTTTTGGTCTGGGCCTAACTCAGGTCACTCCCCTGGTAGGTTAGATATTGAACAAAATGAGACACTTCTAAGTCATTCAACAGTTAACAAAATATTTACTCATCTCTGTCAGGAAAAGGATATTCAACATGGATAGGCATTGAGGGCACCTCAAGTTGATTCAGCTGAGAGAAGGACCTGGGTTGCCCATCATTTTCCTCTGGCCAGACATCAGAGAAAGCTCCGGGCTCCTCATGGATGTTCTGTATTCTGGTGACCAGGAAATGATGTCAACAGCCTGAGCCTTTAATCCCCTGAGCCAACCATGTTTTGGGGATGATTTTAATACCCTTTAAGGAAAAACTAGCCTAACTTGCATGGAGGCAGAAGTGAGGATATTGCTCCTACCACACTCTCCTTCCTTAGCTTCTTTAATACTAACCTCTCTGAATCTCTTACACTGATTTTAACTCTTTTTCCATCTCCTTTTCTGGATCCTCTTCTGCCTCCTGCCTTCTTACTGTGGAGTCTTCCAAGATTCAGTCCTCGACCCTTTGTTCTTTTCCTTTGCTGGATCCTCTTCCTTCTCTTCCTTGAAGATCTTTGGTAAGTTGCCTCCTCCTCTCCTTGTTTCACAATAGTTGGGAGTGGAAGGGGGGAAGATAATGAGGGCCTCAACTAACACAGTGTCTGTGTGAGTAGTTAAGGGATAGACACAAGAGATGCTGTAGAGATAGAAGCAACAAGATTTAGTGAGTGAATGTGGGATGAAGAAGAGTAAGCAGTCAGAGATGATGCCAAGGTATGAAAAGTGGATGACTGCAAGGATAGTGGTGCCTTGAACTGAAATAAGGAAGTTGTAAAAAGAGATGAGTTTTGTCAGGGAAAGATAATGAGTTCTGTTTGGGATTGTTGAATCTAGGGGAGATCAAGCTTGAAGTGTTCAATAGACAATCAGTAATGTGGGCCTGGAACTCAAGATAGACACAGGAGCTTGAGATAAAGGTATAGCAATCATTTGCATAGTGACAATAATTTAGCCATTAGAGACAATGAGGTCAAAAATATGAGAAAGCATAAACAGAAAAGAGAAGAAGGACCAGAATAGAGCCTTAGGGTATACCTATAGCTATGGGATGTATGGACATATAATGAGCCAGCAAATGATAATGAGAAGTAGTGACCAGACAGGTAAGAGTAGAACCAGGAAAGAATAGTGTCATAAAATCCTAAAGAAAAGAAATATCCAAGAGGAGACATTAGTCAAAAGTGTCCAATGCAACAGAAAAGGCCAGTTTTGCAATTAATTAGTAACTCTAAAGGGAGTAGTTTTACATGGCTGTTGACTACTTTTATTTCTTCCTTAGAAAACTGCCTGTTTATATCCACATACCATTTATCAATTGGGGAATGGCTTTTATTCTTGTAAATTTGAATTAGTTCTTCATATATTTTGGAAATGAGACCCTTATCAGAGAAACTTTTTTTTTCCTTTTTGGTGAGACAATTGGGGTTAAGTGACTTGCCTAGGGTCACGCAGCTAGTAAGTATGAAGTGTTTGGTCTGAGGCGGGATTTGAACTCAGGTCCTCCTGACTTCAGGGCCAATGCTTTATCCACTGCGTCACTGAGCTGCCCTGAAACATTCTTGAAGAGAGTGCATTAGTAGGTGTCCAGATAGTTAAAATTCCTTTTCACTGTAGTATTCTATGACGTATTTTTTTCCCCTAAATTTTCTATGTTCTATTTCCTAAATTTTTCATCTATTTCCTCTTCTTGCCTAGGGAGCTAAGGTATACCCCCTGAAACCTACTGCGTCTCTTATTACCTGTTAATCCTCACACAAATGCTCCCCTTCATATTTCTCCCCTTAAGGGAGAAGATATATTCATATGAGCATATAATCTTAGTATATGAAAGGCAGTATAGCTAGGGTTTTGAGCCAGAAGACTTGGCATTTGAAACCTGCCTGAGACACCTAGGTAGCTTGTGTGATCAGAGCACTTCACTTAATCATTCAAAGTCTGTTTCCTCATCTGTAGGTATTCTCTCAAGATTGTTGTGAGAAAAAGTCTTTGCAAACCTTAAAGTATTATGTAAATGTGAGCTATTAACAATAATAATTCACACCTTTTTATCTACTTTGTTCTTTTTCTATGATATCTAGATCAAGATCCAAATTACAGTGCTGAGTCCTATCCTACCAGATGTATCTTGGTGGTTTTTTTTTTTTTTTGGTGAGGCAATTGGGGTTAATTACTTGCCCAGAGTCACGCAACTAAGTGAGTGTTATGTGTCCGAGGATGCATTTGAACTCAGGTCTTCCTGACTCCAGGGCTGGTGCTCTATCCACTGCACCACCTAGCTGCCCCTTGGTGATATTTTTTGAGATCAAATTGGCATCCTTGTATGACTTGAAATCACAGATTTTATTCACTTATATATTTTTTCTTAAGAATCACTGGTGCATTCATTTGCTCTTCTTCTTTCTGTATTGTATCTAGTGCTCTCTATGTCTCGATATTTATATGCCCTCTATATCTATCTCTCTGCTTACTCTCTAGGCTTGTCAAATCTACATAGGGAGTTTTCTTTCTTCCTTTCCCTTTTTTGGGTGTTATTCATAAGACTCCAGACAAATATTTTTATCAGTCCTTGTTTAGGTACACTCCATCTCTTGCCAGGAACCCATCATTCCTTTATCTTAAGTTGTCTTCCAGACATTCAAATCTCATTCTCATACAGCAATCTCAGTCAATTTTCATTTTCCAGATCTGTTGCTCTTTTGTTCCCCCTATATTTAATCAATGGCAGTGATAAAAATATCACCTGTACGTTACAAGACCTTCAGTTTTGTTTTTGTTTTTGCCTAGGGCTTCAATATTATTAGCAATACTTCTTATGTTCCTTCTAGTACAGGGGTTCTTTACCTGGGGTCTACAAAACCTCAAGAATTCTGTGGGTAGATTTGGGGGTGGGGCATGAACTTAGATGGGAAAAAATTATATTTAAATTTTTGCTCTCTGACTGAAATTTAACATTTCCTTCAATTATTGTATCTATAGACTTAGCTAGACTGCTAAAGGGAGTCCATGACATGAAAAAGGTTAAGAACTTCTATTTTAATAATATCATTCCCCCCCTTTTCCTCCTCTCCCCTCTCCCCCAAATCACCAGAAGTGGGTAGTGAGTTTGACAGTTCTAGGAAGAGACTCTCTATCCCATCTTGGATACATGACCCAAGAATACCATTGACTTCCTTGTTGTTTATATAACAAATGGTCAATCAATAGTTGCCTTAATATCCCTCTGCACAGATTCACCAGTCACTACCAAGCTCCTGTTGAAATATTATTGGGTTACCTTTCACTTGATGGTACCTGTGGGTCCATGTGGTTATTCCTGCTTTGTCTGGAGATGATACAAGAGACTCATACCTTTGATATGGCTCCCAATGTCTGATGGCATCTTTCCCCCGTTCTTTCTTGTTTCACAGTCTTCTACTCTTTATCCTTCTGAGACAAAAATCCCCTCTGCCTCTTGTCTTCTTTGTTTCCTGCCTGAAATACTTCATCTATTCTTTCAGGGAATGCTTCATTCTTCCTGATAAACTGAAGCATAGAAAAAGCATTCTTATATCCCTTTTATTTTCTCCTCTAGAATAGAGAGCATTTTACATACATATATACAGAATAAATTAGAGAAAATCATCAGAGGGAAGGCACTAAATAATAAGTTAGTTCAGGAAAGACTTCTCATACAGGATGGGATTTTAGCTGGGACTTGAAGGAAGCCAGGTATACTCTCTGCCAGTCACAGCCCTCCAAATTTGCTTGAAGTGAGCTTGATAGATCTTCATCTTCTTTCTTCTTGTTCTTTTGGCTAATCCTTGTGTGTGGTTAACTGCTGTGCAAAACTACCTATTTGCTAGATATGAGATGTAAATATGGTGAGATCCACCTGCCTTGATTCACTTTGCTCTTTGTTTCTAGATATTTCTTGGCCCTATTGGGGCATCACCCTTAATTTATTTAGCTAATAGATGCACAGAAGACGTAAAGACACACGCGATAACATTTGATTACTTAATGAGATCTAAAAACCATTGTTCACTTTGCTACCCTTCTCTAGAATCTTGTTTTTCCTTCCTTTGATGTTGATATTTCTGGCCCTATTTAGGAGGAGAAGAGACTTTATTTAAGAGGCTTACTAGAATTTCTAGGACAGAGAAATAATTATTTATGTATGATACTCTAACACTCAGCGTTTTATTCCCTCCCAATGATATCACTTTCTGGCTACACTTTAGAAACTTTGAACTCATGTTTCTTGGGGCTAACTCATTTTTTACTTTTCAAGTTTCAGAATGAGTTCTTTTATTACTCTTATATGAGAACTATTTTCAAAGAAGATCATGGGACCATGTACCGAACTGTATCCACAGAAGTAAAAAACTACACAGAAACAAAAGAAATAGGTGAACTCTTTGACCTATATATTTATAAAAAGGTAAATGAAATTATTTATCTCATTTTGTTATGTGCTTATTAAAAAGACTGGTTAAAAGATGGGTTTGATAGTTCACAGAACAAATTGGCTACTGTAAAATTTTCATTGCAGAAGGTGTACCTCATGTTATGCAATAGTTGACCTCCTGACAAAGTTAGGAACAAACTGATTTTTTTTTTGTAAATATAATCAATAATAATAGCTAATATTTTATAGTGCTTTAAGGAATAAAAGGCACTTTACATGTGATATCTCATTGGATCCTGACAACAACCATGTAAGATAAGTGCTATCTTTATCCTTTTTTTACACGTAAGAGAAGGGGGCTAAAAGCAGTTAGGGGACTTGCTTAGGGACACACAGCTAGTAATTGTCTGAAGCAGGATTTGAATTTGTCTTCTGGACTCCAAGTCCAATTTTTTGTGCACTACACCATTTAGCCCCCTTACAGAGTACCTATTCAATATGTACCTCACACTAGTTATATATGTTCTAAAGCAGCTTATTTAAAGGACGTGTATGATGAATCCTTTTGTAAGGTAGACAATCTTTTTATCATGTCAACAATTACCAACTATTTTGCCATTTTTTTTATTCTAGGTTTTCTTTAAGTATAGAACACTTGAAGTTTAAACTTCAACTCAAGGATAGCTTTAGATCACTTTTCTAGCATATTTATTTTTTAGATAATATGGACGCTGTGAGGGAAAATAGAATTCATTTTTAGCATGTGCTGAGTACTTAGGCATTTGATTATATTTATAAAATGACTCTTGTTGGTTCATAAATACTTAATTTTATTCAAATAATATGTCCTGATTTTCTTGTGCTTCAGGGAAGTTGTATAGTTCGGATGATGTCAGATTTTCTTGGTGAGAATCTGTTCCTTAAAGGACTGGAAGTAAGTCTGGAAAAACTAAAGCTTCCTAAAGAGAGAATGCTACTTTTTAAAAAATTTTTTGCATCTATTATCATTCCTTTAATCATAACTTCCATTTCTCCACAGTCATATTTGAAAACATTTGCATTCTCAAATTCTGAGCAAGATGATCTGTGGAATCATTTTCAAATGGTACTTTTTCTTCTTTTTTACTTACATAATCTTTAATATGTCCAGTGATTTGTATGCTGTATTCTGTGAATGAATGAATGAAAAAAACAAAACATTCATTAAGCTCTTACTATGTGCAGTGCCCTGTGTACTGGGTGGGGGTATAAACAGAAAAAAATAGGACAGCCTTTACTCTCTAGGAGCTCACATTCTAATGGGGAAGATAACATATGGATGGTTTTACTTGTAAGTTGGATAGAAAATTCCTATGGTCCTAGGAGTAGCAATTTGGTATGGTGCAGTACTCTAAGATCCAAAAGTGTGTGGAGTTTTATTTATAACAAAAGACTATAGGAGAACAATATCAGGGTGTATATGAGGAAAGACTACTCAGCACTGACCATTCAAGAAACCCAAGGTCTGAATCCAGATGTAGGGTTTGGCATAGAACCTAGGCCATTGATGTGTGGTAAATGTTGGGTAGGATAGCAAAGAAAGTTCTTAAAGAGGATGCTTTGCTAAAGGTTATTATTACATCATATTTGTATGATTTTGTGTTTTTAAAAATTAGGTTCTAGACAACCAGACTGAAGTTCTCTTGCCAGCATCATTAAAAAGCATAATGGACAAATGGACACACCAGAGTGGATTTCCAGTTATAACATTAGATGTGTCTACTGGCATGGTCAACCAGAAACCATTTTTTCTCTCTGATTATAAAAACCAGATGACTCCCTACCACAAGTATATTGGCTTGACCTTCTTTACTTTATCTTTCTTTGGGATTGAGTTCTGCTCAGATGGAAAGCTGGTGCTAGAGATGAGAAAGGATTACCCTTATTAAATACTGTGTACCCCCTTGGGTTTTGGAGGCAGTTGTTTGTTACTCTGTAGGCCATGGGGTGGGACCCTCTCCCTGCAAGGCTAAACATTGTTAGCATGCGTTTGGGGTTGAAATGTAATTCTTCCCTTGGGGTCAATGCAAAGTGAAGCTAGAGGCATAGAAATCAGCTTAGAACTTTACTTGTATCTCCTCCTCTTTCAGACAACATATGGGGGTAGAGGCAGCAGGGTAGAGAGATAAGAGTGGCCACAGCTTACTTTTGCTGAGATACAAAAGGTTCTCAATGAAAGGAGGTGCAAAAACTAGTCTTTCTTCCCAGAACACTATTCTAAAGAGTAATAATGAGGCTGCAGTAGACAAATGAAGAAAAGAAGACACAGATGATTGGAATTTGAATAAGTTCATTACCATTTCTTGAGCTGGGTTTTGTTTCTCAGTTTCAATTGTTATAAAATGGTTACACTACCTTATCTGCCTTATCTGCATCCCATAGAATGTGAAATAGGCAGATATTACCTGTGTTGTTTCTTTAAGACCTCTCTGTAAAGGAACAGTAAGATCTTTGAGAATAGGTAGAAACCTTAATTATAGCCATCCAAATTAGCTGAGTCCCATAGAAACCTGGAGAGTAGGAATTTTAATAAGAAGACAAAATCTATAAAGTACAATTAGTATATTTCTTCAGAAGATTGGCACTTATTCTTTTGCCATTGGAGAAATTATTCTGTTCTTATTCTGTTCTTATAAGTGAATATGGGAAGGCCTATTGAACATTTTTCAGATTTATAGAGAGTTTTTCAGGCTGATAAATATTTTGAAGCTATTGGTGAGACTGATTTCTTTCTTTTCTTCCTAACTAGCTCTGCACTTTTTTTTTGTGGTGGTGGGGGAATCTAATTCAATTTCATTCAACAAATATTTGGGGGGAACCTAGTGCATGCAAGGTACTATAATGGGATACAGTGATGAATAAGATAGATTTCCCTGTCTTCAAGTATCTTACAAGCTAGTTAGTTGTCACAGGTGTTTTTGTGTATGTCAGCAGTTAATTGGCATCCTTCAGGGAAGCCAGCTAGCTGAATATGTAGCATAAACCCCATTTGGAAATTAACCTGCAAAAATCCTATGTAAATAGCTTTCCTAACAGTGTCCTTAGTTGGTCTTCTAGCTTATAACTAAGTATGACAAAGTATAAAATCAGAAGAAGAAAGTGGAATGGAATGAGAGGCAAGAAGGAAATACAAGTAGAAGGCAGGTTGCTTTGGCAGAAGGATAAGAATATCATGATAGCAAAGGTCAGGCAAGAAGAGCTAAAATTTGGAGACCTGTCTTCTCTTTCAACATTTTATTTTATATTCATTAGGAATGCATTTTATTTTATATGAAAATTAACCAAATATTCCTTTTTCCTCCGATAAGCAACACATGGACTGTCCCCATTACTTGGATAAAAAGTGGAATTGTACAACCATTAGTCTGGCTAGATAAAAGCAGCAGTAAGTATCTTCTCTTCCCCACTTTTTTTTTTTTTTAAAAAATAGTTCATACAGGGGCAGCTAAGTGGTACAGTGGATAGAGCTCCTCCAGCCTTGGAGTCAGGAGGACCAGAGTTCAAATCTGGCCTCAGACAAATGATACTTAATAGCTGTGTGACCCTGGGCAAGTCACTTAACCCTGATTGTCTTACCAAAAAAGAAAAAATTAGTTCATATACATAAGTGAAGCAAATAAAAATTTGAAGTCAATTGTTTTTGGAAAATATTTCATTTGAAACTAAAATAGCATGTAAATCTGCAACTTTAATTGAAAAGTAGTGTATATGAAAAAAAAAAGACAATTCAATAGAGAATTTTCTATTTTAATCAAGTAAGAAGCCCATTGAGTTACCAGCTCTGCTGTCTTTGTTTTGGTACATCTGTGGTTTACAACTGACGATGCATAAATGTACATACTCAGATACTGATGAGAAACTATGTTTAACAACATATTTAAAAATCTACTTTTGCAGAAGTATTTCCTGAAATGCAGCTATCAGATTCAGGACATGACTGGGTGACTTTAAATTTGAATACAACTGGATATTATATGGTTAATTATGATCAGTTGGGTTGGAAGAAAATAAACTTATTGCTTGAAAAAGACCCAAAGGTAAGAGATCAACTTTAACTTTTTGTACATTTTAATTATTTGCATAAACAGTGTGTTCTGTTCTTTTATCTGTTGGAGGCTAGGTAGGAGTTCTTACCCTGGGGTCTGTGAACTTAAAAAAAATTCTGATAACTATATTTCACTAATTTGTTTCCTTTGAAATCCTATGTATTTTATTTTTACAATTTAAAACATTATTCTAAGAAGGAATCTATCAACTTGCACCAGACTGCCAATGGCATGATGCCATGACACAAAGTTAAGAACTCCTACTATATAGGAATATACCTATGGGGGATATTGTTGAGCGAGGAGAATTTGTTTTAGTCCCCTGACAGTTGATTTCCTCTTGACCTTGTGAAATGGCTTTTACAGTTTTTTCCTTCAAAATTTATTGACGTTTTAGTTGGTTTTGGATGTGATTTCAGTAGTTTGTAATGAGGCAGCTAGGTGGCGCCAGGAAGACCTAAAAGTTCAGATCCAGCCTCAGATACTAGCCAGTCACTTAACCTTTGTTTCCCTCAGTTTCCTTATCTGTAAAATGGAGATAATAATAGCACTTACCTCCTAGGACAGAATAAAATAAGAGAATATTTGTAAATTCATAGTATTTGTAATACTACAAAATTTTATAAATTTATAAAAATAATTGCAAACCTTACAGTTCTACATAAATGCCAGGTGTTATTCTTTGGATTTAGATAGGATCAGACTATTAAAAGACTGTTGACAAAGGAGCTTTTTATTACTCTAACTCATCAGAATTTCCACTATTTGAACAGCTGCAGAGCCTGGATTTACATGTAGCCTCTAGCATGACCCAACTGCCCCCTATGTGGTGATGGTTGGTGGTATAATAGAGCAGACCTACACAAAATTGTTTTCTTTCTACACAGAAACAATGGAGATGAGAGATTCTTTTCCCACCCACCCCATTTCCTGAGACTTATTCTACCCCCTACTCCTCAAAGATAATAATAATTACTATTCATTTATCAAGTACTTTATGGTTTACAAAGTGCTTTCCCCATTAGAAAACCCTTGTGAGGGAGATAGTGTGCATATCATTTTATAAATAGAATACCTCAAATGTGGACACAAGTTTCTTGGCTCTGTATCTGGCCTTCTTTGCACTTGACTCTATTACCTAGAAGTATCCCAAGAGACTCATTTAGGAAAACAAAACAAAACAAACTTCTTAAGAATTAGAGTTATCTCGGGGCAGCTAGGTGGCACAGTGGATAGACAGTGGCTCTGAATTCAGGAGGACCTGAGTTCAAATCCGGCCTCAGACACATAACACTTAACTAGCTGTGTGACCCTCGGCAAGTCACTTAACCCCATTGCCTAGCCAAAATCAACAACAACAAACAACAACAAAACAAAAAGAATTAGAGTTATCTCAAAGTGAAATGAGCCTCTTTAGAAGTGGTAGGGATAAGATGACTGATTGTAGGGTATGTTATAGGGAGCATTCCTTATAGGGCTAGGGGTTGGACTAGGTAACCACTAAGGTCTAAACTCTAAAATGTGTGATTCAATGAAATTTACTGCATTGAAAATTTTATTCTAAACAACCTGGTCTTTTTTCTATGTAATCCTCATTATAGATACCAATGAGGATGGGCTATTTGTGAAAGTGCTGTATTTTAAAATTTGAATGACTGATAGTCTTAATTTTATCATGAAGTTTTATCTTTTTGATGCCTTTTGTTTTTTAATCACATTAATTTCTGAATATATCCTTCTTTTCCTAAATAACAAACTATTAAAGTCAAAGATCAAAAGAAAGCAATTTGGGAAAGCTAACTGAGACATTGACAGTTTCTGACAGTATAAGTGATATTCAACATCCAGAGTCCTCCACATCATCAATGAAGGGTGAGAGGTAGATTTTCCCAGCTCCTCTTGGGAGTTAAGCTTAGTCATTATAGTCACACGACAGTCTGTTTCTTTGTCCTTTTTTCTTTTCATTCCATTCTATTATTGCTGTGACGCGTATTGTGTTTTGAGGTTTGCTTACTTTCCTCTGCTTTGCTTCTTATGTATTCCCATGCCTCTCTAGTTTTTTTTTATACTTCTTTCTTACAGCACGGTAACATTCACTGTATTGGCTTAGTTGGCCACCCCCCAACTGATGGGAACCTACTTTGTTTCTACTTCTTTGCTTCCACAAAGAAGTATTACTTCTAATACTATTAATATTGGGGTATATACGGGACCTTTCTTTGTGTCTTTAATAGTGTATATCCAATCTCTGGTTTAAAAGAGATAGACATTTTAGTCACTTTCTTTAGCTTAATTGCAAATCTTAATGTATTTTTACTGAAGTTGAAAAAAAACACATAAAATCTCATTAGTTTTGAAAGCATTCATCAAAATTGTGAAACATTTATTAATTTATAAAAGCATTCCTCTCCATGAAAAACTGGTCGTTGCATTACTGGTTACTTACCTTCAATAGTCAATTTTTTTGTTGAAGAACTCAAATGAAATAGTTTATTTGAAAAACACAATTAGATGAACAAATGAATAATAGGAAATGGAGAGAAATCTGCTTAAGGGTTTCCATATTTCTAATGAATATTGAATGTAAGGGGTGGCACAGTGGCTAGAGCATTGAGCCTGGAGCCGGGAAGACCCGAGTTCAAATCCAACCTCAGACACTTACTAGCTGCGTGCCGCTAGACAAGTCACTTAACCCAAGTTTCTTCATCCGTATAATGAGCTGGTGAAGGAAATGGCAAACCACTCCAGTATCTTTGCCAAGAAAACCCTAAATGGGCTCACGAAGAGTCAGACATGACTGAAACAGATTCAACAACAACAAAATTGAAGTAAGAAATGTATGAAATGTTATCACTGCTAGCTTGTCTTTAAGCTGTAGTGGATCAGACCAGAAAAAACAAGCTTGACTGAGTCAATTGCTATCCTTTCAAGTCAATTCAACTCATCAGACGTCTACCTGAATGCTCACAATTTAACCTAGCACTGGCCTGGTACTTATGAAGGAGCAAAGACAAGAAACAAATAAGGCTTCTGCCCTCCCAGAGCTATCAGTTGTATATAAGATAAAACAAATAAGAACGTGATTAAAGTTTATTCCAAATGCAAATAAAGTACAACGAGTGCTTTCAGGAGAGAAACTTAAAAGAATATTAGGAAGGGAAATTTGTTAATATCTGTGCTAGGTTATTTGGAGAAAACTGGTGGGTGACACTGAGCATTTCCATTTATTAAAGAAAGACACTCCCTGCCTCCCCCCCAGTGACATCGAAGCATCAATTCACATGAGAACCTGACCTTCTAGAGCCCAGCTGGTCTACTGTTTCCCCAGGTGGCAGATGATAAATGCTCACATTTCAATAGGACTTCCAGGTTGTTGTTGCTATTATTCTGTTGTGTTGGATGCTTCAGGACCTCATTGGACTATGTCCATGGGGTTTTCTTGGCAAAGATACTGGAGTGGTTTGCCATTTCCTTCTCCAGTGTGTCCCCATTTTACAGATGAGAAACGGAGAGGTTACATGACTTCCCCAGGGTCGTACAGCTTGTAAGTATCTAAGCCAGGGTTTGAACTCAGGTCTTCCTGACTCCCGGCCCAGTGCTCTGTTCACTGTGCCATTTAATTGCCCCCTTTCCAAGCTGACAAATCTCTCTCATAAAAAACAACCCAGTGAGAAAGTGCAAGTACCATTTCTATTTCGAGTAAAGGATTGTATGTAGAATGCTTTGCAAACCTTAAAGTGCTATGTAACAATGAACTGAGACAGAGAAAGATTAAAAGACTTCCCATGGTCACAGAGCTAGATAGAGCTCAAGGTGGGATTCAAACCCAGGTCTTCTCACTCAGGTCCCGCATTCTTCCTACTGCATAACATTGTTCTACTCCCCCATAATATATATTGATGAAATCACCTTGGAAATAAGCACCCTGAAAATGATTGCATGATCCAACTAACGGGCCAGTTATTTCAAGTAGCATTTGGTATGATTAATCAACAAGTATTCATTGTGCATCTCTTAGCTTAATTTGGACAACCTATTGAATTTCATTGTAATAATTCACATTTTTATATAGTACTTAAAGTTTTTCAAAGCATTTTTCTCACAATCCTTTCATGTACATACCTACCACTGAAGTCTCAAAAAATAGACTTACTGATTTATTTTTCAATAAGATATGCAGGGTACATATTATCACCCCCCTTTTACAGATGAGGAAAACTTAGACCCAAACATCACCTAGCTCATAAATGGCAGGGCTAAGACTTCAACCCAGGTCCTCTGACTTTTTTTTTTCTTTTTGGTGAAGCAGTCGGGATTAAGTGACTTGCCCAGAGTCGAATACCTAGTAAGTGTCAAGTGTCTGAGGCCAGATTTGAACTCAGGTCCTCCTGACTCCAAGGCCAGAGCGATATCCACTGTGCTACCTAGCTGCCCTGGTCCTCTGACTTTTAAGACCAGTTTTCTCTCTATGATGCCGTACTAATGATACAATCACTTATTAAAAGCAAACACAATACATGTTTATTAAGTATTAAGTGACATTTAAAAAGATTGATTTTCTTCCTGAACAAGTTTTGTTCTAACTCTGTAATTTCTGTTTTTATACAGGCTATTCCAGCCACTGACAGGATGAAGCTGTTTGATGATGCCTTTAGATTGTCTCAGTGAGTATTTTTTTAGGGGACCTTGTTTAAAAAAAAGATTTACACTCTCATGTTTATTTCCTAAAATACATAACTTTTAACGGTTTCAATGAAGATGACATTTTTTGGTTATATTGGCATTTTGTTGTATGAAAAATTATTTGAAATAAGGGGGAAATACTTTGTGGCTAAGAAAAAAGAAGTGTTAAGAGACCATTGTCATAATGGCATTTGTTTATGGAACTTGACTTGTATTTCCCAAAATGTTACAGGATAATACTGTAATTTTATTTAAAGTATATGGTGTTTTTACCTGATAAAGTAGTGCATGCTTAGATATTGCAAGGTTCTGTGAGTTCACCTATGTGGATAGTCCTTCTATCAATGTATATTGGCACCCCTCTATATCTTAGTAGAAAGTCTTCGGGACTTATTGTTTGTTACAAGAAATCTTCATTTTGGATACAACTCTCTGTCATTGAGCTTCTCCTAACATGTCTGGATTGATCCTTGGAAGACAGGCTATCTCCAGACAGGTACATAGAGCTTTTCCAACTTGGTAGGAAGACTGAGAATAATTTGTGCTTGCTGGCATATTCTGTGATAGCTAAGGGTCATCTTTGTGCCATGATGAAATGTTGAAGTAGGACTTCAGTAGAAGAAAACAATACCTATTCAAAATTAAGAGAATTTGCAGTAAAGAATTTGGGATTTAAGAAAGATTCCCCTCCCCAACTTGACTTTTTTTTTTCTACTGACATATCACTTAAATGAGTAGTCCACATTCATTGCTTCCATTTGCTTATCACGTTAACTCCTTGAAATTTGTTATCCTTTCATATCACTCTCCTAAAACTATTCTAGTTGAGTTAGAAATGATGTTACCAATCAACAAGCACTTATTAAGTACTTTTTTGTGTTTGAAGTATAGTGCTAAGTACAGGGGATGAAAAAAAAAAAGCAAAAACAATCTGTACCCTCAAGGAACCTGAAATCTGAGAACAATAGCTAGCACCTATTTAACTCTTTAAGCAAAGTGCTTTACAAATATTATCCCATTTTATCCTCATAACAATCCCAGAAAGTAGATGCTATTATTATCTCCATTTTACATATGGGAAAGCTAAGGCAGACAGAGGTTAAGTGATATACAGGGACACACAGCTAGTAATTGTCTAAGGCTAGATTTGAACTCAGATCTTCTTGACTGCACTTTCCTACTGTGCCACCTAATCTAGTGTGGGAAATAGCATGTACATAACCAGTTATACATATGAGACAGATACAGCAGATGGAAGGTGTCTTTAGAGAAGAGGATACTAGCAGGTAGGGGACGTGGGGGAGGCCTCCTACAAGCAGGTTGTGCTTGGGCTGAATCTTAAAGGCAGCCAAAGCTTTCTAAAGGTGAAGGTGAGGAGGGAGAGCATTCCAGAAATGAGGGACAGCCAGTGCAAAGGCACAGAGACGGAAGAGGGAGCACCTTGTATGATTATAGCCTAGTTACACCTAGTCTTTATCTCTAATCTATTCTGTCTTGACCTATTTGCAGCATTTGATATTCGTGATCACCGTTAAAAAATTTTTATTGATGCCTTTTGTTTATACATTAGAGTCATTCTTGAATATGCACCTCCCTTGCTCAGTGAACTTTCCCTTGTAAGAAAGAAAGAAAATACAGTAAAGGAAAATTAAGACACATTGATCAATCTGACAGCATTAGCAACATCCCATGCTCACAGCACCCCCACATCTCAAATGAAAGAAGGGAGATAAATTTCCTTATCTGTTCTGCAGGGCCAAGATCTGACTCCCCCTACTTGAAACTGTTTCCCTTTTTTCTGGACTGGGCCTGACTCAGGCCATTCTCCTAATAGTTTAGGTTTGATATTAGTACAAAAGGAGACACTTGTAGGTCATTCAACAGTTAACAAAAAAGCAATTTACTCATCCATAACAAGAAAAGGATAGACATTGAGGAGTTACCTATTGTCATCTACCTGCCAGGCATCAGAGTGCCTGGAGCTCCTAGTGGCTGCTTTATACTGAGGTGATGAGGAAGTAACATCATCAGTTTAAACCTTTAGGCCCCCAAATCAACCACATCTCAAAGAAGGTCTCAAGACCCTTAAAAGAAAAACTAGCCTAACTTGCCTGGGGGGAAGGGTTAGGATACTGTTCCTAATTATGCCTCCCTAGGCTTCCTTGACATTCTGCTATCCTGACTTTCCTATCTCTCTGACTTCCTTCTATTGTCTCTTTTGCTAGTTCATAGATTCTAGTAGAGTGAAAATTGGAAGGGAACTTAGAGACTATCTGGTTCAAACCTTTACTCAATTGATGAATCCCACCTATAACAACAAGAATAATATCTCATCCAGCGTCTTCTTTTTAAAAAGTATTTTTATTCATTTCATTGGGTAGCAGTGGATAGAGTGCTGGGCCTAAAGTCAAGAAGGCTCCTCTTCCTGAGTTAAAATCTGGCCTCAGATACTTACTAGTTGTGTGACCCTAAGCAAGTCACTTACCTTGTTTGCCTCAGTTTCCTCATCTATAAAATGAGCTGGAGAAGGAAATGGCAAACCACTCTAGGATCTTCACCAAGAAAACTCTCCAAATGGGATCAGACACAACTGAAAACAACTAAACCAGAAGAACAACAAATTTATTTCCCAATTACATGTAAAATATTTTAAACAATCATTTTTTAAAATGTTGAGTTCTGGGGTAGCTAGGTGGTGCAGTGGATAGAGTGCTGGCCCTGAAGTCAGGAGGACCTGGGTTCAAATCTGTCCTCAGACCAAACACTTGACACTCACTAGCTGTGTGACCCTGGGCAATTCACTTATCCCCAATTGCCTAAAATAAATAAATAAATGAATGAAATGTTGAGTCCTAAATTCTCTTCTTCCTTACCATCCCTCCCCCTTCCTTGAGAAGGCAAACAATTTGATATCGATTACACATTCACATGTGTAATACAAAACACATTTCCCTATTAGCCATATTACAAAAGAAAACACAAACAAAATGAAACAATAAAGATGAAGAAAGAAAAGTATGCTTCAATCTGCATTCAGAGTTCATCAGTTTCTCTCTGGAGCTGGATAGCATTCATTTTTCATCATAGGTACTTTGGAATGTCTTGGATCATTGCCTTTATCAGAGTGAAGTCTTTCACAGTTGATTAGCCTTAGAATGTTACTGTCACTATATACAATGTTCTCCTGATTCTGCTCACTTCACTTTACATCAATTCATATGTGTCTTCTCAGGTTTTTCTGAACCATCCTACTTATCATTTATTATAACATAATAGTATTCCATCACAATCATATACCACAACTTGTTCAGTCATTTCCTAAATGATGGGCATCTCCTCAATTTCCAATTCATTGCCACCACAAAAAAAGCTGCTACAAATATTTTTGTACAAATAGCTTATTTTCCCTTTTCTTTGATCCCTTTGGGATACAGATCTAGTAGTGATATTGATAAGTCAAAGAGTATGCTCTATCCACTTCGCCACGTAGCTGCCCTCTGCCCCCAGCTTCTTCTTGAAGACTTTTAGTGACAGGGATTCACTAACTAGCTCCTCAGGCATCTCATTCCACTTTGGTTTAGCTGTAAACTCTAGGAAGTTTTTCTTACTTTGATTCAAAATCTGCCTCTCCTATCTGTTGGTTTTAGTTTTCTTTCCCAGCATTAAGCAGAAAAAGTCTGATCTCTTTTCCAAAACATTAACTGACGATTATTATCACTTCCCCCTTTAGGGTTTCTCTTCTTTAGGCCCAATACCCTAGTTCTTCTTTAGGCCCAATACCCTAGTTCTTGCAGCTAGTCCTTGTTTGGTATGGTTTCAAGTTCCCTCAACATCCTTACTGTGTCCCTCTGAATACCCTCCAGCTTGTCAGTGTTCCTTCTGAAATGTGCCATTCAAAACTAGATGCAGCATCCCAGATATGCCTTTCACTATTAGAATGTAAGCTCCTGGAGAGAAACATCTTAAAATGTTTCCCTAGACAAATAGACTCAGATTGCTAAAGCAGGAATTTTGTCCAATTCCTTACAGATGAGGAAACTGGGACTGAGAGAGGTGATATGACTAACCCAAGGACAGCACAGGTAGAATGAAGTGACTGGTTGACTAAATAGCTTTTTGTGTCCGCAAAACATAACACATACATGTGTTATTAATTGAGAGATTTATTGACATCATCCATGTACAGAGGCACTCTCCTTGGGAGGAAGGCTGGAAATTATAGTTTGGGAGATCAACATATGCATGTGTATCCTATATTTTCACTAGATTGATTAAAAAGAAGAGAGAGGACAAAACATCAAATTAACAGCACAAACAGCATAAAACCACAACAGAGAAGGAATAAAAAGAATGAAATTGAGAATTTTAAAAAAAAGATAATTATGTACAAAAATGTAAAATGAACAATCTAACAGAACACCAAATACAGATCTTTAGCAATATAATTTCAGAAAAGGAAATTGAACTAGGTATAAGAAACTACCAGAGGGAAGGGGAGGGGGAACAAAAACAATAATCTTGGTCCAAATGAATGTGTGGGTGAATCCAATCATACTTTTAAAGAATAATGTGTGTATTTAGAAAATTACTTCCAAAACTTAAGAAAGAAAGCACTCCACTAAATTCCTTTTAAGAGACAAACACAGCTCTAATGCCTAAATCATGAAGGGATAAAGCAACAAACAAAACAAAAATAAAGTTTAAAAAAAACTTCCAAAAATTATAGGTTAATATCACTATTGAATATCAATTCAAAATTTTTAAATAAAATCCTAGCAAAAAGACTGTAGCAATATGTAAAAAAAAGTATTCACTATGATCAGTTTCATTTTTGCTAGGGTTCATTTATCCTAGTATTATTTATACTATCTATACTATACAAAGATGATTCAATTCTATATGTTCACAATAGAATTCATCATTTTTTCCCTCAAAATGCCTAACAACCTTCCTATTTTCCTTCATAGCATCACTATTCTTTTAATCATCCACATTGGATTTGGATGATTAATTTTTTTTTGTTTACTCAAAAGAGCAGAAATAAGAGATATGTACAGATAGGAAGATTTCAGTCCAGTGTAAGGAAAGACAGCCACAAGCGTACAGAATGTAGACCTGAAGTCAGAAAGACTTGAATTCAAATGCAGCCTCAAACACTTACTGGCTGTGTGATCCTGGGCAAGTCACTTACCCTCTGTCTGCCTCAGCTCCCTCAACTTCGAAATGGGAATAATAATACCACCGACCTCCCAGGGTTGTTGTAAGGATCAAATGAGAGAATATTTGCAAAATTAAAGTGCTGTGTAAATGATAGCTATCATCATCATCATCATCATTAGTATTCCTGATGAAACCATTAGAACATAGGATGAACCATTTAGAATCCAGATGATTATTTGTCAGGGATGTTGTAGAGGGTCATCCTGTTTAGATCCATGAATTGGACTAGACGACACATTCTGAGAAGCCAACGTGTAACATTCAGTGATTCTTTAAAATGGAAAAGCTCCACTTTCAGGCCCAATAAGACGATGCTTGTCTGTCAACAGAAAATGAACCTAGTTAAGCTCAGAGAGGTTCATTCTCCAGAATTTTTCCTATCAGCTGATTTTTTTTCTTGGCCGTAGCAATTTATGCAAACTCTGCTAATTTATAAAGGAGTTGTGATCTGGGTGGCTAAGGGAATGCTCACATAGCTGTTAAAGTCCTCATTTCACAGGTTGTTGAGGGGGCAAAAAACCATGTACATGAATATGTTTTGAAACACATTAAAGGTATATGTGATTTTCATCTATGATTATTAAGGAAAATACAATTAGTTCAGGAATAAGGAGGTTTTCCTGTTGATTAATGTCATATTAGGCTGCAATTTTCTGTATTTCTAAGAATTTTGACTTCCTAAGTAAAAAATTGAAATACAAAACCTGCCCACAATATTTGTTGAGTTATATTTTGCCCATACTTTTTTTCTCTTTAACTCTGGGTTTTTTAATTATTTAGACATCACAACAATCATTAGCATTTATATAATAATCTAAGGTTTGTAAAGTACTTACCTATTTTATCTCACTTGATAGAAGCGTTGAGAAAATGTGGGAGGAAAATATTTAACCTAACAAGCTATTTTTTTTTCTAAATAAAACAGGCATGATTATATTGAAATTGAAACTGTCCTTGAATTAACCAAGTACCTTGCTAAAGAAGAAGAAATCATAGTGTGGAATACAGTTTTGAAAAACTTACTAACTTCTAATATATTTGTCAATTTGAACAGCCACAATATATATTCCTTATTTAAGGTAACAGTTCTTTGATACACATTAACAGTTTTCTTATGCTACTCAAGCTGGCATGTTAGTGGCAGGTCATTCTCAAGGTGACTTCTTGTGGTTCATATTCCTTGATTTCCTAATAGAGTCTACCAAGGCTAAATAGCACCCTACCCCCCCCCCCAAAAAAAAAAAACTTTGGTAGAGGACCAAGTTGAGTGGAAAATATGAGAGGGATATTATTGAAAGGTGACCATTCTGGGAACTTGATGTCCTGACACATGTCTTAGATTATACCTCTTAGAGCCATAATATGTAGTAGGATATCATTTCCCTTAGAGCTAGATGTAGATTACTAAGGATTGCTGTCTCTTAAAACTAAAGTTCAAAATTTTCTACTACATTTTTTAACAAGAGAATTACAGTTAGTTATTTCATGAAAGTTCCTAACTTAGTGCTTTTCTTGGAATCTACTTAACTTGCTTTTAAGAATTAGACACATAGATCAAAGGGTCTAGACTATGAACAAAGAACTATAAGCCCAACAGTTATAAAAACAATTTCCTTTCTTTTGTCTCAAGATGGCTTCCAGGCTGTTTAATGAGTATAAGCTTCTTAACTGGCTTTATCTATAATCAATAAGGAAGAGCTTCCATTTAGTGGAGAATTCAACAGGGATGGAGAAGTCAATGCTAGTCAGTGAGTCAGTAAATATTTATTTTAAGTACCTACTTAACACGGTGCCAGGCACCGTGTTAAACACAAAGAAAGACAGAGGCAAAAGACAGTCTCTGCTCTTAAGGAGCTCAGAATCTAAATGGAGAGACAACATGTAAACAACTATGTATAAACAGGTAATAGGGTACATAGGATATAATCACCAGAGGGAAAGCACTACAATCAAGAGAGATTAGGAATCCCTCTTAGTATCCCAGATTTAGAGAAAGTTATTAAATTTAGTGTCCTTAGTATCATGATGGAGGACATATTGGGAAGAACATTTGAACCATTATGATTACTTAACACATTAAATAGAAATTTCTGAAGAAAGAAATATCAAACCTTTAATAATCTGACCATCATCTTTTTTGGTAAAAAGGTAATTTTAGGCAAATTCAATATTGGCTGCCAGCAGTAATATCTTTTCTTCTGTCATTTTAGAAATATTTATTAAAGAGACTTACCCCAATGTGGCATATTTATTCAACTAAAATTCGTGAAAATAAATTACAAGATGACACTATGAGTATGTAAGTATTATTTTAAGTATAGATGATTGAATGAAATGACTGATTTTAATAGGCAGCTCATATAGTACATATATTTATTGACTTGAATGAGTATCACATACATATGTAATTAATAGATTCGTTGACAGCCATCCACAGAAGCACTCTTATTGGGGGGAGAACCCTGAAAATTTATAGTTTTGGAGATAAAGGTATACACATAAAAGTGTGTTTTCTACACATATAAACCTTGGACTATTGAACCACAGCCAGGAAGTATATACACTCCAAGTTGTTTTTCAAGTAGTAGTGATGAATCATGTGGAACAGGAGTATGAGTTCATAGCAAAGTGATATGGTGGGTAAAAAGACAGTTTGGTAAAGAAGGCAAAGCTTGTATGTGAGAGAGTATATAGGTAAGTGATTTTGTAGGGGAAATGGTGAGAAGTAAGCAAAGATTATATGACCATAGATTTAGAGCTAAAAGGGATTTAAAAAATCATCTAGTATAACCCCATCACCTTACAGATGATAAAAACTTAGGTCCAGAGAAATTGTGACTCACTCAAGGTCATACAAATTTAGTTAGTAATAAGTAGCCAAACTGGGATGTGAACTCTGGTCCTCTGATTCCAAATTTAGCACTATTTCCACTGTTAGTTGAAATATATGTTGTTTAACGGAAATGGTCCATTTTCACAAGGCCAATTCTTTGTCTCACCCCTCATCCCAGCTCCCAAAAAGAGCTGGAAAGTCAGGCTACATAAGCTACATTGGTCATGCGTTATGGATAAGATTATGAATAGGGGACGGGAGGGATAGGAAAAGGAGACTGTGCATGCTCAGACAGACAGAAGAGCTCTGTACATGGCTCTGAACATGCATTTATTTGCAAAAGGAGTGAATCGTGTCAGGCCAAGGTGGACTCTAGTAGAGAGTGTAGTATTAGTGAATTTGCTGAACACTCATTTTTAGGTTCCCTTTCCTGTCCCCATTCTCCTTAACACCTCTAACCTTGGCCAAGAAAAAAAGAATAAAACTAAGTTTTAAGTAAAGTAGGAAAGGACTTTAGTTTTTAGAATGTTGTCTCAGATACCTGATATACTTTATATATAATTCATTTTTTAAGGGGAGGGAAACTGAACTAACAACAGATGTGGGCTGTTGGGGAAGGGAGAGAGAGGGATCAGCAATTCATTGCTAACTTCCGAAAAATACTAGTCTTAGAGTTTTGTTTTGTTTTGGTTTTGGTGTCCCAGACTCCCTCAATAAATATTTGCCCAAATCCTCACCATATTTCTTATTCATAAGTCTGTTTCTTTTTTTCTTAAAGTTGATATTATTTGAAGGTTATTTTGAATTATTCATCCTTTTATTAAATTGCATTCTTAGTTGAAAGGAGAACCTGGTAATGTAAAATGAACTGTTTTTCTTGTGCTTTTCTTTTAAGAATATCACTGAGAAATGTATTTAGAGCAGCATGTTGGTTGGGACTTGAAGACTGTCTACAGCTGTCAAGGGAAATTTTCTTGAAGTGGATGAATCATTCAGAGACCATTAAGTAAGAGTAATATTGTAATTTTCTCCTAAATGGTTGTGCTACTTTGACACATTCCATTATACTTATTTCTCACTTCCCCAGCCCTGTAATCTAGTTATTCTCTTTTCAATTGGCTAAATTAGTGTTCCATGATATGCAAGTTTGGAAATGAGCCAATGAATTCTCCATCTCTCATCTAGTATTCTCTCTTGTGTCTTACTAATATTCTTGGTGTTAATTTATATACTGATTTAATTGGTTTGATCCCAGTGTCTCTGCATCCTGCATCACTAACCACTCGCATCAATGTTTCAGACTGTGATTATAATCTTCCAGAGGGCAATGATTCGATCTATGATATTTTCCTTCTTCAGGATTTAACACTGTGCCATGAGTGATTAGACACAAAAAAATGCTATAAATAGATAAACACTATAAATAATCAATATTTGTAAATAAATACTTGTATTTACTCATACAGGCAATTTTTGAATTTTGTTTTTACCTGGATTATTCTAATAGACTGTTTCTAGTGCCTCGTCTTGCCATTTATTTGCTATTTCTCTCTTTCTTGTGTGCTATACAGATCCATCTTAAGAATGTTTCTTAAACACCATGGTTTCTTGTTTTCTAAACCCTATATTTCATTGATGACCAATTCTCTTATGTTCAGCTTTAATGATAATTCTAAACCTTCTTTTTCCCTGTCCTTTCTAACTTTATCAAATATCATGCCTCTAAATTACTTTGTTTCTTCTTACCGTAATGTCAACCTCATGACAACTTATGGAAGCAAATAATTATGAGATATGTTATATATTATATCTTACAGAAACTCTAATGTCATTAAATATGAAGTTATGTGTTACGGTGTTGCCATGGGAAGCGATAGAGAATGGGACTTTTTGTTGAGTGCTTATGAGACCGATGCACTTGAAGGCAATAGGGATGCAGTGATAAATTCAATGTGCTGCAGCAAAGATCCATGGATACTTTATAGGTGATTATTATCAGTTTATCTCAAAGGTTCCTAAGGAAAAAAAATTATTTTAGTAACATCATTCCACTTTCCAAAAAGGAAAAATAATTGAACCCACCAAATCAGTGGTGAAGCAAATATGTGTGTTTGGGCACTGCAAGATGCAGTACATTTTGGAATTTTAAAATTACACAACAAATTCCATTTATTTATTTTAATAAATAATCAATTTATTTTTAATTTTCAACATTCACTTCTACAAGATTTTGAGTTTTTAATTTTCTCCCTCTCCCTCTCCTCCCTCCTCCCAAAGACAGCATGCAATCTGATATAGGCTGTACTTATACATTCATATTAAGCATATTTTCCCATTAGTCATGATGTAAAGAACAATTAGAATTAATAGGAGGAACCACAAGAATGAAACAATAAAACAAAACAACAAAGGAAAAAGAGAGCAAATAGTATGCTTCCATCTGCATTCAGACTCCATGGTTCTTTCTCTGGATGTGGATAATATTTTCCATCATGAGTATTTGCAGTTGTCTTAGACCTTTGCATTGCTGAGAAGAGCCAAGTCTATTAAAGTCAGTCATTGCACAGTGTGGCTGTTATTGTGTGCAATGTTCTCCTGGTCCTGCTCATTTCACTCAGCATCAGCTGATATAAGTCTTTCCAAGTTTTTCTGAAGTTTCCTGCTTATCACTTCTTATAGCATAATGGTATTCCATTACATTCATATATCACAACTTGTTCAGCCATTCCCCAATTGATGGGCACCCCCTCAATTTCTAATTTTTGCCACCACAATAAGAGCTGCTATAAATATTTTTGTACATGTGGGTCCTTTTCCCGTTTTTATGATGTCTTTGGGATACAGACCTGGAAGTGATATTGCTGGGTCAAAGGTATGCGCAATTTTATAGCCCTTGGGGCATAGTTCCAAATTGCTCTCCAGAATGGTTGGATCAGTTCACAACTCCACCAACAATGCATTAGTGTTCCAATTTTCCCACATCTTCTCCAACATTTATCATTGTCCTGTTTTATCATGTTAGGCAATCTGATAGGTGTGATGTGGTACCTCAGAGTCATTTTGATTTGCATTTTTCTAATCAATAGTGATTTAGAACATTTTTTTCATATGACTATAGATAGCTTTAGTTTCTCTGTCTGAGAACTGCCTAGTCACATCCTTTGACCATTTATCAATTGGGGAATGATTTGTATTCTTATAAATTTGACTCAGTTCTCTATCCATTTTAGAAATGAGGCCTTTAGGGGGCGGAGCCAAGATGGCAGAGTGAAAGCAGTGACTTGCTTGAGCTCTCTTCCAAACCACTCCAAATACTCATGAAAAATGGCTCTAAACAAATTATAAAGCAGCAGAACCCACAAAAAGACAGAGTGAAACAAATTTCCAGCCCAAGGCAACCCGGATGATTGATCAGAAAGGTGTATCACGCCAGGCTGGGAGCGCAGCGCAGTGTGGCTTGGGTGCACAGATTGCAGCGAACCTGGAGCAGGCCTCGGAGGACTGAATCACAGGCAGCTGTGGAGGTTTCCAGACTCCTCAATCCATGAATGCCAAAAACAACTTAGAAAGTCAGTGGGAAAAGTCTGTTTCTGTAGGTGCTGAGACAGGAAGGTGGAGTTTCAGCTCCATTCCCCAAGATTGTGGCCCTGGGGGGGGGGGGAAGGCAGCTGTTTCCTGAGCTTCCAGCCCACAGACTGAGGGGGAATTCAGTGGCTGATCAGAGAGGGACCGCAGGGATCTCTTTGCCAGTGCTGAGGCAGGAATCTCTTGCTTTGCCTGTGTTTGGATCTGGGTCACAGTTCTGGGTGGCAGTGCTGGGGTGAGGAGGGGAGTGCTGGCGTGGTGGAGCTTGCAGTGGCTGTGGAGAGGAACCCCTCCTCACAGTTACAGGACAGAAAGGAATACTTGTGGTCACAGGCCAGGAAAGAAGTAAACACCTCGCTCCTTATCATAGCACCTTGGAAGAACTGAAAATTTACAGGTCCCTACAAGTATCTCTGAAAACAGCTACACAAACCCCTGAAGCTTGGGACAATACATTCTCCACATTGGAAGCAGACTTTACCTTAACAAAGAGTTTAAAACTCAAGTAATTGGCTGGGATCATGAGCAAGCAGCGCAAAAAGAGTCAGACCATAGAATCTTTCTTTGGTGACAAAGAAGATCAAAATATACAACCAGAAGAAGACAACAAAGTCAAAGCTCCTACATTCAAAGCCTCCAAGAAAAATATGAATCAGTCCCAGGCCTTGGAAGAGCTCAAAAGGGATTTTGAGAAGCAAGTAAGAGAAGTAGAGGAAAAACTGGAAGAGAAATGAAGTGATGCAAGAAAATCATGAAAAACAAGTCAACAGCTTGCTAAAGGAGACCCAAAAAAATACTGAAGAAAATAACACCTTAAAAAACAGCCTAACCCAAATGGCAAAAGAGGTCCAAAAAGCCAATGAGAAGAATGCCCTAAAAAACAAAATTGGCCAAATGGAAAAGGAAGTCCAAAAGATTACTGAAGAAAATACTTCCTTAAAAATTAGAATGGAGCAATTGGAAGATAGTGACTTTATGAGAAATCAAGACACAGTAGAACAAATCCAAAAGAATGAAAAATTAGAAAACAATGTGAAATATCTCATTGGAAAAACAACTGACCTGGAAAATAGATCCAGGAGAGAGAATTTAAAAATTATTGGACTATCTGAAAGCCATGATCAAAAAAAGAGCCTAGACATCATCTTTCAAGAAATTATCAAGGAAAACTGCCCTGATATATTAGAACCAGAGGGCAAAATAGAAATTGAAAGAATCCAGAGATCTCCTCCTGAAAGAGATCCCCAAAGGAAAACTCCTAGGAATATTATAGCCAAATTCCAGAGTTCCCAGGTCAAGGAGAAAATATTACAAGCTGCCAGAAGGAAACAGTTCAAGTACTGTGGAAACACAATCAGGATAACACAAGATTTAGCAGCTTCTACATTAAAGGACCGCAGGGCATGGAATATAATATTCCGGAGGGCAAAGGAGATAGGATTACAACCAAGAATCACCTACCCAGCAAAACTGAGTATAATCCTTCAGGGGAAAAAATGGTCATTCAGTGAAATAGAGGACTTTCAAGCATTCCTGATGAAAAGACCAGAGCTGAATAGAAAATTTGACTTTCAAATACAGGACTCCAGTGGAACATGAAGAGGTAAACAGGAAAGAGAAATCATAAGAGACTTATTAAGATTGAACTGTTTACATTCCTGCATGGAAAGATGATATTTATAACTCATGAGACCTTTGTCAGTATTAGGGTAGTTGGAGGAAAAAAATTATATGTATTATATGTAGATAGATAGATAGAGGGCACAGGGTGAGTTGAAGATTAAGGGGTCATATCTGGAGAATAAAATTAAGGGATGAGAGAGGATTATACTCGGAGAAGAAGAAAGGGAGAGGTAGTGGAGGGGAAATGGGGGAAGGTGAGAGGGAATGAGTGAATCTTATTCTCATAGGATTTGGCTTAAGGAGGGAATAACATACACATTCAATTGGGTATGGAAATCTGTCTTACCCTACAGGAAAATAGGGGGAGAAGGGGACAAGGGAGCAGGGGGATGATAGAGAGGAGGGCAGATTGGGAAAGGGGGTAATCAGAAGTAAATACTTCTGAGGAGGGACAGGGTCAAAAGAAAGAATAGAATAAATGGGAGGGCAGGATAGGTTTAAGGGAAATAGAGTTAGTTTTTCACATGTCTACTATGGACGTGTTTTGCATAACTGCACATGTATTGAGTTGCTTGCCTTTAAATGAGGGTGGGTGGGGAGGGAGGAAGAGAAAAAATTTGATACCTAAAGTTTTAAAAACATGTTTAAAAAAATGTTTTCACATGCTACTGGGAAATAAGAAATACAGGAAATGGGGTACAGAAGTCTATCCTGCCCTACAGGAAAATAGAAGGGGAAGGGGATAAGAAAAGGGAAGAGAGATAGAAGAGAGGACAGACTAGGGGAAGGGATATTCAGAATGCATGCTGTCTTGTGGTGGGGGAAGGGGGGAGATGGGGTGAAAATTTGGAATTCAAAAATTTGTGGGAGTGAATGTTGAAAGCTGAAAATAAATTTATATTAAAAAAATGAGACCTTTATCAGAGACACTTGTTTTAAAATTTTTCCCCCAGTTTTCTGCTTCCCTCCTAATCTTGAATGCATTGGCTTTGTTTGTGCAAAAACTTTTTAATGTAATAAAAATTATCCGCTTTACATTTCATAATGTTCTCTCTCTCTTGCTTGGTCATTTATTCTTCCCTTCTCCATAGATCTGAAAGGTAAACTGTTCCTTGCTCTCCTAGTTTGCTTATGGTATCAGTCTTTATATGTAAATCCTATACCTATTTTGACCCTATCTTGGTATAGGGTGTAAGATGTTGGTCTATGCCCAGTTTCTGCCTTCCTCTTTTCCAGTTTTCTCAGCAATTTTTGTTAAATAATGATTTCTTATCCCAGAAGCTGGAGTCTTTGGATTTATCAAATAGTAGATTAGTATGGTCATTGACTATTGTGTCTTGTATACCTAACCTGTTCCACTGATCCACCACTCTATTTTTTGGCTAAAGCCAATACCAAGTAGTTTTGATAATTGCTGCTTTATAATACAATTTAAGATCTGATACAGCTAGGCCACCTTGCATTTCTTTTCATTAGTTCCCTTGACAGTCTGGACAAATTCCATTTATTTAAACAAAATATTTAGGATTTGTTTTGAATTTTTTATGTGCACATTTGACAGGTATATGGAATATGCTTTAGATGCAAAATTGTTTACTACTGAAGCGCCAAAGGTCATTGAAAATGTGGCAAACACTGAAGTCGGACGGCTTGTAGCAAAGGACTTTTTAATCAGCAATTGGCAAGCTGTACTGGAAAGGTAAGTTAGGAATTAGTGGGTTCTACATTGTTTAGGTCATTGGTTTCATGTGGGAAGCTCTACTCTAGATTTGTCCCAGAAATCCTTTGAAATGATTAGAGAAAAATTTGGCACATTCTTAACCCACCACAAGTTGGCAGCATGAAAAAGGGGAAAAGCCCTTTTTTTGCCTCTGACTTGGCTTCGTTCTTTGTGACATGGATTCAACATGCCCTACACTGTGCTTTGGGGGCTTAGCAGGTATTTGTCAGTGGATTTTTCTAGTCTGGACCATTGTGAGGAGAAAAGGTGTTCTTTGTGAAGTGGTTGTAAAAACAAATGCATTGCTTTGTAAATTACAAAATATTTTTAGAAAAGAGAAAATATAAATATGTTAAACATACTAAGTATTAAATGTATTGTAATATACACATTTAGTAAAGAGTGGTATTTTAGGATAGATTGTGTAGCTATACTGTGTGCAAAGCATGAGTTAGTGTAGTGCACTCAATTGGGTATGGAAATTTATCTTATCTTACAGGAAAATAGGGGGAAAGGGCATAAGGGGGGTGGGGATGATAGAAGGCAGGGCAGATTGGGGGAGGGAGTAATCAAACACTTCTGAGGAGGGACAGGTTCAAAAGAGAGAATAGAATAAACAGGAGGTGGGATAAGATGAAGGGAAATATAGTTAGTTTTTCACAACATGACTACTATGGAAGTATTTTGCATGGCTACACATGTATAACCTGGAAAAAAAAAGACTTAGTGTAGTGGATAGAGAGCTGGCCTTGGAGTTAGGAAGACCTGAGTTCAAGTCCTGTCTTTGATAGATCCTGGCTTTGTGGCCCTGAGCAAGTTACTGAATCTGTAAGTATTTCAGACAACTCTCTGTGAGTGTAAATTACAGAACAACTGCTGCTCTACATTAGTGAAGGAAGTTTTCTCACCAGGCATTCACTACACAAATGAAATTATAGGTCTGGACCAGAAAACTGTACAAAGCACATTAGTAATGCTAAATGCTAGGAATTCAGTGATAGTGACGCCAAAGACCCTGTTCTCAAGGAGGAAACAATCCAATGGGAGAAAGATGTGCAAAAATGACCAAGTAAACAAAGGCCTTGAGGTGGGAGAGGGCAGGATGAATACTGAAGTTGGAGAACAGGCCAGTTTGGCTGGAACATGTAGTGTATGAAGTTAGTAAGGTGATATAGGACCACAAGCAAGGCTTGTTGTCCAATTGTGGAAGGCTTTGACTTTAAGGAAAAGGAATTCACAGTTTATTTGGTAGGTGAAAAGAAGCCATAAAAGTTTTTAAAAAGGGATTGATGGAATCAGTCAATAAATAATCAGTAAACCTTTTAGTTAGCACCTAGTATGTGCCAGACTGTGTGATAAGAGGTATTTGAATATTATCTCATTTGATCCTGATAGCAACCCTGGGAGGTTGGAGTTATTATTATTCACATTTTAAAGTTAAGAAAACTGTGGCAGAGGTAAAGTGACTTGCCTAGGGTCACACAGCTAGAAAGTATCTGAAAGTTAAGAAAACCATGGCACAGCTAGGAAGTATCTGAGGCCATATTTAAACTCCGGACTTCCTGGCTTCAAAACCAGCACTCTATTCACTGTGCCACTTAACTGCCTCAACTAGGAAAAAGAATAAAATTGCAGTTTTATAAAATTGGTTTCCTTTTGAAAATCTATGTATTTTCCTTGATGCATTTGAAAACATCTTTCTGAGAAGGGCTCCATAGGCTTTGCCAGACCGCTAAAGGGGTCCATGGCACAAAAAAAGCTTGAGAATGATGCCTAATGTTCTGTTGAATCTAGCCTTTCTAACCTTAGCTATGGTGGTCCTTATACAACATTTCACATTGTGGACAGCAATACTCTGAGTCTGTTAGAGCTTGTGCTCAGATGACATAGTTTTGTTTGTTTGTTTGTTTTAAGATTCATTAATTTATTTTTAGTTTTCAACATTCACTTTCCCAAGAGTTTGAGTTCCAAATTTTCTCCCCATCTCTCCCCTCTGCCTACCCCAAGATGGCATGAATTCTGAATACCCTTTCTCCTAATCTGCCCTCCCTTCTATCTCCCTCCCTGCTTCTCTTATCCCCTTCCTCTTCTATTTTCCTATAGGGCAGGATAGATTTCTATACCCCATTGCCTGTATATCTTATTTCCCAGTTGCATGTGAAAACAATTTTTTAACATTTGTTTTTAAAACTTTGGGTTCCAAAAGCTGACATAGTTTTGGATAACCCCAGGTCACCTTTGGGCCACCATTAGACATTGGAAAAAGACTTCAGTGGAGAAAAGTACTGTGTACAGTTATGTGTGTGTTTAGGAGCATAATGGAATGTCTGTGAGAGTCTAGTAAAAGGGATAGAAATATAATTCATGACCTTGTGAGCTTTGTTGAATTGTTGAATAATTTCTGCAAAGAGGGAGAGCTCATGGGAAATCCTCTAGTTTCATCTGAACATAGGACTTGGAAAGAATCTTTTTTCTTTAGACAAGTTGTCAGGTCTTATTTCTCCACTCCCCGCACACTTCTAGAGTGTGGAGTAAATTAGGATGCTTATTTTAAGAGCCTGATGCATTTGGCAGAGCCATAGTCATGATTATCTGGACTTTTTTATTCTGTGCCCTTGGGCCCCCCTCCAGCGATCAGCATTTGAGAAAGTGCCCATCACCTCAATCAGGCTCTGCTCTTAACTCTCTGGACTTTTCCACTTCTATCATAGTGGCCCCCCCTCCAATTGGTTAGTTCCTACTTAGAACCTCTATTTGAGGAAGTGCTGAGTCCTGCCATACTCACTTCAAACCTGACTCTACTCTTGACTATTCAGATGTTTGCATTTTTGCCTCACAGGGTTTTATGAGCTGTCTTTCCCTATGAAATATAGCTCCTTGAGGATAGAGACTATCTTTTTTGCTTGTATTTGTTTTCCCAGCACTTAGCAGAATGCCTGGCACATGGTAAACTTTAAATAAATGCTTTTTCTATCTGTCTGTCTAGCCAGTTAGTCTTCATCAAAGAACCACAGAGCTCCCCCCATCCCTCCTGTCTCCCCCCCCCCACACACACACCATCCCCCATCCTGGCTGTATGATTCACTCTTTTGTCAATCCCTGGCCTATGGCTATAAAGGCACTATGAATGATCTATTCTGAGTAGAGTCCTGCAGAACACAAATATGGACTTTGCCAGTGCTTCAGAACACTCTAGGACCAGGCATAGACTAGATGTGGCTAGCTTTTAAGAGTTTATTATTAAGTATTACTTGGGCCCAGGCAGAGGAATTTAGGAACATTGTTAAAGTCTCATATATTCTTTGGAGTAGCCATCATGTCATAACAACTTTTATTTACTGACATGTTCAGTAACATCCAGATATCTCATTCTCCCTCAACCAAAGTGACAAAGCATGTTCAGTTTACTAATGAAAACAGTGAGTCATTCTCTCTCATCTGGGAGAAAATATTGCCATCCAAGGCTTCCAAACTCCTCTCTCTCTCTCTCTCTCTCTCTCTTTTTAAAGGAATATTACTTGTTTTCCTTGTTGACAATTTCATCAACCTGTTCCAACTCTTATTGTTAGAGTAAAATGGAGAATTGAGAAATTATTTGGGGATTTTAATTAAAAACAAGGGCCAATCAGATTAATTTGAGCTCCCAAATAATCTCTTTTCCTTCAGGACAGGTTTATTTGTCCTTAATTATGCAGATAATTAAGAGAGGCCAAGTGAGAGAGTGGGTAGAGGTTTGGCCTTGGAGATGAGAAGATGGAGGCTCTAGTGCTGGGGCTGATACATTGGTTGTGGGACCTTGGCACACTCATTCAGCCTTTCCTTGCCTTAGGCAATTTTCTAAGACTGTAAGTTAAGGAATTGTTGCCACAGAGTAGTAGAAGCTACAGTGTAGTGCCCCACACTGATGAAATAAAAGTTTTGGAACCACATGTATTTGTATTTTGGAAATACAAAATTGTCCAGGTAATTTTTCCAATTCTTCACTTCATCTGGGTGTATTGGCAGAGGTTTGGAGTTTTGTTCATCTGATTGGCAATTTTAAAAAGAATGATTGCATTTTGATATGTTTTATTTTATGCATAAAGTCCTAACAGTTCAGTTTTTGAGATCATATAACTATTTCTGAAATAAAGCAGTTGTGCTGAACTGCAGGACAGACTAGAGACTTGTAGTATCATTATATTAACTTCATTCTAATTTATCTTTCTTTTTTTAATGCATCCCAAAATCTTGTGTTTGCTTTTTAAGCCATAGGACACTTTGGGCAGGTGTTAACTATGGCAACCTGCTATTATCTTTTATTGGATTCTTTTGAAAATTCAGAGATGTCAATCTGCATGAGACAGTTCAATTAGGTGTGCCTTATTCATTTCCATGAAATTAGGTGTTCTTTGTGAAGTTTATTTTGCTGTAGGGAAGTAGACGTGGACTCAGTTAAATAGGGAGGTGTTAAAATTTGGCTTGAATGGTATACCAGGACTCTAGAGTCTCTGATACTTGGAGACCTGTGTAAAGATGGGTTGTGGTGAACTGAGCCAACCACAACTTTGGATCATAAAATCCTGCTGCTGAACTTTACGTAGAAATACCCACTAAGTTGCATGGTATTTGTGACACTTTTCCTGACACTAATTCTGAGAACATATTCTAAAATGATTATGGTAGTAAGCTCCCAGACAGAGTGTACAAAATTAGGACCTAAAATTTCACGCAGTGATTTACTTTTGACCACCACCTCCCTCAGTCCTGCCTCCCTTCTATTAGCCCCTTCCCTTTTCTTCCCCTTTACCCTTATTACTTCTTCCCTACTTTCTATCCCCACTCCCTTTTCTTTCCCCTTTTCCCTCCTACTGCCTATAGGACAAGTTAGATTTCTATACCTAACTGATTTAAACAAGGGTTAAGCAATGTTCATATCCCTCCCTTCTTTCCCTCTGCTGTAATAGGTTTTTGTGCCTTTACCTATAATGTAATTTACTCTTGTCTGCCTCTTCCTTTCCTTTTCTCTCAGTACATTTTCTTAGATAAGATTAATCCACTTACTGGGATCCATTAACCTACTTGATCAGATTTTTAAAAAATCATTGTCAAATCAACTTATATCCACCCCCTTTATGTATACTCCTTTAACATGGTGTAATAACAATATAGTTATCAAGAGTTATAAGCGTCATCTTCCCTTGTAGGGATGTAAACAGTTTGCCCTTTTTAACAACATGTTGTATCTTTCTGTCTTGTTTACCTTTTTATGTCTCTCTTGAATCTTGTATTTGAAGATCAAATTTTCTGTTGAGCTCTGGTCTTTTTATCAGGAAGGTTTGGAAGTCCCCTATTTTGTTGAATACCCATCTCCTCTCCTGAAAGATCATGCTCATTTTCACTGGGTAGTTGATCCTTGGTTGTAATCCAAGCTCCTTTGCCTTATGGAATATCATATTCCACACCCTACAGTCTTTTAATGTAGAAGCTACAAGGTCCTGTGTAATCCTGACTGTGGTTCCATGAAATTTAAATTGTTTCTTTCTGGCTGCTTGCAGTATTTTCTCTTTGACCTGGTAATTTAGGAATTTGGCTACTATATTCCTTGGCTTTTTCAATTTGGGATCTCTTTCAGGAGGTGATTGGTGGATTCTTTCTATGGCTATTTTACCCTCTGGTTCTAGGACCTCGGGGCAGTTTTCCTTTATGATTTCCTGAAAGATACTGTCCAGGCTCTTTTTTTCACTATGATTCTCAGGTAGATCAATAATTTTTAAATGATCTCTCCTGGATCAATTTTCCAGGTCAGTTGTTTTACCAATGAAGTATTTTATGTTTTCATCTATTTTTTCATTCTTTTGTTTTTGTTTGACTGATTCTTGCTCTCTCATAGAGTCATTAGTTTCCATTTGCCCAATTCTAATTTTTAGCAAATTGTTTTCTTTTATTAGATTCTGTACCTCCTTCTTCATTTGTTCAATTGTATTTTTTAGGGACTTGTTTTCCTCAGTGTACTTTTTTTCCAGTTGGGCAATTGTATTTTTTAAGGACTTGTTTTCTACAGTTAATTTTTGTCCTTCCTTTTCCAAGCTATTGACTCTCTCTTGCATACCTCTCATTTCTTTTCCCATTTTTTCTTCTGCCTCTTTCATTTGACTTTTAAAATCCTTCTTGAGCTCTTCTACGAAGGCTTTCTAGGCTTCAGACCAGTTCATATTCCCTTTTGAGGTTCCAGATGTGGGTTTGTTGACAATGTTGTCCTCTTCAGAATTTCTGCCATGATCTTTGCTGTTCTCATAATATGAATCTATCATACGTTTCTTTTTGCTCATGTTGTTTGCTTATTTCTTGTCCTTTAAAGAGATTGAGCTCTCCTGCTGGGGAGCACAGGACACTGACTCAAGCTTCTTGTGTTGGGAGACTAGGACCTGGTCACTGGCTTTGTGTGCTGGGGCCTCCAATGTTGGCAGTTGGAGGCTGTAGGGCTCTGGCAGCTTACCTAGTGTTGGGCTGGAATCAGCAACACTGGAACCCTAGGGGTAGGATTGGGTAGTCTGGCCCCTGTAGGTTGCCTGCTTTTCCTTTCCTTTTGCTTTCTTCAGCTCCTTTCAGATGGGTGTTGCAGGGTGTTTATCCACCTGGGGCCCCATGGAGCACTTCACGGAGTTTTGCTGAGGCACTGGGAGACTGCTGTAGAATGTCGAGGCACCTAGTGGTTTTCCAAGCTGGTTTCCACTGGTTCCCCTGCCCTCACTGAGGCACTTAGGCATCCAGGTGTTGGTGTTTGCCTGCTCCACCACCTGGGTTTCAGGATCTCCTCCCGGTATGCTGAGGTGGGGCTTTCTGCTAGCTTGCTGGGACGCCTCCCATTCTGTACTGCTTCCCTTCCACCAGGGCAAGAGGGGCCTTTTCCATTAATCCCTCAAGCTACCTGGGCTACTGGACTGCTGCACCCGTATTTCTTCTGGCTCAGCTGTTCCAAGGTTTTTCCTGGGGTGATATTTTCTGGGCTTTCAGAGGTTGATAAGGGAGAGTAAGAGTGACTTACTTCTTACTCCACCATCTTGGCTCCCAGAAGCAGAAGCTTCATTCAGTGATTTGAATATTGGTTGAGTATAAGTTGTCTTTGGCATGATTTGAATACCTCTGTACTTTTTAACAGCTTTGTCAGGTTACTGAACAGGAGGCACAAGGCAGTATTTCAACCACTGTATTTAGAGGGAAAGTGAGAGTCCAAAAGCATGAAGATGAAACATGACACTTGTGGCCAGGTAGAGAGGTGATGAATTTAAAATGAAGAAAGAGATATACATTTTCAGATGTGGCTAATTTGGGAATTTTTTTTTCCAAAGTATGGAGCTAATGTGTTGAGGGTTTTGTTTTTGTTTTTTATTTTTGAACATTTTTTTTTGGTGGGGGGAATGTAGCAGGAGAGACAGATTAATTTTAAAAAAACAACTTTTTACTTGAAAAAATAAAATTTAAAAAGAGAGAAAAGGGAAACCAGCATTTCAAATGAAAGGGAAAATTGACTTTTAAGTGAATAATGTTTTTTTCTCTTATACAATTATCTTTATGATAACTCAAAACCTTAGAAGATCACATATGAACAGGGCTTCATTCATAGGGAAGTTGATAAGAGATATACCTCTTTGCAGTTGGAAGATGAGGATGAGTTGAAGGTTCACTTTTATCACACACATGCTTTGTATAATGTCATTTTGCATTGTATAACTTTCCCTGTTGCTGATTGGAATCTCATTGCTTTGTAGGTTTGGAAGAGAATATTTATTCATTCTAGCTGATATTCTTGCAAAACCTATATTCACAGAGTCACAGGTCCAAGAAGTAAGTATCTTGAATAATACTGTGGTGGTAATATTAATAATGGCTATAGAGCAATTAAATGTTTGCAAAGTATTCTGTGTGTGTATGTGTGTGTGTGTCTGTGTGTAGAATACTTCATATATAATATCTCATTTTGTCTTCCTAACAGTCTTGAGAGGTAGGTGCCATTACATTATTATCTCCATCTGTAGATAAAAAAAATGAGCCTGAGAGAAGTTAAGTAATTTGGCCAGGGTCATACAGTGGTGTGAATTGAATGCAAGTCTTCCTGACTCCAAGTCCAGTACTTTATTTACCTAGGCCACCTAGATGTCTGAGAAATATGTGAACTGTGAAATATGATGTGGAAGGGAAAGGAAGGAAATAAGCATTTATTAAGCATCTGTTATATGCCAGGCACTGTGCTAAGTGCTTTACAAGTATTGTCTCATTTGATCCTCATTTGGTGGCTATTTGGAGACTTAGATTTTACAATTTTTAAAAAATGGTGCATTACATATTAACAGACACGTATAGCACTTTACATATGTTATTATATCATTTGATCTTGAAACAACTGTGTGTGAGGCGTATTTATCTCCATTTTACAGATAAGGAAACTGAGCCTAAGAGGTTTTCACTTGGTCATAGTCACAGCTAGTTAAGTGTTGAAAGCAAAATTCAAACCCAAATCTCTCCTGGCTCTACATCTAAAACTTTTTCTAGAATACTGTATTAACTCTCAAAAACATGAATATTGTGATGTTCCAAAATGCTTGTGACTTCAGTGGCACTATTATCCCTGACAGGAAAGTGATTATAATTGTTACTTATTATGCCCTTGATCTAAATAAAACAAGAGCTTTCTATATTCTGAGAGTTTGGGATATAGTTCCAACTTGAATCTATTCATATTCCCTGAAATAGAATAGAGACCAGCTCTGTGATTTCATTGGCTTCTGGGTAAGGAAATTCTTTCTATCAATGTGTAGGTTGGCACTTGCCTTTCTAGGCTGAAGATAATTATCCTTGCTAGGGAAAACGGAAGCAAAAGTAGTTCTATGTTTATATTAAAATATACAATTTTTGTTGTTTTGTTATTCAGTCATGTCCATTTCATGGACTTTGTCCATGGGGTTTTCTTGGCAAAGATATTGGAGTGGTTTGCCATTTCTGTCTCCAAACTATAATGTATGATAATACTATAATAAGCATAAGTTTATTCTTAAGGAGCTTCTCTTGAGTAATAATTAGTTTCATGTGTTTGCTCTATCCAGTAACCATCTCTAGAAATATCTGGATTTTTCTTTTTTTAGCTCACCTCTGAGGTGGTCAGTCATTTATCTCATTAGCTAGGTGGCACAGTGGAGAATGCACTGGACCTGGAGTCAAAAAGACTCAAATCCTGTCTCAGACACTTACTAGTTGTGTGACCCTGGACAAGACAGTTTGCTCTTGATTAAGTGAGGATAATAATAGCACCTAACTCACAGGTTTGTTGTGAGGATCAAATTAGACAACAGATGTAAAGTGCTTTGCAGATCTTAAAATATGATATAAGAGTTAGCTATTATTGTTCTCAAAAAGCAAAAAGTTCTTAATAAAATTTGAATATAAGGCACATTTATTATAATAGGTAAAGAATAAAAATGGAATTTGCATCTAAGCCTTAGTTAAGAAAAGAATGATTATACTTAGAGTCCCTTCTTCCCTGAGCATCAATTTCCTTTCCCAAATAAACATCGACAGGGAAAGTCCCAGTGACATGAATGGAGTGGTGAGCTTTGTTGAAAGTGGGGTCTTCCATCTTCTGGCAGTTGCTTTCTGTGGAGATGCAGATTACTTGCTTCCTTCAGGCATCATCATGCGTGATTTTTGCCCTTAGCACAGGATAGACAGAGAGCAGAAAGCAGCTCCCATATGGTTCTGCTTGTTTCAAGTCCATTTTACCACCTAGCCAACAGCTGACTGGCCTTCACTGGCTGGTTCATCCTTCCAATGAGTCACCATGACTCTCATACACTATTGCCATGCCAGCACATAGTTGTTCGTCCTTTGCTCTCAAAAAGGACCAGTGACAACATGAGGGTGATGCCTTGACTTGATTGTGAACTGAATTTAAGTGAGGCAGAGCTTAAGAAAGTTGTCAACTTTACTCTCTCCTCCATGTTGTCCCTCCTTCTGCCCAACCTCGCCTACCCTACTCCATCAGCTCCTACCCAATGTTGTCTACTCATACCCTTAGGCCTATTGCACTCTGAGAAACTAAGTCCTTTAGTAGAGGGCTCTTTCTCCGTTCACCTTGAAAGGGAGAAGAAAGAGGAGAGAACACTCAGTGGTTTACAACAAACAGACTTAAGAACAGAGATTCACCATCTCTATGCATACTTCCTGGCATATAACAGGTGCTTAATAAATACTCATTTCCTTCCTTCTACACCAAGTAGGAAATTAGATTGAGATTATTGATTGATTGTATTTTCTCTTCTAGTTAGAACAATTTTTCGGTAACATGCTAGGAGAGGAAGCCAGGATTGTACTTCATGAGCACTTTCAAGCAAAAATGAAGGTGAATCAGCAAAATGACAGGAAGATTGCTCGGATTGCTAACTGGTTAAAGAAAAACATGGATGATTAACCACCACAAAGTGGTTTGCTCCCATTTTTATTCTTCAATGTTCTGCAGTTAGCATGACTACACATCGTAGTGTCAGAAGAGTACACCTTTCCTGCTCTCAACCAAAGAATCCTGTTTTGGCTTTGGTGTCCTCTAGGGTATACTAATGATTTTGTCAACAAAGAAGACAGGAAAAACCATTGTTTTGTTCGATGGTGATCCAGGGAAGATTTTCATTGGCAATAAACTTGTAGAATTTTTTAAAAAATGAATTATAGACTCTAAAGAGTCCACCTTTCCTGCTTCCAACCAAAGAAGCCTGTTTTGGATTTGGCATCCTCTAACTCAGGGTACACTAAGGATTTTATTAATGAAAAGGACAAGAAGAACCATTGTTTCATTCAGTGGTGATTTCAGGGAAGATTTTCATTTGCAATAAACTTATGGAATATTTTTTAAAGATTATTTTAAAAATGAATCTAAGACAGTCTGTTCTCGTCTGTTTTTAGTTTCACTGGAATTTTAAAACATTGGATTGGCACTAATGAAAAGTACATTGTTTCTGTAGGGAAATAAATGTCAACAGTCTTTGGTGGGGGGGTGGGGCATGATCTAGATGTCTCCTAGGAGCAATGCTAGAAGCAATAACATGACAATGTTGTGTAACATTCACTGCTAGTCAGAGATGCCAGAAGGAATAGGGAAGCAAAATTGGGGAAGAAAGCATGAAAGAGATTATGGCATGTGTGTATGTGTGTGTGTGTGTGTGTGTGTGTGTGTGTGTTTAGAGAGAAAGACATATCTATAGAGAGGTATATAAAGGTGCATATTTAATTTAACTTCTTTAAAGGTAGGAATGGAAGTTGTTTGGTTCATCAGTATCCTCCCCACCTTCACCTCTGGTAGAGTGAATGTAGTGAGTGCTTAATCAACGTTAAAGGACTTAAATTCTTTTTTCAAAGAACACTTCTCTTACCCTCTGCCAGTAGGTCTACATTCCATTTCATTACAGAATTCTTGGTGTCTCTAGAGATACCCTGCGAAAAAGTGTTCCCAAAAATAACACTAAATGAAGACCATGGGGCACTGGGTCATTATCTGTGAATTCAACAATAGGGAGAAAATTTTTCCAATAAAGATACGTGGACAATAGAAATCATCGGGAAGGATGTGAAGATTTGGGCCTGTCTTCAGGAAGAAGCAATATCTTAAAGTAGTGCAACCGCCTACTGCCATCCCCCACCAAAAGATAAATATAAATGTATGTGATAAATGTCTAAATAGCCATATGAGACAGCGTGATGTAGTAGATAAGGGTCTGCCTGGTGATCCAGGAAGGTCTAAGTCTAAGTCCAGTCTCTGCCACATCCTAGTTGTGTGGCTCTAGGCAAATCACTTAATCTGTCATTTACCTAGGCAATTCTCTAAGACTATGTTCAGGAACTTGAAGAAGATACATAATCAGAAAACAGTTTTAAATGATTATTTTTTTACCTGGTCAAATTGAATACAAATAGGTAACAAAGATGTAGAGTTTCAGAAGGGACTTTAGATGCCATCTAGCCCAACTCGCTCATTTTATAAGTGAAGGAACTGAGCCTTAGAAAAGTTAAATGACTTACCTAGGCTCACACAGCTAATAAATATCAGAGGTAGGATTTGAAACTAGATCTTTTTGGATTCAAGTCCAACCTTCTACCCACTGCCATGCTGCCTCCCATAATTCAAATGATCTTGCATTGTACATTTTGCTTTAAGTATAGATAATCACTCTGGTTTGTTATTAAATTAATTTAGTTATACCCAATAAAAATAGGATAGTGAATAAAAGTTAGTAATTAGTCTTTTTTTTTTTGGTGAGGCAATTGGAGTTAAGTGACTTGCCCAGGGTCACACAGCTAGTAAGTTTTAAGTGTCTGAGGCTGGATTTGAACTCAGGTCCTCCTGACTCCAAGGCCAGAGCTCTATCTACTGTGCCACTTAGCTGCCCCTAGTAATTAGTCTTTACTCTGTATATTATACATACATATTTCATACACACACACACACACACACACACACACACACACGCTTATATATAAAATTTAATTACATGTAGTGTTCCTACATGTACATAGGGATAAAACTATCTTCTATCTACCTCAGAGTAGTGTTATGAGGATTACTGAAATGTAATATCTGTAACAAAAAATCTTCAAGAGAGTTCAACAAAATGACAGAGCAAGTAATATTAAGTAAGTTTGGTTTTCCTGCATCATTTCAAAACAAAAAATGTCAAAGAAAGTCACACAACAAAATCAAAAGAGGGGAAAGGAAAGAAACCCTCTAGGAAAGACCAGGAAGGGGAAAACTAACAGACCAAAGAAATGAGTAAAGAAAAAAGACCAGGCATAGTGGTACATGCTTCTAATCCTTGCTACTGGGAGAGGCTGAGGTTTGTGGAACACTTAAGCTTGGGAGTTCTGAAGTACAGTAGGACTAAAGCTAATCTGGTGTCCACCCTAAGTCTAGCACAAATATGGTGAGCCCTGAAAGTGGTAAGGGGAACCAGGGTACCTAGGGAAGGGTGAACCAGACCAGATTGGAAATAGAATAGATCAAACTTCTGTATTAGTCAGCAATGGAGTTAGGTGTATGATTAGCTTCTGCACTTCAAACTTGGGAGAAATATGAAAACCCAGTGGGAAAGAGAGAGAAAAAGAAAAAAACAGGCTATAGTTTGAAGAATAATTGCTATGAGGTAAAAGGAAGTAATGAAAAGTCTCCAGAGGTAATAAGACAGTAACAACAATTACATCTCTAAAAGAGAAAATTGCTATATGGGAACCTCCAGAGTGACTTAGAATTATGATAAACATAAAAGAAAATGTAGCACCTATAAGATTGGAAATAAGATCAGTGAAGGAAGAATTTTAAAATGATCATGAAAATCTACAATGTAGAAAAGATCATGGACAATCTCAACAAGCCAGTATATTCTATGTGGAGCACAGTGCCTTAGGCAGAACAACAACAACACAAATGTAGCAACAGAACAAACAACAGAACAAAATTTTTCAACGATAAAACTAATAGAAAGTTTCAGGCCTCTACTAACAGGAATAAAGTTTAATGAGACAATAGAGAATTGTTGGTCTTCAAGAAACAGAACAAAAGAATTTGAATACCAAATGCCAGGAAATCAGGTAAGAAAATTACCCCAAAGTGTCTGAAATAGAAAGCAGAGTAAAAATCAATAGAATTTATAGAGTATTGATAGAAACTCTAAGTTTAGATCACCCAGAAATGTAGTCATTAAGTTCTGGAGTTTCAAGACTGAAGAAAAATATTATAAATAGCCAGGAAAAAGTAATTCACATAATAAAAGCACCATTGGCAATTCTATGAGATTATTCTTCAGTGATGAGAAATCAATGAAGATTGATTGTAATGCAATATATCAAAAAGCACAGAAAATTGCCCTGTGTACTAAAACTCCCTATCTTGCAGAACTGAAGGAATTATTCTTCAGTGAGGTTAAAAAACTTAATTTTATTCCTACAACAGGACAAGGCCTTTGGCATTCAAAGTGACCAAGCTGCTACAACTTCACAGGGCTACCTAGATTTGAATGCAAATAATGTATAAAGAATGACACAATACTTACATACTCTAATGAAGTGATTGATAATACAGTGGTTTTCATATCATACCTGGTATAAAGGTCTTTGAAAATATAAAGACTAGGAATGCAAGGAAATAGATGGAACTAGATTATCTGAAGGATTAAATGACAAGGTTTGGTTGGGAGTGGGGAAGGGTAAGAAGATTATTTCTTGAAATGATATGCCACAAATAACGTAATCAAAGAGATAGGGGGTATAGAAGAGAATGTTTTCCAAATCACCCTCTTATATGGGCTACATTAGAAAGGACAAAAAGGAAAAAAAGATGTCAATACAAATAGAATTTTAAGATCTATTTTTTGCATGAAGAGAATGGGGTATATAGCTAGGTGTTAGTGCAATAAGACTGGACCATTAAACAAGTGGTAGAGTTATTGTATTAATGAAAAGAAAAAAAATCATCAAAAGATCTAGTAAAGTGGAAACAAATTTAACAATTATTACTTTGAATGTCAATGTACTGAATTCACCAAGAAAAGGAAGTAAATAGCAGATTTAAAAATAAAACAAAACCCAACAATTTGTTTAGTAAAAGAAATATATCTAAAACATGGGACTAAGAGTCAAAGTGAAATACTAGAACAAAAGTCATGCTTCCATTAAAGTTAAAAAAAAAAGTCCAGAAGTTGAAAACATGATTTTGGAGAAGGCGATATGAAACAAATACCATTAAGAGACATGCTGGAAAATAACACTCTCAAAGGGACCATTGTTAATGAAAACTATCAATATTATTTAATATTACACTGATTAGCAGAGTAACCAAATTATTAAAGGAAAAGCTAGCTAAAATGAATAAAAACCTCAACAGTAACGTACTAATCCCAGGTGACTCAAAAAAATCCTCTGTGAAAGAATGATAATCCAAAAGAAATATAAACAAGAAGGAATTAAAGAATATATTGGATAGACTTACATATACTTGGAAATTGTAATTTTGGTGGCGCAATGGATAGGGCACTGTCCCTGGAGTCAGGAGGACCTGAGTTCAAATCTGTCCTCAGACCAAACACTTGACACTTACTAGCTGTGTGTCCCTGGACAAGTCATTTAACCCCAATTGCCTAAAAGAAAAAAAAACAAGAAAAAGAAAAACAAGAATTTTGGAGAATATACAAATTTCTTGGGTTCCCACGGGACTTGGGCAAAAATTGATCACATGCTAGGAAACAGGATTCATAAACAAATGCAGAAAAGGAAAAAATTTTTAACATATGCTTAACAGATCATAATAAAATAAAGATTATAATCAATGAAGAGAAAATATGATCAAGAGAAGCAGATTTAAATGAAGCTTAAAAAATAACAATCTAAGGAATGAGTAGCTCAAAGTTTCACTAAGCAGTGAAACAAAAATTATGTTGAGAATCACAGTAGTGAGACAACATACCAAAAGAGAAGAGACATTGCTGAAACAGTCATTAAATGAATGCTTATATCAGTGAACACCTATATTAACAAGGGGGAAAAAAGAACTAACAAATTGGAGCATTCATTTAAAAAAACCTGGGAAAAAATTAATGTTCCAAAGACAAGCACAAGAGATTTTCAAAATTAAAGATAGAATTGAGGATACTTTAAATTGAATTAATATTAGAGCTTTTAAACAACAAAGTATCACAATTGATAAAAGTATTATTTGATTGGGAATTCACAATAGATGGAAAGGAAATAAAAAAAGTTGTGCAAAACCATTATGTCAAATTATATGACAAAAAATTGAAAACTTAGAAATATATCTGTAAAAATAAATCACAAAATTAATGAAACAGGAAAAAAATGAAAACCTGATCTAAGAAAGAGAAATTGAACACGATAAAAATGAATTACCAGGACCTTCCCAGTCTAAACAGATTTACAGGCTACTTCTATGCAACATTTAAAGATAAATCTCAAGGGCAGCTAGATGGCACAGTGGATAGAGCTCCGGCCTTGGAGTCAGGAGGACTTGAGTTCAAATCCGGCCTCGCTTGACAGTTGACACTAGCTGTGTGACCCTGGGCAAGTCACTTAACTTCCATTGCCTCACCAAAAAAACTAAAAACCAAACCAAAACGAAAAAGATAGATTAAAGATAAATCGCTAAGCTACATAAACTGTTTTCAAAAACAAAGAAGACAAGGCAACCTTTCAAAACCTTTCTATGTCTTAGAGTATAATGGGGGTGAGGGCAGGAGAGGTGGTAAGCATGTGCAGCATGCTCAATTATACATGAAGATGATGGGGAGCCTGTTTACAGGAAAAGCCTATTGAACATGTAATAGAAAGACATAGGGAGCAGGTCTGCCTGCTAGCCTAGAAATTCCAGATTATTATGCACATTCCAAAAGTAGGTTCCAGTCTGTTTTGCATGGAGATAGTATCAAGTAAACATGGTGAGTATTCTGTGGTTGCTCACCAGCCCCTTCCTCAACACCCCTTTACAACAGCAATACATAGAATCATGGAATTGGAAGGGGTCTCAGAGACCATCTAGTCCAGTCTGTACCTGAGCAAGAACCCCCTCTACAATATCTATAATATGTAGTGATCATTCCTTTTTTAGAAATCTTCTAATAAGTGGAAACCTATGGTTAGGATTAGGGTTAGGGTTAGACCATTCAGAGTTGGGGTTAGAATGGCAGACCATTCAACTTTGGAATAACTCTAGTTACTAGAAATTTCTCCTTCACATTTAACAGAAATCTATCTCTATTATTTCTGCCCATTGCTCCAAGTTTTGCCTTCTGGGACCCAAGCAGAATGTGTCTAGTTCCTTTTCATTTGATGGCCCTTAAAACACTTGACAGCTATTATGATACCATTAAACTATCTCTTCTCCAGGATAAATATGCCCAGTTCTTTAAACCAGTTGTCACAGGACATAATCTTGGAGACTTTCACATTCTGGGCCTGGAGTCAGGAAGACTCATCTCCTGAGTCCAAATTTGGCCTCAGATACTTATTAGCTGTGTGACCCTGGGCAAATTGTTTAGTCCTGTTTGCCTCAGTTCCCCATATTCAAAATGAGCTGGAGAAAGAAATGGCAAACCACTCCAGTATCTCTGCAAAGAAAACCCCGAATGGAGTCACAAGGAGTCAGACATGACTGAAACAACCGAAAAACAACAAATAACTGTCTTTTTTAAAAACATAGTGCTGTTTAGCTACTCTCAGTCTTGTAAAAATAACTTTTTGCTTTTTAAAAAATTATTTTTATTTTCAGTTCCAAATTTTCTCCCTCCCTTCATCGCCTGCCCTATATATTGAGAAGTAAAGAAATATGATACCCATTATTCATACATAGTCATGTCAAACATATTTTCACATTAGCCATGTTGCAAAAAATGAAGAAAGTTAAAAAAGCCTTTCAATCTACACTCAAGACTTTAACAGTTCTTTCTCTGGATGTGAATAGCATTTTTCTGTCACAAGTTCTTGGATTTTCTGTGGATGAGTACATTAACTAGAGTAATTAAGTCTTTTACAGTTTATTATAATTACAATACTGCTGTTACTGTGTACAATGTTCTCCTGTTTATGCTCACTTCACTTTACATATGCCTTCCCAGGTTTTTCTGAAACCATCCCCTTCCTCATTTCTTATAGCAGAATAGTATTCCATTGCAATCACATACCACAACTTGTTCAGTCATTTCCCAATTGAAGTATCTACCCTCAGTTTCTAATTCTTTGCCACCATAAGAAAACTGCTATAAATACTTTTGTACTTATGGTATTTTTTCTTTTTCTTTTATCTTTGTGGTATAGACCTAGTAGCAGTATTGCTGGGTGAAAGGATATGCACAATTTTATAGTTTTTTTGGGGGAAGCTAGGTGGTACTGTGAATAGAGCACCAGGCCTAGATTCAGGAAGACTCATCTTCCTCAGTACAAATCTGGCCTCAGATACTTAGCAGCTGTGTGACCCTAGTCAAGTCACTTACCCTACTGGCCTCAGTTTTCTCCTCTGTAAAATGAACTAGAAAAGGAAATGGCAAACCACTGCATTATCTTTGGAAGAAAACTCCAAATGGGGTCACAAACAGTTGGATATGACTGAAATGAATGAATAACAAACAATAGAGTTCTTTGGGCACAGATCTAAATTGTTCTCCAGAACTATTAGACCACTTCACAACTTCACCAATAAATAGTGCATTATCATATATATTTTTTTCATGTCCTCTACAGAATTTGTCATTTTCCTTTTCTGTCATGTTAGCCAACCTGATGGGTATAAGGTGATACCTCAGAGTTGTTTTAATTTGCATTTCTCTAATTATTAATGACTTAGAATATTTTATATTACTTGATAGCTTTGATTTCTTCTTAAAACTGATTGCATATCCTTTGACTATTTACCAAATTGAGAATAGCTCTTATTTTAAAAAATTTTGTCTTAATTGTTTATATATGTAAGAAATGAGACCTTTATCTGAAAAACTTTCTGTAAAAATTTTCCTTCAGTTTAATGCTTTCCTTTTAATTTTGGCTGCATTGGTTTTGTTTGTGCAAAATATTTTTAATTTAATGTAATCAAAATTATGCATTTTATCTCTTGTGATCCTCTCTGTCTCTGGTCATAAAATCTTCCCTTATCCATAGATTGATAGGTAATTTTTCCATCCTCCCCTATTATGCTTATGATATCACACTTCATGTCTAAATCATGTATTCATTTTGAGATAATCTTGGTATATTATATGAGATGTTGGTCTATGCCTACTTTCTGTCAGATTGCTTTCCAGTTTTCCCACCAGTTTTTTGTCAAATAGTTATTTCCCCAATAGCTGGGATCTTTGGGTTTATCAAACATTAGGTTAACTGTAGTCATTTACTTGAGTACGTTACATACCTAATCTATTCCATTGATCAATCATTCTATTTATTATCTAGTTATTATTGCTCAGGCATTTGAGTTATGTCTGACTCTTCATGACTCCATTTGTTGTTTTCTTGGCAAAGATACTGGAATGGTTTGTCATTTCCTTCTCCAGCTCATTTTGCAGATGAGGAAGCAGAAGCAAACAGGGTTAAATGATTTGCCTAGGGTCACACAGCTATGCCTTGAGGCCAGACTTGAACTTGGGTCTTCTTGTCCAGGCTTGATGCTATATCCACTGTGATACCTACATGCCCTCTCATCTAGGACCAGATTGTTTTTGGTGATTACTTCTTTTTAGTATAGTTTGAAATCTGGTACTGCCAGGCTGCCCCTTCCTTGATTTTTTTTTTTATTCCCTGATATTCTTGACCTTTTGTTCCTCCAAATGAATTTTGTTATGGCTCTTTTTTTCTCACTCTAGAAAATAACACTTTGGTTGTTTGGTATGACATTGAATAAGTAAATTAATTTAGGTAGCATTGTCATTTTTATTATATTGGCTCAGCATACCCATGAGCAATTAATATTTCTCCAATTGTTTCGCTCTGTCTTTATTTGTGTGAAAAGCATTTTGTAATTGTGTTCAGGTTATTCTTATGTGCATTGTGCAGATAGATTCCCAAGTATTTTATACTATCTACAGTTATTTTAAATAGAATTTATCTTTCTATCTCCTCCTCCTGGGTTTTGTTAATAGTATATAGAGATGGTGATGATTTATGTGGGTTTATTTTATATCCTGCAATTTTGTTACAATTGTTTCAACTAGTTTTTTAGTTGATGCTCTAATGTTCCTTAAATATACCATCATATCATCTGCAAAAAGGAATAGTTTTGCTTCCTCATTGTCATTCTTATTTCTTCAATTTCTTTTTTTTGGTCTTATTGCTATAGCTAGCATTTCTAGTACAATATTGAATAATAATGGCAATAATGGACATTCTTGTTTCACTCCTGATTTTATTGGAAAGGCTTCTAGTTTCTCCCCATTACAGATAGTTTGTTCTTGGTTTTAGATATATTCTACTCATTAGTTTAAGAAAAGCTCCATTTACTCTTATGCTTTCTAGTGTTTTTGATAAGAATGGATATTGTATTTTGTAGGCTTTTTTCTTTATTTATTTATACAATTATATCATTTTTATTGTTTTTGTTACTGATATGGTCAGTTATGCTTGAAGTTCATTCATGGTACAAATCCAGCCTGATCATAGTAAATGATCTTTGTGATATATTGCTGTAATCTCTTTTCTAGTATTTAATTTTTATGTCAATATTCTTAGGGAAATCAGTCTATAGTTTTCTTTCTCTGTTTTTGCTCTACCTAGTTTTGGCATCAAACCATACTTGTGTCACAGATAGAAGTGGTAGGACTCCTTTACCTATTTTTTTTCAAATAGCTTATAGAGTATTGGAATTAATTGTTCTTTAAATGTTTGGTAAAATTCACTTGCAAATCCATCTAGTCTTGGGATTCCCCCCCACCTCCCCCCACCAAGGAGCTCATTTGTGGATTGTTTCTTTTTCATTCCTATGATACGGTCATTTAAATATTCTTTTTTCTCTTCTATTAATCTGAAAAGCTTATATTTTGGTAGACGTTCATACATTTTATTTAGGTTGTCAGTTTTATTGGCTTATAATTGGACAAATAGCTTCTAATAATTGCTGTAATTTCATCTTCATTAGCTATGCACTTACCCTTTTGTTTTTTGCTATTGATAATTTGACTTTCTTTTTTAAAAATTAAATTAACCAATGGTTTAATTATTTTATTTTTAAAAATAAAACTGTCCCCTAATTTTGTTAGCATAATTTTTTTAAACTTTCAATTTTTATTAATCTCTCCTTTGATTTTCAAGATTTCTATTTTGATGTTTAATTGAGGATTTTTAATTTGTTCTTTTTCTAGTTTTTTTTTAGTTGCATGCACAATTCATTGATCTGCTCTTCCTCTCTTTTACTGCAGTAAGTGTTTAGAGATATAACTTTTCCATAAGTACCGCTATGGCTGGATCCCACAAGTTTTAGTATGTTGTTTCATTGTCGTCATTCTCATTAATTAAATTATTGATTGTTTCTATGATTCGTCCTTTGACCCACTCATTCTTTAGGATTAGATTACTTTTAAACTGTGTTTCTATGGCTCTTTATTGGATGTAATTTTTATTTCATTATAGTTTGAAAAGGGTACATTTAATATTTCTGCTTTTTAATATTTGTTCATGAACTTTTTATGCCCTGATACATAATCCATTTTTGTGAGGTGCCATATACAGCTGAGAAAAAGATATACCCTTTTTAATTTCCCCCAGTATTCTCCAGAGGTCTATTGTATCTAACTTCTCTAAAATTCTATTCAGCTCCTTAACTTCTTATTTATTTTATGGTTATATTTAGCTAGGTCTGAGAGGGAAAAATTGAAGTCTTCCACTAGTACAGTTTTACTATTTTCTCCTGTAATTTATTAAACTTTTCCTTCAAGAATTTGGATGCTATGCCACTTATATATATGTTCAGTATTTATGTTAATTCATTGTCTGTGGTACCTTTTAACAAAAATTATTTTCCCTGAACAACTCTTTAATTAGGTCTATTTTTGCTTTTGCTTTACTTGAGAGTATGATGGCTACTCCTGCCTTTTTTATTTCAGCTGAAGCATAGTAGATTCTGTTCCAGCCTCTTATTTTAACTCTGTGTGTGTCTTTCTGCTTTAAGTGTGTCTCTTGTAAAGAATATATTGTTGAATTCTGGTTTCTAATCCATTCTGCTATCCTCTTCTCTTTTGTGGATCAATTCATCCTATTCATATTCACAGTTGTGATTGCTAACTGTGTACTTTCCTCTATCCTATACTCTTTTATTTATCTTTCCTCCCTTTTTTTACCCTGTCCCCTCCCTAAAAGTCTGTTTTGCTTCTAACAACTGCCACCCCTTAGTCTATCTTCCCTCTTATCATCCACCCCCAATTTCTCTTAGTCACTTCCCCTCTACTTCCCTATTGGGTAAGATGAATTCCTATACCCAGATATCAATGTGTGTGTATTATCTATCTATATCTATATCTATCTATCTATATGTATGTATGTATGTATGTATGTATTTTCCCTCTTTGAACCAGTTCAAAGAGAGGTTCAAGCATTGCTCACTCCCTTCCCCACTTCAATTTTCCTCTCCATTGTAAGAACTCTTCCTTGATCCCTCTTTTAGGTGAAATAATTTTCCCCAATCTTTCTCTCTTTTCTCCTTTCTCCTAGTGCATTCTCCTTTTCTTACCCTTCAATTTTTCTTTTGAGATCATCCCAACATAATGCATTCATACCCAGGACTTCTGTTTAAGTAAATTTCTTCTAATTGCCCCAATAATGATAAATTTTCCTCATGATTTCTCACTCATGTTTACCTTTTCAGGCTTCTCTTGAGTCTTTTATTCGAATCTCAAATTTTCCATTCAGCTCTGATCTTTTCATCAGGACTCCTTGGAAATCCTCTATTTCATTAAATATTCCCTCCCCACCCCATAGGATTAAACTCATTTTTGCTGGGTAGGTTATTCTTGGTTGTAATCTCAACTCCTGTGCCTTCCAGAATATCATATTCCATTCCTTCCAGTCCTTTAAAGTGGTAGTTGCTCAATCTTATGTGGTCTTCACTGCGGCTCCATGGTATTTGAATTCATTTTTTCTAGCTGCTTGCAGTATTTTCTGCTTGATCTGGGAGTTTTCATTTTGGATCTCTTTCAGGAGGTGATTGGTGGATTCTTTTAATTTCTACTTTGCCTTCAGGTTCTATGATATCTAGGCAGTTTTCTGCAATAATTTCTTTTAAAATGATGACTAGCCTCTATTTAAAATTATGGTTTTCAGATAGTACAATTATTCTTAAATTACCTTTTCTCAATCTATTTCCCAGGTCAGTTGTTTTTCCTATAGGATATTTCATATTTTCTTCTATTTTTTCCCATTCTTTTGACTTTGTTTTACTGTTTCTTGATGTCTCATGAAGTGATTAGCTTTCACATGACCAATTCTAATTTTTAAGGAATTATTTTCTTCAGTGAGATTTTGTACCTCTTTTACCATTTGGCCAATTTGATTTTTAGGGAGTTCAGTATGTTTTGAACCTCGTTTACCAAGCTATTAATTCTCTTCTCATAATTTTCTTGGGTTGTTCGCATTTCTCTTCCCAATCTTTTCTCTATTCCTCTCTGGCCTGGTTTTCTGATTTTTATGTCCTGATGCTTTCTTAACCAGATCTGAAGGCTTGTAAGTTTTTAGTGCTTCCAAGGTGGTGTGATCTGGGGAGAGGTCTGGTCACTGCCCTCCTGGATTGTACCCTGATCATTACTTAGGTAGGGCCTCTTTTTGTTCATGACTGCAACTTCTCTCTGCCATGGAACTGTGACTGGGAATGGGCTAACAGGTAATGGAGTTGTCAAATGATGCTCAGTCCTCTGCCCAGTGCTAGTACGGAGGTCTCTTGTAATTTTTCTCTGAACAGGTGTTCAATCCTCTTACCATCCTTCGTGCTAAGTGCTCCTGGTATCTCTGATTCTGCTGCTGCCTCTGTGGTCTCCAAGGTCCACAAGCAGGTGCTGCTTCAGTGCTCCTAGTCAGCCAGTGTCTTCAGACCTCTCTTTCTGTCTTCCTCAGATGCCATCGGCTTGAAAAAATGATTCATTGTGACTTTTATTTTGTTGAATATCCACTTAGAATTTTATTTGATGCACTTTAAAAAGTTGTTTAGAGAGGTAGGTTGGGAAAGATTAGCAAAAATGCTCACTTCTCTCTACTATCTTGACTTCACTCAAGATGACCTTTTTTTGAACCCAATTATAAGATTTTAAACTTATCCATAATAAATTTCATCTTATTCAGTTCAATCCAATATTCTAGCTTTTTGAGATTTTTGTACCTTTCTGTTGTTGTTCAGTGGTTCAGTTGTGTCTGACTTTTTGTGACCCTATGCACTATAGCCCACCAGTCCTTCTATCCTCTGTTATTTCTCAAAGTCTGTCCTAGCTCATGTTCATTACTTTCATGACACTATTTACCCATTTCAGCCTCTGCTAACCCTTTCTTCTTTTGCCTTAAATCTTTTCCAACATTGGGATATTTTCCAGTGAGTCCTGGGGCCATGGTATTTATACTTCAGTTTCAGTATTTGTCTTTCCAATGAATATTCTGAATTAATTTTTTAAGTATTGACTGATTTGACCTTGCTATCCAAGGGACTTTCAGAAGTCTTCTACAGCACCATAATTCAAAAGCATTGATTCTGCAGCACTCAGCTTTCAATTACAGTCCAACTCTTGCAGCCATATATTGCTACTGGAGAAACCATAGCTTTGACTATATGGACCTTTATTGGCAAGGTGATATCTCTGCTTTTTAGTATGCTGTCCAGATTTACTATACCTTTCCTTCCAAGAAGCAAGTGTCTTTTAATTTTATGACTGCAGCAACTGTTTACAGTGATCTTTGAGCCAAGGAATATAAAGTCTGACACTGCTTCCATTTCTTTTCCTTTTATTTGCCTGAAAGTAATGGGACAAGTTGCCATGATTTTAATTTTTTGTTAATGTTAATCTTCAAGCCAGCTTTTATACTTACCGCTTTCACCCTCAACAAGAGGCTTCTTAATTCCTCTTCACTTTCTGCCATCAAAAGGGTATCAACCACATAGCTCAGATAGTTTTTCCTGGCAACATTAACTCCTGCTTTTGATTTATCCAGCCTGGCATTTTGCATGATGTACTCTGCATACAAGTTAAATAAAAAGGGAGACAATATACAACCTTGTCATATTCCTTTCCCAATCTTAGATCTTAAACCAATCACTTGTTCCAAATTCAGTTTTAACTACTGCTTCTTGACCTGCATATAGGTCCTTCAGGAGACAAGTAAGATGATTTGGTACTCCCATCTCTTTGAGGATTTGCCATGTTTTGTTGTGATCCACACAATCAAAAGATTTAGTGTAATCAATGAAGGAGAAGTAATTGCTTTTTCTGGAAGTCCCTTCCTTTCTCCATAATCCAGCAAATGTTGGCAATTTGGTCTCTAGTTCTTTTGCCTCTTTGAATACCAGACTACTTCTCATAATTCTTGGTTTGCTGAAGCCTAGCCTGCAGAATTTTAATCATAATCTTGGTGGTGTGTGAAATGAGTGCAATTGTTGAGTAATTTGAACATTCTTTGCCATTGCCCTTTTTCAGGGTTGGGACATAAACTGATTTTTTTCCAATCCAGTGGCCACTGTTGAGTTTTCTAATTTGCTGGCATATTGAGTGCAACACTTTTACAGCATCATCTTTTAGGATTTTAAGTAGCTCAGACAGAATTCTGTCACCTCCACTAGCTTTATTGTTAGCAACACTTTCTAAGGCCCACTTGACTTCATTCTCCATGATGTATGGCTCTAGATCAATGAACACACCATCATGGCTATAAATGATGTTAAGATCTTTCTTGTATAGTTCTTCTGTATATTCTTGCCAACTCTTCTTAATCTCTTTTGCTTCTTTTATGTCCTTATCATTTTTGTCTTTTATCATGCCCACTTTTTGCATGAAACAGTCCCTTGATATCTTTAATTTTCTTGAAGAGATTTCAGGTCTTTCTCATTCTAATATTTTTTTTTCTGTTTCTTTGCATTACTCATTTAAGAAAACTTTCTTATCTTTTCTTGCTATTCTCTGGAATTCTGCGTTTAGTTGAATGTATCTTTCCACTTTTCTTTTACCTTTCACATTCCTTCTTCCCTCAGCTATTTGTAAAGCTTCATCAGATAGCCATTTTGCTTTCTTGCTCTTCTTTTTCTTTGGGATCTTTGTTGTTTCTGCCACCTGTGTAATATTACAAACCTATGTCTATAATTCTTCAGGCATTCTATCTACTAGATCTAATCCCTTAAATCTATTTATTGCCTCCACTTAATATGCATATAAGGGATTTTTTTTTAGGTCATACCTATAGGGTCTGATGATTTTTCCCTACTTTCTTCAAATTAAGTTTAAATTTTGTAATGAGAAGCTCATGATCTGAGCCATGGTTAAGCTCCAGGTCTTTTTAATTTTTTAAACTGACTATAAAGCTTCTTCGCCTTGGCTACAAAGTATATAATCAATCTTATTTTTATACTGATCATCTGGTGATGTCCGTATGTACAGTCACCTTTTGAGTTGTTGAAAAAGAATGTTTGCTAGCAGGTTATCTTGATAAAACTCTATTAGTCTCTGCCCTGCTTTATTTTGTACTCCAAGGCCAAAATTTTCTGTTATTCCAATTATCTTTTGATTTCCTATTTTAACATTCCAATCCCCTGTGATCAATGTGGCATCTTTTTGGTGATATTTCTAGAAGATGCTGTAGGCCAGTTTTGGCTCTTTGGCATCAGTGGTTGGATCATAGACTTGTATTACTTGTATTACTGTGATGTTGCCTTGGATTTGTATAGATTTGTTCCTAGATTGTCATCTAACATGTGCGTTCTCCCTCTCAGAGCTTTGTGTCATATGAATGAATCATAGTCTTAATTTCCAAACCAGGGAGAAATAAAGCAGAGAAGAACTATATAATGTACCAACATCACTAATAAGCACTGCTATAAAAATGTTAAATAAAAAATTATGGCAAGATATCCAGAAACTTATTCATTATGACCCATTTGTATTTATACCAGGAATATAAAAGTGGCTCAACATTATGAAAATAATTTATAATAACTCATAAAAGTAACAAAATTATTATATCAACAGATACTAAAAAAGCCTTAGATTAAATACAATGCTCATTAAATATAATACATGCTTAAAATGATTTTTAAAAACTATGAAGGACCTTTCAGGTAGTTAGGTGGTACAGTTGATACAGCACTGGGCCTGGAGTCAGGAAGATCTGAGTACAAATCCAGTCTTAGATACTTACTAGCTGTGTGATCCTAGACAAGTCACTTAAGCCTCAGTCTAGAAACCCAAATACCTCTCTCATACATGACCTTCTCAGACAGCTGTTCACTTCTCAAAATAGTTTTTCTCTTTTGCATCTCTTGCCAGCCAACAGTGGAAAAAAACACAACCATTAACCCCCATGCATAGTCTTCAGTTTCTTGCCTAAGACCACAATAATTGGCAATATTTGGGGTTTCTTTTGTGCCCACACAAATCACAAGTAGTGGGTAGTTATCATGCATTTTGATATCTTCAGAGGTTTTTGTTATGTCTCAGATCCACATCCCAGGAAGAATAGAGCCCTATTTTTATGAGCGACACAAATAGCTGCCTCCCTAGAGAAGGGAATCACTAATCACTACTACTCTCAGATTCATCCTCTGACCTTTACTGGCTGATTTCTCACCTGGTAGTTTCTGTGGCTCTGTTCTATCTTTCTTGAAATGATAAGCAGCTTGTTCCTCCTCGGAGATTTCAGCTTTCTTTTTAGTAAGAGACTCTGATCTGATTTTTAAACTCTAATTGTATGATTGTCCTTTTGATTCCTTCTCCTCTGTGTAATACTCTTGTACTTTTCAATCTCCTGATAAGGATCGAGTCTCCACATCTCTACCTCAAATGCCTTCCCCTCCACTTCCATTGAAACCTTGGTTTAGTTTTCCATGGGAATATTTCATTGTGCTTACAACCAAGAGCATGGAGAGGTGATCTTCAAACTCCTTTACCTTCTCTTCCAGGAGGGAAATAAATTTACATTTGGAACACATATCAATCACCCAGCTATGGCAGAAATATAAACATCACTCACTTGATGCAAGTCATTGCACAATTTTTCCGTGATGGTTGAGATGTTCAACCATTTTCAGCCAAAAATACTGGTGGGTATTTACAACTCGACCCTGAGTACCTATTGACCCCACTTCTTTTTCTTCATTTCAACATCTCCACAGCCATATCCACCTCAGCTTCAATGTTGTGCCAACCTATTTTACCAATTTGCCTACACCATCCATTATCTCATTTTGTTTTACTCTCCAATTATTCTACTTATCATTTTTTACATACCTTGTTTTATCTTGCCAACTACCTTTTCCTATTCTTTCTTTAATCTTTTTCAAGTTCTACTCCTTAATTCTCCTTGATCCTGTTCTTTAAACTTAGAAGTATGAGTTAAACCAATATCTGGTCCTGGAGATTATTCTCCTTTAAATTTTGATCGATTTCTCCCAAATGTCTCCAACTCAAATCATTATTACTTTCTTAGTCCAAACCCTTACAAATCACTTACATGATTTCATTCTCTTTGTTTTAATTGCTTTTCTTTGTCACAGGGAGAGCATACTATGATGTGAGGGAGTAATTTGAAATGACTTCAATGTAAAGACAAAAGACATTGATAAAATGTATTATAAAAAATGAGGATTAGTTTAGAATAACATTTTATACTACATGCTACAATAAATTCCAAGTGGATTAATGACTAAAATATTAAAAGTCAGACTATTAAAAGAAAAAGGTAAGGACATAACTTTCAGTTCTGTAGATAGAAGATGAATTCACAGCCAGACACAACATAGAAGATATTATAAAAGATAAAATATACTATTTGATTATATAAAAATAAAAGTAATATAAAGGAAAGCAAATATAGCTAGTATAGCATTTTTTTTAGCCCCTCACATATAAGGTCCTTGTGTTGTTGGTGTTGATATCAAGTTTCCATTTTTAGGGTTTTGTTTTCCTGGTAGCAGGTAAAAGGAGCAAGCACTCCATATGTAACACAATCATCCCTTCAGGAGGTTGGGCCTTCCCTGTCTTGGCTCATTTTTGTCCCAAGGGATTATTTCAGCCAGTTCTTAGGTTCCAATTTATGGAAACTGTGCTTGCCTAGGGGTAGGATATCAGTATGCTTCTGATGCTTTGGGGATTACCAGCTGGGATCAGTGGAGATTGTTTCCTAAGCTTTTCTTGAAGTAGGGATGTTCCTTGTTCCTTAGCTGCATGGAAGAAGAAATGTGTCTGATATCTATCTGCATGAAATATTTATCTTCTCTCAAACTAACCCTTTTAATGGTCTCCCTAAATAAATCCTCTTTTCAAGATAAAGGTAAAAACAGTTTTATTCTTCCATCTCTTTTCACTCTGTCTTATTTTCAGTTCATCTCAAAGATACATCCATCTATCTATATCTATACACACATACACATATAAAGAGAGAGAGAGAGAGAGAGAGAGAGAGAGAGAGAGAGAGAGAGAGAGAGAGAGAGAGAGAGAGAGAGAGAGAGAGAGAGAGAGAACCTAGTGAAAAAGGCGCTACACAAGCTTTGAGCTAACTCCTCTTTAACAGGTAAAAGGGCTGGGGAAAGAATCAAAGTTTGCTCCAGCTGCTTTGCAATCCAATAGCAGCTACTCAAGGTTAGCAGCTACCTCCAATAGCAGTGTTTACAATGCAGGCATTACACCATAACAAGAAGAAAAGAAACAGCCTGGAAAAATCAACAAAAAACCCCACACATTTATACAAAACCTCACATACCAAAATATTCCTAGCAGCACTTTTTATTGTAGCAAAGAATTGGAAACAAGATGGATGTCCATTATCTAGGGAATGACTAAACTAAAATAACACAAAGGAAAAAAAAACTTTAAAAGACTTTTGATCTCTGATCAATATGATGACCAACTTGGACTTCAGAAGACATGCTTCCTATCTCTTGGTAAAGAGGTAATGGAGAAGAGATGCAGACACAATATTTTCAGATATTGTCAATGTGTACTTTCTTTTTTTTTTGCTTGACTATACTTATTTGCTACAGTGGAGTTTCTCTTTGGGGGTTGAGGGAAGGAGTGACTGGGTAGTGGTAGTGAAAAAGGAAAAAAAAAGAAAAAAGCATAAACAAAATATTTTAAAATACATAGAAAAGAGCAGACAGAAGGTCAGAGGGACCCCCCCAAAAGTAAGGGAGATATGTTATTATCATGTTAAATCTAATATACACTTCAAAAATAAACTATATGTAATAAAAATTCCCAGTTTCATATATACACTTTCCCCCCATTCTCTCTGTGCCTGTTGTGGTTTGGGGTGCTGGAAACCCCAAAATATAAGGGTATAAGGGTCTGCCTGGAAATAACTCAATCACTCAAGCCTTCTTTCAAAGTAGCAAGGTTTATTATAACACCAATAGAGTGACCAAGATTCCTAGTAAATCTGCCCCTTGATGAGGATGGGACTGATACAGATATACAGAAAAAGGGGAAAAGGGCCAGGGAAAAGATCTTAATGAGATTGAGGAGTGGTAAATTGCCTGGAGTGGGCCAGGTGCAGATAATGAAAGGAGTTAAGTGGTCAGAGAGCCACAGTGAAAGGGCTGTTAAAAGGATTATTGAGTATCTAGGTGGAGTGGGATGGGCCAGAGATTGGGTTGTGTGGGAAAGTTCAGGGACTGGGCTGCTTTCAAAGATGTGGTCTTTTCCTTTTAAGGGTCCAGGCCCTATCACCCCATCATGCTGAAATGTTCATATTTGTTAATGTTTAAGCTCATAATAACAAAGAAAATAAATAAAAATGCCCCATATAGATAATGTTCTTCTTGTTGTTGTTCAATTGTTTTAGTCATGTCCAACTGTTTGTGACCCCCATTTGGAATTTCTTGGCAAAGAAATTGGAGTGATTTGCTATTTCCTTCTCTAGCTCATTTTACAGAGGAGGAAACTGAGGCCAACAGGCTTAAGTGACTTGCTCAGAGTCACACAGCTAGTAAGTATCTGAGGTCATATTTAAACTCAGGAAGACTAGTCTTCCTGCTTCCAAGCCCAGTTACTCTATCCATTTCAACACCTAGCTATTCAGATAATGTTCAGAGAAATACAAATTAAAACAGCTATTAGGCATCACCTCATAACCCTCAAATTATCAAGATGAAAAAAATTTGAAATTTGTAGGGATGCAAGAAAAGAGATCCACAACTGGTTGGTCCGTGAATTACTTTAATCATTCCGGAATTACGCACAAAAAAGTGTGTATATCTATCAGCTTGGGAATCGCTTAATAAGTTGTGGTATGTAATGAAATGTCATTATACCATTTGACATGATGATGATAAGGAAATCAGAGAAACTAAAAAAAATCTTTATGAACTGATGCAGGGGAAGAAAGCAGACCTAACAAAATAACATATATGATGATCACAGTAATATAAAGGAGAACAACCTAAGACACTTTGAAATTCAGATTAAAAAAATGACTGTTCTTGGTTCTAGAGGACTGATAATGAGACACATTTCCCTCTTTTTAAAATAGAGTTTGTAGCCTATGAATGCAGATTACTGAATGCTCTGTCAGACATGGTTGATGTGTTATTGTTTTACTTTATTGTTTTTCTTTGTTATGGGGGAGGGGCAGTACACTGAGGTGGTGGTATTGGGAAATGACAGTGATGGAAAAAAATCAGGAAAAGATAATTTATTTATAATATATACACATATATAGGAGTTTTAACTATATGGGCTTTAAGTTCTTGAAAAAAGATAATGGGAATACTTGTATGAAGTGATTCAGAGTAGAGAAAGCAGAACCAAGAGAAGAAAATATACAGTTACTACATGTATATACATGAATAGGGACCTGGAAGAAACCAGGGAGGCAAGTGAGACAAAGTTCCCATTCTCTTTGGCTTTCTCTAAACATCCATTTGCATAGTATAGAGGAATATGAAGTGGAGGGGGGTGGGGCAGAATTAAAAATCAGTTTCTCAGCATAGAATCACTCAAAAATTTTTTGTTTGAGAAAGTAGAGCCCTGACCTGGAAGCTGTGATAAGGACTAAAATACAAATAATAATAATAGCTAGTATTTAAGGTCTGAAGCACTTTGCTTATCTTATCTTGTTTGATCCTCACAGCTACTTGGGGAGGTTAGCTTATTATTATCATCTTTATTATTTACAGTTAAGAAAACTGAATGTCAGAGGCAGAATTTACTTGAATCTCATTTGAGATAATGGGCTTCTCACTGACCACTCTTTGAATTTCATCAGCACTATATCAATTATATTCAGAACTACTCTTCTTTTTGAAGAGAATAAGTCCTTCCCGTTCACTTGTCATCTGACTCATGCTGCAGCTAGGTGGCAAAGCACAGAGAATAGTGGCCTTGAATTCAGGAAGACTTGAGCACAAATTCTGCCTCAGATCCTCAGTTTCCTCAATTCTAAATAATGAAGACAACAATAAAAAAAAAACTTCCAGAATTGTTGTCAAGGAGTTGTCTTCCTTGGGAGAGGGGGTGGCTCTTCCTTCTGGGGGCTGTCCTCTCTCCCTGGCAGGGCTGTCTCTCTTAAGGAGCTGCTGTCTCCATTAAGGAGCTCCCTCCCTTAAGCTTCGTCCTCCTTAAGGGGTGGAGAAGCCTGCTTGGTGTGTTGTGTTACCTGCAATAAATGCCTTTACTTGATTTGGAGACAGCCTGAGCAAATTCTATCGAGACGACCTTGTACCCCAACGCTTCTGGACTGGAAGTCAAGATGTCATGAATTCAAATCCTGACACACCAATAAGCTATGTGACTAAGGGCATGTCACTTAACCTCTCAGGTCCCTACGTTTTGTTTTTATAAAATAAAGAGACTGGAATTGATGACCTTTAAGTTTTATTTTTGACTTTTTGAGTGGAGTTCTAAATTGTGATGGAAAAATTGTTAATATCAAGTGTAATATTACCTATGACCTGCTACTCCCTCTGAAAAATCCTAGTAATGTCCTTGCATTCCTATTCTTGGTAGCATTTACTCTCAATTAGAGTGAGCTAAATCCTGGGACCTGCTTGTAAACAAAGCCAGCTTGAGCCAGGTCAACTGCCAAAGTGACTTCTAGAGTCCTTGTGTCCCTCACTGGAATTTATGGTAAGTTCAATCATGAAGGGTAAAAAAAACAGATTTCCTTGCCCAGATTCCTGAGAGTGGCTGAGGTCTCAAACCAAGCCTAGCTACATATTATGATCCCCTCCCTCTTTTCTCCTAAAAGTACAAGAACCTTTTCTGTAAGTCTCCTGATGGAACATCACTCATCAGTGGCAAGTTTGTGACCCTGTTATCTTGTTTAAAGATGTCTTATTCCTTCACTTATGAGTTTGATTTATTTTAGGACTTGACACTTTCCTGAATGGTTATATCAACTCAGCATCACTGACAAGGAATTAGTGTCCCTGTGCTCTCATAGCCCCTCGTCAGTTGTCATTTTCCTCTTTTGTCATCTTTGCCAATCTGATAGTTATGAGGTAAAACCTCTAAGTTGTTTTCAGTTTGCATTTCTCAGAAAGGCGCATCTTTGAAGTATGCAAATGGTGGGGCTACATCCAAGACTTGAGCCACAACAAAGCCTGGTTAGGTATCAACAAAGAAATGTTCACAAAACCAAAGATTTTCATATTTAAGTAACAAAAATGTTCAAGCCTTCAAAATTCATTTCTACAGCTACAATGAAACTTTTGTCTGATTTCCTTAAATGCTCATTTCATATGTTATTCCAATGGTCAGAATAGTTGCATCAGTAGACAATAAGCTTCACCAGTGCCACGGAGGATTATGGGTTTAGAACTATAAGGGACCCTAAAAGTCATCTTGTCCAACTATCACTTTACAGATGAGGATACTACTTTACTAAATACTTAAGTAACATGCTTAAGATCACATGGATAATGAGAAAGGTGGAATTCAAACCCAGATCCTTTGACTCCAAATCTAAAACTTTCCCCTGTATCACATTGTAACATAAGACAAATAATGAAAACTCTTTTGTTTTTCACCTCAATATTCCTTTCCTCTTCTTTTCTTTCTCTTCCTTCATTTTTCTCTTTCTGTTCTAATCCTCACTCATTCCCTGATCCTCTGACCTCTTCATCTTTCTCTCCCTTTCATCCTTTCATCTTAAATTCCCCCTTTCCTCCCTCATTTCCTCTTCCCTTCTCTATGCTTCAGTCGTTCTAAAGTCACTGCTTAGTTGAACTGTTGGCACTCAGAGCTAGAGAGGTTACCCAAGCCCTAGTATTAACTTTTATAGCATAGTACAACAGTTCATGGCAGTGATACTACTTTATCTTGCCATCAGGGTACGCACATAGTCCTGAAAGCTCTATCCTTCATGATGAAGTCATTGGAAATTGCACATATTCTTCCCCTGCCCCCAATAAGATGGTAAAACAATTTTTTAAAAACATTTTTTGTTTTGAGTTCTAAATCTTATCCCTCCCTCTCTTCTCCTCCTCCCCCCCACCAATGGTGAGCAATCTGATACAGATTATACATGTGCAATATGCAAAACAGGAAATTGTACATATTCTTGATATATGTTGGTGTCTATGTGTTTCTTGAGTCTAACTTTAGGATGAAATATAAAATTCTCTTTAGCTTTTAGCTCCTTATAATCTAGCCCAAAACTATCTTTCTAGGCTCATTAAATATTGCTCCACCTCTTACTCTGAAGTGTAGTGAAAATGGTCTTTCTCTAGCTTCTTTATTCATGATAGTCCATTTCCCTTTGTACTGGCCCTCCTCCATGCTGAGAATGCATTCCTTCCTTTCCTCCATCTCACAGAGTGCCTCTTTTAACTGCTAGTACCCTCCCTCCCAAACTACCTTGTATTTAGCTACTTTGTACTCATTTGTATTTATTCACTTTATATTTACGCTGTAGATATTTTTATATATACCTGTATCGACCAATAGAATATAAGATTTTTGCAAGTAGGGATTCATTCTTTGTACTCTTTGATCCAGTGATACTGACCTCCTGGCTGTTCCATGAATAAGGCACTCTATCTCTCTGCTCCCGGCATTTTTTCTGGATGCGCTATGCCTAGAACACTCCCCCTTCTCCACTCTGACTGTTGACTTCCCTGGCTTCCTTAAAGTCCCAACTAAAATCCCAACTTCTACAGGTAGCCTTCTTTAACTCCTGTTAATTCCAGTGTCTTCCCTCTGTTTATTTCCTATTTATCCTGTATATAGCTTGCTTTGTATATATTTGTTTACATATTGTCTCTCCATTAGCTTGTAAACTTCTCGAGGACAGGGATTACCTGTTGCCTCTTTTAGTATCCTCAGTGCTTAGCATAGTGCCTGGCACATAATAGGCATTTAATATTTGTTGATTGATTGCATCCCCAGTGCCTGGCACATTGCAAGCACTTCATATTTGTTGATTAGTCAATCAACAAGTCAATCAAAAGAAGTTATATGAACAGTCGTGTAACAGGTGGAGGAATAATGTAAGCTCTTTGCAAGCAGAGATAGTTCTGTTGTTTGCATTTTTATTTCCAGTGCCTATCACAATTCCTGAGACAGAGCAAGTCCTTAATAAATGCTTGTTGATAATCAATGGGTACTCCTCCCAAGACCAAGGGGTCTAGAGGAAGGTTCTTACCACTTTGAATGGATCTCCTATGGATGATTTATGAGTACACATGGACAGGAATTATGCAGGATGAGAAGATCCGGGTGGCTTGTGGTCACATTATCAAAGGGAGTACCTACATTGGTTGTTTGGTTGTTGTCCTTCTCAAAGAGAACCAAAACGACAGCATGTCTGACTGTGGCTGATCAGACCAACCTGAGGCCAGGAGGCTCTACTACAGGTCAGGCACAAATAGTTTACGTGAACATTTGGGATGGAGGTATCTCTAAATCTGTGCATCTCACGTTCCTTTTGAGCTACTGCAATTCTGCTTCCCTCATAGAGCACAATGCCTTCTTTGACTCAGGCACACCGTGCTGGGCGGTCCTTTACCAGTGTCTCCCATGTCACACAATGGACTCCAAAGTTCTGTAGGGAGACCTTGAAGTGTTTGTGTATCTCTTCTTCTGACCTCCATGTGAACACTTGCCTTGTGTGAGTTCTCCATAAAAATAGTCTTTTAGGCAAACATATGTTGGGCCAGTCCTTCAGAGCTGCGCTATTTGCACTCGAGTTTGAATGCTTGGCAATTCAGCTTGAGAAAGGACCTCAGGGTCTGGTACCTTATCTTGCCAGTTGATCTTCAGAATCTTCCTAAGACAATTCAAATGAAAGTGGTTCAGTTTCCTGGCACATTGCTGGTATACTATCTAGGTTTCAGAGGCTTACAACAATGAGGTTAGCACAGTGGCTCTGTAGACCTTTGACTAAAAAGGTCTAAAGTGGAGGGAGAGTTGGTACATGATTTTTTGTTAGCAGATGATTGTGCACTCAATGCAGCCTCTGAAGCTAAGAAGCAACAAAGCATGGATCAATTCTCTTCTCTTTGTGCTAATTTTGGCCTAATAATTAACACCAAGAAAACACAGGTTCTCCACCAGCCAGTACCACACCATCCATATGTGGAACCATTAGTTATAGCAAATGGAGAAATTTTGATTACTATGGATAAGTTCACTTTCCTTGGCAGTAAACTTTCCAGAGATGTACACGTAGGTGATGAGGTTGATGCATTCATTGCCAGAGCTAGCTCAGTGTTTGGGAGGCTCCAAAGGAAAGTATGGGAGAGGAGTGTATTAGACTGCCTATCAAACTGAAGGTCTACCTACATCAATGAGATTGTAGATCTATCAATATGTGGAAGTATTGGATGAAGACAAAATCAACCCCATAGGCATTTGTTAAGTGCCTACTATGTGCAGACATTGTCTCATATCTCTAAGGAATATAAAAGGATGGACTACCACTGCACTGTGAGATTTTTTGAAGAGGACTATAGAAGAGAGAGGAGTTGACAAGGATTGAGTCAGAGTTGTTGGCAGCAACACAATGAACATGAACACCATTGTATTTGTGGAGAGACAGAGGGAAGCTGCTACAGGCATTCTGGAATAGGAATTCAGAGAATAAAGTGCCTCTGCCCTCTAGAACAATGAACTCTGATGGGGATGGTGGGAAAATACTGATGTTGCTGGTAGTGGTCATTCCTTGGGATCAGTGCAAAAACAGTAAAAGTTTTACTCTTTTCTTGCATTCTTATGGCTAGCAGGTATTTTCTCCATGATTTACTCTTTCAAAAAATGTTTATTTTCCTTTATTGTTGTCTCCTGTAAACTATGTCCTATCATAAATTATCTGAGACTCAGTCTGTATATTGAATGCAGCGGGGTAAGTGCTAGTGACTAGCTTGGTATTTGTGGAACTGAACAGGGCTGAGGTATAAATCTCTGTCCAGAACGTTAAGGTTTTCTTTCCCTCAGTGGGGGCTCAGCCAATTGTAAAAGAATCTTACTGTTTGAATTTTATTAACAATTCCAATGAGTTTCTAAGTAGTAGAGCTAGATGAACTACATGACTCAGGGGCTAATATGATTAATTTAAAATGTAGGTCTGACTATGTCACACCTGTTCAATGAGCACTAGATTCCCTAATACCTCTAGGATCAAATATAAAGTCCTCTGGCAGTTAAAGCTCTTCCAAAACCAACTCCTTACCTTTCCAGTCTTACACATCACTCATTTCTACAAATTCTATAGACAAGTCATACTGTCTTACACAGGGTACTCCATCTCTGTGCCTTTGCACTAGCTGTCCTCCAGGTCTGTAATGCTAATCCTTAGCTTCCCTGGCTTACTAAAGACTCAGCTAAAACCCTACCTTCAACAAAAGGCCTTTCCCAATCCCTCTAGCTACTAATGCACAACTTGGCACTAGGTAGGGGCCAAAATTAAAATAGGCTAAACTTCTTCAGGCTACAGACAGATTTTTAGTGGCTTATTTTCCAAGTAAAGAGAGTGTGCAGTAGCAACCTGCTAAGTTATATGATGGACACAATAGTGACTAGTGGAAGACAAGTTAAGCGGGGCATCAGCAAAAACATCCTCTATGTTTTTTTTGCTGGCCACCCAAAATCCTTAGGTGGGCCACAAGCAGCCCATATGGGCCATAGGTTGTGCAAGCCTGTACTAATGCCTTCTTTTAGGAACCTTCCATCTACTCTGTATATATCTATCTTGTATGTACCTAGTTATTTACATATTGTCTCCCCCATTAGAATGTAAGCTCCTTGAGGACAGGGACTATTTGTCTCTATCTCCAGCATTTAGCATAGTACCTGGCACATAATAGGCACTTAATACCTTTACTAACTGACTAATGGAGTCATTGGTGAGTGTTAGAGTCAGTTCTAACACCAGCACTTCCTTAGTTCAGGTTTCATGTTGGGATGAAATAAGGCACTCATGAATCAGTTATGAGTGAACAGTTAACAAAAGAAGGTTGACTCATTCTAACATTGCAAAGATATATGACAAGGATATAATAGCACTAGCCCCTTCCTGTCTCCATATGGAAATGAATCTGTTCATCATATGGTGAAGGATGAGCTGACTCGGAGGAGTCTTCAGAAATCCATCAAGTCTGAGGGGCCCCAACTCCACATGCCCTTTGGTGACCAGGAAGCTATGTCAAGGAAGTTCTGACCAATTAGTTCCCTCGGACAGCTTTGCCTCCTTTTAGGAAAATCCATGCCACAAGAGGGAGGGAAGAGGGACCTGGGTCCACTGCATGGTGTAGCTGGGGAAAAGAAGCTGTTCATGGGTTGTTGTTAAGTCATGTCCAACTCTTTATGGTTTAGGGTTTTCTTGACAAAGATACTAGAGTGGTAAGCCATTTCCTCCTTCAATGTGTTTTACAGGTGAGGAACCTGAGGCAAAAGTTGACTGGCTCAGGGTCACACAGCTAGTAAGTATCTGAGGCCAAATTTGAACTCATGAAGATGAATCTTCCTGATTCCAAGCCCAGCACTCTGTCCACTGCACTGCCTAGCAGCTCTTGTCTCTCTTTAGAGAAAGCTAATCCAAATTACAGTAGTGAAGGAGGAGCTTTTACAGTGGAGGGGATGAGGGGGGAGGTGAGAGGGAATGAGTGAATCTTACTCTCATCAGATTTGGCTTAAGGAGGGAATAACGTACACACTCAATTGGGTATGGAAATCTATCTTACCCTACAGGAAAATAAGAGGGAAGGGGATAAGAGAGGGGGGATGCCAGAAGGGAGGGCAGATTTGGGGAGGAGGTAATCAGAAGTAAACATTTTTGAGGAGGGACAGAGTCAAAGGAGAGAATAGAATAAATGGGGGGAGGTGGGATAGGATGAAGGGAAATATAGTTAGTTTTTCCCAACATGACTACTATGGAAGTGTTTTGCATGACTACACGTGTTTAACCTATATTGAGTTGCTTGCCTTCTCAATAAGGGTGGGTGGGGAGAGATGAAGGGAGAAAATTTGGAACCCAAAGTTTTAAAAACAAATGTTAAAAATTGTTTTCACCTGCAACTGAGAAATAAGATATACAGGCAATGGGATACAGAAATCTAACCTGCCCTACAGGAAAACAGAAGGGGAAGTGAATAAGAGAAGGGGGAGGTGATAGAAGAGAGGGCAGATTAGGGGAAGGGTATTCAGAATGCACACCATGTTGGGTGGGGGGAGGGGTGAGATGGAGAGAAAATTTGGAGCTCAAAATCTTGTGGAAGTGAATGCTGAAAACGAAAAATAAATAAATTAATAAATGTTTAAAAAGAGAGAGAGAAAAATTGTTAAACAGTTAGACTAAAGACAAATTCTACCTCAAATAAAGACCACCCTCAAGGTTGTTGTCTAAAAAAACCAAACAAACTGAAAAACAATAATGAAGGAGGTAGAATGGACCTAACTCATATTGTGGAGAAATGCTGTTTGATATTAATCTTATCATAGTGAATCAAATTCAGTTGGCTTAGAGAATAGACATCTCGATGAAGCTTCTGTTTCCAAAGTAAGAAACAGAGTAGAGGCATAGCCAAGGGGAAGGTTATGCCTCTTGGGTTGGCCAACAGGTGAAAAACGGTATAGTTTGGCAACCTACTTAAGCGCAACAGCAGCACCTGCAGAATGAGTGCCTGTTCCATTCCCCAAACTTCCAAAGTTTACCAGCTAGCAGAACTTGCTTTTTAACAAGTGCAAAGTCTGGGATATTTTCTGTTTTTGGATTTTCTTTACTCTGGGAGTTTAGATACTGTTTTCATTAGTTTGGCTTATTTTTGAGCAGGAGTTCCTACATTATTGGTTCAAGCATTTAACATACTGGTAATACAACATTTCAATTTCGATTTTTTCATTTTATGTTAACTTATTTTTTTCCTTAAAGCTTGACGTGAAAGTTGGAATTAGTCCAATATTAGCTACTTTTGAGGAATGTTATTGGATATTTCATTTAAAAAAATTAATGTTGTATTTGCTGAATTTTAAAATAATCTTATAAGCAATTTCCTTTTGAAGGACGCTTTTATTTCCTGATATGATATTTTGTTTTCTTCTCTCACGGAAGTTGAATTTGTTTTGTTTCGTATAAAATGCTGTTTTTACTCAACTAATATTAAAAATTGCTTTCCTTTTCCTTTCTTTCTTATTTGTGCACTGGCTTTCACTGACCTTGATCTCCTACACATCTATGTTACATCCACATATTAATGCTTATTATGTGTTGGTGTCAAAGTGAATTCTAACTCACATAATTGCCTGTCTATATGTAAGTGCAAACCACTCTTGTGATAGCTGTTTATTTGTATGTTCCCCTTGCTGCTGCTGCTGCTGCTACTATCAATTTGCATAATGCTTTGTTGTTAATTGATGAATATCTATTGTCTTGGAATTTGGCTAGATTGTTTAGTCGGTGGACATCCTTCCAGTAATTAAATATTAGAATTATGGATCAAAATGGTGAAAATGAGAGTGTGGGATTGTGAAATTTTGTCCCTAGATGAATGTTGACATTTATAAGGGATCGTTATTTAGGGTTGTGTAGTATGTATGTAAGACTGTGTGTTTCTAAGACTGAGGTTATTTTAGAAGTTTCAAAGGATAAATAAAAAGAATAGGAGGGCAGGAAGGCTATAAAATAGTCTATATTGAGATGAGATTAGGAGAATCTACTAAAGATATGCTCTGTGAATTACCAGACTCATATGACAATTTAAAAACATTTGGCAAAATTCAAATTGGGGACAGTACCTGGAAACTGGCTTACAATATACTCTCAAGAGAGTAGATGTACTGTAGAAATATTGCAACATCAGTGTTATATAGCATGGCAGATGATATGCAAACTTAGAACTATACTTGGGCTTTCACCTATAGAAAACTAAGGCATGATTTTTGCCAACAAAATCACTCTTTATTTATTAGTAATGCTGATCCCATATTCTCTATGCCAGTGAGATTCCATTTTCTCTATGCCAGGGATGGGCTAGCTCCCCTAAAAAGTATGACAACTGCAAGAAAGCCCCTATGGCTAGGTCTGTTAGAGTAGACTTATGGATAGGTGAACAATTTATGAATAAATGAGAAAGAGCAACATTAGATGTAAAATAGATAATTTCAATTCCATTAAATTAAAAAGTTTTTATACAAATAAAACAAATATAGCCAAGATTAGAAGGAAAGCAGAAAATTGGGGAAAATATTTTATATACAGTTTATCAGATAAAGATTTCATATCTAAAATATATAAAGAACTTTGTCAAATCTATAAGAGTATGAGTCATTCTCCAATTGGTAAATGGTCAAAGGATACAAGCAGGCAGTTTTTTAATGAAGAAATCAAAACAATTTATAGTCATATAATAAAATGTTCTAAATCATTATTGATTAGATTAGATTAGATTAAAACAGCCTTGAGATATCATGTTATAACTATCAGATTGGCTAAAATGATAGAAGGGGAAAGTGACAAATGTTGAAAAGGATGTGGAAAAATTGGGACCTTAATTCATTGTTGGTGGAATTGTGAAACAACCATTTTGGAGAGCAATCTGGAGTTATGCCCAAAGAGTTATTAAACTACCTATATATCCTTTGACCCAGCAATACCAGTACTTGGTCTATTTCCAAAGATGATTAGGGAAAAAGGAAAAGAACCTATACGTTCTAAAATGTTTATACTAGCTCTCTTTGTGGTGGTAAAGAACTGATAATTGCAGGGATGCCCATCAACTGGGGAATGGCTGAACAAGTTGTGGTATATAATTGTGATGGAATACTACTGTGCTATAAAAAATGATGAGTTCAATTATTTTAGAAAAACACGGAAAGACTTGCATGAAATAATGAAGAGTGAAATGAGCAGAATCAAGAGAACATGGTATGTAGTAATAGCAATATTGTTTAAGAATAAGTTTGAGTGAATAAGTTATTTTGTCTATTATAAATACCCAAATTAACTATAAAGAACCTACAAAGAAAGATGCTATCTGCATCCAGAGAAAGAACTGATAAATAGAAATACGTATAGAATGATTTTATGTGTGTGTGTATTTTATATATATGTATACCTATTTGTGTTTAATAGCAGCCATCTCTAGGGCAGGAGGGGAGGAAAGAATAAAAAGAAATTTACATGATAATATTGTTACATATTTGAAGGGAATAGCAAGTTGTGCATGGTAGATTTGCAGTTTCATGTGCAATCATCTTTTATTGTACTGTTATGGAAATGCTTGTTTTATTCCATAAATTAAAAATAAAATGTTAAAAATTGTTTGCCAGGAAATTCCAAAGACCCTATGTTTGAATAGTTATGGAATTTAAGATATAGAATCCCTGAATCATGTATCTACGATGTTTAAGAGATGTTGAGATATTGTCCTGACATAGTGCTTTCAGATATCATTCAGTACTAAGTAGAATTCTCATCCCAGTTTATGGCAGGCATGAACCTAATGAAACCACTATGGAAAGGAATGAGTCCTTCTTTGAAAGAAGACATGAGCAGATTGAACTCATGTTCAATATTAATAACTCAGTTATGCCCAAAGAGTTATTAAACTACCTATATCCTTTGACCCAGCAAGGAGCCAAAGGACAAGTAGCCTAGATTGCTATCTATTTAGGCTATCCCTAAATGAATCTATAGCAAAGTAGCAACATTTATCAGGTAAAAATTAAAACAATATATGAAAGCACATAAGCTAATGGAAAAATCTTGATAAGAAGTCCGCTCCCTCAGATATGTGACTTCATCTACTTCAGGAACATTTGCATGGTCCAAGAAAATAAAGAAGGGCAATAGCCTTTCAAGTTCAGAGACAATTAAAGGAAATCTAGTGAAAAGTTGAGCTAGGCCTTTCCAATTAAAAGGTTATATAGGATAAGAGAATGTAGGCCAAAATAGCCTGATAACATCAACATCAGTGTGGTAGGAGCAATGTCCTAATCCCTTCTCTCCATGCAAAGTTAGGCTAGTTTTTCCTTGAAAGATATTGAGACCATCTCAATTCTTGATTGGTTCAGGGGAATAAAAGCTCAGGCTGTTTCTTATCATTCTTATACAAGGCAGGCACAAGTAGCTCTCCAATGCTTGGTTGGTGGATTGTGTTTCAGTTAGCTAAATTAACTCAAGGTGTCCTTGATGTCTATCTTTGTAAAATGTTGTCAATACATATGGTCTTCCTCAATAGACTGTGAATTCTTTGAGAACAGGGACTGTTTTTTTTGCTTTTCTTGTATCTCTTAGCATAGTGCCTGGAAATAAGAGAAGGGGAGAGAATAAGCATTTATTGTGCTTACTTTATGCCACACATATTATCTCATTTGATTACCAGGTATTTAACAAATTCTATAAATTGACTAGGCCCTTCTTCTGTTATGGCTAAGTAACCCTTTTGTTAACTCTTCGAATGACTTACAAATATCTCATTTTGTTCCAATACTGAACCTAAATTACCAGGAGATCGACTCAGGTCAGGCCCAGTCCAGAACCACCACCAACAGGAGAAAATCAGAAAGAAAGGACTTCTTTCTGCGACACCAGTAGAGAAGATGGCCACACTAAGACCATGTGCACTTGTGAAGAGAAAGTTGCTTTAGTGTTGTAAAAGTTGAGGCTCACAGGACCAGTTCTGGGAAAAGGAGATGGTGCCAGGGAATGAGATTGCTCTAATTCCTGTAAGCAGTGAGCATGAAGTCATAAGTTATTCCTAATGCATCTTTTCCTCCTTTACTCATAGAATCCAATATGGCAGTGAGCTGAAGAGGTGGATTGTATGTAGAACCTTGATGTACAACCAGAATATCTCATGGTTGAGAGAGGAACTAAAGGAAGCTTACCAATGAGATACAACTTTACTCTCCCCAAAATGTGGAATGAAGGATGATGATATCATGCCTGAGTTCACTGTCAAGACTTTCAGCAAGAGTCTTGCTAAGAAATCTTAGTATTCATAGGACATACAGGTTAGTAGATCAATGGATAGAGCTACTCCATACTGAGTTGTGGAGAGACTGGACAACTTGTCTATTTACAAAACTGGACCAGAGACTGGTGAGAACCACCCAAGAAAACCCACTGCAACTGCTTATCTCTCTTTTTTTTTTTTTGGCTAGACAATGGGGTTAAGTGACTTGCCCAGGGTCACACAGCTAATAAGTGTTATGTGTCTGAGGCCGGATTTGAACTCAGGTTCTCCTGAATCCAGGGCCAGTGCTCTATCCACTGCACCACCTAGCTGCTCCTTTCTTTTCTTTTCTTTTCTTTTCTTTTCTTTTCTTTTTTCTTTTCTTTCTTTTCTTTTCTTTTCTTTTCTTTTCTTTTTCTTTTCCTTTCTTTTCTTTTCTTTCCTTTTCTTTTCTTTTTTCCTTTCTTCTTTAACTGTTTATTTCTAAAAGATGAATTAGAGTCCCTAAAATGAACAGGTAAAGCCTGATGGACAATCATGCTAGCAAACTAAGTAAAAGAAGCTGCATGGCAATCATGAAATGACTCCCTGACCCAGACAATGGTTCAGAAACAAATGTTTTAAGTGATTCCATGTACTGTACCCCAAGAACTTCAAAAAATGGAAGCGACTGAATCCAGAGGCAATAATACTTTTTATGTTTAGTATTTCAATTGTAGGGATTCATAGAGTATAGACACATGTTTGAAGGTTGGTGTAGATGACATTTTTTGGTAAAAATTCACATTTCTTTAGCCAGTGAAATGGATAATACAAGTATTATTATTTTTATTTTATGGATGATGAAACAGGTTTTAAGAAGAGATTAGACTATGATGACACAGCTATTTGGTGTTAGTCCTTTGTCTAGCACATGTTAGGTGCTTAATAAATGTTTATTGAATGAATGAGGTCATCCTGACTACAAATCTAGCAGGTGAGTTCCCATACTTCCTCCCTTAGAATAAGGTGATAATTAGCCTGCCTTATTGGACCTGGATTCTAGTTTCAGCTATGCTATTAATGAGAAGACCTGGATTTTAGTCCTAGCTTTGCCATCAAGGAACTCTGTACCCTTAGTGAAAGTCACTTCAGTTGGGATGAGGTTCTCCCTACTAACCCCCCCCCCTTAAAATCATCCTGTATCTATTCTGCATACTTAAATATGTACATGTCTCTCTTGGCTACATTATAAAATCTTTTAGGACTGGTACTGTCATCTTGGTCCAGTGCCACTGCTTTGCATTTAATAAATGCTTGCTGATTGATTGCTATAAAGTGAGGGAGATTGAATTAAATAATTTCCCAAGTCCCTTCTAGGTACAAAGGTCCAGGATTCTAAATCTTAATCACAGGCAACTGTCTTCTCTATCTGACTTTCTCAAAATGTAGTTCTGCTACATGACCCTTGAAGATGAGGAGCAACCTCACAGGTTGTAAAGGGGCTTTACAAAAAGAGCCCATCTGATGAAAATGCTAGAAATTCATATTTAGTTGGGGCACCAATAAATCAATCATAAACATTTATTAAGCACCTACTATGTGCCAAGCATTGTGCTAAGTTCTGGGGATACAAAAGAAGCAAAAAAAAAAACCCAAAAAGAGCAATACCTGCCCTCAAGGAGCTTACACTCTAATGGGGCAGACAACATGCAAACAAATATATACAAATCAAGATATATACAGGATAAATAGGAAATAATTAAAAAAGGGAAGGCACTACAATTAAGAATTGTCAGAAAGGCTTCCTGTAGAAGGTAGGATTTTGGTTGGTACTTAAAGGAAGCCAGGGAAGTCAGTAGGTGGAGTGGTGAAGGGAGAGAGTTCTTTGCATGGGGAGAAAATGCCAGGAGCCCAGAGACGTTGTTTGTGGAATGGTCAAGAGGCCAGTGTCACTGGTTCAGAGTATGTGTTGAGAAATAAGGTGTAAGAACACTGGAAAAGTAGGAGGGGGCAAGGTTATGAAGGACTTTGAATGCCAATTTTGTATTTGATACTGGATGTAATAGGAAGGCACTGGAGTTTATTGAATAGGGAGGGTACATGATCAGACCCGGGCTCAGGAAAATCACTGTAGGAGCAGCTAGGTGGCACAGTGGATAGAGCACTGGCCCTGGATTCAGAAGGAACTGAGTTCAAATCCACCTCAGACACATAACACTTACTAGCTGTGTGGTCCTGGGTAAGTCACTTAACCCCATTGCCTAGCCAAAAAAAAAAAAAAAAAAGGAAAATCACTGTAGTGGCTGAATGAAGGGTGGGTTGGAATGGGAAGAGACTTGAGGCAGACAGACCCTTCACCAGGCTATTGCAATAATTCACACATGAGATGCACTAGAGTGGTGTCAGTATCAGAGGAGAGAAGGGGCTGGCTATTGGAGAGATGTGGCAAAGATGAAATTGACAAAAGATTGGAAATGGAGGGTGGGGGTGATAATGAGGAGTCTAACTTCCATATGTTTCATTTTGATTTTTTTTTTAATTTGCAATTTATTTTTAAAACTCTTTTTAGCGGCATTTTTATTTTGGATTAGGGTTTTTCTGCCACCTACTGGACACATTTATTTTCACACAATAGAACTGAAACTTGAAGGTCTACTCTCAAAAGTGAGCATACAGATGCAAATTTGTAAAATGTCTGGTTGAGGAAGGGTAGAATTACAGAGAATTACAGAATTCCAACACATCATTGGAAGATTTTGGTGGCAGTAACAGCCTCTATTTTACAAATCTGTGTGGGGGGAGTAGGATACAACCTTCTATGTTAAGTATAATGATATAAATTCCAGGGGCTTCTTATTGTCTCTACGATAAAGTGTAAACTCCTCTGTTTGTTTTTTAGAACTCTTCAAAACCATACCTCAACCTATGTTTCCAGCCTCATTATACATTATTGACCTTCCCACACACTCTACTGGACAGCTAGGTGGTGAAGTAGATAGAACACTTGGCCTGGAGTTAGGAAGACTCATCTTTGTGAGTTTGAATTTGTCCTCAGACATGTACTAGCTATGTGACCCTGGGCAAGTCATTTAACCCTGTTTGCTTCCATTTTCTCATCTATAAAATGAACTGGAGAAGGAAATGGCAAACCACTCCAGCATTTTTGCCAAGAAACCCCCAAAGAGGTCACAAAGAGTCAGACTACTACAAGTCTAGCCAAACTGGCCTCTCTTTCCCTCACACTTGGCCTTCTGTTTCCCATCTCCCTCCTCAAATTTGCCTCTTAGAATCTCTCTCTTCAAAATTTAGCTTAACTAGCATCTTTCACACAAAGCTTTTCCTGATCCCCCACCCCAACTATGAGTGTCCTCTCCCTAATTACTTTATGTTTAACTACCTTGTTTTTATTCTGTATATACATATCTAAATATATGTTGCCTTCTTCAATATAATGTAAATTCCTTGAATGCAAGGATTGTTTCATTTCTTTTCCTTTTTATTCCTAGCCTAGGGTACAGTAGATGCTTAGTAAATGTTTGTTGATAATGGGATTTAGGAGCACAAGAAAGCTTGGAAGTTGCCTCAAAGTTCCTCACTGCCTCTTTGGACTACAAAGTTTATTATTCTAGTTGCTACCCCGTGGGACCATAACGTGAGAAAATTGGCTCATTTTGTCAGCTTATCATAGGAAAAAAAATTATTTCTGGTAAGGGAAACTGCTTGTAAAGCCAAAATTAAGAGCAGAACTTTGCTTAGCTAAGTATGTGGATTAGAGATAAGAAGGTGCCTAAAGGATTGCTGACTTGCTGGACTAAGTACCTCCAAATTGAGCTAGCTGTTTTGCCCAAAGGCATTGCCTTGAATGTCAGTCTGTCCTCCTTTCTCTGTAAATTGCTCATGGTTAGAAGTGGCACATGCAGGTGCTAAACTAGTGAATTTGCCCAGAGGCTGACCAGTGGTTGCTTACTACTTAAATGGTTTCACTTTATTTAAAGGAACTGTCCACGTGTATCTAGAGACTCAAAGCTTGGGACCAGAAGAGAAAACTGTAATGGAGAAAGAAGTGACTCTGCCTAAGCGATCAATGGCAAATATATCACAAATAATGAATGAACCCAACTTCAGCTCTATCTTCCAACTGGACCATGGAAATGAAAATGGTGGTAAGGTACAAGAGAAAGAAGTGAAGAAGAGGGAGAGGACATATGGACTTTTTATTCCAGAGATGGAGGTAGATGATTAGGGGAGAATATTTTGTGTATTTTTGCATGCTGGTAAAAGTGTAACAATTCTTTTGGAAAATACACCACACACACACACACACACACACACACACACACACACACACACACATAAACACTTTATTTTTTCCCCAATTACATAAAATTACATAAAAAACAATTTTTAAACATTTTTTTGACTTCCAAATTCTATCCCTCCCTTTCCTCACCCCTCCCTGAGATGGTAACCAATCACATATAGATTATACACTTGCAATCATGTTAAACATTTCCATATTGGTCATTAAGTATAAGAAGACTCGAATAAAAGAAAAAGAAAGGAAGTGAAAAATAGCATGCTTCAGACTGTATTCAGACAATATCAATTCTTTCTCTGGAGGTGGATAGTATGCTTCATCATTATTAGTCCTTTGGGATTGTCTTGGATCATTGTATTGCTGAGAATATGTAAGTCATTCACAATTCATTATACAATATTGCTGTTATTGTGTTTAAGTTCTTCTGGTTCTGTTCACTTCACTTTGTATCAGTTCATGTAAGCCTTTCCAGATTTTTCTGAAATCATTCTGCTTGTCATTTCTTACAGCATAATAATATTCCATCACAATCATATACCACAGCTTGTTTAGCCATTCCCCAACTGATGGGCATCTCTTCGATTTCCAATTCTCAGCCACTACAACAAGAGCTACTGCTGTAAATATTTTTATACAAATAGGTCCTTTCCCCCTTTTTAAAAAAAATTCCTTTAGGATATGTAACTAATAGTAGTATTGCTAGATCAAAGGGTATGCACAGTTTTATAGCCCTTTGGGCATAGTTCCAAATTCCTCTTCAGAATGGTTGGATCAGCACAACATACTTTTAAACTTAATCTGCATTTTTAACATTTACTTTATAAAGTTCCTAAATCTGGACAATCCACAAAACAATACACCAAGTCCTAATTTGTTGCATTTGCAGATTTCTAAAGTGTCAATGCTCACACTGAAAATTTAATAATGACACAGTTGGGGGGAGCCAGTGCACACTGCTGGATAGTTCTGATGAGGCTGCATTAGTTGAAATAGTTAATAAGTCAGAGAAGTAAATTGGTCTTTACATCAGACCAAGATGTATCTGAGCTGGGTCACTGGCTCAGAGGGTGGTGTCCAGGTTATAGTGACCGTGGAACTTTACTGAGCTAGCTACTAATTTCTTGGAAAATATGCAGTAATGGATAAAAGATGCATATTCTCTTCCTTTCCTCAGTGAGACAGATTGAGTGAGTTGGGTCCCTGTGATGTTGGGAGGGCATCAGGTGTCAGCTCTTGGCTTTTCCTGGTTAGGCTATTTGTCACAAAATGTTGCTGTCCTTACCAGTATTATTCCCTTAAGGGTTTTTGATCATTTAGAACAACCAGAAAACCGCTATGGGTCAGCGTTGGTTAATGAAAGCCCCTATTTACTCCTTGAGGCTTTGTGCCACCCCCTCGCAATCACCCAGGGATGCTATCTCTGTTACAATAAAGCCTTGAAGAAGGAGAATTCGTATTAACTCACATTTATTTCTTTGGGCAAGGGGTAGTGTGTGTGTGTGTGTGTGTGTGTGTGTGTGTGTGTGTGTGGTTCCAGTCTAATAAGCTTAGGAGAACTAACACCAGGAGACCAACATCTGAAAGGCCTTTGTCTAAAGTCTCCTTCAGACTGTTTCTGAAATAATTTTGAAAAGTTTAAACATATAAGGGGTGTGGTAATTTACATGAAACAATTTAAAGTTTTGGTCAAATACAACACAATATTTCCTGTGGGAAGGAAGGACTTGCAGTTTAGGTTAACAGGTGGTATGTCTACCATTTCCTAAGACCTTGAAGTCAACACACAAGGAGCAGGTTGTTAAATTTTCAATGTGAGCTTTCATACCTCAGAAATCTGCAAATGCTACAAATCAGGGTTTGATGGTTTATTGTCTAGAGTAGACCATCTGGTTTAGAGCATAAAGACTTAAGAAGGCGATGGAACAAATGTTAATAATGCAGATTAAATTTATAAGTGTGTCCTTAGTAAATTCTCTCCCCAGTTGCCAAACATTTACCAGCACACACCTGCACCAAGACCTGAAATATCCTGTTTTCCACCTTAGCTCATCTTCAGTTTAGACTTTTTTGCTAGTTAGTAGAGCTAGCAGCCACTTGAGATTTATTTACCTTTGTTATCATTAATGAGTTTAATGAGTACTTTCCAATTCCCCATTTATGTATTAGGTCCCTCCTGGCATCTCATATTTCTAATCACACTTAAGAAAAAAAAATGCCTGCTATTTCTTATAGACTACTTTTATTGAATGTATTAATTGAATGACTTCTGAAGCTGTTTTCTGTATGAAGACCTCAAATTTTCATAGAATCTGCAACTATTCAAGCTGAAAGGGGACATTAGAGATCACCTAGTGACTAGATTCATTTTACAGATGAGGAAACTGAGGCTGCCTGAGGAATAACTAGTTTGTTGCCTACCTACTCCATGCCCAGTTTTTTCTGTCATATCATCTTTCAATAATATACACATGTACAGCACTTTATAGACATTCTCATTTGATTTTTCACAGTAACTCTACATGATAAGTAGTATAGTATCATTCTTGTTTTATAGATGAGGCAAGTGCTATCTTCCATTCAGGATATATTCCATATTCTCTCTCAGTTACTGTAAGCATAAGTACAGCCTCTTCAAAATCACCTCTTAACCCCATTCCCACCCCCCGTGATTTAAAGTTAAGTTCAAGTCCCACATCCTACAGGAAGTTCTCCTGATCCTTCCAATGGCGAATACTCTCCTATCCCCCACCCCACCTTTATTGGTATCTTCATTGTATATTTTGTATTATCTGTATATACATTTCCTCCAACAGAATCTAAGCTACTTTAGGGCACTCAGAGCTTGGTCAGACATCAAGATGCCAAGATCATCCACTGCATCCTGGGTCATGGCCAGTCATCTTGACTTCTGTCTTGCTACTGGACTTTTATAACTCAGGATTAAAGAGTGAGGCTGAGGACTTTGTGCAACTCTGCCTCACTAAAATCCAATTCATGTGCACGTCAAGACATTACCCTGTGATGTCATTTGTCCTCTTCAAAAGTGACGGGAACAACAACAATCAGTGGTGATTTGCAACATGCACCAGAATAAGAGATTAGAGATAGCAAAACAATATTAGAAGTTGCTGTAGTGCCTGACCATGTTGTAATCAAGGCTTGTAATGATGAAGACTTTGAGTATGATAATGACTCAAAAAATTTAGAGGGAAGGGTGAATCTAAGGGACATTTTAAAAGAAGCAACAAGAGAACTGGGAATATAAGCTGAACGAGAGATTGAAATGACTTCAAACTTTCTAGTTTATGAGCTTGCCAGTGATTCTGCTGTTTTCTCAGAAATGGGATAGTTTGGGGAAAATGAATTCAGTTTTCGACATTTTGAGTTCTGAGGCAACAGTGAACATCCCAGATGAAGATAGTGGAAAGCAAACGAAGTCACAACTAAAGATATAGATATGGGAATCAACAGAACTTAGAACTGGGAGGGACTATTTTGAACATTAGTAAATTGAAGTCCAGTGAAGTGACTTGTCCCCAGTCACACAGCTTGTTAGTGGGAAAACCAAAGTAAAAATCTGGGCCTGCTAATTCTAAAGCTCCCAGTCCTTTTCCACCTTATTATTGCTGCTGATCAGTTTAATGCTAATAATTGAAGACATCAGAGTTGACAAATTCTTTGAGGAGTGATTTTTTTTTAACCAGACCTGTGATTTTATAAGTGTTGTGATTGAAATCAATGTTAACTGAGGCACAAAGCTCCAAGCATGATCAGTTCATAAGCAAAGTGTGAATTTGTCATTAAACAGGGTCTCAGCCTCCTTAACAAGCTAACACCTTAGAACGAGAGTTGACAATCATTTTTATAGACAAAAGAAGCATCCAAAAACTAGAAGGCAGTATCAAAGATAGGGAAAACAATATGATTGGTTGGAAATCAGGAATGCCAAGCTAGCAACACCCCCTCCTTTCCTATTTCTGACTGATTTTGTACACCTGCAAGAATAACTAATGGCATAGAGACAACATATTTCTTCTACTTGTACAAGAACAGCTAGTGGTATAGAGGTAATGGATTTTCTTTTAATTAAAGTGATTTATAAGAAATTTTGTTCAGTCATTTTCAATCATGTCCAACTCTTTGGGACCCCATTTAGGGTTTTCTTGGCAAAGACATGGAGTGGTTTGCCATTTCCTTCTGCACCTCATTTTACAGATGAGGAAACTGAGGTAAACAAGGTTAAGTGATTTGCCCAAGGTCACACAGCTAGTAAGTATCTGAGTCTAGATTTGAACTCTGGAAGATGAGTCTTCCTGACTCCAGGCTTGGCACTCTATCTATTGTGCCACCTAGCTGCCCAATTTATAGGGAAAGTGAACTTAAATTTAACTCAGAAGAAAACTGAACTTCTGAATTCATAAACTTCTGGACTTAACTTAGGGACAAAGAAACTTGACTTAGGCAGCCATACAAAATGTTTAGCAGTGACAGAATAGAATCAATGACAAGATAGAATCCATATGATTTTTTCATAAGTATAAGAAGTTTCTCCTGCCAATGCAAACCAGTTCTTTCTCTATAATGGATAGCTTTAGAGAGCTGTTTGGGGGCACTGAGAGTCATTTACCTAGGATCCCTAGTGAGTATTTGTCAGAAGTGAGACTTGAACTCAGGTCTTCTTGATTCTGAAGGAAGACCTCTATCCACTAGCCCAAGAAAAAAGAAAAGGATTAGGCCAGAGCCTCAAATTACATACACATTTAGGATGCAGCTGTACCTGTTGATTTTGGTATAGAATATGAAAACTCCAGAGCTGGTGGACTTGGTGATTTTAGAACTGATTATCATTTCCTGAAATCATGTGTTTATTTGTTGCCTTAGCTATTGTTAAGTACTGTTAAGGTGTCTCCTGAATTTTTTTTTTGAGTTAACATTTTTTCCTGAAACACTAGACCCAAAGCATGTTGGAGGCCTTGAATGAGTCAAGGACAAAGTGTCTCCCCGCCCCCCTCCCCCGCCCACTGACATAATTTGTTGTTTGCATCTCAAACTGGACACCCTGTGTGTCCTTGGGAATCAATAAGTGCCAGTCAGTCTGGGCTAGGCTGAGAAACTGCTTGTGCATCTGGGACCCTGTAGATAAGCAGATTATCCTACCTTTATAGTCTAGCAGTTCTCAAGAGAAAAGAAAGAGGCTTTTGCCAATGCCCTGCTCTTTTAGGAGGGGTTTTCTCACCTCTACTGCACCTTTCTCCCTCTCATACTACCCCCGTTTTAGGTAGAGATTTGTGTTTCCTCCTCCTTCCTTTGTCCCGTTGTCATAAATATGCAGACTTCTGTATGGATTGTGAACTCTTTGGGTTCCACATGCATGTTCATTTCTCTTGTAATAAACCTAGTTTTCATGTAAGTTTTGTGAGGCTGTGATTGCCTGTTGACACTGTCTGGAATGGTAAGCAGTGCCATCCTGCCACCAATTTTAAAAAAGAAAGGAAGAAAGAAAAAAAACCACAGGGGGAGAAAAAAAAGCCCAGCATAGTGCAGAGTCACTGAAGCAAATAGAAAAGAAGATTTTAGGAAGGAATGGTCAACATTCTTAAATGCCATGGACAGACAAATACCCAGTCTTTGGTTAGCTAGCTGGTACCCCAGTTCCTCTGGGATTGGATAGCTGCCTGGAATCCCAATGTTTAAGCCTGTGTTATCTGCTGACAGACTTCCTTGATGTCAAATGTTTATTTTCTGGGGCTAATTCTTAGTGACCATCTTCAGAATCTTCTTATGTCTTGCTGCCTGTCTGCAGTGGCCTTCTCCCTGAACTGCTTATAGGATTCCACCTATTGGATGTGTATTTTGGGGACCTTCCTTGATTGCCTACTTGTCCCCACAACTCCACAAGCTACTGAAAAAAAAATCAATGACTTTGAGATTAAGAGAAATCATCATAGGGTTCAGAATTCTAGAGTTTATTTAGTCCAACCTCATCATTTTACAGATGAGGCCTTTGAAATGAACCTAGCTGGAAAAGAAAGCAAGAACATTCCAGGGTCTTTTTTTTTTTTTGAGACTAGGTAAAGCTTCAGATGTTCAATGGGAAGAGACTAAAGAGTCTGGAAGAGTAGGCAATAAGTATAGGAGTGAGGTCCTGGAAGGGTTCAGAAAGAATTAGCTTTGATAAAGAAAATTCTTCCTTTAGGATGAAAATTATCTTTTTTTAAAAGACAGTTTCAAAATACAAAGTCATCAGTCAAACATCAAATATATTTCCTATGCAAGTAATCTGGGTATAGCCTACCCTCAGTAATTGAAGAATTGAGGAGAACTGAGGAAGTATTTCTTAACTGAGTTATGTAGGTAAGATATTTATAAAGTGCTTAGCATAATGCCTGGCACTTAATAAATGCTTATTTCCCTCCCTTCCTCTCTTCCTTCCTTCCCCCCAGTTTCTACCTCTATAAATCAGAGATCAGTAATATATTACTATCTGCCAGAGTTATGAGATTCAAATGAAATTATATAGAGAGAGCTTTTGTAATCTTAAAGAGTCACATAACTGTGATGTGTTATTGTTGGTGGAGCTCTTTAGGCATTTTCCTCAAATGATATTTGCAGTGCTAAGCAAAAAAGAAAGCTGGCTTTTTTTTAAAATTGGGACTCCTGCTACTCCAACACAATCAAAATTACTTTTCTTTCAGTATTTATCAAATTCCATTATAAAAGATAATACTAGTACAGTGAAAATTTTGGTATAAAGATTTTTTCAAGTCCTTGACAGAGGCCTTCTAATCAAGAATAGTCTGTGATACAAAAACATTGTGGAACAAGAGAATTTGGCTAATTCTCTTAAATTCTTTGAAATGATACATAATACTAAAACATTTGATATTAATAACCAAGTCAAAGTGTCTTCCTGGGAAAACATCATAATAGCATCATAATTTTAGAGTTGGAAGAGAACCTTGAGGTTACCTAGTCCAACACTACAATATTGCTGCTAATGAAACTTGGTCCTGGAGAGGTTAAGTGATTTACCTAGCAGGGACCAGGAACCTATGTCCTTCCAGGTCCTCTTGCAACCTTTTGACTGAGGCCAAGTTTTACAGAATAAATCCTTTCATTAAGGGGATTTGTTCTTTGAAGTTTGGATTCAGTCAAAGGGTTGCACTTGAGGAACTAGAGGGCCATATGTGGCCTCGAGGACACAGATTCCCCACCCCTCACAGGGTCTCTCAGGTAGTTATGTGTCAGCTGGAAGATTGGAACCCAGTTCTCAGACTTCACATCCAATTTCCCAATGTACCACAGTATAGATAGATCCAAAATTGATTTCTTCTTTGGCTTCTCTTTGGTATTTTTCCCATTCCCCTTATGTTTTAAATCTGGTGATAACGGAATAACAATAATAATAATTAGCATTTATACAGGTTATCCCAAAAATCTTAGTGCAGTTTCAAGTAATTGAAACACTGCATGAAACTTTAAAGTTTGCAAATAAATGTTACCTCATTTGAGCTTCACAGCAGCCGTATTAGGTAGGTGTTGTTATTATCTCCATTGTACAGATGGGTAAACTGAGGCCAAGAGCCGTTAAATGAGTCGCCCAGGGTCACATAACAAGGAACTGTCTGAGTTCAAATTTGAAGTCAGGTCTCTACTTGACTTCGACTCTCTTAACTATGCCTCCTAGTTTCAGGAATTTCAGAAAACAAAACACAAAAAACAAACCTTCTTTTAACGTTTTAATTTTCTTTTGGCGGAGGGATATTTTTTTTGAGGGGTTAGTAAACCAACGAAAAAAAAAAAAGATGAAAGTAACTGCCAACCAACGCCTAAAAGCCCTCACGTGGCTTTTCAGCAAGGCAGTAGCTGGATGCTGGGGAGCCACGGGACCTTATGGAGCCAATGGGAGAGCGCAGAAGGGGCATGCGCGCTGCCCCTGAAGCCCCACCCCTTCCAAGCCCCGCTTCCCACTCCGCCTCGTGGCTGTAGTTGGTGTGGCTCGTAGCTCGGTGGCTGTCTGGTTAGTGTCTGGCCTAAGTGCCTCTGCTCCCCCTCCCCCACTTCTCCTTTCCCTTCTTGACTTTTCCCCCCAACCCCCTTTTTTTGTTTTGTTTTTTACATTTTCAGTGAGGTTCAGTTATGGTTTGTTTTTTTTTTCCCCGTCCCCTGAGGGTTTCTCTTCTTGTAACTCCCGTCAACTGAGAAGAGTGGGGGTTGGGGTGGGGGAGGGGAGGAGGGCAGGAACCCCTGGGGGGTCCGGGGGGTGCTGGAAGGCGCCCTAGCACTGAAAGGGGGGGCAGGGGAGGGGACACCCTGGTTTCATTTGGAGGAATGAATTCCCTCTGTCTGGGGAAGGGAGCAGCCTCATCCTTCATCAGTTGTCTGAAAAGGGGAGGCCTTGGTAAAGAAAATACATTTTATAGCTTCTCAATATACGTAAGTGGGTACTGGCAAGCCGGAGGAAGCTAATAAAAATCCAATAGCCCAATATTACATTTGTATATAGAGTAAATTTTATGGTAAAATTTCCCTCAAATATTTCAAGTTTATTTGCCCAATCAAGCTGTTGATTATACAATTGATTAATAAGTATTAAGGCACTTTCCATATGCCAAGCACTGTTCTAGGTGATGGGGATAGGGCTGAGGTGAATTCAAACCAAAAACATGATACCTTGCCTTAAGGAGTATATAGTTGAGTAGGAGTGGGGCTGGTGAGGTATATATTTACACGTGGAAATAGACACAAAAATAATTATCAAAGAAAGACAAATAATTATCAAAGGTAAGTGGAATGCAAGTTCTTGAGGGCAGTGCCTGTTTATTTTGTTTGTGTTTCACTAGGGCCGTAACAGACTGCCTTGCACATAGTAGGATCTTAAATATATGTTAAATTGAATTATCAAAGTTTTTCATTCTAATTTTACCGTGACTATAACCATTACATATGCACTGTTATGTTAGGAAAGAGATAGTTATGACTTCTTCATTGTTACTTTAGTTTTCTTAGGACTATGAGGTTAGTGTATTTTCTAAGGAAGTTGATTTTCTGCTTGATCTTGGGTGAACTTTGGGGGGAGAAATGGCTAAAAGATACCTTTTTGGTAGGTTAATATTGCCTGTGGAAACATTTGGCAGGCTTTTGCTTGGAGGTTCAGTAATCATTTTAGTTGGCAAAATGGGACAAATTTTGTTTATGCAAATGTTGCTAGGTCTTGTAGGAGAGGTGGTGGAGCTAACATTTTGTTTACTGTGATTTTGAAAACCTGATTCACAGTGAAAAATAAGGCAAAATAAAAGTTTATATATTTTTTCTTTCCCCCCCTTCTCCTAAGCCATTATTATAGAAGCATTAAATTGTAGGAGCACCTTTGAGGCCTTACAGTTTTTCCCAGGAGAAATCTGTGGCTTCCTGGCAAAACAAAGGAAACAAGAGAATACAATCTCTCTCTCTTTCTCTTTCCATAGTATGAGTATTGCAGCCTTTTTCTCTTCTACATACAGATTATTTTGAATCAAACTTGAAGGTATGTATACCTTTCCTTTACTACTCTAGTCTCTGCAGAAGAAAACTGTAGGGGAAAAGCAGGAAGTCCTAAAAATAGAGAAACTAATCTGGCTAGTGCTGGCTTCTAAATTTCAGTTTTTCTTTGTAGTTGATTCATTTTAATCTTTATTTCTCCTAAAAATGATAGGGTTGGGGTGGTAATAAATCACAGAATGTTGATTTTTTAAAATATATATGAATTGCAGTTGCAAGTGTGAGAAATTAGGGGGCTCTTTAAAAGTCTTCAGTGTAAATATAAAGTAAAAGAAAATGAATGTGAAAGAACTTTACTATCCCTGCAGGGACTTAGGAAAATTTTTGTCATTATTTATGTATTTGAGGTAAATTGATTTCCCAAGCATATTTAGTAGAGCAGCTGTTGAGTGATATGATTTGCTTTTGGTCCTAGGTGTAAGCATCTGATAGAATTCCCTGGTTACTGAAAACTTTGTTGTTATTGAAGGTTTTTTTTTTTAAACTTTAAAAGTCTCTAGGAGATATTTATATGAACACTTAAAACTTGGATAGGGAAGCCCACTTAGAGAATTTAGCTAAAGTTATTGATTATCAGCATTATATTGGATTGCTTGGAGTTATTGGTTTGATAAAGGTCTTTTTGTGCTGTTTAAATAACATTTTGGAATGTTTTATTCTAGTTAAAATTGCTTGTACAGGAAGAGATGAGCATTTTTCATTATGGCAACAAATATTTTCAGGGGGTTGTTGAGCAATTTTGTGGGTGGATACATCTGTGTACTTGGTCTCTGAGGGAGCCATCTGCTACAGCTTTAACTTAAATGATATAGTGATCACCTACATCCCTTTGCAAAAACTGCTTTGATGGGATTTGCCACAGTTTTCAAAAATGTCAACCACTTTTCAGTTAGCAAGTGTGGGAACTAGTGATGGTATTAGAGGATAAGAGGAAGATGAATGTAACAAACCTCCTCTGTGACTTTTAGTGAAAACATTTTGACCATCTTAGAGACCATTAATTTAAAATTCTAATTTTAAAAATTAACTTTCAGAGCATTTCCTTGGGGTTACTATGTAGATCTAATTGATATAACCTAATTTATTCCAAGCAATGTAATTCATTGAATACTAGACACTAGTAGAAGCTAACTTTTGGGTTAGAATTTATCCTTGCAACTTCTCTTGTTTGGTTAGATCGTTAACAGCTTCATGCGTGGTCAAAGATCCCTCCTTCTCCACAGTTCTTTGGTATTTACAATTCAATATGCAAATTGTTGAGGAATGTAACCAGGGGACTGGTTCAGGAGTAGCCTCGTAATTTCTCTGCCTTGTCAGCAGCTTTACGATGCTGTGGGTCTAAGCTTGAGTTAGGGAGAAAGAAGACAAGCACTTAAAAAGATAGCATAAGAAAGGAACTCTGTGAAGTATCAGTTCATTCAGAGGTTTTGAACCAAGGTAATTGGGAGAAAGATAGTACTATTGACAAAAATGTTTGGAGGCAAAATTGTTTTGGGAGGATAGCTAAATGCAAAAATGGAAATGTCTGGCAGGAAATTAGAGGTTTTAGACTGGAGCTCAGGTGAGAAATCAGGGCTACAAAAGTACAATTTAAAGTCAGTCCCTTAAAGTTGAAGCCATGAGAGTGAGTTCTGCTCATATTTAGCAGATGAGAAGAAGTGCAGTGAGCAAAGGAGACTGAAGACACTACCTTTCTGGTAGAGAGTCACTAGAAATCTTTGAGAGAGAGGAGTATCAGAGTGGTGTGGGTGGAGGCCAGATTGTAGAAGCTTAAGGAGTGAGTATATGATGTGGAAATAGAGATAGTGAGTCCCAAGCACGCTTTTTGAGAACTAGTGATTAAAAACAAAGGAAAAAAATAGTATGCTAGCTCAAGTTAGTAATATATAAATTATCTCTCTAATATAATGTTACCAAGTTCATAATATTTTAATATGTTACTTTTGTGAAATTTTTTTTTAGTGATCAGAAATGAGTGCACCATCTGAACTTGATAATGAAAAAAACAGTTCCACTCAACATGCAGATTCAAGTTTTCCTGAGAGAGACTGTCAAATTGGACAGAAGCAACTGGTATGAAATTAGAGTTTTATTAGTGTTATACAGGAATTCTTTATCTCATGTAACCTTAACTATAGATTTCTCTTGAATTTAATATATCTGTCATTAAGATTTTAAGCACTTACTGTGTGCCAGGCATTGTGCTAATGAAATGGCAAGCCCACACTTTTTTCTTCTGACAGCTGTAGGCTGCTAGAGATTGCCTTCCTTGCAATCTCTTCCTATCCACATGACTGCAGCAGATCCTGCTACTGCCTCTAATCTAGTTCCTTTCTTCTTTAACCTTAGGAGTCCCTTCCTCAGATAATAGAAGTCCTCCAGTGTCTTGGAGCTTGGCAAGTCCCTATTCCCACTTCCCAGGAGGTGGTGGTGGTAAAAGAAGAGCTTTACCAGGGCTACCTTGTGGGAAGAAAGACAGGCACCGGATGTCCCAAATTGAAATTCTGAGTGTATTTCCTCAAATAAACATTGTTATGTATTTCAGAGCATTATGGAGTTCCAAACTGTAGGTACATTGTGGGTTTAATGAGCTTTTTGTGGCCTGGTTTGAGAACTTAACCCTACTTTGTAACATTATTCCTGTGGGAAAATGGGGTTTGAGTTCTAAAACATTGACTTGAAAACAATCTTTTGGAATATAACTTGTTAGTGATTTAGGAATTTCCTGCATAGTGACGCCAAGTAGCACATAATCTAGGAACATCATTAATTCAGTATTGCTTTGGATTAGAGACAAACTAGATGTTCTAGTCCAGACCTGACTCAGGCCTGTCTGGTGGTACAGGTTTGGGATTGCAATGTAAAGAGACACTTGTAGGCCATTTTTTTCTTCCTTAACGAAAAGGAAGTTTACTTAGCAGAAGCATAGAAAGGATGTTCATCAAGGATGCAACATTGATTCAGTTGGGCATAGCTTCCTTGCCTTGGCGTTTGCTATGGTGGCTTGCAGGTCAGAAGCCTGTGTTGAGTCTAAGAAAAAAGCCACTGACTCCCGTGCTGGATTTTGTACTCAGGCAATCAGGAAACTATATTGGTGGTTCAAGCTTCAGTCCTCTGTACTAATTAAATCTCTGTGATAGTTTCAGTTCCTTTTAAGGAAAAACTGGCCTCTCCTGTAGGAGGTGTGCTACATTTAAGTACACTGAAGCATCAGAAACAAAACACTTTAGGTGATATCATTTAGGGAGATTAGCTAGATGTATTCCAAGATTCCTTTTAGTTTTGATTCTTTGATTTTATACAATATAATATTGGAACTGAAATAAAACTTTTAATTTCTAGTCCAGTGCAATAAAATGCTTTCTAAAATATTTATATATTCGTGTTTTTTAAAATAATGATCTCATATATTTTTAGAGTACTATACTATAGAGTACTATATACAGTACACTGATGTGATTTTAAAAAGTAATGTTTGTGACTTTAGTGGCCGTATCTACAAGTAGACCAGATTTAGACATTATGGTAGTCATAAGTTTTTTTTTAAGCCAGAGCAAAAAGAAACCTAATTAGTTTTAGACTGAGTTACTATAACAAGCCGTATTTTAATGGTGTGTATGATTTTATTCCCAATTTATTTAATGAATATCCCTTGTTAGTTTCTCTTCTATTGAAGATAAAGGTCAAACTAAATTTTGTTGTGCTTAGTTTGATATTCTTTCTTAATATTCCTCAAAATAGCATTCTTTCTACTTCAGTGTTTAAAATAGTCTTACAAATACTTGGATTTCTTTTCCTTTGTTAATATGTAACTTAAAAGCTAAAAATCCAATAATCTTTACCTGAGCAATGGTTTTAGTTTGATCAAATGACCAGTTTAAGTGACAATTTTCTTGTTTTCTGAGTCGTGTAGAGTAAATCCTTTAAGTTTGTCCATCATTTGAGTTGTATTCTGTGGGTCCATATACTTCAAATCCACATCAATTTTTGATAAGGGTGGTGCTGGTTGGATAAAATAGGCAGGCTATAAAACCTTTCTAGGATTGGGGGTGGGGTGATAGATTTTGAGTTCTCTATTGTGAATACCTTGCCCACTGAGGTACTTTACTGCCAGCTTACAGTTTATATAATGTTTGATTAGTGCTTAGACATCTGATAATGGTTCAGCTATATATTTGGACTATTTTCACCTCGAGGTTAGTGAGAATTCTAAAACCTAGCTGTGAATTCTGGGAATTGTAGCCCCAGAGAAACTTCTTTTGCCTTGTGAGAAAATGATACTATTGCCGTTTCAAAGGCAGGGCTGGACTTTCTGCCATACCTGGAGTTTTTCCTGCTGTAAGAGAGGAGAGCAGATGGCAGCCAAGGAGGGGAAGTCTGCCACTGGCTCCAATTCATGATGGTTTCCCTCCCTCCCCTGTTGGGAGGAGAACCATCTGTCTATGACTACAATTCCAAGAATTCACAGTTTTGTTTTTAGACCTTTTCCTGTTCCACAGGGACATCAGTCCAAACACCTGGTTATATTTGGAAACATATACTGCTCTACTACCTATTATAGGCACCTGATGTTGAGCCCTGGTTCATATTTGATCCTTTCAACAAGCATGAAGTGCCTACTGTGGGCCAGGCTCTATTTTAGGTAGTGGGGCCACAAAGACAAAAACAAACCAGTCCTTGTCTTCCAGGACATTACAGTAAGGGGGAAACAACGTGAATGTAGAAAATTAAGTGCAAAATATGCGCAAAATTATTTGTGGGGAGCCACTAGCCATTGAGGGGGTCAAGAAAGACTTCTGCTGGAGTAGGTGGCACTTGACCTGAGCTCTGAAGGAAGCCAGGGGATTGATTCTAAGAGGAAGAAGTGAGGAGGCTCAGGGAACCGATAGCCTGTGCAAAAAACAATGGAGACAGAAGATGAAAGATCAAGTGTAGGCAGCATGGTGTAGTGCTGGACTTCATGTCAGGAAGACCAGGTTTCAGATCATGTTTCAAGAACTTACTAGCTGTGTGTCACTTCACCTCTCTGTGCCTCAGTTTCCTTATCTGTAAAATAAGGGAGGTTGGGCATTAGCTTTAAATCTAAGATCCTGTGATAAGTAGGACAGTTTGGTTTGAAGTAGAGTGCATGATGAGGAATAATGTGTAATCAGCATTGAAAGATAGGCTGAAATAAGATTGTGAAGGGCTTTAAATGTGGAACAAAAGAGTATGTATTGATTTTGGAGGCAATAGGAGCCATTGGAGTTTTTTGAGCAGAGAAGTGACATGGTCACACCTATGCTTTAAGAATATTAATTTGCTATCTGTGTGGAGGATGAATTGGAGCAGGGGTGAAATTGGATGTTGGGAGACCAATTAGAAGACTATTGCAACAGTCCAGGTGAGAGTGGTGAGGCCTTGAACTAGGCTGTGTAAGTGAAGAGAAAGGGATAAATGTAAGAGATACTGTGGAGGTTAGCAGTTCTTGTTTACAGCATAAGGATTTTTTCTTCTGTCATGGGAGTATTTAGCTACATTAAGACCTTTTAAAAATAAAAAAAAGTACATAGAGTTCAAAGGTCTTAAGAGTTTATGTATTTCTAACAATGACAAGAATTAACTTCTTGAAAAATTGAAACACTCTTTGGAGTTTGGTATATAAAACATCTATATATTTCATGCCATTATGGAGTTTGGTATATAAAACAACTATATATTTCATGCCATTATGCCAATATGAATAATACAATTTGAGCAAAAATAAAACAATATGAAACTATAAAGCTGTAGTTACTAACAAGTCTTATTTGTTTTATAGCAACAAATAGAGCGACAATTAAAATCCTTAGCATTTCAAAACCCAGGACCTCAGGTTGCAGACTTCAATCCTGAAACCAGAGAGCAGAAAAAGAAGGCCCACATGTCAAAGATGAATGAGTATTTTTCTGTGAACAAGTAAGATAATAATTTACTATATAAGAATAGGGGATTGTGGAATGAGTTTCCTTTACATAAGATTTGTAATTTGGGAGTTTTTTTGGTTTGTGATTTATGAAAAAAGCTTTTTAAAATTACATTAGTACCCCATTTATCCGGAGGTCAGGCTTGTGGAATCCTCAATCATCTGGAATACAGCCAAGAAGCAGGAAGTTAGTAAAAAAAGGTCTTTGAGCCTTTGTAATGCAGTAATACCTCTATTAAAGGAACTGTGTTACAATTACATATTTTGTGGTTAGAAACTTCATTATCAGAGATGATATAGAGAAGGCCTAGCATCGGGAGGAAGAATAGCTTTCTGGTGTATGTTCTATAGGGCAAGGAAGGCTCTAGAGTCTGGAAGAAGGTGATGGTGAAGAAAGAAAAGCATCTCTGCCCCTAGCCACTCCCAAGAATAGCCTTCCTCTGGGGTAGCACAGAATTGCTTCTTGTCCTTTTGGCTAAGATCAAGTAGAACATGTGTTTAATGTGTTTAAATCTTCTGGCTTTGCCCAGGTATTGGACATCTTTAAGATCCCTTCCAGCTGTTAAAAAAGAGTATACAGGAAGTGGAGTTTGAGTTCTGAAGATTTCTCTTCTGCCTCCCCTCTCTCCAGTTGAATAGTATGATTTTTGGGGATCTCTTTTCTTCGCCTGTTTCTTATGCATTTGCATAAAATAACCTTATATACTTATTGATACCTGAAATTCCTTAACGAGGGGATAGAACATTTTATTTCACAATTAAAGAAATATGATGGTTAAGTTAACAATACTGGTTACTATTGACAGACTTATTCATAACAAAGTAAGAGTCAGTCAATAAGCTAAATACTGCTGTCAGGTCTTTACCTATTTTAAGGGGAAAGAGATGAAGAAAGGAGGAAAGCATTAGGCACTGTAAGTAGAGGGGAGGTAGAGGCCTTACCACTTAGAAGAGAGTACTCCAGACAAAGGAGGAACTAGACAGTTTTGCTAAAGTCCATTTCTATTTTTGACCAATGTGGAATGAGCAAATACAGGTTTTATAGAGGTACTTTTGTTATGCTGATATAAGGCATATCATCTTCACAATATTAATGAAGTTTTTTCAAATAAGGAATTATTTTTATGAAAGCTTTCTCTGTTAATAGAAGTATCATGAGCTATTACAAATCCAATGCACTAAAGCTCTTATACTCTGTACGAAAATACAGTGCTATTTATATACAATTCTAACAGTCTTGGCTTTCTGATTTCTCAGACCACAACATATTAAAAGCAATTTAAAAAGCTGAGGATTACAAGAGTCAGATGATCTTGACAGCAGAAGTGATGCCCAACATCAGGAGAGGTCATAGAAAAAACTGTCATATTACATCTTTGCATGATAATTTATATTCCTGAATCATCAAGAAAGGGCTTAATTAAGTTTAATATCCATTATTTTAGAAAATAGGTATGTGTATAATGCGTTTTAGAAAGATTTCCATCCAAATCTTTTTTTTTAAATTGGAAATTGAAGGTGTAAATTTAAGCTATCTTTTTGAATAATTCCCTTAAATGGAACACCTAGTTCTTCAACAGTGCCGGATAAATGAGGTGTTACTGTATGTGACTAATTGAGTAAGTTATTTTCTTTCTTGTTGATAGTTCAAGTTGATTTGGATTTTCTTTGGTATCACTGTTAAATTGTATACAGAAATTTTGTTATGTTTAACCACAATGCTATTAGCACAGTGTGAAGAGAATTTTTAAAAATGAAGTTTACCTAGAGATAACTCACTTTAAATATTGAAAACAAAGTGAACTATATTCATGATTTTCCTTGCAGAGTGATGAAGAAATATGACAAGAATGGCCGGCTGATTTGTAATGGTGTAGACTTATGTGACTGCCTGGAGAAGAACTGCTTAGGTTGCTTCTATCCATGTCCCAAATGTAACTCAAACAAATGTGGACCAGAGTGCCGCTGTAATAGAAAATGGGTCTATGATGATATTGTAACTGAGACTGGTGATGTTATTAGCACAGTGCCATTTTTTGTTCCTGACTGAGGCCTTTGTGAGAAGATTTGTGCTTAATAGGAAGTTATTGCCTCAACTCTTTTCATTTTGTCTTTCCAAAATGTCTGATTAATATGAAAAAAATAATTTCATTGTGGTGAACGATCAAAAAAGCACCTCTCCTTAGATGTGCTAATTCAGGTTTTCCTCAGTTACAGTTTTCTAAACTTTAAGATGTTCCAAACGCCAAAAAGAAAACATTTTCTTACGCATAATGGAATGGAATAATTTAATTTCTTTCTCATTTTCTTTATAGTTTTGTTTGTCACGAGGTCCAGTGCAGAAATTGTCTTGAGATTTAAAAATTTGCATATTATTTGGACTATTTTCCATAAACAAAAATTTATCTTTTATTCAAATAGAATAAGAAGTAGTAACTCTTAGTTTCTAAAGCCAAAAGCCCAATGGCTTTCACTTTGCAACTACTACTTGAAAGTGAAAACAAAAAACAAAACCAAGAAAATGTGAGTTGTGTTTTAAAAGCATGTTTTATATGTTTCAAGCTATATAGTATATTAATAAGTAGTTTCTTGTAAGACATAGTATGTAACTAAGGACTTGACTGAAATACTTTTTTTTCCCTCGTGCTGTTGAGGGTATTGTGGAAATTTTTCTGAGTTTCTTTTGTCTTTTAGATATCACCATCTTCTGTGTGTTCTGAGTTACAGTAAAGTTAAGGTTATGAGGAATAGGAATAGAGTGATTAGATAGAAGTTATTAAAGTCATAATATTTAGACTAAATAAATTATACTTCTATGATGTGTGTGCTGTTTGTAGTTTTTTTTCCCCCCTGCATGAAGAGGTTCTGAAACTTTACTTTCTGTCTAACCAGTGTGAACCAGGGCAGCTGCCTGAAGCTTCATGACATTTTATAACTTTTAACCGTATTACTTTGTAAAGTAACACCATATTCATAGCAATAATTCCATGCCTACCAAGTTGTTGCAGGATGAGTAGCTAATGCAGAGGCTTGTGTTGCTTTTTCATTGCTTGGTTCTTCAGGGTTCAATGTGATTTGTTGTAGATTGCTGTATTTAAAAGAAGGAAGAAAAATGCAAAGGTGTCAAAGCCAGACCCTTTAAGGTGTTCATTGGTAATATACAGATTTGTAATAGGTGAAAATCATTATTAAAAGTAACTCCAGGGAGTATGTAATGTAGAATCATAGGATTTTAGAACTAGAAGCATTTTTCAAAACGATCTGCTTTCATTCACTCATTTTACAGACAATGAAACGGGTACAGAAAGATGAAGCAGCTTTCTTAAGGTCGTAAAGCTAATTCATGGTCGAATGCAGAATACTAGAATGAAGGCTCCTGGCTCCCAGTTGAATGCTTTTCCACTATACTATTAGTTGTACTCTTTCCATATCTGGAAAAAATAGATTTCAAATAAGTAAAATTTTTAAAAACCCTCCCTCTTCTCACCTCTTGTCATTGAAAATGACCTTTGTGCTTTTTTTAGGTGAAGAATATAGTACACTTTTATTTTACTTTCCAAAGAGCAAAATTTAAGCAAATAGAATATGTACTATTACGTGCACATATTTTATACCTTTTTTTTAATATAGAAACGTAGGTAAGGTGCTGAAAAAACATTTCCGGGGGAAAGAGATGCAGTTCCTTTTATTGAAGATTTTCCCTTCTGGAGTCAAACTTGATTCAGTGCATTAAGTTTCAGGTACAGGGGCAGCTAGGTGGTGCAGTGCATAGAGCTCCGGCCTTGGAGTCAGGAGGACCTGAGTTCAAATCCAGCCTCAGACCCTTGACACTTAGCTGTGACCCCCCCCCCAAAAAGTTTCAAGTATGAAGTAAATATTAAGAAAACGATTTATATAAATTGAGAGACTTCTTTTGCAAGCCTGTGGTTCTTGTTAGATAAAGTGGAAAAAAATCTGACTGTGAATAAAACACTTAGGTTATTTGCACTATATTCAGATTAACAAGAACTCCAGTGATATTATCTGATTACATTAACTGAGGAAATTAGGCTGTCAGTATAATCTCTAATTGATTTTTTCCCCTCTGCTACTTGGCTATCTTTCAAGACTGTTAGTGTGTCTCATGAATATGTATAAAAGTATCTAGGAGTTTTATTAAGTGTCAGAATCAAAACTCTAGGAACACATGATGTGGTTTAGACCTGTGTATGCTACTGTGCTGGTATAAGTATATGCTCATATGTGCCCATTTCACAGCTCTAACTAGGAGCCTCAGGAGCTTAACCATTGCAGCTTTGTCTCAAGGGATGAAGTTTAGAGGGTGCCAAGTAATACCACCTGACAATGCTTCAACAATATAGAAAAACCTCTGAGTAATCCAGGGAATACTTCCTTCCAGGAGGGCTTAGTCCTTCTGCAGCATAGAACCTTGTGGTGCCCTGGGACACCTTCCCTGGGGCCATGATCCAAGGGAACTTTGCTATTTCCTCTTTCTCCAGTAGTTATAATTCCACTGCACTCTACTAGGTATAATTCTGGTACATGTGAGTTCATGCTAATTTCCAACCCAGGAAGGTCATATCACAAGCCACATAAGCTTTAGTGATAAGCTTTTCCAATTTAATATTGAACAATTGAATTTCCTGATCTGTTAAATGAGGTGGTTGTTCCTCAAATTCTCAGCATTAGAAAAATAAAATGTTTGAAGAGGCAGCATGGTGGAGTGGAACAAAGGATGGATTAGTGTCATAGGAACTTGGTTTTTAAATCCTTGCTTTGTTATTTATTATCTTTATGTTAAGCAAATTACTTAATCTTCCTGGGCCTAACTTTCCTCATTAGTAAAGTGAAAGGATTGAACTAGATCAGGGCTTCTTAAACTTTTTCCACTCATGACCCCTTTTCCCATTTTGGCAGAGTTCATTGGCGTTGTGTGGCCTGAAGGGCATGGCCAGTGCAAAGTGTGAATGCTTTGTGTTCAGAGCCAAGGCTGCGGTGAGGTTGTGTAATGCAGCATGGACAAGTGCTGCCAGAAACACCTCGGATTCATTTCATGTTTGATTTTGAATTAATTTTTGGTCATTGTGCATTCAGAAACCTTTTACTTTGCCAATTTTTTCGAGATCCCATATGGGATCTCCACCCACAGTTTAAGAAGTACTGATTAAACTCTAAATCTATGATCCTGTGAGCCATTATGATTTATTTATACTATCTTCTTTTATTAGCTATAACAAATTGCTGCATTTTAAAAAAATAAAACCTTAAGCTTAGGAAAGTTTCTGTAGTATTGTGCAAGAGCAATGGCTTGGGAGTCATGAATCCTTAGTTTAAGAATTCATGTCCCTGCTCTGTCACTAACTTGTTGTATGACTTTGGCCAATTCACTACACATCTCTGGATTTCAGTTTCTTCATTTGTAAAACAACTGGGGTAGATTAAATCACCTCAAAATTCCCCTCTTACTTGAAAGTTCTGGGATCTCATGCAGATGCAGAACTTTGAATCTGTCTGTGGAGAAATTGACTTCATTTTTCTAATTACTATCTATTACATTTTTACAACATAAACGCTCTTGAAATGCTACTGAGTTTGTGGAAACACTAAATTATAATGCTAGAATGGCTTTACCAGTATTTACATAAAGGTTCTATTCACTTTAACTTTTAATGTATACAATTTCCTCTTGACAAGTTTAATAGCACAAAATGCCACCCTTTCCACTTCAGCACTGAAACAGGAACATTAAAGAGAAAAATTGACATGATTGCTTCAATAATTGAAGCTATTTTCATGATTCTAAAGTTGGTTTTGATGAGGAAGATATCCCTTGTGTGAATTTTAAGTTTTTTAGTATCTGGCTATCTAGGCAGTAGCTACTGTCCTGTATACTGGAAATCAGATTGGGAGAAAGATGGTTATCCTTAACTATACTTTGTCTATCTGCATATTTTTTGCTTCTGCCACCACCATTCTTTGTTCTGTAGTCATAAAAATTGTTGTGGTTCAGTCATTTTTCAGTCATGTTCAGGTATTTTTCAGTCAGGACTAACTCTTCATGACTCCATTTTGGGTTTTCTTGGCAAAGATACTGGAATGGTTTGCCACTTCATTCTCCAGCTCATTTTACAGATGAGGAAACTGAGGCAAACAGGGTTAAGTGACTTGCCTAGGAGCAGCTAGGTGGTGCAGTGGATAGAGCACCGGCCCTGTAGTCTGAAGGACCTGAGTTCAAATGCAGCCTCAGATGCATAACACTCACTAGCTGTGTGACTGGGCAAGTCACTTAACCTCAATTGCCTCACCATAAACAAACCAACAAATAAATAAAGTGACCTGCCCAGTATCTTGAGTCTTCCCGACTCCAGGATTATACCACCTAGCTGCAGTTATAAAATTCTATAACTGGATTTAACTACCTGGCTATGAAGGCAGAAAATAAATTATGATGGCAGTTTAATTGTAGAAGTGTCTAGACTAATTTTTCTAAGGGGTCTAGGGCAAGGAGACAGAGCTGAGATTCATAGAAACTGGCTCTTTTTAATCCCTACTTCCCCACCATAGATTCTGTGAAAATTGTGCCTAGAATCCATCTTGTTGCTAGATCTTTTTAGCCTCACCCACATTGAGTTGGGGATAAAGTCATCCAAATCTTGGTGGTCCTCTGGTTTTATTTTTATATGAAGGTGAGGACCAATATTAAAGGAGGCGGCCTAGGTTCATGTATCTGCTTGTATAAGGAAGCTAGTAGTGGCAGAAATTGGAGTCTATAAAGTGAGAATTTTATGAGACAGGTTTTTTTTTTCCAGAAGAGATTGGGAAAGGCATAATTAGACAGCAGTTTGAAAAAGATTTGGCTATTTTAGTGCATTGCAAGCTCAATAGCAGTCAGTAGTGTGATGTGGCAGCCAGAAAAGCTAATGTAATTTTGGGCTGCATCGAGAGGCATAGCTTCCAGCTCTCTCTGTCCTCTGCCCTGATCAGATCACATCTAGCATATTGTGTTTAGTTCTGGGCATACAGTTTTTAAGAAGGACATTGTTAAGTTAGAGGGTGACCAGGATGGGGATGAGCTTTGAGGCCATCTCAGATCAAGATTGGCTAAAGAAACTGCAGATACTTAGTCTGGAGAGGAAAAGATCTGGGGGAGACTTGTTAGCTGCCTTCAAGAGTTGTTATGCAAAAGAGGGATTAGATATATTTGACTCCAGGTGTTAGCCCCAGGAGCATTGGACAGAAATTGCAGAGTTAAACTGAGGCTTGATATCAGGAAAAACTTTCCAACAGTTAAGGCTCTCCAAAAGTTGAATGAGTTGCCTGAGGTGGTAGTGGTTTCTCTCATTGGAGGTCTCCAGGTGGAGAGTAGATGGCCACCTTTTCTGTATGTTACAGAGGAGATTCTTTTGGGACATGGGTTTGACTAGATGGCCACTGAAAGCTTTTCCAAATTTAAAATTACGCAACTTTGGCGTGTTTAGATTATTTTCTTTTTTTATTACAAACCAAACAAACATTTTATCATCAACAAACATGGACATTTCAACTTACAAAGATTGGAAATCAATCAACATTTACTAATTGCCTACTATGTGCCAGGCATAGAGCTAAGTGCTGGGGATACAAAAAGAGGCAAAAGACAGTCCCTGCCCTCAAGGAGCTTACAGTATAATGAAAGAGATGACATACAAGCAAATATATACAAAGCAAGCCACATTCAGGATAAATATGAACTAATTAACAGAGGGAAGGCACTAGAAAGGGCCTGAGGAAGGCTTCCTACTGTGGGAGATGGGATTTTGGTTGGGACTTAAAAGGGAGCCAGGGAGGTCAGTAGTCAGAACAGAAGAGGGAAAATGTTCCAGGCATGGAGGATAACCAGAGAAAATGCTCGGAGCTGAGAGAATACTGTTCATGGACCAACCAGGATGTCTACGTTACTGGATCGAAGAGTATGTGTCTGAGAGTAAGGTATAAGAAGATTCTATATGAAACTGTGAACTTCTGTTACATAGTTTTTGGTTTTAACATGTATGTTAAATTTCTGAAAGACATCATGGCATAATAGATAGTTGGTCTCAGAGCTAAGGAGACTTAGGTTCAAGTTCTACCTCTGACACATACTGATGTGTGACTGAGCAAGTTATTTGACTTCTCAGTGTCCTGGCAGCTCTGTAAATTGCAGAGAAGGTGCTGACTAGAATTGTTAGAGCGAATTTCTTTATCTGGGCATTCCCTATAACAATGAATCACAGGTCCAGTCCTCCCTATCTTAAATTTAATCTGGTAGTAACAAAACTGCCCAGCTTGTCTGGGTCCCTTTAATGAACTTTCTTCTGCTTTCTTTTGTGTAGTTTTAAAAATGTCTCACCAAAGCTTTTCTTTTTCTTCACATTTTGTTACTACTTACCAGCTCTTACTACTTACCAGCTCGTCCTTCCCCCTAAGTAGAAGCCCTCCCTTGTAATAAGTGTAGTCAAACAAACAAACAAAACACATCAACACAATGGAGCTATCTGAAAACGCAGGTCTTATTCTGTACTTCCAGACCATCATACTGCTGCCAAGAAATGGGAAGTATCCATCAGTTTTCTGTAGTCATAATTGGTCAACACATTGATCAGAGTTCTGAAGTCTTTCAAAGCTATTTTCTATTACAGTGCTGTGGCAATTGTAGAAATTGTACTTCCTGGTTCTTATCACTTCATTCTGCATCAGCTCACATAAGCCTCTGTTTTTCTGAATGTGTTAAATTCATAATTTTTATGACATACTAATATTCAATTACATTAATCTACCAAAATTTGCTCAGCCATTCCCCAATCGATAACCCACTTTGTTTCTAGTTCATTGTTACAACAAAAAAGCTCTGCTGTAAATATTTTTGTATATGAGTCTTTTTTTAACTCTTTGAATATACCTAATAGTATTGCTGGGTCTTTGGATATGCTCAGTTTAGTGACAGAATTTTTTTGGACTACTTCCTGATGTTTCTTTATTTTCTTAACTTACCCTAATAATCTTGGCTTCCAATATTATCATTCCACCAAAACTGCTCTCTCCAAAGTTACTAATGATCTCTTAGTTGCTAAATCCAGTGGCCTTTTCTCAATCCTCATTCTCCTTATCTTTGACACTGGTGATCACTCTCTCTGATACTGTCTTCTCTCTAGATTTTTGAGACACCAGCTTCTGCTTCTCTTCCAACCTCTCTGTGCCTTCTCTTTCTCCTTTGTGGCATCCTCCAAATCATGCTCAGGGTTCTGTCCTGGGCCCTTTCTTCCTCTATACTACTTCACTTGGAGCTTCCATAGATTTAATTACCATCTCTATTCTGATGATTCAAAAATCTACTTATCCTGCCCCCAACCTCTCTGTTGACCTTCAGTCTCTCATCTCCAACTGCGTTTCAGACATCTTGAACTCAATATGTCGAAAATAGAAGTCATTATCTTTCCACTAAGGCTTTCCCTCCCTCCTACCTTCCTTAACTGTAGAGGAGATCACCATCCTCCCAGTCCCTCAGGCTTACAACCTAGGAGTCATCCTGGATTTCTTACTATCTCTCACTCTCCATATCCAGTCTATTGCAAAAGCCTGTCCATTTCACCTTTGCAACATATTTCATATATGGTCCCTTCTCTGACTTGTCATTACCCGGGTGCAGGTCCTCATCACCTCACACCTGGACCATTCCAACAGCTTGCTAGTGCCTCTGCCTGCCTCAAGTCTTTCCTCCTTCTGATCCATTCTGCATTTTCAGCTACTAAACCTATTTTCGTAAAGCGCAAGTCGGATCATGTCACCCCCTCCCCCCCAAAAAACCAAACAAACCCCAAACTCAAAACAAAACTCCAGTGGCTTCCTATAGTCTGCAGGAACAGATACAAAATGCTCCGTTTGGTATTCAAGGCCTTTCATAACTTACTTTCCTTCCTATCTTTTCAGTTTTCTTAAATCTTATTTTTCAACATATACTCCTCGATCCAGTGACCCTGGCCTCCTTGCTGATCCACGAATAAAGCACATCCCCAGCTCCGACATTTTCTCCCCACGCCTAGAATTCTCTTCCTCTTCCCCTCGGACTACTGACCTCCCTGGCTCCCTTTAAATGCCACCTTCTACAGGAAGCCTTCCACAAGTTCTCTTAATTCCGGTGGCTTCCCTCGTGTTTATTTCCTATTTTTCCGGCTTTGTATTTGTTTGCTTGCATGTTGTCTTCTCGTTAGATTGTAATCTCCTTGAGGGCTGAGACCGTCTTTTGCCTAGTTTTGTGTCATCTTCGCTTAGCACAGTGCGTGGAGCACAGGTGGTTATTAAATGCTGGTTGACTTGACCACTCAGGTCCTACTCAGACCTGGGGTCAGGATTGGAGGTTGAGCAAGAGGCATACTTTTCGTAGTCCCCAAGACTAACCTCCATAATCAGATTCTCTTTCTACGTGGGATAAAACGATCTGGCCAAGTTCCGGGAATTTCACTACCTGGCCTCCAGGTGATAGATTTTTGACCTGAGATAACTTAGGCTACCCCCACTCTTCACCCAAAGTCGGAAAGGCGGGGGGGAGAGAGCAGCAGCCAATCGGCTGCTCAAAGCTGAGGCAGCGGACCCGCCTTGCAGAGCTCCCGGAACAAGGCCGACCAATCCTCGCGGTCCGATTCCCAGAGGAAGGCGGGGATTGGTTCTGCCTGCGTCCCGTCTCTGGCTCTCTATTGGCCTGGCAAGAAGCAGCTGACGGAAGGTGGCGGCCGAGCGTCTGAGTAGAGGGGGAGGATGGCTGCCCCGGCGGGGACCCAACTGATTCTCCCCGAGACTCACAGGTAGCCTGGGTACCTGTGCTCTCTGCCGGCTGGGCTGGGAGAATGAGGAGGGCTGAAGGGGGAGGGAGCGGGGGTGGTGAGGGTGGAGTGAGTCCGGGGCCTACGAGGGTGGCTCTGCCAACTTTCCACTCCGTCTCCTGGGGCGCCCCCCAGCGCGCAGCAGGCACGAAGGCGTGAGCAGGAGGCAGCGGGAACAGGGGAATGGGCAGTGGGCAGAGGGAGTGGGCAGTGGGCAGGAGGGAGTGGTCAGCGGGTACGGGGGAATGGGCAGTGGGGAGCGGGCATCAGGCAGCGGGCACGAAGGCGTGGGTAGGAGGCAGTGGGCACGCGGGAGTGGGCAGCGGGCACCGGGGAGTGGGCATAGGGGAGCACGCAGTGCAGCCACCTCGGGCTGGGCTTGTGGTGAGTGGAAGGAAGAGCCTGGGGTAGACGTGCGCTGCCGTCTGTCAAGTCAGGAGGAGGTGAGAAGATTGTGTTCTGAGAGGGCGGATCTCTTCTGTTGCCCCACTTTGGCACCCTCATGCACTCGCTGCCAGTGCCAGGGGCTTCGGCTTCGCCTTTCTGCTCTCCATTTACCCTCCCCCCACACCCACCTTCTCGCCCTCATCTCTCAGCCCACACACTTGTACCTCCTCTGCCTTGATGAATGAATGAATTAAAAACCACTTATGAAGTGCTTACCATGTGCCAGGTGTTATGCTTGGAACCAGCTGGGTGAGGTAGTGGATAAAATGCCAGACTTGGAGTCTGAACACCTGAGTGCGAATCCTGTCTGACATTTATTAGCTGTGTGACCCAGGGCAAGTCATTTGACCTTTCTGTCTCTCTCATCTGTAAAATGAGAATGGTAATAGTATCTACCTTCCAGGCTTGTTGTGAGGATCAAATGAAATTGTAAAACACTTAGACCAGTGTATAGTAAAAATCACTATATATCACATAGTAGGTGATATATAAATGCTATCTATCTATCTATCTATCTATCTATCTATCTATCTATCTATCTATCTGTCTGTCTGTCTGTCTGTCTGTCTGTCTGTCTATCTATCTATCTACCAACTTATCTCATCTTACTAGATTCAGCCCAGTGCTCTGCTGTTCAGGATAAAATGAGTTAACATATATAAAGAACTTTGCAAACCTTAAAATACTATTTAAATGCTAGCAAATATTGTTACTATTTATTATTATTGTTATAATTAATGCTAGGGATTAGACTATAGCAAGACATCCCCTGCCTTTAGTGAGCTTAACATTCATATAGGGTAGGGGTTCTTTACTTGCGATCTGTTAGCTTGTTTTTAAACAAAATTATTGTGATAACTAATTCAATATATAAGGTTTCCTTTGTCATTTTATGTATTTTACTTTGTTGTATTTATTGTAACATATTGTTGATATATTATTTTGTTATATTTATTATAACATTATTGTTATATTTAGTATATGTTATGTTTATTATAAATATTATTCTGAGTCCGTAGACTTCACCATACTGCCAAATGGGTCCATGACACACACAAAAGGGTTAAGAATCCCTATAATAGGGGAAGACAGTGCATTGAGAGCTGTACTTAGATAACAGCCAACATTCCTGTTTGTTCAAACCCTGTTATCTTACTCTATGACTTCTAAAATCTCTTGCTGTTGTAAATCTGTTATCTTGTGAATACATATAACTAGAGCTGTATAGTGAAGCATGGCATGGAGATGACCAGAAAGTAGCTGTGCTGGGCCTAAGACCTGGAGTAGCTGTAGTGAAAGTTCATCAGTCAGAGTCCCTGGTCTTAATGGTGAGAGTCCTCTAAGCGTCTTGAGGACAAGGACTGCACTTTTTTTTTTTTTGCCAGCACCTTGTACAGTGACATCACATACTGCTCTCTTTACCCAGCATGACTTCAAAATCACTACAATTGAAGCAGGTTTGAAATGCATGGGAATGCTTAGTAACAACAGATGATTTTATTTTGTACAGTTTTTTCAGTAGTTTATTCTTTAGTTCTTTTCTCAGTGCATTTATTATAATCTATTTATTGGAAAGTTTTGTGCTGCTGTCAGTCACTTTGTGTTACATTGTTATTATACTCCTACCCATAAATTTATACCATTACCCAGGCAAAAGTAGTCCAAAGAAAAGAGGGAATTCATCCAACAGGCCTTTTCCATGGAAAGCCCTTTAAGTAGGAGTATTTTTGGAATGTTTCTTTAGTATTATCCTAATGCACACTAATACTAAGTACCTATCTTTAGGGTACCTAGAACATTTGGAAATTATAAAATAGGTCATAGAGCACTGTAACTAATATATTTCCCCTTAAAATTTTTTAAAAAATTAACTTTTTGTTTTTAAATATATGTAGCATGAAAAAAGCAGTGTCTCTGGTTAACGCAGTAGATACTGGAAGATTTCCTCGATTGCTCACCCGAATTCTTCAGAAACTTCACTTGAAGGTTTGTATATTTGCTTTTGTCTAACTTGTAACATTTCCATTATGCTGCACTTTTGATGATATTTTAAATCCAGAGAATTTTTTTACATAGTGGCATTATTCCTCTGGGTAAAAATAGCAAGGTCTTTTGCTTTGTGTGAACCAGTATTTAAAATTCCAATGTAGTTTTTGCTTATTCTGTCCTTTTGTTCCGTGGGTGAAATTGTTTAAGTGGATAGAGTAAATAGAGACTGGAGGTTAGGATTTCAGTACTCTCTGCAGTAGATTCGCTTTGTCTTAATAGTAAAAATATTACTAATTAATGTAAACCATTAGATTTGGCAATAAGAGATCACTGGTAACTGGAGAGAGGCATTTCATTTGAATGACTGAGGTTGGAAGCCAGACTGGAAAGAGTTATGAAGAGAGAGAGGAAAGGAAGTAGAGGTGCAGATGGTAGACAGACTTCTCAAAGAGTTTATCAACCAAAGAGAGGAGAAATTTGAGATGATACCTAATGAGGATAGACAGGTCAAGTGGGAGTGTTTTGAGGATGGAGGAGATATGGGTATGTTACTAGGCAGTAGGGAAGTACCCAGTAGACAGGGAGAGATTGAAGATTAGTGAGAAAATAGGGGTGATAGAGAGGACAGTCTTTTGGAGATAAGATGGAATGGGATCATGTGATATAGAAGGGTTTGCATAGCAAAGGGAAGGGCTACCTTTTCATGTGACAGAGGAATGAGGGAGGGGTTAGTGTTAGAAGGCATCTGAGTGATGTGAGATGAGAAGGAGAGGAAGTCTTGTGAGATGGCTTCAGTTTTTTTCAGTGGAAAGGACAAGATTCTCAGCTGGGAGAATGGGAGTGGTTAGAGGAGGGATGCAAAGCTTTGGAAAAGCTCTTGTGTGAAAGGGATAGTGAATTGATGAGGAGGCATCAAAGGATTGCCTTGCTACAATCAGGGTCCAGTTGAGATTATGTGACATAAACTTGTATTGGATGTAGTTAGCATGGTTATGTGATTTTTTTTTTCCAGCTTTGTTCAGTGTCAGGTGAGTTTGAGTGAAAGTAGCAGATGGTAGGAGTAATCCAAGGAGGTTTGGCAAGCCAAAATCAGTGATAGGACAAGGGAACAAAGGACTCAAGAAAACAGAACAGTATGGTTGAAGTTGTTCACAAAGATGTTGAGATGGGGAAGCTAGGAGAGTAGCCAATGCAGGGATGATGGCCTGGGAAAGAATTGAGGGGGTTGGGGGTTTGGAATTTGCCGGGAAGATGAAGGACAGGGTTAGGAGATGTAAGGTAGAGGGAGGGGTGAGATGATAACAGATTGTGATCAGATAAGGGAATTTCAGAGTTCATGAATATGGAACATTTTTGGGTATTGGCAAGATCAGGGGTATGATTATCTCTGTGTAGATGAGATGGGAGGAATAGCTCATGGAAAATGAGCAAGTTGAAGTTTTTGGAGGTAAGAGTGTTTGAAGAAACACTGGTATATATGTTGAAGTCTTCAAGTGTGAAAGGAAGAGTTTGGGAATTAGCTACTGAACGCATTGAGGAAAGAGGAATAGTGTTGTGGAGGTCTGTAGATAACAACTACCAGAATCTTGGTTGGGTAGTAAATGTGTATTGAGTGAACCTCAAAAGAGGAGAGGTTATTGAAGTGATGCAGGTAGAGGGAGAGCCTGGAAAGGACAGTGGCCAACTCCCCCATTTCAACTAGTGAGTAGGGGTATGAATGCAACCACTGGTGGAAAGGATTGCTGTGGAAGCTTTACCTACCACCAACCCCCTTCAAACCTCCCCTCTCCCCCCTGATAGAAGAGATCCAGGTATCAGTGAGAACAAGAAGATAGAAGGAGTTGGAAAGGAGAAGGTTTAAGATAAAAGCAAGTTTGTTACCTATGGAACACTTTAAATTTGAAGGTATAGTGTGTGAAGGCATATGAGATAAAGCTGTGAAAAGAGACTGGAGCCCGGTTGTGAAAAATGTTGAATGCCAGGCTAAGGAGTTGAAACTTTTTAGAGAGCAGTGGGGAAACCATTGCAGTTTTTTTCATTTGGAGGGTTATATGATCATAAGTATTTTGGAAGATTAAACTGGAACAGGGATGTGTGATGAGTTAGAGTGAGGAAAGACCAGGTACCAGAACACAAGTTAGTTGGGTATTGTCAGAGTTCAGGTAAGAAGTAATGAGGGACCAAACTGGAGTGGTAGTAGTGAGTATCAGTAAGAATGAAGAATGGTGTGGTGGGTAGCATAGATATGATTGGATTTGAGGGATTGGGGAAAGGGAAGAATCAAAGCTGATGTTTTTGAATGTGGGTGATTTGGAGAAGGATCAATAGAAATGCAAGTTAAGAGGAAGAGTAGGTTTTGGAGAAAGATGATGAAATTGGAAGATTGATGGATGTGGTTGTAGACATGTTGACCTTCAGGTGCCAGGAGATTTCCAGCTGGCATTTGGAAATTTGGGTCTATAGCTGAAACAGAAGTTGAGGCTGGAAGTACTGATTTGTGAATCATCTATATAGAGGTTATTGTTGAAATTTTGAAAGTAAATGAGAAGATCACTAAGGAAAGAATGAAGAGAGACAAAAAAGAGAAAAAGGAGGGAGAGGAACAATTCTGGAGTGGAAGGAGGAAGAACAGGCCACGCTTTATTTTAAGAATATATAAATACATTAGATAAGCCTATTTTGATTGATGCTGTTATGGTATGACCAAACACTGCTGTAAAGTCACAAAATTCTGCCTAAAGATTTATGATTGTCTATTTATAACACTTTTCCTATGGAGTTAACTGTCCTTTGGAATTTCATTTTTGTGGGGCCACCTAATGTTGTTAGACTGGAAATGCTTTTGCTTACTGAATTCTGTGCGAGTAACAGAGGAGATAAGACCTTCAGTCCTTCCTTTCCTTCCCCCACCCCCAGTCTCTTCAGTTAAAGCAGTGAAATTATCCCAAATAGTTTTACTTTAGTAGATATCCTTGTGCACAGCTTGAAGAATGGGGGTTTCTTATTTAATGTATTAACACGATTATTTTGTATTTTAAACATGATTTAAATTGACGTGGTACATGTGGAAAGGTTATTTTTTAGAAGCTAAGTTTTAGAGCCATCCCATACTAGTTGTTGTGTTCCTGGGCAAGTCATAAAACATCTTTGTGTCTTGGTTTTCTCATCTGTAAATGAGGATTAAAGCTTTTTTTGTATTTTGGACTGTTGTGACATGGGACCTTTCTATTAGGGAGTGATATCTTCAGACTAATGGGATTCTTTTGAAAAGGCCAGAAAAAACAGTAGCCCTCACATGTTGTTAACTGTCTCAGTGTCACTGCATCAGCCAGACTAGTCAGGATGTCTTATGTACTACTGCTCATTAGAAAACTTCAGACTTTATATTGTAGGTGGAAAATAAGAGTAGGATTATGATTACAAAGTATTCTTTTTATTGATCCCTACCTGTGTGGAGTAACTTTTTCTTCCCAGTTTGCACTTTATTTCTAAAAGGCTTTCTTATCAAAGTAGATGGATCTTTTGAAGGCTAGAGACTTGAATTTTTGATTGAATGCTAATAAATTTCTATATATGTTGCAGACTGAGAACAGTTTCAGTGAAGAGGAAGAAGAAAAACTCCAAGCTGCATTTTCATTAGAGAAACAAGATCTTCACCTGGTTCTTGAAACAATATCATTCATTTTGGAGCAGGTACTTTCATTGTCCAAAATTGTTTATAAAACACATGAGTTGTTTAAGGCAAGATAGATGTATAAGTTGTAATTGATAATATCTTTACTGAAAATTATATTTGTAAGGAAGAGGCCTAATTACCATATTAATTAAGGTACCTACCCGTCACATGGAGCTCCTAGGATGGCTACTCCAGGTTCAAGGTATTTTATGGATCCAAATCTACATGAAATTATAGCTCACAAGCCCTTACTAATGTCTACCTTTTCTATAGTAAGCTAAACTTCACAGTTAGTTTATTTTTTTTTCCCAATGGCTTAACACTTTTCTCCAATTGCATGTAAAACCAATTTGTAACATTTGTTTTTCTAAAATTTGTAGCTCCAAATTCTCTCTCTTCCTCTTTCCAATCATTCTCTTGTCTTCTTCTCCCCCTGCCTCCATTGAGAAGGCAAGCAATTTGATATAGGTTATACATGTGCAGTTATGCAAAACATATTTCCATGTTAGTTATGTTGTAAAATAAAACAGACCAAAAAAACCCTAAGAAAAATAAAGTAAAGAAAAAGTATGCTTTGATATTCCTTCAGATTTCATCAGTTATTTCTCTGGAGATGGATAGCATTTTTCATCACAAGTCTTTCAGAATTGTCTTGGATCATTGTATTGCTGAGAATAGCTAAGTCATTCACAGTTGATCATCATACAGTATTGCTCTAACTGTGTACAATGTTCTCTTGGTTCTGCTTGTTTCACTTTGTATTAGTTCATGTAAGTCTTTCCAGGTTTTTCTGAGAGAATAGTGCTCATTGTTTCTTATAGTATAATAGTATTCCATCACAGTCATAGGCAGTTTGTTCAGCCATTCCCCAACTGATGGACATCCCATCAATTTCCAATTTTTGCCACCATTAAAAGGGCTGCTACAAATATTTTTGTACATGTAGGTCTCTTTCCTTTTTGTATTTTATATCTTTGGATACGGACCTAGTAGTGGTATTGCTTGGTCAAAGTGCATGGTTTTATAGCCCTTTGGGCATAGTTTCAAATTGCCCCACAGAAAGGTTGAATCAGTTTACAAATTCACCAACAGTGCGTTAGTGTCTCAATTTTCCCACATCCCCTCAAACATTTGCCATTTTCCTTTTCTGTCGTATTAGTCAATTTGATAGGTGGGAAGTGATGGTTCAGAGTTATTTTAATTTGCAGTTTTTTAATCATTAGTGATTTTGAGGATTTTTTCATTTTTTTATAGGATTATGGATAGCTTTGATTACTTTGAAAACTGTTCATATCCTTTGACTGTCAATTGAAGAATGGCTCTTATTTTTACAAATTTGACTCCTTTCTCTATACATTTGAGAAATGAGGTCTTTATCAGAGAAATTTGCTGTGATTTTTTTTCACAATTATGATTACTAACTGTATATTTCCCTACATCCTATTTTCCCCTCTGTTTATCCTATTCTGTCTCTTTTCACCCTGTCCAATACCCTGTGTTTTGCTTCTGTCTTTTACCTACTCCAACCTGCCTTCCCTTTTATTACTTCCCCTCTCTCCCCTTCTCATCTCCTTTCCCTCCTACTTTCCTGTGGAGTAAGATAGATGTCCGTACCCAAATGAGTGGATATGTCATTTCCTCTTTGAGCCAATACCGATGAGACAAAGGTTCAGTCTCTCTCCCCTCTACTTCCACCATCTTCCCCTCTACTCTAAAAGCTCTTTAGTGCCTCTTTTATGTGAGGTAATGTATGCCATTCTACTGCTCCTTTTCCCCTTCTTTCAGTGCATTCCTCTTTTATTTTTTTAGATAATCATCCCATCATATTCAATTCAGACCCATACCTTTTCTCTGTATACTCCTCCTAACCGCCCTAATAATGAGAAAGTTTTTAGAAGTTACAAGTATCATTTTCCCATGTAGGAATGTAAACAGTTTAAGTTTGTTAAAATTTAAGCCTTATGATTTCTCTTTCCTGTTTACCTTTTTGTGCTTCTCTTGAGTTTTGTATTTGAAAGTCAAATTTTCTATTCAGCTGTAGTCTTTTCGTCAGGAATGCTTGAAAATCTTCTATTTCATTGAATGTTCAATTTTTCCCATGAAGTATTGCTGAGTAGGTGATTCTTGGTTGTGATCTGCAAGGTCCAATGTCCCCGTACACTAGGATATTCATGGCATCCCCAAACAGAGGAGCTAATTTGATACCAAAGAAAGAGTCCGGAAGCTCCAGATTAATTATAGATAGTAGTTTAATCAATTGGGTTACTCACATCAGGGGACAGTCTGAGGTGGCTGCCAGATGAAACAGTTTCAGTAATAGATCGATCCCTGCCAAGACTCCAGAAAAGCCCTTTGGTAATTATAGAAATCACACAAAGAGAGGAGGAGTGATAGTGTCATTAAACATGTGATCAAGGTTTGGCTAATGTTTTGATTTACTGCCTAGTATTGGAGTTTAGTCCAGAACCCTGGGCATCAAGGCCAGTGCTGTTGGGTAGATGTCCAAACAATACATGGTCTTATACTGGTTACTGTAGCCTTGTTATGGCTTTCACTAATCAAGACCCCACATAATCCTAATTCTTTTACCTTTTGGAATATTGTATTCCAAGCCCTTTGATGTAGAAACTGCTAAATCTTGTGTTATTCTGACTGTGGCTATATGGTATTTTTATTTGTTTGTTTTTTAAAATTTATTTAAAAATTTATTTTTAGTTTTCAACATTCGCTTCCACAAGATTTTGAGTTCCGAATTTTCTCCCCATTTCACCCCTCCCATATACCAAGATGGCATACATTCTGAATACCCCTTCCCCTAATCTGCCCTCCCTTCTATCACCCTTCCCCCCTTCTCTTATCCCCTTCCCGTTCTATTTTCCTGTAGGGCAGGATAGATTTCTATACCCCATTGCTTGTGTATCTTATTTCCCAGTTGCATGTAAAAAAATTTAACACATGTCTTTAAAACTTTGGGTTCCAAATTCTCTCCCTTCCTCCCTCTCCCACCACCCTCATTGAGAAAGTAAACAACTCGATACAGGTTGTATATGTGTAGTCATGCAAAACACTTCCATAGTAGTCATATTGTGAAAAACTAACTATATTTCCCCTCATCCTGTCCCAACCCCTGTTGATTTTTTTCTCTCTTTTGACCCTGTCCCTCCTCAGAAGTGTTTGTTTCTGATTACCCCCTCCCCCAATCTGCCCTCCCTTCTGTCATTCTCCTCCCTCCTATCTTCTTCCCCCCTATTTTCCTGTAGGGTAAGATAGATTTCCATACCCAATTGAGTGTGTATGTTATTCCCTCCTTAAGCCAAATCTGATGAGAGTAAGATTCACTCATTCCCTCTCACCTTCCCCCACTTCCCCTCCACTGTAAAAGCTTTTTCTTGTCTGTTTTATGTGAGATAATTTACCTCATTCTACCTCTCCCCCTCTCCTTCTTGCAGTATAATCTCTCTCACTCCTTAATTTTATTTCTTAGGTATTACCCCTTCATCTTCAACTCACCCTGTGCCCTCTATCTATCTATCTATCTATCTGTACATGTAATTTTTTCCTCCAACTGCCCTAATACTGACAAAGGTCTCATGAGTTACAAATATCATCTTTCTATGTAGGAATGTAAACAGTTCAACTCTAATAAGTCTCTTATGATTTCTCTTTCCTGTTTATTACCTTTTCATGCTTCTCGTGAGTCTGGTATTTGAGCGTCAAATTTTCTGTTCAGCTCTGATCTTTTCATCAAGAATGCTTGACAGTTTTCTGTTTCACTGAATTTCCATTTTTTTCCCCTGAAGGATTATACTCAATTTTGCTGTGTAGGTGATTCTTGGTTGTAATCCTCTCTCTTTTGACCTCTGGAATATCATATTCCAAGCCCTGTGGTCCTTAATGTAGAAGCTGCTAAATCTTGTGTTATCTCGATTGTGTTTCCACATTGCTGCTTTCAATATTTTCTCCTTGACCTGGGAACTCTGGAATTTGGCTACAATATTTCTAGGAGTTTTCCTTTGGGGATCTCTTTCAGGAGGTGATTGGTGGATTCTTTCCATTTCTATTTTACACTCTGGTTCTAGAATGTCAGGGCAGTTTTCCTTGATAATTTCTTGAAAGATGATGTCTAGGCTCTTTTTAAAAAAAATTTTATTAATTTATTTTGATTTATCAATAATCACTTCCATATACTTTTGAGTTGAAAATTTTTCTCCCCCTTTCTCCCCCCCACCCTCCCCAAGATGGCACACAATCTGATATAGGCTTTACATTTACATATCCATTAAACATATTTTCACATTAGTGAAGTTGTAAGTAAAAATTAAAACCAATAGAAGGAACCCTCAGAAAGATGAAACAAAACTCAACAGAAGGTAAAAATAAGTGATAGCGTTTCGACTTCCATAGTTCTTTCTTTGGATGTGGACAGCATTTTCCATCCCGAGGCCTCTGGAGATGTCTTAGATCCCTGTAATGCTGAGAAGGGTTCAGTTTAACATTCTTAGTCACTGTATAATGTGGCTGTTACTGTGTACAAAGTCCTCTTGTTTCTGCTCACTTCACTCAGCATCAGACCATATAAGTCTTTCCAGGTTTTTCTGAAGTCATAGGCTCTTTTTTTGATCATGGCTTTCAGGTAGTCCAGTAATTTTTAAGTTATCTCTCCTGGATCTATTTTCCAGGTCAGTTGTTTTTCCAATGAGATATTTGACATTGTCTTCTATTTTTTTCATTCTTTTGATTTTGTTTTACAGGGTCTTGATTTCTCATAAAGTCACTGGCTTTTGTTTGCTCTATTCTAATTTTTAAGGAAGTATTTTCTTCAGTGAGCTTCTGGACTTTCTTTTCCATTTGGCCAATTCTGTTTTTGAAGGCATTTTTCTCCTCATTGGCCTTTTGGACCTCTTTTGCCACTTGGGTTAGGCTATTTTTTAAGGTGTTATTTTCTGCAGTATTTTTTTGGGTTTCCTTTAGCAAGCTGTTGACTTGTTTTTCATGATTTTCTTGCATCACTCTCATTTCTCTTCCTAGTTTTTCCTCTACTTCTCTTACTTGCTTCTCAAAATCCTTTTTAGCTCTTCCATGGCTTGTGACTGATTCATATTTTTCTTGGAGGCTTTGGATGTGGGAACTTTGACTTTGTTGTCTTCTTCTGGTTGTATGTTTTGATCTTCTTTGTCATCAAAGTAAGATTGTATGGCCTGACTTTTTTTTTTGCAATGTTTGCTCATGATCCCAGCCAGTTATTTGACTTTTAAACTCTTTATTAAGGTAAGGGTCTGCTTCCACTGTGGAGAATGTACTGTCCCAAGCTTCGAGGGTTTTGTGCAGCTGTTTTCAGAGATACTTCTATGAACCTGTAAATTTTCAGTTCTTCCAAGGTGCTATGATCAAGGGCAAGGTCTTTACTCCTTTCCTGGCCTGTGCTCTGGTCCACAAGTGACCACAAGCACTCTTTTCTGCCTTGGAAACTGTGAGGTGGATTCCCTATGCACTGCCACCATAAGCTCCACCATGCCAGTGCGCCTTCTTGCCCCAGGACCACCACCCAGAAATGCAACCCAGATCCAAGCACAGGCAAAGCAAGAGAATCCTGCCTCAGCACCAGCAAAGAGATCCCTGCAATTCCCCTCTGATCAGCTGCTTGATTCGCTTTTTTTCTGTGGGCTGAGAGCTTTGGAAGCAGCTGCCCTGGGGCTGCATCAGGACCGGGGCTGGACTGAGCTCCTCTCTCAGTCAATAGACCTTTCCTACTGACCTTTTAAGTTGTCTTTGGTGTTTGTGGGTTGAGAAGTCTGGAAACCACCACAGTTCCCCTTAATTCAATCCCCTTAGGCCTGCTCCAGGATCGCTGAGGCCAGGTCTTTGGTGGCATGGCCCACACTGAACTGTGCTCCTCTTTCAGCCTGGTGCAAGATTCCTGCCAACCTTCTAGGTTGTCTTGGGCTGGAAATTTGTTTCACTCTGTCTTTTTGTGGGTTCTGCTGCTCTAGAATTTGTTTAGAGCCATTTTTTTACAGGTATTTGGTGGGGTGTGGGGGAAAACTCGAGTAAGTCACTGCTTTCACTCTGCCATCTTGGCTTGGCTCTGTGATATTTTAATTGTTTCTTTTGATGCTGGCTGCTTGCAATATTTTCTTCTTGATCTGGGAGCTCTAGAATTTGGCTATAATATCCCTGAGAGTTTTCATTTTGGGATCTTTTTCAGGAGGTGATTGGTAGATTCTTTCAACTTCTATTTTACTTTTTTGTTCTAGAATATCAGGGCAATTTTCCTTGCAAGATGATGTTTGGGTTTTTTTTTTTGATCGTGGCTTTCAGGTAGTCCAATAATTTTTAATTTATCTCTACTGGATCTATTTTTTAGGTTAATTTTTCCAATGAGATATTTCATATTTTCTTCTGTCTTTTCATTGTTTTGATTTTGTTTCATTGTTTCTTGATGTCTTATAAACTCATTAGCTCCCACTTGCCCAATTCTAATTTTTAAGGAATTATTTTCTTAAGCAAGCTTTTTTAACTTCTTTTTCCATTTGGCCAGTTCTGCTTTTTAAGTTCTTTTCTTTTTCTTTCTTTCTTTTTTTTTTTGGTGAGGCAGTTGGGGTTAAATGACTTGTCCAGAGTCACACAGCTAGAGAGTGTTATGTGTCTGAGGCCAGATTTGAACTGAGGTCCTCCTGACTCTAAGGCCGGTGCTCTATCCACTGTGCCACCTAGCTGTTCCTTAAGTTCTTTTCTTAAGTGAATTTTTATACCTCTTTTTCCATTTGGCCAATTCTGCTTTTGAAGGCATTCTTCTTCTCTCGTCATTGGATTTTTGTACCTCTTTTACCATTTGGCCTGTTCTGTTTTTTAAGGTGTTATTTTCATCTACATATATGTGTGTGTGTGTGTGTGTGTGTGTGTGTGTGTATTTTTTTTTTGCCTCCTTTACTAGGCTGTGGATTCTTTTTTTTTTCATGATTTTCTTGCATTACTCTCATTTCTCTTTCCAGTTTTCCCTCTTCCTCTCTTACTTGATTTTTAAAATCCTTTTTGAGCTCTCCCATGGCCTGAGACCCATTTATTTTCTTTGAGGCTTTGGATGTAGCAATTTTGACTTTGTTGTCTTCTTCTGAGTGTTTTTTTTTGATCTTCAACATAGTGACTTTCTATAGTCAGAATTTTTTTTGTGTGTTGTTTGTCATTTTCCCAGTCTATTTTTTGACTTTTAACTTTTTGTTAAAATGGGGCTCTGCTTCTGGGGTGGAGGGTGCACTTTTCTCTGCTTCAGCAGTTTTGTGCAGCTATTTTCAGAGCTAGTTCTGGGGGTCTTTGAGTTTTCAGTTCTTCCAAGGTGTTATGATCAAAGGAGAGGTGTGTTTACTACTCACTTGATCTGTGTTGTGATCTGTGAGTGACCATAAGCATTCTTTTCTGCTCTGGAAGTATGACTAGGGTCCCCACTTCCCTGCAGCCACAAGCTCTGGTGTACTTCTCCTCGTCTTGGGACCGAAACCTAGGACTATGATCGAGATCTGAGTGTGGCTAATATAAAAGAATCCTGCCCCTAGTGCCAGCAAAGGGACCCCTGTAATCTCCTTCTGACCAGTTGTTTGATACCCTTACCTTCTTGGGCTGAGAGCTCCAGAAGCAGCTGCTGCCGCTGCTGATTTGGTGGCTCCCAAGGCCTGCTCTTGGATTTTCTGGGGTCTAGTCTGTCCTGGCATGGCCTGCACTGGACCATCTTGGTTCCATCCTCCCTTCCTCTCCCCCTCCCCCCACTCCAGTTAGTCAGTTTAAAGCAAAGGAATTTAATGAAATAGAATAATAAGAAAAGTTTCAATAGAGTATTTCTCTTGTAAATCTAGGATTCTCTCTCTCCTACAAGTAGACACACTATCTGAGGAGAGTGGGCATGTTGAGGGTTCAGGTGTGAGTGGCACAGAGACAGGGAATATGTGTTCGCAGAGCACATATACTGCAGTGCAAAGAGCTCTCTCTCTGCGTTCAGAGGACCTGGGTTCGAATTCTACCTCCGATGCTTACTATCTGTGTAACTTTGGGTAAGTTATTTAGTCTCTTTTGGCTATAGTTTTCTCATATGTAAACTGAAGGATTTGAACTAGATGAACCCTGAGTTTCCTTTTCAGTTCTGAATCTCTGGTAGTATGACTTGAGGAGCAGTTCATGCCTCTGAAGCTTCAGGATCACCACTTTTTGCTGGAGATGTCACCCCATGGCTCTCATGGGGCTTGCTCCCTAACAGTAACCTAAAGTCCTTTGGTGATCTCATTGCCCTGCTTATATTGGGTCTTCTCTCAGTTAGGTTGGCATCTCTGCTGGGCCCATTGCATTGTTCCCCCTGTGGTCTCCAGTGCTAACCGATGCCCGTGCAGGTATCCGGTGCCTGCTAGGCATGCAGTCTCAGTTGGACCTTGTTGCCTTTTATTGTTTTTTGAACTCATCTCTTCGGGGTTACCTGCCTACAATCTAGACCATTAGGGTATAGTGATTAGAATATCTCTCAAATAAGGGCCACCTGACAATATTTTTAGTCATACTATGCCCAGCTAACAAAAGCCAGACCTAGATTGAGTGCTGCTGTGCTAAGATTAAGTCTTCTTTTTGACCCCTCCATCTGGGTGGAGATCTCACCTCTCTGTTTTAGAACACTGGATTATCCATGTAGAGTTGAAAGTTTACCTGTAACATCTTTGAATATCTGTTGAGTAGAGTGGGTGGTATCATCCTTTCCTACTTTGTCTCTAGAGCTTTAATTAGCCATAGTCCGTTCTAAAAATTAGATTTTTTTCTTTTTAAATTGTGGGGCTGAATAATGGCATTTCAGATTCACATGGGTCTCTCCTGCTTTATGGAGAATGAAATGTTAAGAATACAATTGCAGTTACTCAGAAGCCCTCAGGAAAATTCCCAACATTTAGGCAGAACTTTGGCTCTTTTGCTTAATTTAAATTTATGTTTATCTCTAGCTATCCCATGGCCTCTTTATGGTTGAGGCAAAATTTAGGTGACCAGAGACGTTTGAGTAAAGAAGTAAGCAGAGAATGTTATAGCATCTGTTAATGAATAAGCACAGAGAGGGGAAGTTGGGTAAGCAGAGCTTTTCTTGGAATTTCCCTTCATCCTGTAAGAGAGCGATAAAATCTGAAGCTTCAGCCAGAATTTTCTGCTCTGGTAGCCCTTCTTGGTGTCTCTCTTCTCTGCCATAGCTCAGTTCTCCTTGTTCTTTCTCCTTTTTCATACTTAACCTGGTGAAGCTAATTCTTTCCATCTCAGATTATTAAGTCTTGTGTGGGTGTTACCTTATTGCTGCTGCTGAAATATTGAGATCCCACTGCTTCTCCATCTGCCTCCACTAGACTGTGTGTTTCTTTAAGCACTCAATTCTACCCTCCAGATCAAAGCCTGAGGTAGTCCTAGATAATTTCTCAAGGTTTTTAGGGAAATGCTGCTCCCTAGAAGGCTTGTTTCTACTTTCCCCTGAACAGAAGATGGCTTAGAATGAAACTTAATTTGACTTTGGAGGAAAGGTAAGTTAAGGAGGCAAGGTCTTTGTTCTCTGTCTACCTAATCTGTATTCTTGTCTTTATTATACATATCTCACTAACAATGCAATAGCAAAAACCTTGGTGCAGTATTTGGCTAGTTTTTCTCTCTCCAGAAGAAGTGATATAAGGATGTAAGTAAATGAAACAAATATTTATGCATATTAATATTTATCCATAGCATGATGTAGGATTTTCTTAATTGACTTGCTTTTTATATTGTTAAAAACAAAGCTAGTAAGTAGTTATTTTAAAATTATTTAGTCAAATACATGAATTTTTTTTTGATGTCAAAGATCAATAAATGATAAGTCAAAGTGAGAAAGTTATTTATTTGGATCTATTGTTTCCAGGTAGTCAAATCTGAAAAAGTTAACAAAGAAAGTAATCTAGAATTTTTTTCCAGTAGGAAGATAAAATAAAATTAAAGGAAAAGGACAACTAAAACAAATACTTTTGAGTTTTTGCTTATGTGACCTCTGTGAGCCTCCCTCCCACAAAACCCCTCAAAAATCCCCAACATACTACCTCTTTTTCCCTGCCTTCAAGTCTAATTAAAATTCCATCTCCTTCTTGACACCTTCTCTGTGTACTTTAGTCCATATAAATCTTCCTCTTACTTAGGTTCCTATTGTACTTAGAGTTGGTAATCATACACTTTCCCCCCCTCATCTTTTCTTTCTTTGTTTTCATGTGCTTCAGCTTTGCTTTCTAATCTTATACTTCCTTTGTAATCATTCCCTCCAACCTCTTGGAAGTCCATAGGTACTTAATTGTTTTGAATGATAGCTAGGGAATGCTCACTAGTTAGGAAAAGTAATTTATGCAGCCAAAGACAAGGAGGAGGTTATACAAATACCTAATATATTTGGGACATACAAACCCTTAGGCACAAATAACATTTTAATGTTGAGTTTTCCATGTATTTCTGCAACTTTCTGTCTAACCTGAGGCTCTCTAAACTGTTCTTTAGAAGAATTTGTTTTAATAGCAATATGAAATAATAATTAAAAAAAAACTCCTCAAAAGCTATAAATGTGCTTTTGGGTTAATATAGTACTGTTCTTCTAATGTTTAAATATATTGAAATGATGCATGGCACTATATATTTTTTTCTTCTGTTTCATAGGCTGTTTATCACAATGTGAAACCAGTAGTTCTGCAACAGCAGTTAGAGAACGTTCATCTCAGTCAAGACAAAGCTGAAGCATTTGCCAGTGCTTGGGCTAGTATGGGTCAAGATACAGTCGAAAAGTTCAGACAAAGGATTTTGGCTCCCCAAAAGGTAGTATTATTCACTTGACTTTAATTTGCCTGACATTTAAAATAAATTAATTTATTTTTAGTTTTCAACGTTCACTTCCATAGGCTTTTGAGTTTTAAATTTTCTTTGCTTCCCTCCTCCTCTCCCTCCCCAAGACAGCATGCAATCTGATATAGGCTCCACATATGCATTCCCATCAAACATATTTTCACATTAGTCATGTTGTAAAGAAGAATTAGAACCAATAGAGGGAACCACAAGAAAGAAGAAACAAAACAAAATAGAAGGGGAAAAAAAAAGAGCAAATAGTATGCTTTGATCTGCATTCCAACTCCATAGTTCTTTCTCTGGATGTGGATAGCATTTTTCATCATGAGACTTTTGGAGATGTCTTAGATTCTTGCATTGCTGAAAAGAGCTAAGTCTATCAAAGTTGGTCATCACACAACGTAGCTGTGACTGTATACAACGTTCTCCTGGTTCTGCTCACTTCACTCAGCATCAGTCCATACAAGTCTTTCCAGATTTTTCTGAAGTCTGCTTGCTCATCGTTTCTTATAGCACGATAGTATTCCATTGCATTCATATACCACAACTTGTTCAGCCACTCCCCAATTGAGGGGCATCCCCTCGATTTCTAATTCTTGGCCGTCACAAAAAAGAGCTGATATAAATATTTTTGTACATGTGGGTTTGCCTGGTGTTTTTATAACATTTTTAGAGAGAAGAAGTTTACAAAAGTAACGTCTTGTAGAAATGGCACTGGCTTTGGAGACAAAGGACCTGGGTTTGACAGGGATGTTTCTGTCCATTTAGGGGGTTTGATTTCCCCATCTGTAAGAGGAGGGAGTTGGATTAGATGATCACTAAGGCCTCTTCCAGTTGTATGTCCTTGATCCTGTGATTCAAAGCATTATAGATTTTACTTAAAAGCAAAAAATCATGTATTGTCCTTTGTTCTTAGTATGAGTGAAAAAATCAAATCAATTTCCATATTTACTACTATAACTTATTTTTTAATTAAGCCTAATTTTACTTAGTCTGATGAAATATACTCCCATAGTTGATAAAAATTAGAACAAAAGCAACATTTTCTCACAGCATATAATGAATGGAACCCTTAGGAGTAAGAAACTGAGCTTAAATAAAAATACTGTCTTCTTTAGTATCCTTTTGGTTATCCTAAAGGGATGTATTTAGACCAATTTGGAGGATAGATTTTATGCATGATAAAAATCATTTGACAAATTAATCTTTTCAGGAACTAAAAGATAAATTAAAGGTATAGTGGCTACATACTGTTGTTATTAAGGTTCTTGTTACAGTGCTGAATATTTTTGTATCATTTTGAGATTAGAGCCTAATATGTCCTCCTAATGGTTTATCTATTTGTCCCAAATAGAATATGACTCATGTAAACTGTCAGAGAAGTGGAATAACTTTTCTATGGTCACAAAATTAACTGTTTTTTTTTTCTAGAGCTGGTTCTTGTTAAGGTAAAATTTAAATGACTCTTTGTGCATGGGGTGCTGTCTCTCCTGTGTACCCACATACATACACATATTATATTGAAGTATGTGTAAGTCAAACACTTAACTTTGATAAAAACATGATTTCAGACCTTTAGCAGGAGGCCTTTCCCCAGCTTCTCCACTGCTGGTGCCTTTCCTTGTAAGATCACCTTTCACTTCCACTGTATTTATCTTGTGTGTACAATTTTAGGTATGTTCTCTCTCCCAATAGAGTGTGAGCTCTTTGGGAGCAGGGGCCATGTTTTTGGCCTTTCTTATATCCCTTGCACTTAGTATAGTGCCTGGCTCATAGTGAGTGCTTAAGAAATCCTTATTGACTGACTAAATGCTTAGTTTAAAAATTATATATAAAATATGCAGTGTATGTATATTCTGCTTTAATGTAAATTATATAGATAATACACTTGAACATATGGCTAAAGCTTAGATGGACATCTTATGTATGTCCTGATGTGTGGGAATATTTAACTTCTTTGGGAGACCACAGTCCTTAGCAACTTCAGAAAAGTTACATAAAGAGCACAGAGAAAAGAAAGGCGTGGGTCAGTTTCTTCCTAAGGTAAATGTGAAGAGACACAAATTGTAGTGCTTTTATCTCATCGCTGGTCAAAATTTCTTGGTTTCTAAGAATTGTATTATGAATACTGGAAGTCAGATTTTTAGGACTGAAAAATCTTGAATTATTGGTTGTCTTGATCAAGTTAAGAATACTTTTTGTATGTATCCTCTCACCCTGGAACTTTCCTCAGTGCCTGAGACTTTATAATGCCTCTCACTTCATAATAAATATCCTTCTGTCATGCTGGCCCCGACTCCCATTGGTGAGTTCCTTTCAATGCTTTTATTTTGGTGATGGGCTCAGACCCTGGCCATGCTTCATCCTTCTGAGGATTTCTCTGTCTAGATGCTTCTTATCTCCCCACCGCACCTCCCCGATCTTTTGTGTGTGGTCTTTCCCCATTAGAATGTAAGCTCCTTGAAGACAGGCTGTCTTTTTTTTTTTTGGCTTCTATTTCTGCCTCCTGCTCTTAGCACAGGCCTGGCATCTCGTAAATGCTTAATAAGTTCTTGTTACCTTCCTGGATAAAATCAGGAAAGCAATATAGTCAGTGTCTCTAATCTTACAGAAGCATTATGACTGTTGATAGACATATAGCATCAGAGGCGGCAGCATGCAGCACAGAGGGCACTGGCCTGCGGATAAAGAGGGCTCTAGGGCTTAGTTGCAACTGGCAGGTACCCAAGTACTTAACCTCTTTGGCCTCCAGTTTCCTTATGTATGAAAGGTGTGTATGTTCTCTTAGATGATGTCTCAGCTGCCTTCCCTAAAGTGATATAGATCTGCTTGGTGGAAAGTGCTCTATGAATATACGATAGAACTTTAGATTGCCTGGCTTTTTCTTGGCTAAATCATTTTTAGAAATAATTTGTGCTGTACAATTAACCAAAGGGCTAATTATGGTGTTAACAAAAGTGCTTTATTCGACTTGCCTCTCCCTGCCCTCTTTCCCCCACCCCTCTTAGGATCTGGGTACAGCTCAGCCTTTGTTCTTTGTGTCTTTCCTTTACATAAACATACTGTGATCATTTCCATAACCTTGTTTCTTTATGGACATAATTTGTTTAGTCTGTATTTTGTTTTATTGTTTCACCTATTTTCTTCTTGTGGTTATATTTTTCCCTTTATGTTTTGGGTTTGTCATTATTACAGGTTAGTGGAGTTAAAATATCTTTCTGCTTGTCAGAAGTGCTCTGGTTCCTTAAACCAAAGCCCTGAGCAACGTAGGAAAAAAAAAATCACCTCCTTTAGAATGTCTTCTTTTATTGTCTCCAAAAGAATGATATTTAACTAATCCTGATTCTATAGCACTCTAATACAGTATTTCTGAAGAATTTTTGTTGTATGAAACAATAAGCCAACAGGCTTTTATTAAATCTTTTAATATGTGCCTTTAATATATTAAATCTTTGATAACTCTGCTAGGGATACAACAAAACCAAAAACCATCCCTCTCTTCAAGGAGCATCCATTCTAATGGGGTAGACATATCAGTATATGTACACTTATATGAGATACATAAATAACAAATGTTCTTATAAGAACAATCAAGATACATACAGAGTTAAGTGCTGAGGAACTATGAAAGGCTTTCTGAAGATGTGCAGTTTCCTCTGAGTCTAGAAGGAAGCCAGGAATTCGGACAGGTAGAGGTGAGATGAGAGAGCATCCCAGGCATGAATGGAGGCAGAGCCATTGCAGACCCGCAGAGAGAGGAGATGGAATGTCGTGCAGCAAGTAGGCTGGCATCGCTGGAACACGGAGAAGTCTGTGTCCTGAGACTGCAAAGATAGGAAGGGGACAGATTGTGAGGAGCTTTGAAAATGGAACAGAGAATTTCATATTTGATCCTATGGTTCGGCTGTGTCAAACTCAAATAGAAATGGGGGCTTCTATTACATAGAGATTCCTGCGGGCCATATATTGCCTTAGTTTAAAAGATAATGTTATGTATTTTATTTATTTTGTTAAATATTTCCCAATTACATTTTAATCTGGTTCAGGCTGCATTCAGGAGTGTTGTGAGTCATGGGGCTGTGGTCTGGGTGTTTGACACCTCTACTATAGGTGACCAGTGAGCCATTGCAATAGTCTAGGTGACAGGTGAAAAAGTCCAGAATTAACTGGGTCAGTGACCATGGCCAAGTCACTTAATTCAATTCAGCAAATATTTATCGGTTGTTAGTATACGAGGTGCTAGGATACAAGGACAAGAATGAAACTTTTCCTGCCCTCATAGGCTAGAGCTAGCCAGGCTGGACCCTAAGAATAAGGATGGGGGTTGGGGCAGAGAGGAAGAGGAATATTGTGAGACAATCTTTACTGAAAGCCCCTTAATAAAGGAGGGAGAATGACCTAGGGGTCATATAACTACCAGGATTTGGGTTTAATTATCAGTTTGGCATTTAAAACCCATTACAACCTTGGCCCTCTTCTAGCTTTCCAGTTTTCTTACTCCTTACCCTGCAGTTCAGTTACACTTGCCTTCTTGCTGCTCCTCAAACCAGACACTCATCTCTGCCTCTCCTCTGTGCCTGGGATGCCCTTCCTCTTCTGTTCTGTCTCTCATCTTTCCTGGCTTCCTTCAAATCCCAACTAAAATCCCATCTTCCACAAAAAGCCTTTCCTGACCCCACCTAATTCTAGTGCCTTCCCTCTGTTTATTATTTCCTGTATTTATTTTGCTTGTTCATAATTGTTTTCATATCTCCCCTATTAAATAGAGGCTCCTTGGGAGCAGTGACTGTCTTTTGCTTTTCTTAGTATCCTCAGTCCTTAGCACAGTGTCTGGCTCATAGTAGGTGCTTAATAAATGGTTGCTTACTGATTGACTGATCAAGGTGATAAGATAAAGCATTTAATGAAATAGCTTAATTAACCATAATATAATTTCGTTATCTTATATTTAGGTTAGAATAAAACAGTAATTATTTTAAAAAATGAAAATAACTCATGTAGTAATAATTGAAACCCCCCCACACACACACAGTATGACCACTAATAAGTACCACAGTTTTGACTCAATAGCCTTCATAGTGGTTACTGTTGGGAAATATTTGTGTGGTGTATCATCAACATACACTTGTGGGCAGTAACTCTAAATTTTTAAGGCATGACTTTTAGTAGAATATTTTAGTACTTCAAAACTGATATTGCTGGTTAGGATTTATGGATACAGATCTCAAAGTCTCCTTTAAAGCATGAGAAACAAGTTTTCACTATACTGTTGTCATAACTATTTTTATTTACCCCATAAATGTTAAGCAAGTTCACTTAAACAGAATTCATTTATAAGATGATAACCTTCTCCACTTTCCTCGGTGCTCCCGATTTTGAAGTTACTGCAAGATACATGTCTCATTTATATGAGAGTTTTTAGGGCATGTGACTTTATTACAGTATAAAATCAGGAGTTTACTTTAGGCAACTAAATCTTCAAAACCAAAAGAAAACAGTACCTACCTGAAGCTTTCTTAAAATTAAAATTTTTTTTTTAACAGTGGGTTTTTTTAAAAATGAAATGAAGAAGGTCATTTATGGCAACTATCTGGGCATATGACTGCAATGGGTGTTTACTTTGCTACTTTTAGCATTTGGCATTCTGTGAATCAAATTAAAGTCATATTTTTACATGCTTTGGAAGTGATTGAATGTAAATGTGTTGGGACCAGACTGCTGATATTCAGACATATGCATATACACACATATCTGTCTAAACACATATACACATACGTATTTCATTTTTTTTTCTTTTAGGTCAATATGGGAATTAGTTCTGTACCCATTTTTAAGTCCCTGTTATATGCAAAACATTATGATGGCTGGTCCAGAAGAAGTAGTTGTTGATGGTGCTAATAATGGGTATCTCAAGCAGTAGGAGAGCAAGAGGTCAGGAATTTGCAAGTCATGGGCCAGGGGAAGTCTCAGATATGGGAAAGTTTATTGATTAAATTGGTTCCAAGCTTCTAATTAGAGTGATGTGATCTGGACCTTGCTGATGGTGTCTCTTACGGTGGGGCCTTCTTAGTTGATAGGAGGAATGAGAGAAAAATTCCAGTTGATAGAAACTTGATACATTTGCTACCTCTTCATTTCATGTTGAAAAGAAACAAAAATAGAAAAAAATCTCAGACTGTAGTAGATCTTTTTCAGGAAACCTCTGCAATGTTTTTCAGCAACATTTCTAAGCAACATTTCTCAGTTTTATATCATCTCTTGACTTACTAGTGCTTCAGATAATCATATTAATACTTTTACTAAGAAAGATATTATGTTGCATAAAAAAAGTGAATCTTATACCTTATGACAAAGCCATTTTCAACATACTTATTGGTCCTAATGCTGAGACAATAGATATCAATAATGTTAGATAAACAGTTTTATTGACCCCTTATATAAAGACTGAATAGTATTTGAAAAAATATGAAATCTGCTTGAATAGTGGAGACAGATATTTGGATATAAAGCACTCCTACTCAGTGAAGTCCCAAAATAGATATAAAAGATTGAAAATGTAGTAAATACTGTACTTATGGGATGTTGACGTTAGGCTGTTCATTGAAGACAAAAACATTATTGTTACTTCATTTACTTAGTGGGAAGTATTTCAGGATATTCATTTTCACTATGAGGGAAGATTTACAAAACAAACGGGAATCCCTTGTAACTAAGTGGTTTTCTAAAACTAAAATGGTAGTTTTGAAAGCATCTGTGTTACCCAAAGAGCAGAGAACCACTCTCACATAATGCACATTGTTTCTTGTCTTTATGTTTATAATGTGACAGTGTGTTTTGGTTTGAGATACAATATATTTATGCAATTATTCATTATTATACAAAAGTAATAGTAATTAGTACTCTTTACTTATCATTACAATAATACTTATTATTACCAATTGATAATACTTATTATACAATGATGTTTTTCTAATTACCAACAATAATAGTATTCTTCTTATTAATAGTGTGGTCAAAGGCTTTAGAGTTGATGCTCAGATATATGGTTCTCTGGGTCTTGGTCACATACACATAAATTCATTTTGATGATTTTTGGTGCTAGTAAATAGCTGGACTAAATTGGCTAAAGACTTGTTTGGCCCCATATGTGATTCACAGGCCAAGCATGTTTGAGAACTATTGCTTTTACAGAGTGGGAAGATGCCTATGGGAAGATGCTTTATGCAGTTGAGGATATAGTTATCCCTCAGCAGGTAGCCCAGTAGAAAGAGCACTGAGTCTGTAATCAGAGGACCTGTACAGTGCAACTCTCCACTTTGATATATACTACCTTGGGCAAGTCACTGATCCTCTCTGGGAATCAGTTTCATCTTCTTTAAAATGAGAGGATTGTATTAAATGGCCTTCCAGCTCCAGAGCTATGATCTTAGAGACAGTTCATAAAAGTTGCTCAGAATTTTGTATAAAGAGAACCTTATTTTCCATTTACTTTTATTGTGAAATTAGAGGTATATCCTTAAAAGGAGATAGACAAAAACAGCAGTAGCAATGTTCCAGTTACAGAGAAGGGGGATGCTTTGCTGCTGTTGCTAATTTCTGCCTCTCTCTACATCCCCCTCACTGCTTCTCCTGTATAGTAGCAGAGGCAGCATAATAGTCACAGTTTGACAGAGAAGCAGCTAGTGCTGTTGTCTGTCTTCTTTCCTTCTTTGTTATTTTGTCCTTGGTGTATAGGCAGCTATCACAGGGGAAGCTCAAGACTGGTTATGTTGCCTGCTGGTAGAAGTAGTTAAGGCTTGAATGACAATGCATGAGGTCAACATGGAGGAAAACTCTTGGTCTTGAGCATCCTAATAAAAATGTCTTTTTTATCTTATGAAAAAAACAAGTAGACAGTGTCTAGTGTGTTGAGAAGTACTAATGCTCAGAACACCCATCACTGCCTTCCTGACTCTTTTTGTTAGTTGAAATTATAATGGGGGTAGGAAGGAGTTATCCACTTCTGTCACTGCCCTTGTGAAAGCTTTTAAATCTGACCTTGCTTTGATCAGAATAAGATGCCAGCCTCAGGGTTAAGATTGATTAAAATGGAACCCATCATTTTGTAATTGGGAGTCTTCAAGAAATAGGTAAGAAATGGATTTTTTATTTCATGAATTGCTATTTTGTAATGTAATTTATTGAGTTTCCTTATTGTTGTTGTTCAGTTATTTCAGTTGTTTGATTCTTAGTGACCCTGTTTGGGGGTGTTTAGGCAAAAGATACTGAAATGGTTTGCCATTTTCTTCTCCAGCTCATTTTTTACAGTTGAGGAAACTGAGGCAAACAGAGTTAAGTTACTTACCCTGGGTCAAACAGCTAATGAGTGTCTGAGGCCAGATTTGAACTCAGGTCTTCCTGACTCCAGACCTGGTGCTTTATCTACTGGGCCACCTAGTAAAGCCTAGTTTTCTTATAATGAAGGTTATTTTCTAGGTAAGACAGAGAAAGGAAACCATGGACAATAGAGTGTGCTGTCCTTGCCCTTCACTGTGGCTCTCATCAAGGTTGCATGTCTAGCATTTGGGGCACATTTATTTTGCAGTTTTTGAGTTCCTTTGGTGTAATAGATTCCAATCAATTTAATTTCCTTCCCAGTGAAAGGGAGAATAAAGAGATGAGGAATGACTTTGGCTTGAAACAGATGGACATTCTCCAGGAAAAGGTAATAAACAATCTTAACTGTTGATGCAGAAATCAATTTAAGGAGCTTTGAATCTAAGGTACCTTTAATCAGGTTTATCTGAAGCAGAAATGTGCTAACTGGCTGATTAATTGGCTGAAAGTGAAAACATTAACAAATTAAATATTTCACTTCTGCCAAAGAACTGTCCGTTAGCCAAGTTTTTCTTCAATATCTTATGGGACACAGTGATTATAATGTGTATTCTCAGTAGTGTGGCAGTTGTAAGAATTTTGGTCACAAAACATTTCAGTGCCTCCCAGGCTGCACTGAAATGTCCCTTACAGTCTTTGCCTGGTAAGGTTACACCTGGGTTGGAGGGTACAGTAAAGCCAAAGGGCACCCCTCTTCTTCAAAATTCTTGGGACCACTAGAATTGTTGCTAAAGACTGTGGTGATTTTAGGGGACTTACTCAATGACCCTGGCTTCAGTTTTGAGGGCAGCTAGGTGGCACAGTGGATAGAGTGCCAGGCCTGGAGTCAGGAAAACTTGAGTTCAATTTTGGCCTCAGACACTTATTAGCTGTGTGACCCCAGACAAGTCACTTAACCTCTGTTTGCCTCAGTTTCCTCATATGTAAAATGGAGATTATAATAGCACCTACCTTTTTGGGTTGTTGCGTGGGTCAAATGAGATAATTATTGTAAAGTGCTTAGCAGTGCATGACAAATGGTAAGCACTCTATAAATGTTAGCTATTATAATTATTAGAGCTCTTCAAGACCCTTGAAAATGGAAAGTTCTTAGTGGCTTTGTGTGGGGAATAATAATAAGAAGAATATCTCTTGGGAAACAAGGACCATATTTTGACACATTTTCAGTTCTTTTGAGTGCATCAGAATTCTTTGAGAACTTCTGAAACCATTGTTTTTGACCAGCAATCTTCTAGCCTGAGAACAGATTGCTTGATGTCTAAATAGTTGTGGATTCTCTGATCCACATCCCTGGAGGTAATTTTTAGGCCCTGAGCACTGGAGACAGGGTCTACGGCTAGGCATTGTTTTGTCCCTAAGTCATAAGGCTTCTAAAAGGCCCTTTGCATTTTGGTATGATTTGTAGCACAAGCTTTTAAAGCATTCTTATGGGGTATAGGATTGCACTAATTAAAGGATGTTTGCTTAGTGATTTGTCATTTTCCTTGGAGTATGAGAGGACAATAGGTTACTGCTGCCCTTGCAGAAAATTGCCTAATGGCATATAGCTTTGTGGGGAATTTGAAGTCTGTTAGAGAAGTAATACTAATAGATTGAAGGGATTAGATCTGATAGAGTGCCTGAAGAACTATGGACAGAGGCTTGTAATATTGCACAGGAGCAACAGCAGCAACAAGAAACATTCCAAAGGAAAAGAAGAGCAAAAAAGCAAATGGCTGTCTGATGAGTTTTACAAATAGCTGAGGAAAGAAGGAAAGAGAAAGGGAAAGGAGAAAGGGAAAGGCATATCCTGCTGAATACAGAATTCCAGAGAAAAGCAAGGAGAGATAAGGTTTTCTTAAATGAGTAATGCAAAGAAATAGAAGAAAACAGTAGAGTGGAAAAGATAAGAGATTTCTTCAAGAAAATTAGATATATCAAGGGAAATTTTCATGCAAAAAAGGGCATGATAAAAGACAAAAATGGTAGAGACTTAATAGAAGCAGAAAAGTTTAAGAAGGGGTGGCAAGAATGTACAGAACTATACTAGAAAAATCTTAAATATCACTGATAACCACTATTATGTGGTTACTGATCTAGAGTCAGACATCCTAGAGAATGAAGTCAAGTGGGCCTTAGGAAGCATTGCTAACAATAAGGTTAATGTAGGTGACAGAATTCCAGCTGATCTATTTAAAATCCTAAAAGATGATGCTGTTCAAGTGTTGCACCCAGTATGCCAGCAAATTTGGAAAACTCAGCAGTGGCCAGTGGATTGGAAAAGATCAGTCCCAGTCCTAAAGAAGGGCAATGCCAAAGAATGTTCAAATTACTGAACAATTGTGTTTATTTTATATGCCAGCAAGATTAAAATTGCTTAAAATTCTGCAAGCTAGGCTTCAGCAATATGCGAAACAAGAATTATCAGAAGAGTAGGCTGGTTTTTGAAGAGGCATAGGAATTAGAGACCAAATTGCCAACATTTGCTGGATTATGGAGAAAACCATCTACTTCTGCTTCATTGATTGTACTAATAAAGCTTTGACTGTGTGGATCACATTAAAATGTGGCAAGTCCTCAAATAGATGAGTGCTAAATTATCTTACTTGTTCCCTGAGGAACAACTGGTTGGCTTAAGATGGGAAAAAGAGTATGACAAGGCTGTATATTGTCACTTTTTAAAAAAAAATTTTTCCCCTTTTTTTGGGCTAGGCAATGGGGTTAAGTGACTTGCCCAGGGTCACACAGCTAGTAAGTGTTATCTGTCTGAGGCCGGATTTGAACTCAGGTCCTCCTGAATCCAGGGCCGGTGCTCTATCCACTGCGCCACCTAGCTGCCCCAGTATATTGTCACTTTTTTAAACTTACATGCAGAGCACATCATGCTAGATGAATCAAAAGCCAGAATTAAGGTTGCTGGGAGAAATGTCAACAATATGAACTATGCAGATGATACTCTGAAGGCAGAAAGTGAATAAGAATTAAGAAGCCTCTTGATGAGAGTGAAAGAGGAGAGTATAAAAGCTGGCTTCAAGCTTAGCATCAAAAAAACCAAAAAACCAAAACCTAAGATCATGGCAACTGGTCCCATCACTTTCTGGCAAATAGAGGGAGAAGAAATGGAAGTACTGTCAGGTTTTATATTCTTGGGCTCAAAGAATACTGCAGATAGTGACTGCAGCCATGGAATTGAAAGACTTCTTAGAAAGAAAGCTATGGCAAATCTGGACAGCATCCTAAAAACAGAGACATTGCCTTGCCACAAAGGTCCATGAAGTCAAAGCTATGGTTTTTTCCAGTAGTAATGTACGGCTGTAAGAGTTGGGCTATAAGGAAAGCTGAATGCTACAGAATTGACTCTTTTGAATTGTGGTGCCAGAGAAACTTTTGAGAGTCCCTGGACAGCAAGGAGGTCAAATCAGTCAATACTTAAAGAAATTAATTCAGACTGTTCATTGGAAGGACAAATACTGAAGTTGAAGCTTAAATACTCTGGCCACATAATGACAAGATGGTGCTCATCAGAAAAAGACACCAGTGTTGGGAACGATTGAAGACAAAAGGAGAAGCATATGGCAGAGCTTGAGCTGGATAGATAGTGTCATGGAAGCAATGGCTGTGAGTTTGGACAGACTTTGGCAGATGGAGGACAGAAGGACCTGGTATGTTATGATCCATGGGGTTATGAAGTTTTGGACATGACTGAACGATTGAACAACAACAAAAAAATAGAAGCAATAACTTTGTTTTGGAATTATTTTTCTAGAGAAATAACCTCCCAACATTTAGTTACTAAGTCCTGTCAGTTTTACCTTCATAACATCTCTTGTATTTGTCCCCTCTCTTCTAGTCTCTCCGCTATCCCCCTAATACAGTGACTTATTACTATCCATCTGGACAATTGCAATATCTTCCTCCCTCGGATCATACTGTGGCTAGATTAATCTTCCTGACACCTACATCTAGGCTATCATTTCCCTGTTCACAAATCTTCAGTGTCTTTCTATTGTCTCCAGGAAAAACCTTGACAGTTTAGATCCCAATACAATCTGGCACCTCTTTCCTTCTCTCAACAAATATTTTATTGAAGGTCTTTGTTTTTTATTTTTCTTTTAATGCTGTTGTCACTTCTCCTTTATTATCCCCCCCAACAGCTCTTTCTTGAAACAAAAAGCAAAACTAACTTACACGTTGGCAGTATCTGAAAATGTATACTCCATTTTATACCTGTAGTCTACCACCTACCAAGGCTAACCCCCTCTATTTGTTCAAGTGATTCCATCCCATTCATTCTTTTCTAACGTTGTCTCCTTGATCATCCTCACACTTTCATTTATTTTCAATCTCTCCCTTTTTATTGGCTTATTTCCTGTTGCTTACAAACATGCCTGTATCCCCCGCATCCTTAAAAAAACCAAAAACCAAAACCCTCACTTGATTTCTCGATCCCTGATAACTTCCTATATTTTTTCTGCCCTTTGTAGCTAAACTGTGTGGAAAAAGGCTGTCTATAATAGGTGCCTCCATTTTGTCTCCTTTCACTGTCTTCTTATTATACTCTTACAGTCCTTCCAAGGAATAGTCTGAATTAATTTTTGACCTCTTTATTCCACTAAAACTATTCTCCAAAATTACTAATGATCTCTTATGTGCCAAACCCAATGGTTTTTTTCATCCCTCAATCCTCATTCTCTTGACCTCTTTTGTAGCCTTTGACACTGTTGATAACTCTCTTCTCCTTGATACTCTCTTCTTTCTGGGTTTTTGGGACACCACTCTCTCCTAGTTTTCCTCCTACTTGTCTGACCACTCTTCCTCTATCTCTTTTGCTGGATCCTCTTCCTTTTTTTTTTTTAATTTTAAACTTAAATACACAATAAGAAAAGAAAAAGAAACATATTGTGAACTTAAATATTGAAACTTAAATACAAAATAAGAAAAAAAAGCATTGCCATGTGTACAGCTGAACATGAGAGGATTAAAAATATATAGCAATAAATTTCTATTTCAAGAAAGTGTATATCATAAATATTCTTCATTTTTTTCCAGAGCTGCCAATCCTTGCTTCCTTGTAAGTTTTCTTACTTAGAAGTTCCTCTTACAAGGAAGCAAAGATGAACAGCTCTGAAAAAAATGAATAGTGTGCATTCTGTATATAGTTATCTATAATCATGCTTGTTATAGACATAAACATTCATATGCATCTATGTAAGACCGTACTGTACTTATTTGTCCTCTGTTTCTCTGAGGGTGGAGCTGGATCTTCTTCCAGATTACTCCCTTAACCATAGGTGTCCTCAGGGCTCTGTCCTGGGCCCTATTCCCTTCTCCCTTTATACTACCTCACTTGGTGATCCTATGAGCTTCCATGGATTTAATTACCATCTCTGTGCTGATGATTCTGAAATCTAGCTTTCCTGCTCCAACCTCTGTGCTGACCTCCAATCTGACATCTCCAACTGCTTCTCAGACATCTTGAACCAGATGTCCAGTTGACATCTTAAACTTAATGTGCCCAAAATTGAACTCATTATCTTTCTCCCTAAATCCTCCCCAACTCCTACCTTCCCTATTCCTATAGAAGGTAGCACCATCCTCCCAGCTTTTCAGGCTTGCAACCTAGGAATCATTCTGGATTTCTCACTAACCTTACCCCCAACCTCCACTCCCCCCCCCACCCAGCCATATCCAGTCTGTTGCTGAGGCCTGTTTATTTAACCTTTGCAACATCTCTGAAATATACCCCTCTCTCCTCTGACACTGCCACCCACCACTCTAGTGCAGGCTCTCATAATCTCATACCTGGATTATGGCATTAGCCTGCTGGTGGATCTGTCTGCTTCAAGTTTCTCTCCATTCCAATCCATCCTCCGTTCATCCACTACAGTGATTTTCCTAAAGTGCAGGTCTAACCATGTGTACCCCTCCTCCCCCTAGTGGCTTTCTATTGTCTCTAGGAACAAATACAAAATGCTCTGGCATTCAAAGCCCTCCTACCTTTCCAGTCTTCTTACAATTTACTCCCTGACACATACTCTTCAATCCAGTGACACTGGCCTCCTGGCTGTTCAATGAATAAGACAAGGCACTCTCTTACCACACTCCAGGCATTCTTCCTAGCTTTCCCCCTTGCCTGGAATGTTCCCTCTCCTCCACTCTGACCACTGACCTTTCTGACTTCCTTTAAGTCCAACTAAAATCTCACTCTTACAGGAAACCTTTCCCAACCCCTCTTAAATTTCAGTGACTTCTCGCTGTTGATTTCCTATTTATCCTATATATATAGATTGCTTTGTATATGTTTGTTTGCATGTTGTTTGGAGGGTCCAAAAACTGTGATTCTTAGTACCTTCAGTTTTCCATTTCATCACTCTGCTACTGTCACTGCATATGTGGAAGGGATTTCACAACACTGAAACCTATTTTTAGCCCTATTTTTAATTTTTATTAGTTTCAGAGGTTACCATGGCCAGAGGAAAAAATTTCAGGTGGTCAGGTTTACAGTCCTCTTCATAATTAGCTAGGTTGTTCCCTGGAAAATTGACAACTCCTGCTTTGGGGGCCAGCATGATAGAAATTACCAGAAATTGTGTTCTGGTAGCATGGCTTTCAAGAACCCGAAGTCACCTCCATGACTGATGAGGCATCTATTTTAGGACTCTAGAGAACTCTTACTTCTGTTTTGGGTTAAATAGGCTTTTGTAGGCTGATCTGGGAATTTGAGCAGCATTTTAAACATTGTTTCTGTGTGAAAATACTTTCTGGCTTTCAAACAACCTAGTTGAGAAATCATTTTTTAGAATATAGTCTCTAGGTTGGGAATTTCTTCTTACCAAACATAAAATTTTGTAGTTTTGAATATATAATACAGTTAGCAGTATAGGAAAGGGTATTGGGAAGGAGCTGGGCACTGAAAAGATGGGTGGATGAACCTTTTTTGGTATGTATGTTAGCTTCCTGATTCGTGAATTCTAAAATAGGAAATAATTTTATATTGAATTTTCTTTCAATGAGTTGTATCTTTGTTCAGTTTTTTAGTTTTAGTATTTGCTAACAGTTAAGCAACTAGAGTTTTAGAAATGGGTCAGAATAACAGATAACAGAATCAAAATGTTTAACGTAAGGAAGCAGTTGAAGCTTTCATGACATGTTTTTTGCTACATTTTTTTTACATTTTGTACAGAATATTATATCAACTTCATAGTATCCAAGGATTTGGTCTTCTGAAGTTACTAGGTTGGAAGAAAGGAGACTTGGATTCCAGTTGGGACTGTTGTCACTAATTTGCAGTGTCACCTTGGACAAGTCACTTTTATCTCTTTAGGTTTCAATTACATGATCCGTAAAATTGAGAGTGTTGGAGTAGGGTTCTTCTGTGTCTAAAATTGTTTTTGAGAAAAATTTAAAGAAATATAGACAAGTCTCCTTTTGAACTTTATTTTCCAGTTTTTAAGATTTTATCTTATGGTAGAGTTGACCTTTATTTGTTGGAAGGGAGGAGGAAGTTGCAAAACAATTTTGATTATAAGTTTTTGACTTTTTCATCTTAAGTTGCAAATGGTATATGATAATTAGAGAGATAATGAATTCATTACCATTTTAAACTGACATTATAACTAACAGTTTCTCAAAGGAATGTGTCACCTCAAGTTATAAAAGTGAGATGAGCTATGACACACCCTATAAACTGTGGTTGAAAGATATTAACAATCTGAGAGACTTATATTATTTTTGCTGTTGATAAGGCCTAGAGTATTGATTAAACTCTAAATAGCCTCACCTTTCTGAATTGCAGTACAAATAGGAAAATAACATTAAAATTCTTGGCCATTTTACTATATAGAAATGTTTGTGGACAGTATGTTATTTATATTAAACAGAAGCAAATTTTGTATAACTAATAAGGCCCAATTTGACATTGGATTCTTTTTCTTTTTCTGAATGCAATTGATAATATTGGTAATCATTTTATTCACCTCACAGTTACAAGTGAGGAAAAGTGTTAAAGTACTAATCTGATGACTTTTTCTTGATTAATATCAGAATAGTTCTTTTAAAAACAATTTCCTAACTCTTATGTTGTTTTTGCTGATTTTTCGTAGTCATGGAGTATGGGAATAGGAATTAGAGTTTTTCAAACACAATATTCATGCAAAAACCTTTCAATTTTATGTAATTTGAATTACCTATATTATTATCCATTTTATCTACTTTGATAACCTTTATTCCTTATGGAGGAATTAGCTCCTATTCTTCTCTGATTTCTTAATGATACGACCTTTTAAATTTAGGTAACATATTCATTTGAAGCTTATTCGTCAAAAACTATGTTATGTTTGCTTTTTGGCATTGTTGGTTCATTGATCATCTTTTCTATTTTTTAACCAGTATCATATTTTTTTATTGTTAACACTTCGTAGTACAGTATAGTTTTGAGATCTAGTACTGGTGGGATCCCTTCCATTCCTAGCCTTTTTTTTTTTGGGTAAAGCAGTTGGGGTTAAGTGACTTCCCCAGGGTCACAGAGCTAGTAAGCATTCCTAGCTTCCCCTCCCCCCCATTATTTCCCTTGCGATTCTTGACTTTTTTTTTTTAATGTTGTCATGTAGTCTCACAAAAGAAGCATTCACCTGGAGGTAGGGTGTCACTAGAGTCTGTCTGTCCATGATGTCCTTAGTCTGCCTCTTCAGTGTTACCACTACTGTATTTCCATGTTCAGCCCTGTCTTTGTGTGTATATTTAGAAAGAAATCTTTTACTGGTCTTTCTGTTGTCACTCTGTTGCTGTCCATACCTAATGCATTTATTTACTGATGCATTTCTGTTGTTTGGGGTGTTCTAAAAATGTTTTAAACTCTTCTTGATTATTGAATAGCTATCTTATGTCCTGTCAGGTTAAGCTTGAACCAGGATAGGTCACCCTGGGCTTCATCCTGAGCTTTATGCTCTTTGGGGCACTATTTTATTCTTTCCTCCTTTTGCACTGATCAGATGTCTTTTTCTTTGTATTTGAAGGTCTTTCTCCCGATGGCTTGGAGAACTTGTTTTTTAATTGAATTGTTAAATTTAATCACTATGTGTCTTGGAGTTGCAGCCTCGTATATTTTCCTGGAGGAGATGTGTGAATTCTTTCAATTGGAATTTCATTTTCTACATTCGGAAGTTCTGGGCATCGTTATGGTGTTAACATTTTTTGTTCTGTCATCTTCTGGGAGACCTGTGATTCTTAAGTTTTCTCTATGCAGCCTGTCTTTGAGATCCATTTGCACAGTGAGCATATTTTCTTTTAATGTTTTTTTTTTTTGCTTCCCTTATTCTAGTTTGTCCTTCATTTCTATGTATTTGTATTCCCAATCTTTTGCTCTCTATTTTGTTTCTTTGGTGGGGCTTGACATTGTAGATTCAAGTTTTTCTACTCTGTTCATTATTTTTGCTGTGCGGGATAAATTCTGCTCTGGTAATTCTCATTTAAACTACTCAGGAACAACACGTTATGGTTCCATGTTCTCAAATTTTATAGGATCCTCTATCTCTTCATTTTCCTTTATTTTGTAGTATTTATTCGTAGATGTCTGAATTCATTACTAGATCTGGAGGCCGTTATTTCCTTCTGTTGTTGCTATCTTTCCTGTTGATTTATCTGTTTATGTTCAAGGTGTGAGTTTGTTTTCTGCCATTGGGATTTTCAATCTTTCCCCCCCCCTTACTTTCATTATCACTTGCTTCTTGACTCCCTATCCTCTGATTGTAGTTTCTTGGGGGCTGGCTCTTGCAGCATCTCAGTCTCCTCCCTCACATGGCAGTTCATGACTCACCAGTCTAGATCTCTACCCCAACTGATTTTTGGGTGGTGGGACCTGGCTCCAGCTGGATGTTGCACTTTCTTCACGTTTGATGGAGTACGTATCAGCCCTTTCCCAACTCTCCATCCTCCCCTTCCCATGCTCTGTTATCCTGTTCTGGTGACCTATCACACTCCTGTTCTTCAGTTCTCTGGCCTCATGCCAGTAGTTCAGAACCTGTTTTCCCGGGCACTGCCATTTCAGAACTTTGTAGCACTGGTGCTTCTGGGTTGTTACCCCTGGAAAGCTTTTGTACCTCAAGGGCTGTGACTAACCTGGTTGTTAAGGCCTGAGCAAACTTCTGCATTCTGGGGCAAGGTCTCCATGGCACTGGAAAGCAGGAGGGGTACTGAGGCATAAGGGTCTACTAAGGTCTGCTAGTGTAGCCTTGCTGCTGGTGGCATAGGAGATTGAGGAGGGCTGCTAAGTGAGCTCGGGTCAGTAAACTCTGTGTGTGTGTGTGTGTGTGTGTGTGTGTGTGTGTGTGTGTGTGTGTGTGGTTTTAACATTCCTTTGGATTGTGGGTGTGATAGACCTTGGAGACAGCTTAAATGGCTTTTTCTTTGGCATCTAGTTTCTGTTTTAGAGAGGTTTGAGAGGTCATGGGGATTGGAGAAAATGTCTAGTCTGCTAACTTGTTCCTTGTGTGCCCTGGAAACCCCTGTCCATCGTTTTAATGCCATTATCCTTTTGTTATATGGCTAAAGGTCATGGGACAGTCTCTGAAGGATTCAAAATGAGTATCACCCAGAGGGCAATGAATAATTTGTGATTGATTAGAGTAGGTTATAACACCTCGTAAACAGGGAGATCTGGAGGAAAGAATTTTGTCAAAATCATAAGTTTCAAAAAGAAGATGGATTGGTGAAAGTGTAGTAATAGGAAGGGAAAACTAATGTATCTTTTGGTATCTTTCTGATGTCAAAAGAAAGTGAGAAAAATCCCCAGCATGTTGGTTAAACTGCCTGTAGCAAACTAATAGGAGGACGTAGATAAGAATTATAGAAGTTTGCATGGGTTAACCCTAACCCTAATTATTACTACCTCAGTACTTCAGATGATTTCTGATTTCTTGATTGGGTGAATACCACCTTCACTGACACATACTTAAATCTGTCTGTGCCTTCGTCGTTTGTCATTTCATGATTTGCTAGGGCTGAAAAAGATCCATCAGAATTTGCATTCTGAGGAGGTATTAGAGCAGGGCATTGTATTTACATGGAAGAGGTAATGGAATGTGAGGTAGAAAGAGCAAGGGAATGCCGGAGGTATATCGTACTTGGATGTCAGCAAGGCGTTTGACAAGATCTCTCATAATATCCTATGGGATAAGATGAAGAAATGTAGGTTAGCTAAGAGGACAGGTAGATAGATTTGGAAATGATTAAATGACTATACCCAAAGAATAGTGAATAATGGTTAGAAATGAACTTCAAGATCGATGATTACTAGAGATCTTTAGTTGTAATGCCCCAGGCATCTTTCCTTGACCCTGTTCTGTTTAATGTCGTTATCAATACATTTGATACAGTTTAAATAGATAAACTTAAAGCTTTACATTTGGATTCAAAAAATAAACTTCACAACTACAGGATTGAGGAGGCATGGCTAGACAGCAGTGAAAAAGATCTGGGGGTTTTGGTGGACTGCGTATGAGACTCAGTATGCCTCAGCAGGAAGATGTGATGGTGAAACAAGATAATTGGATTTTTTTTGGGAGACCTGTGATTTTATTGGGAAGAGGTCAGACATATTTGATGGATTAGCATGTGGATGAAAGATTAGATTTATTTCATGTAGCTCAAGGTGGCAGAATTAGCACTAATGAGGGGAAGAGGCAGGGAGTCAAAATTTCTCCTCTATGTAAGGGAAAATTTCATAACATTTAAAGCTTTCCAGAAGTGGAAGGGATTGCCTTATAATGTAATCAACACTGGATCTAAGGTTTACTAGATAACCACTTATTAGAGTGAGACGAACTTTCTGCTCAGTTGGTGGTTAGATTGAATATGGTGGTTAGATAGAACTGAGGCCAAAATACCTACATGCTAAATTTTTTGGGAAAGGCACTAGTAGCTGGGAGAATCAGGAAAGGCCTGTCATAGAAGTTCATCCTTGAAAGATTATAAGAGATGGAGGTGAAGAGGCATGGCCTTTCAGCTATGAGACACAGCTTGTGCACAGGCAAGGAGATGGGATATTATGTGTGAGAAACATCTAGAAAGAAAGCTTAACTTGACTGGGGAGTATGTAAAAGGTACTTGTGCAGTAAAGCTGGAGAGGTAAGTGGAAACCAGGCTACAAAGGGCTTTACGTGTCAAACAAAGGCATTTTTATTTGAACAACAGGATATAGTTGGAGGTCATTGAGTAGTGGAATGCTGTGGTCAGACCTGTGCTTTAGGGAAATCACCTTGACAACTGTGAGGATGGATTGGGGTGGGGGAGAGACTTCCCAGGTGGGGAGGCCAATTAGAAGACTACTGCAGTAGTCCAGGCAAGAAGTAAGAAAGGCCAGAAATAGGGTAGCGGCTGCGTGAGGCTGGGAGAGACATTGCAGGTAGACTTGAGAAGACTGAGCCACTGATTGGATATGTTTTATGATGTTGGGGAAGTCCTATAACCTTTCTGAGCACCAGTTTCCTCTTCTGTAAACTAGGTAGGTTAGAATACATGGCCTACATGCTCTCTCAGGTGTAACATATCTTGTCTTTATTTCAAGGAGATCTTATAGTACAGTAGGAGTCTGAAGACCTGGATTCAAATCACATCTCTGACAGTTACCATATGTGTGACAATGGGCAAAACATGGGAACTTGCTGGGCTCCATTATCTTCATGTGCAAAACTATGGAGTTGGACTAGATGACCACTGTGGTCTCTTCTACCTCTTTTGATGTTTCTAGGCATAGTACCAGTCAAAGCAGTTTTGTAAAAATACACACGAGTGTTGAATGCTTTTTGCTGATTACAATGACGTATTGCATCAGGAATTGTCCCAGGCAGTGGAAATATGCTAGCATGTGTTTATCCTCAGTTGTTTAAAGTGTGTAGTATGTGGTTACTCAGAAACAGCTGTGGGTTGGTGTCTTGGGCTGTCGTACATCCGTGATAAAGATCAGTACATCAAGGGTCCTTATTTAAAATGTTCCATTTAATTGATTTTTAGCCTGTGGTGTTTGATTATGTCTGTACAACATCTCTCTCCTTTTCATCCCTAGTCTCTGAAAGGTACTATATTAGGGCTGTAGCTTTGGTTTCTCGTCCAATTATTAGCTTTTAAAAGAAAACATTTTCAGTTTTCTTTTTCCATTTTGGCTCTGAGTTACTGCTGTGATTTCCAATTGTTTAGCAATCTTTTTTAAATAATTAGTACGTTAGTCAATTTGAAGTTGTTATGATAGTGTCATTCTTACCAGTGTCATCAAGTAGTCTTATATTTTCGTTACTCATGCATATTGTCAAATATTTAAACTGCAGTTCACAAAACTTTCTTATGCATTTTGGTACTTGAAATTTGAAAAAAGTAAATACAAGACCTTAAATTGGTTTTGACATCGCAGGAGTTAGTAAGTTAGCAGATTTAGTCAAAGCAAACTCATACCTTTTGATATATTAAGAAGAAAAATTGAACAACCATAGTTTCACTTTTTCATGGTATGCCTTACCTAGAAATTATTACTTTGTGTTCATGAAGTATATTTCTATTCTGTGGAAAAAATAAATTTGTGTGTTATCGAAAGCAGTGTTATGGATTGCACCATTGACCTTTATATTTCCTGGCTTCATTCAAAACCTACTTGTTAAACCAGCTAAATATAACATAGTATTAACAACTGTTATTTGCTTACTGAAGTCACTGAGATGTCTTTAAAATGCTTTGAGCTTATCAGAGAAAGGCATTAATGCCACAAAGTGATTAAGTTTCTTGCACGCTTTCCTTCAGTCTCTGAAGTATTATTTAAAAAATATTTTATTGATGTATTTTTACATTACTGCCGCTTCCCTATAACCCATCTCCCACAGAAAGTTCTCATATAACAAAGGACAGGTTAACAAAACAGATGCATCAGTGACCCTGTCTGACAACTGATGGCACTGTTCTGTACAGCAGCCTGCTAACTATCGAGAGTAGGGCGATAGGTTTCCTTATAAGTCCTCTGGAGTTATTTGGGCCACTGTATAGAACCATTACTTATAAACTGCTTAGTTTTGCTGACTCTCATAGGCATGACAAGAAGCCTAATTGTCAGTAGAGGGAGAATTGTAGGGTATGAATATTGAAGGAAACTCAAGGCTGATACGAGGGTAGCCTTGTTGGCTATTCTTGTTCATTACTATGAGGGGAGCCATGCTTAAAGTGCCTGGTTTTTGGGGTTTTTTTTTTGCTTCTGCACCATCTGATTTCCATCTGTATTTGTCTGTTGCAGCTTGAGACAATTGGATGGCAGCTTAACCTTCAAATGGCTCAGTCTAATCAAGCGAAGCTGAAATCTCCTCAAGCTGTGTTAGAACTTGGAGTGAGCAATGAAGATTCAAAGGTAAGAAACCATTTCCAGGTGAATTGAGTGTACTTTGTTGCTTCAGATCCATACTATAGTTAGAGCTTTGTGGATTATATTGAAAAGTTAAAAGCAGGTAGTTTAAAACTGAAGGACATGGATTGATAACAAATTAGCATGTCATTATTTACTAAAATAGGCTTTGGAGTCATACATAAAAGAAATTTGGTACTTTTTAGTATTTCTTTGAAAGGTTATTTTATTTTGTAGATGGCTTTTTGGATGGAAAATTTCTCGTTAAATTCTATAATAGGAAGAAATTGTGGAAAAGGTCATAGATTGATTTTTATGTTTAAATGTTAGCAGTAGTTTTTTTGTTTTAAAATTGTTTTACTCTGTACACATGCCAAGGAATGAGTATCATTCATCATAAACAACTGTATAGTCAGTGATTAGAATATGGCAATGATCTGAATTGTCTTTTTTTTTTTTTTGCTTTTTTGGTGAGGCAGTTGGGGTTAAGTGACTTGCCCAGGGTCACACAGCTAGTAAGTGTTAAGTGTCTGAGACCAGATTTGAACTCAGGTCCTCCTGACTCCAAGGCCAGAGATGTATCCACCGTGCCCCTTAGCTGCCCCGAATTGTCTTTTAAGGTCCTGTGGATTTTAAAATATTTTCTGTCCTTTGCAAGATCCAGCACATAATACAGTGTCTGGTACATAGTAAATGCTTAATAAGTGTTTATTGACTTACTGAAAAAATAAGTTTGGATTTCACTGCAAATATATTGAGCTCCACACTGTTACCTTTTAATAGAAATTTGACATGATTTATTAAGAACGTCAGATGATTTTTAGATGTGACACTAGTGCGGAGTGCCAAAGAAATATTAATTAACAGTTTATAAATTATCACTGAAAAGTTTCGTAAGGTAATGATGTAAGCTACTTAGATCAAGCCCCATCACCCAGAGGAAATCAGGGTGGATGGGGTAGAGGATAAAGATGAGGACATGAGGGGTGAGGACATGAGGACGGAGACAGATAAAGTGACTGTAGAATAGCTCTGAGTTTAACATTATCTAATGTAGTCAATAAGCATTCATTAAATCCATACTATGGGCTAGGCATTGTGCTAAGTGCTAGGAATATCAAGAAAGGCAAAAAATATGATTTCAGGTCTCAAGGACAGTCACCAAATTGTCATGGGAAGGGGAAGAGAACATTTAAAATATGTACATACAAGGTAAATACAGAGTAGATGGAAGAAAATCTTAAAAGGAAGGAACAAGCGGTGGGGGGGAGGGAAAGGGGAAGCAGGAAAGACTTGTAGAAGGTGGGATTTGAGCTGAAACTTGAAGGATGTCAGAGAAGACAGTAGGCAGAAGTGAGGAGGGATTTAGGGCTGGAGATACCTATCTGGGAATCATCCATATAGAGATGATAACTGCGTGTGCACCAAATGGGAGATTATGAAATCTCCAAGCGAGATGATATAGAAGAAAAAGAGAAGAGGTCCCAGGCCAGACATTTGGGGGAAATGTATGCCCTGAATGAAGAACCAGTGAAAGGGACTGGGAAAGGATGGTTAGGCAGGCAGGAAGGAAGATAGGAAGAGAGAACCAAGGGGAGCAGTATCATGAGAACCTGGAAAGGATAGAGTATCCAGAAGAGGGTGATCAGTAGTGTCAAATGCTACAGAGAGGTCAATGAGAGTGAGGATTTAGAAAAGGCCTTTAGATTTGACAATGACCGTTTATGACTTTGGAGAGAGTAGTTTTAGGCAAATGATGAAGTCAGAAGCTGGATTGCAGAACATTCATCTTGTGGGGCCAGCTGTACTCACTTCTTAGCCTCACTTGCTCCTCCTCCCCAAAAAAAGTCTTTTCCTGATTGTGCTTTTAGGCATCTATAATACATAGGTTTTGTTTTAAGTGGAATGGCTGTATTTTTATCTAAGTTGTCTCCAAAGTAGGGGCCATTGAATGAACTCAAACGGAAATCCATCAAAGGAAGAGAGTGAGAGGATGGGTCAGATCCCATCCTTTCTGTAATATCCTATTTTAGGGCTTCTCTCCAACACAACCAACTACACTACCGTCTTCATCTATTATTGCTTAACATTTCTTTACTCTGCCCCCTCCCAATGCTGGCTGCCTTCAGCTATACCAGGCTTTGGTCTCCTTCATGATGGTTATCATCTAACTGACACCCAGGTGATTCAGCAATTATGCAGGCAAAATTCCCTGCTCCCCAGATCACACCTGCCTGTGGCAGGTGCCTCTTGACAGGGGGATTCTGTGCTTCAAAGCAGTGGTCAGTGAATAAGACCCATCCTCCCCAACTTTTTCATTTTTGGCAAGAAAGAGTGAGTCACTCAGGATATGTAGGCATGGATGTATTATGATCTTCATTGCAGATCTCATTACATTATCTTTTTCTCTAAACCTGCCTCCTTTTATTGAACACCATTTCTGTCAAAATCACCATAATCCTTCCAGTCACTTAGCTTTGCAATCTTAGTGTCGTTCTTGACTCCTCGCTCCCCTTTATTCCACACATCTAATCAATTGTCAAATCTTGTCTTTTTTTATCTCCATAAAATCTCTCCCATCTGACCTCTTCTCCTTCCTCTTGTAGCTGCTACCATCCTAATTCAGGCCCTCACCAGCTTTCTTTTGGACCATTGCAATGAGTCTCCTAGTTAGTCTCCTTGCTTCAAAACTCTCCCCTCTCTAAGTTATTCTCTACACTGCTGCCAAAGTAATTTTCCTGAAGGGCAGGTCTAACCATGTCACAATTCTACTCATTAAACTCCAGTGTCTTCTTACTAATTTGAGAATCACATATTATTCACTTTCATTTAAAATTTTTACTTTTTGTTTGTTTTATATTATCAGTAGTACCATAGTACATGTATCTGTAGTACCCTCTTGGGCTACCCTCTTCCCAGCACACATTTTTACTTGAAGGTTGGGTCCCTAGATGGCAGATCCCCTAGATATAGAAAGATACTTTGTGGATCCATACTGCTAAAGGTATAGTTTACAAGCCCCCACTAGTGAGTTTATTTTCAATAAACAGTAGACACATTTAGCTTAAAACAAAGACATTTAGCTAGATGGCATAGTAAGAACAGTATTTATGAAATATTCCCCTCCATACATTTAGAAGGCTCGCTCTCTAATAAATGTACACAGTACGAATGGGAAAAAGGTTGGATCTTCCAGTGGGTACATACTTAGAGTATAGTGCTAGTGAGGCATACATGTAGGATGCATATATATAGCTAAGAGAACTGTGTCTCAAGTATTACAGGGCTTTTATGTCCTTTTTCTTCTTGTTGAGTCCCTATGCTACTTCCCTTGCTAGATACTTCCCCTGCTAGAGCCTTTGCTGGGTGTGTTGCTCAGCTGGGCTCCTTGGGTTTGTTCCTCCCCATAGTTCCATTCTTAGTTGCTGGGGCTAGTTCTTTTTTTTTTTTTTCAATTCATAGTCAGTTTTCTTCTCTGCTGCCATAGGTCACACTCTTGAAGCTGCTTCCTTTTAGGAGTGCAGATCATCTCTGTTTCTCTGTTTGTTGTATCTCAACTGTTCCTTAAATGCTCTTGAACTGTGTTCTGCTGGTCATGGTTTCCTACTGTAGTTCCACTCTTTTACCAGTGGGACAGGGAGGAGAGAAAATCCTCTTCTACCTAGATGCCCTCTGGTAGAGGCCCAGGGTCACACTCCATGATACTGTTCTCTGCCTTAGACTGTTGAACTACCTAAGGGCTGGCAGGCTTGTCTTTTAAAGGACCTGGGGTTTGTTCAATCTTTACATAGCCAAACCCAAACTCCCTTCCAATTCAATCAGATAATTTTCCCCATACTTATAAGGGTATGGAAAGGCACAGATAGGTATTTGAACTTTGTTAGCAAATTCCCTTTCCTTACTTATCTTCTTCTTTCTGTGATTACATCGAATTCATCCTGTATGTATGGAGGAAACTAAATTTCCCCTCCCAAATGCAAATATAATTTAAAAATCAATAAATATACACATTTTTAAATTTGGTGCATTCAGAAATCTCAGTTGTCTTGAGAATCAGAGCATAGAAATCTAATAACAAAACACATTTAAGAAATAAGAATGATGTAAATAATTGAAAGGTTATTCACTTGTTCATGATTGGATCACACCAGTATAAAAAATGGCTGTAGTGCCTAAGTTAATAAATTTTGTCCTATACCAGTCAAACTATCAAGGAGATACTTTATAAATAGGGATAAGGACTGGACCTGTGACTTCATTGGTATAGGGAGTTTTGGAATCAGGAAAATCTTTCATGTGATGTAGGTTGGTAACTTCACTGCAACTTACATTCTTAGAGGATTGCCTAAAGCATGAGAGATTAAGTGAATTTCCCAAGGTCACACATCCAGACTGTTAGAGGATAGACTTGAATCTAGGTCTTTCAGTCTGGCTCTCCATCCACTATGCCATTCTATTTTTATATAGAACTAGAAAAACTAATTACAAAATTCGTTTGGAGAATACAAGGTCTAGAGTCTTAAGGGAAACAATGAAAAAAAAATGAGAAAAAAAGGGAAAATGGGGGAATAGTACTTCCAGACCTTAAATTATAATACAAATCAGTTAATCACTAAAACTCTTTATTACTGATTGAAAAATAGAGAAAAGGAGATCAGTGGAAGAGATCAGGAAGGAAGAATCAGAAACAGTTTTTCTTAATTGTTCAGTTTTCAATAAACCTGGGAACATAAATTATTTGGGGAATAATTTCCTTTGATAAAAACTGCTGGGAAAAGTGGAATGCAGTTTGGCAGAAGTTAGGTTTAGATCAACATCTTAAACCATATGCCATAATAAACTCAAAGTGGTTGTGTGATCTGAATATTCAAGTTTACACAATAAAAAATTTGCAACAGAACCAGAGCAGATGCCTTTCACAACTATAGCAAAGCATGGCAATTCTTAACTAGATAAGAAACAGGCAATCACAAAAGACGAAATAGTTAATTTCAGTTACATGAAATAGCAAAAGCTTTTGCACAAATACTCAATGTAGCTGGAATGAGAAGGGAAACTGCTGTAAGGGGAGGAGGCATCTCTGTAGAAAGCATCTCTCATAGAGGTCTGATAGTCCAGATATGTATGGAACAAACACAAGTATGTATGACCAAGAGTCATTTTCCACTGAGCAAGTAGTAAGAGGATATAAACAAATGATTCTCCACAGAATTGCAAACTGTTAAAGACTATTTGCTCCTTTATTTTTATTAATGACAATAATAATAAATCTCTTATCAATAATGAGAGAAATTCGAATCAAAATTACTTTTCAGTTTCTCCTAGTAAAGATGACAAAATTTGGGAATAGTCACTGTTGGAGAGGTTGTGGAAAGACAGGTACACTACTAATACACTATTGGTGAAGTTGTGGATCAGCTCAGCCATTCTAAGAAAATGATTAAAACGTTCATACTCTTTGATTCAGAGAACTCTCTGCTGGGCATTTACCACAAAGAGGTCAAAGAGGGAAAGATCTCCCATGTACAAAAGTAATTGTAGCAGCTCTTTGCTGTAGCAGAACATTGGAAACAAAGTAGGTGGCCATTATTTAAATTGTGGCTTATGAATTTACACATGAATGTTATTGCACTGTAATAAATGATGAGTATGGAGAATTCAGAAATACATGGGAAGATTTATACAAACAATTGAAGAGGGAAGTAAGCAGAACCGGGAAAATCACATACATCTGACTACAGCGATGTGGACGGAAAGAACAATGAGACTGAACATTGTGTAATTGTAATGCCTTGTCTATAAAGAGGAGATGAACAAAAAACTATCAATAAAAATTAAAAATTTAAAAAACATGAGGACACGAGTAAATGCATATGTTTTTGTATGGATTGTGGTTTTTTTTTTTTAGATTTTGAGTTGATTTCAAAGATTTTGGTTAAGTTTGTAATTTTCAGAGCTGGAAGTGCTTTCATATGCAGTTAATCAAACCATTGTTGAGAAGGCAGGTTGGCAGCAGGGCAATGTTAAAAGGTACCTACTTTTCATCTTTCATGGAGGCTTAAGCTGAAAATCAGTTTCTTCTTGCACATTTCTTTTCCGGTAGCTGCAAAATGCTGCCCCAAAGCTTGCCATTTCATCTTTATAAGCAGTTTCTGGATCAGTCCCTTGTTGCTTTTACTCTCTCATCACAGCAGTCACCTACTACCAAGGTAGAGAGTCCATAAGGAAAGAAAAAAAAATCACATAGAATGGTTTTAGCTACTGCTCAGTGGACAGCTTTATAGAATCCATGCTTTTCTGCATTGTGCTTACTCGACCTGTGACTGTTGTGGAATTCTGTTTTCTTTAGTTTTGCCTCACCTGGCATCTCGAAGATAACCTTTCTACAGCTTTTGATATCATAGACCACTGGCTTATACTTCAGTACTTTAGTGGCTCTCTGATTTCATCAGTGTGGGGATTCTTTCGATCAGTGAAGAGGGCCACTGATCCATGCCTTCTTATTTTGTGTGATTTTTGAACATGTTTTTCCTTAGAGCTACCCGGAGGACTTACCCAATATATTGGAGGCCTTCCTCGAAGGTCTTTTTTCCATTTTGTGGCTGTCAGTGAAGCATTGGGATTGTCTAGCTTTTCTTGCCACATGATTATGTTTGGTGTTCCCAAAGCCAGTGGTTCTCAAGGTGTGATCTGGGCACCTCTGGGCATCTCCAAGATCCTTTCAGGGGGTCTATGAGGTAAAAAATATTTTCATGATAATACTTGGATATTTTAATTTCTAATATGGTAAGTGTGGGTCGATATAACACAATTAACAGGAGCTCTTTGAAGGGAGTCCTCAATAATTTTTAAGAGTACAAAGAGTTCTAGAGACCAGAATGTTTGAGAACCCTTGCCCTCAGCCACTTCTTGTGTAGAGGTCAACTTTGGAAAAATCCTACAGCTTTTGTGTGTCCAGCATGGGTCTCTGAGGCACTCACCACTGATTGTTCATGTGCTATTGAGTTTCAGTGTTTGAAATCATACGGTCAGGAGAACGTATGTGTTAAAAACAGAGACCTTTGTGGCAGGGAGCAGGTTGGACTTGTTAAAATCATCACACAGTTTCCTAACTACAACCCATTCAGCTTTTCCAGAAAAATTTTTTTTTGCACTTTCTGACAAGGAAATCCCTTGACACATCTGAAATGCTATGTAGCAAGAATAGGGATAAATAAGGTTGCAAGAACCCTAAAAATTTGTACTGTAAAGCAAAAAAAGATAAATGTAGGATGCAAAATTGTTTCTACCTTGGGTTGGAGATTGCTTAAAACAAGATATTTAGAGGATTTCTTTTAACTGAAGATATGTTTTTATGGCTTTTCTTCAATATAAAAATAAACTTTAAAATAGTATTGTCAGTTTTGATGAAGGGCGGAACAATATACATTATGAAAGTAAATATTTTGACGGTTTTTTCAGTATAGTTTGATGATGGATTGCATATATGTCATCCCAGAACCAACCTACCTCAATTCAGAGAGGTTGTCTGCAGGTTATGGAAGCTCTTGAAGACCATCAAAGTTAGAGGTAGCTGTCACTGTGGGTCAAAAGGAGTTCCCATACTGATGAAATTTTAGTATTGTGAGGCGAATGTGAATCTCTGACCTGAAAAGCTTCCTGTGCTCACAAAAGTTTTTCATTCTTTCCCTTTCCCCTTCCAATTGCTAGCATTCTCCCTCCAAACTACTTTGTGTATGTTTGTATTTATTAACTTTGTATTTATGCTGTACATGTTTTTATATGTACTTCTTGTCTCCCCCATTAGAATGTAAGCTCCTTCGAAGGAACAATTGTTTCTTCGTGGCATAATGGATAGATCCTGGACCTGGAGTCAGGAAGTCCTGAGTTCAGATCCTGTCCCAGATATTTGCTAGCTGTGTGACCCTGGGCAAATCACTTGATTACTGGCTGCCTCAGTTTTCCCATTTGTAAAGTGGGGATGATAATAGCACCTACTTCCCAGGGGTATTATGAGCATAAAATGAAATTATGTGTAAAGTGTTTTGCAAACCTTAAAACACTAGGTAAATGCTAGCATCCGGCACTGAGCATGACATATAGTAGATGCTAAATAAGTAGCTGGTGATTAATTGATTCTTCCACTTCTAACATTCACGTAGGAATAGTGTTGTGTTACCTTTGGTAGTCTTAACTGCTGTCACATTAAATGACATTGTTTGAATTTTGTTTCTTTTACAACACTTCTCTTTCTTGGCTTTCCTTTTTTGGTACTAAATTTACCCATGAAGGAGACTGTCACTTGTCTTGCAGTGCCTTAGTGTATGTAACCCAGTTGTTGTTTTCGTTAATTGCCTAGGTTTCTGTCTGTCAATGCTTCTCAAGATAATGTCCTATTCTTGTTTTACAGAAAAATGAAGTGTTACTGAATTAAAAGTCATTTGCCTTTTGACTCACCAGGGGGCAGTAGTGTTCTTTAGTTGATTTAACCTCAGCCTTTCATAATGTTCTTTGAAATGAGATGCACAATCAGTTGTGAAGTCTGTAGTTGTGGGAAAAGTATGTTTACATTTCTAATCTGTATGTAACAATAGAGTTCTGTTGGTAACATTTTTGAAGTTAGTGCTATTAATCAGATGAGTACAGACCAAATAAATGAAATCATCACCATTCCACTCCTTTAAAGTTTAGTGAAGTACAATAGGTGAAAAAGCTTTTGAAGATACTAACATATTTGTCAGATTCTAGCATAAAAGTATTATTTTTAAATTATTTGATGTCTCTAGGACACACCAGATCTGAGTAAAAACAATGAACTGGATTTTTATTATTCTGTATAGTAATTTTGAGGAGCTTTAAAATTATTTCTGTAATACTAGTTAGGTTAGCCAATAAAACAAACACCTTTTTCTGATGTTTAAGTATTTTTATTTACTGTTCTTTACTGCATAAGGCATTTTCATTGCCAAGTAAATTTATTACCTAAAACCAACAGTATTATGAGGTTATACTGATGTTAATTTTTAAAACTATAAAATTTTTTGGTGGGTTTGTAACTGTAATTTTAGTTTTTTACTTCCTTTAAGAAGGATTCCTTGTGGGTTTTTTTTTCGTTTTTCTCTTTCTTTGAACAACTAGGATAAAATCGCCTTGACAACAGAAATCTCATTTATCTTGTGGTAAATTGGATTATACTCAGGTTGCAGATGGTACTTTATTTATGGAAAGGAAATTATGATTTGGAGTTAAAATAGGATCTTCAGATACTAAGTTTCAGGGTCAGAAGTATTTAATCTCATTTCTTAAATTTATGAAAAGTCCTACTTAGAATGGATTTTCTTATGTAAGATCCTACAAAATTTTGTCTAGCGCTATTAGAATAGCGATTGGCTTTGTGATGTGTAGTTATATGCTTAGCATATTGAAAGCTATTCTGACGTAACCTTGGATCCTAAATTTCTTTTTCCTTTTATTTTTAATTTGAAACAACTCCACTCTGGCTGGTGAGAGAAATTCACAGAAGTGTTTATTTAGGAAGCAGTGTTATCATTTGCTTCTTTAGAGCCGACTAATTCAGTAGAGGGAGCACACATTAACCACACTTATTCCAAGAGCTATGCTGACATCATTGATTGTGCTGGCTTATGAACAAAGAAATAGGCCACATCATTTTAAAAACAAAACGTACCCCCAATTTGTTAATATCTAATTTCTCCAAAAAAAGTGCCATTCACAATTATGGTTGATCATCATAGAAAGGAGGGTATTGTTGTACCAATCATGTTAACATCTTTAATGAACCAAGTTATGCATAAATTATAAATAACTGAGGTACACCTAGTAGTATAACTAGGCCAATGTCCAGAATAGGTTTGCCTGTTAAAATCTTGCCTATCCTTCAAGGCTTATATTCAGTTAACACTCATTTGAATCCTGTTCATGTACCCCGCCTCTCCCACCCCGCGCCCAGTGATCTTCCTTGTTCTGAATATTTATGAACTTATATTCTTGTTTGTATTGTAGTTGTTTGTATATATTTCTTTTCTCCCCTATTATAGAATGATCTTATGAAGGGCAGATGTGGTATATTTTTTATTTTTTTATTTCCTCCATCAGATGGTTTCTTGTACGTAGTGGAAACTTAATAAATGTTTGAGTGAACAAAGAAATGTCCATTATTCCAGTGATCCTTATATTGTCTTCTCATCTAATCCCTAGTTGTGGTACTTCAACTAATTCCTTGGATCAAGTTTTTAATATTTAATTTTAATTTAATATTTTCTTTTTTGCTTTAGAGCTGATGAGAAATAGAATACTTTGTACATTTTAAAATGTTATACGTACCAGTTATTGTTATAATTATTCTTTGGAAAGAATGGAAAATGTTCTTACTGTTCAATGTCTGTCTTGGTATGACTTTGATAAGAAAACCTGATTCTCCAAAGAATTTTTCTTTATTATAAATAACAATTATTTCAAATTTTATAACATCATACCTTTTGATCTGAGGAGAAATTCTGTGAAATCATGGGCTTCTTATTCATTTATTCTGAGCACAGATGCCAGTTTAATGATAAGAAGCCAGTTTCCATTTATATCAGCCATGGTGGTTATTAAAGCACAAGGGATTTTTAAGGACACACCAGTGATTTGTCTTGTAGGATAGATAATTGAATATCCTTTTCCTATTTATTCATTCAGCAAACATGCCTAGTGAGTAGCAGTGAACTAGGCAATATACTATGAATGAAAAAGCATTTAAGTTCTTATAATGTGCCAAATACTTTGTTAAGTGCTGGGGATACAAATATAAAAGCGAGAGAGTTCCTGCCCTCAGTGTGCTTATTTTCTAATGGAGTAGACAAGAACTCAAAGAGAGAGTGGAGGATGCTGTCATGTGGAAAAGGCTAGAAGTGGTGGGTGGCCTGATTCTAGGTGAGTGAATGCTCACCCATTAGAGCCCAGGGAATGGAGGTATGATTAATATCAGGTGGGAGATAGCTAGGTCAGCTGATAGAGGAAATATTAACATCAGGTGGGAGATAGCTGGGTCAGCTAATAGAGGAAACAGAAAGGTAAATAATAAATTACCCTCAGGGAGTTCATATTTGAATAGTAGCATCAATTTCAAGCTGAAAGGGACCCTAGAAATCATATAGTGCAGACTTCCTTATTTCACAGAAGTGGAGACTGGCCCAGAGAACTAAATTCCTGAAGTAACTTGCCCAATGTTACACAGGTAACAAGTTGGCAGAGCAGGATTTGAACTTAGGTCTTCTGTCCAAGTTCAGTGCTCTCCCTCTTATACCATGCTGCCTTGCCTTTCCTCCTCTCATCATTTCCCCTCCACCTCTTCCCTCCCTCCCCCCCCATCCCCACTGCTCTCTTTTAAACCTCTGTTGAGAATATGTCTGTCTTTCTAGGTGCACGGCTTAGTAAACTCAGAATCATTCTCAACTCTTCCCTCATATTCAGTCTGTTGTCATGCCACCTCAATTCCACCCCAACAACATTTCTCAACTCCATCCCCTCTGTCACCTCTCATCTGTCCCACTTTAGACTTTGCCTGATTGGTCTTTCTGCCATCGGTATCTTTTCTATTTAATCCATCCTTCACACAACTGCCAAATTAGTATTCCTATATAGGACCCACGTTTGTTATTCCTCTGCTAGGAAATCTTTTTTGACTCCCAATTACTTCTAGGATGAAATAGAAACTGCTGCTGCTTGGCATTTCAAGGCCTTTGCAAGCTGCCTCCCATCTACTTTTCTAGACTTCTCCCTTTTCTGTACTCCGCCTTCCAGCCAAATGGAGCCCTTCGCTGTTCTCTGCACTCAGTGGTCTTTCTCCCTTCTCTGGGTCTCTGGAGATAGGCTCTGCCTCATGTAACCTCTCCTCTCCTTTGGTTCTCAGAATCCTTTTTTTCCACTCAGGTTTGAGCTCAGGTGCCACCTCCTGAGTGAAGCCTCCTCCGTTGCTCAATTCCTCCTCCTGCTCCCTCTTGAGTGTTAGTGTTCTCTTCTTCCATCCATTACCTTATATTGACCTATCTGGGCACATGCCATCTCTTCAGTAGGATGTAAATACCTGGAAGGCAGGACTCATTTTTTTTCCCTTTGTATTCTCAGTACTTAGAATATTGTCTCTCCAGGTGCTTCAGTAGATAGAACACTGGGCCCGAAGTTAAGAAGACCTGAATTCAAATTCAGCTTCAGAAACTTACTAGCTTTGTGACTCTGGGCAAGTCACTTAACTGCTGCTTGCTTCAGTTTCCTAAGCTGTAAAATGGGAATAACAACAGCAACTACCTCACAGGGTTGTTGTGAAGATCAAGTGAATTAGTATTTGTAAAGCAGTTAGTCCAGTGCCTGGTACAGAATTGGTGCTTTATAAAAGTGCTTATTCCTTTTCTCCCTTCTCTTTATATATAGTAGACATTTAATAAATGTTTGAGTAGTTTAATCTGTTAAGGAAGATAAATGGTATAAACAAATGAGCATAATAAAAATAGATTGTGGCAAATTAATGAGAGGGGTATCAATAAGGCATTGTGAATAGATCATTTCTGACTAGGGATTAGGGAAAGCTTCGTGGAAGAAGTATATTTGTCCAAATAATGTTTGGACTTGGAAAGGACCTTAGCTATCATCTAATTCAACTCTCTTATTTTACAGATGAGGGAACTGAGACCAGAGTGTCCTAGAACACATAGGTAGTATAACGAAAGTGGCTGGGATTCAAACCTAGGCTCTCCTGACTACAAATCCAGGGTTCTTTTTGCTATACCATACATGTCAAATATCATTGTAAGGGTAGGGGGTCTATTGACTCAATCATGTCTACCTCAGTGTAGCCTACTCTAATGTCATTATCAGATAAAAACAAGTCTTTTGAATCAATTAGTGAAAGTGTTGACGTAGCTGCAGGCAAGGCCTTCAGAGTGGAAGGCACTAACATCTAGAGGTCCAATAACTTTGGAAGGAGTGAAAGCCATTGGGTCAAATAAAATGATGCTGCACAGAAAGTGTATTGGGATTGGTTGAGGAGACTCAGTCACGCCTTTGGGGCTTGGAAAAAATAGCAAGCCAGCTCAGATTCTGGCATTCCAGTGGTAGGTCAGCCCAGTGGTAGAAGGAAGTCTAACCAAGCCCCTGCTGGGGGAAGAGGAAGGGAACGAGCATTTATTAAGTGCCTACTATGTGCCAGGCACTATGCCAAGGGCTCAACAAATATTACCTCATTTGATTCTCACCACAACCCTGTTAGGCCCACGTTACAGCTGAGGAAACTGGGGCAAACAATGGTTAATTGACTCCTCCAGGGCCACACAGTTAATAAGTGTCCGAGGCCGGATGTGAACTTGAATCTTCCAGATTCCAGGCCCAGAGCTCTATCCACTGTGCTACTTTGGTGACAGCGGTGGGAAATGGGGACAGAAAACATCTGTTCCCTTTTCTTCCTTAACCCCAGAAAAAGATCTTGTGAACTTCAAAAGGTTGGAAGATTTTGTACTTCCTATGAGCATCCCAGCATTGTCCCTGGAACAGTAGTGGCTGCTGGCAGTGTCCACATCGGGAGCCAAAGTCATCCTAGATATTCTGAGGAGAGGCAGCATCAGGGCTGTACAAGAAGAAAGAGGGTCTCTAGAAGAAAGCTATGCCATACCTAAAAAGAGCTTCATTGGGACCCCATGACGGGTTGGAAAGGCTTTCCAGCAACTCCCTTTGTCATATGTGCTTGAATCCACTTTCCCCTGGATTCTCTTTGTGCTTATGAAAGAATGTGCCCCCAGTTTGAAGGGATGCTTTGTAACAACTGTTCTTATTATTCCTAAGCCAGTAACTGTTTCTAAAAAAGCTAACTGTGTCTTGTTAATATAATTGATTATAATTGATATAAATTGATTACCTGTGGGAATCATGTTGGTGGGGGCTTATGAGTTCTAGTATAATAGAAACCCCTCCCCTTCTTAAATATTTAGGGTAATCCCCTGGTGTCTTGAGAGGAGACGGAACCAGCTGTCCTTTGGGGACCCAACCTTTCAGTGCTAGTGTAAGACTGGGAGAGTTGAGCCCAAAGCCTGTGCTGCTACGTTAGAAAATGGAAACTATATCTTTTTTCTTGTGAAGTGGAAAGAACTGGATTTGAAGTCAGAGGACCTGATTTTGAGCCCCAGCTCTACTACCTACTTGCATTATGACTTTGGGCAATTCGCTTGATTTCTCGGAACCACAGTTCCCTTATCTGTAGAATGGGCATAATAATACTCTATTACCTGCATCACAGGGTTGTTCTGAGGAAAGTACTGTCTAAACATGGGCTGTTATTACTATAACAGAATATTTTGAGTTCTTGAAAGAAAGGTTTAATCTGAAACCAAAACTATAATGATATCACAAGCTATAAAGCATAATCTAAATGTAACCTATTATTATTTTCTCTAATGAGTTTTAAGTAACAGTACATTCAGATGTTAGCTATTTTTCTCCCCCCCTCCCCCAGGCTTTAAAATTTTGGTTTCTTTTGCTATTCTGACCTTCACAGTCATCAATAAACTTATACATTTCCACATATGAAGAAGAGCAGAAAAGAAGGATTATATATGAAACCACTAATCTCTTTTCCATATGACTTGTTTTTTTAAAATACATAATAAATTCAACACGGTTCCAAAGCTGTCCTGCTTATCCATTCATTCACTGAATTTCACTGTTTTCTCTTTTATGCATCAAAATATTTCAATGATACTTCTCTTCTTTGTTTGGCATGATTGTCACTATCACCTCTCCACCTTCAGTAGCTCCCTTCCTTTACAACAAACGTTGCCAGGCAAAACAAATTCACACATTGACCATGTCTGAAAATGGATCTCTCATTCCATACCTCTAGTCAATTGTCCCTGTCTCAGGAGGTGGGAAGCATGTTTTACCATTGGTCTTCTGGACTTGTGATCTGAGTGCCAAGCATCCTAGAGAAGAGAGTAACTCTAGACTGGCTCCTGAGTGGGAGTTGCTTGGGGAGGTGGATAGGGTAGAGCCTTTATCTCTCCTTCCTCTTGACCAAAGGATGACCTTGTGAACTTTAGAACGTCATAGGATTTGGACCTCTCATCACTGTCCTAGCAGCCTCTCAGGAACAGCAGTGACTGGCCCCAGATTCTGCATTGGGAATCAAGGACAAATTAGACCAGCTCTTTGTAAGCTCCTGCTTCAGGCCATTACACAGAGCCTAAGAGGAACGTCATTGAGGAGTTCATAGAGGGAGAGAAAGACTTCCAATAATCAGAAGCTGTGAGTTAATCACTTTACTCATGAGGGTTAAGTGGACTTGGCCCACTTTCCCCTTAACTCTGTATATCCTGGTGGGAGAATGTGTCAACGACTTTTGTTTTGTAACAACTCTTCATACTTTGCCACCTTAGTAAACATTAGTAAAAGCTAATTAAGTCTGTATGACTAATGCGTTTCATTTGATAAACAACAGAGAAAAGCATACCAGGTGGGGTCTCATGAGCTATAACAGTAGAAAACCATTCCTGAAGCCCCCGGGGATCCCTAGAAACTTAAGGGGAAAAGAGTTTGCTTTTCTGGGGACCCAGGCTACCATTTTAGGTGGGGAGAATAAGCCTAGAGCATGTACTTCTAGTTTTCTCAGGTTTCTCTGAATCTATCCTATTATAATCATATGCCACAATTGATTTTACCATTCTTCAATTGATGAATGTCCCTTTAGTTTCCATTTTGTAACTATTAAGAAAAAGTGCTGCTGTGAATATTTTTGTATGTATAGGACCTTTCTCTCTTTCTTTGATTTTTTTTGAGGAGTTGTGCTTAGGGTTGTATTGCATAGTTTAGTGACTTTTGGGCATATTCTAAATTTCTTTCCAGAATGCCTGAGCTCTACCAACAGTGCATTAAAGTATTTGTCCTCTCACAGCCTCTCTGACAATTGTCAGTTTCCTTTTTTATCACATTTGCCAGTCTTATGAGTGATTATTATCAGTAAGCTAGGATAGTTTTTTTATGTGATTTTTGACAACTTACTTTTCTTCTTTTGAGAACTGCTTGTTTGGTCCTTTATCTTTTAGGGAATGGCTCTTTTTTATGTTTTGATCAATTTCTTGTATATCTGGGAAATCAGACATTTATTAGAGAAACTTACTGAAACAAGTGTTTCACTTTTAATTCTTTATCCTGTAATTCAAACTATATTAATTTTGTTTGTGAAAAGTTTTTTGAAATTTTATGTAGTCAGAATTTTCCATTTTAGCTCCTAGTTTGGTTAGCTCTTCTCTCCGGAGTTGTGGAAGATATCTCCTTTCTTCCTCTAATTTATTTTGTTTGTGATCTTTTATATAGAGATTATATATCTATTTGGGGTTTATTGTGGTATATGGTATGAAATTATGGTCTAAAACCTTTTTCTGCCAGACTACATTCTAGTTTTCCTACTAGTTTTTATTTTTAAGGCAATTGGGGGTTAAGTGACTTGCCTAGGGTCACACAGCTAGTAAGTGTCAAGTGTTTGGTCTGAGGCTGGACCTACTAGTTTTTATCAAATACTGATTCCTTATTCCAGTAATTGGGATCTTTGGGTTCATGGTCATTTCCTTCTGGATTTTGTGTATTTAATCTGTTCTGATCAAGGTAAAAAAATTTTTTTGAAACCAGTACTAGATAGTTTTAATGATTACTGCTTTGTATTATAATTTGAGATATGGTATTTTCCCATTTTTTTTCATTATTTATCTTGAGATTCCTGACCTTTTGTTCTTCCAGGTGAATTGTGTTATTTTTTTCCACCTTATAAATTAATTCTTTGATAACTTGGCCTGACATTGAATTAGTAAATTATTGAAAGTAATATTGTCATTTTATCGTATTGACATAACTCAATCATGAGGAATTATCTTTCTCCAGTTATTTAGGACTGCAATTATTTAGCTTATTTCTATCAAGTATTTACATCCTGATCTTATTGGAAAGGCCTCTAATTTTTCTCTATTATAGATGATGCTGATTCTTGATCATTTTGAGGAAAGGTGTATTTATTCCTATACTTTAATTTTTTATTTTTTACTTTTAGTTTAAAGAGTTCTATTGTGTCAAAAGCTTCTTCTGTATCTATTGATATAGTTCTGTGATTTTTATTACTTTTGTTATTATGATCTGTTATGTTATATAATTATGTTATAGTTTTCCTAGTATTGATTCAATGCAACATTCCTGGTATAAATTCATCCGGGTCATAGAATGTGGTCTTTTGTAACATGTCGCTATATTCTTTTTGATAATATTTTAGTCCCTATCTCTGTGTCAATATTTATTAAGGATATTGGTCCATAGTTTTATTTCTCTGTTTTTGTTCCCTTTCTAATTAAGGCATAAAGATCATATTTTTATATGTGTTTATTGTGATTTCTTCTTTCCTTCTTTTTATGTAATATTGTTTATGTAATATTGGAATTAATTGTCCTTTGTATGTCTGATACTTTGTATCTTGTGGAGTTTATCTGGATTTGGATTCTTTTAGTAACTGAGCTGTTACAACTTCAGTGTAACTTTTCTAGCCAGGATTGGTTTATATACAAATAATTGCATATGCTGGCTAAAGATAAAAGCTTAGGATCTATGTAAAATATAGAAAAATCCTGTTTATACTCTTCTTTTTAGACACTTAATTTTCTTCTTGGCTTCTTTCCTTATTCTTTATTTGTCAGATATGGCTAAAAGGCTAGTAGTTACTCCTCAGCAACGTATACTTTTTTAAAAAGAAATTTTTGTAAGGAATTTAAACATTAACAACCATGAACATTTCATAATATAAAGAGGAACAGAAAACAGCAGTGTTTCCAAAGTATGCATTCTTAAACACACATTTAAGCCATCTGATTCACAATAACAGATTGACTAACCTTTGTTAGTTAGGAAAACAGATGTCAGAAATGTTATCCATCTAATGCTGTTAGACAAAATCCTTTTCACTGCCAGAGTATGGAATTTTCTTGTATGGTAGAGTGTTTTTCTAGGGTGGTGTCTTTGGGTATAGAGGTGGGATTTGTTTCAAAATTCTTTTCTTACTAATTTAAAAATTAATAGAGCATCTCCTTAATAGCAGAAGGATTTCTCTTTTGAGTATTAATGGGGTAGAATTCAGAGGGTCCAAACACATCAAAAAGTTACCTCAAGGCAATTCAATAAAGGTTTATGTTTGTTTAGAAAACAAAAGCAAAAACTAACCTTTGTAGCTAGAGACAAAGAAAGAATAATTGTCCAATTATACCTGGTTTACTAAAGAAAACAGTGTGGAATTACTATAGAATCAAAGACTGTTAAGGTGGAAAGTACTTTAGAGATCATCTAATTACACCTCTCATTTTGAAGATAATGGTACTCATGCCCAGAAAGTTGAAGTCACTTGCTCATGGTCATATAAGGAGCTGGTGACAGTATTCGGAATAGAACCTGTGTCTTTGGATTTCCAGAACAGTAATGTTTCCATTATAATGTGTTGCTTCTCTGCATTTTTGATCATTTATCTGCATCCCACTTACAACACAATGCAGTAAATGTCTGACCAAACAGTTAATAAAGAAGCATTTTAAGTACCTATTTTGTACCAGGCACTGTGCTAGGTACAATACAAATACAAAGAATAGACCAATACCTGTTCTCTAGGAACTTACATTCTAGAGCAAGAGTTTTTAACCTTTTTTCTGTTACACAATTCTTTGGCAGTCTGATGAAGCCCCTCTTAGTGTACTGTTTTTAAATGCATGAAGTAAAATACATAGGATTATAAGGGGAACCAGTTATACCGAAATATAGTTATCAAACTATACTTTGAAATTCACCTGCTCCAGGTACTAGACTTCCTGTCCTGTAGAAAGTCCATATGATGCAGTAGAAAATGCCAAATTTGAAGTCAAAAGATCTGGGCTTAAATGCTGGCTCAAACACTTCCCTGTGTGATCTTCAGCAAGTCATTCAGACTCTCTTGACCTCAGTTTCCTCATCTGTAAAATAAGGGGGTTGGACTAGATAATCCTGAATAGTCCTTCCAGCTCAAAATCCATGATCCTAGGATTACTTACTTCCTGGTCCTGCTAGTTGTAATATACACACAAAGAGAGCTTGGGGAAGAGCTAGGGTTAGAATCCAGGTTTCTTGCCCAATAATCCAGTGTTCTTTTCATTTTGCCACACTGCAATTGTTTAAATGTAATTTAAGACATCACAAATGCTTCTTGAAAATATTTTCCAGATTAAGACTATACCAGAAGACTCTTGCACATTGTCTCAGTAATTTCTATAATAGGTATTATGCCTCTTTGTAACTTCTTAGTGGTAAGGAATGGAATATCATTGTCCAATCAGCATATGTAAACTTTGCCTAAACGATTTAGCATGATTTGCTTTGTTAAGATGGTGTAACCTTGTGATTTGTTTCGGGAACTCCTGGTGAGCAGGAGCTTTTCTGTAACTTAATGTCTTAGAGAGTCTCCTGGTGCACCCATAGATTAAATTACTTCCCCAGGGGCATTCAGCCAGGACTTGGTTAGAGGTGGGTCTTCCAGATTCTAAGGCAGGCTCTCTGTGCATCCGTTTCACTTTTAATGAAACAGCATCCTTTTCCCTAAGTAGGAGTATTCCTTCCTACATGTCTTAAGAAGGAATGAATATGACCTCTAGAATCATTATTCCTTGTGTTATTAGGTATTTGACCTCTTTGGGATCTTTGACTCAAAGATCTCTGTCACCCTGAGTAGAAGATCTACTATAAAAGGATCACCTTAAAGGTGTGGTATGGCAGTTGGCCAGCCGTAAATGTGATTGCTTATCAGTGGATGAAAATTGCTGAAGGAAGTTTCCTAACTGGAAGTTCTCTATACTGATGAAATCAGTGGTCTGGGCCAAATCAGAAATTATGAAGCCATAACTATGTTTAAAATGTCACATGTGGCAAAATTTGAAAACTTAGACATTGAAAACTTTTTATGAAAGTGATAGACAGGTCAGATTTGAAAAACTCAACAATATTATAATATGTAAAAATAACTACCAAAACCAAGCTATACTGTATATATTGTATTTTTGTATAAGATCATAGTTTATGAAATGTGAAAATATGTGAGCACTATTCTTAAAGCAGCTTGATCTGTTAGAATCATTGTAGCCTTTTTTTTTTTGCCACATGTAGACAAGCAGGAGCATTTATTACTTTTTGACATTTATTGGGCTGGGGCTTGGTAATGACAGAAATAGTAAGACTTCTGTAACTTATCCATGACTATCATTTACATGCATCAGGATTTGTTCTCCTAAGAGTAAGAGTGCAATTTAATCCAAATAGCACTGACCTTGCTTGGAGTTCCTGAACATGGGCTCAGTTTGCATGTGACTTTTGTGCTGTGCTAACCAATTTAAACCTCAGTTTTGTCATGTGTAAAATGAGATTGATAACAATACTTACCTTCTAGCATTGATGAGAAGACCACATGAAGTAGTGAATATAATACATGTTGTAAAATGCCATAAAAATGTAGAAATAGGGACTGGATCTCTGATTTCATTGATATTGGAAACTCCCAGAAGAAGAAATGCCTTCTATCAGTGCTGGTCAGCAATTTTTCTATGGCTTATTGTCTTACAGAATTGCCTAGGGTGTCAGGTTGACACTGTCAGATTGAGTAACTTCTTAGGGTCACACAGTTAGTATGAGGTATCTGAGATGTGATATGCACCCTGGTCATTCTGATTCCAAGTCCAGTTCTCTATACAGCATGCCGCTCAGCATCTTAAGAACATTATTATTGTGGTGAATAAGTTTGAAGAATAAAGGAAGAGGTTGAATTTTAAAATAATATTCTTCAAAAACACAGTTTTATTAACTATGATGCTTAAAATGAAAGGTAGGATTTCCGTTAAAGTAATTATATGCCAGGTAGAGCTTCCAGAGTAGCTTTAGATTTAAACTGACTGTGCCATATTGAATAGAGTGCTGGGCCCCAGAATCAGGAATACTTGAGTTCAAATCTAACCTGAGACACTAGCTGTGTGATCCTAGACAAGTCATTTAACCTTAGTTTGCCTCAATTTCTTCATCTGTAAAATAGGGATGTGGCACCTACCTCCCAGTGTTGTTGCAAGGATAAAATGAGATAATATTTATAAAGCACCTAGTGCCTGGTACATAGCAGGCTCTATATAAATACTTACTCAGTTTCCCCCTTCCCTAGATTTGGAGTATGGGTCAAAACTAGTGTCCCTGCCTTAATAGTACCATCTGACAGTACCCTAGTCTAATCATCATTTAATGGTGATATAAATGATTACTACAGCTCTATTTCTGAACTTTATATTGTCTAGATCCTGGACTAATCCCAGTGGATATCATGGCCTTTCAGGTGGAATCTGAGATAGGTGTCTTGTGAATATTATAAGTGCAGTTTTTTCATTGCTGTCTTTCATTAAAATTCTGATACTTTAGTGTGGGGTAGAGGTGACCCTGGGATCCTGACGGCTATAGCAGGTGGAATACACACTTTATCCAGGTTCTTCCAACCTAGAATGGCCTCAGATCCAAGCCCAGTACCCAACAGTTCCTGGCACATCGCTGTTGCTTGAATGCTTGTAGTTTCATTGATTGAGCAAAATTCTATCTTTTGAGTATCCCATTTCCACGAAACATTTTGAGATATATTCTTTTGTCAGTAGTCAATTTATGTTGACTGTCAATAGTCAACCAATGGTAGATTTATTTCAAATGATATAATATATGTAAACTGTTAAAGTGGTGTATAAAAGTCCTTTAAAGTGATTTAATGTTACCTGTCTTATTCTTCTCAATGTCCATTATTGTAGATTTCATGGAAATTGCTGTGAACAACAGGAAATAGTTTTGACTTATTTTAGTGATGTTTAATATATTTTTATTTTTTTTTTGTTTTCTTTAAGCTGTTAACATAAAGACACATCCACTTGTGTAAGGAAAAATTATAGAAGTAAATTATTTCAACAAATTAAACTGAAAAATTTTAAGAGAGCTTTAAGAATTTAATACCCTGTAGATAAAAAACTGCTAGAAAAGACAAATAATTTCTAGTTTTAAATGAATTTTTTAGTATGCTCTTAACAAATATTAACATTTCATTCTATAAAGAACAGAAATGATTGTATATGAAACTGAATTTCCATTATATAGTTTTTTAAAAGCCTGTATTAAATTTGACACCATAGTAACAAAACTTCCAAACTTCTGTCTTCTCTTATGAGCTGCTTTCAGCCTTTTTATATATATATGTGTATATATGTATATGTATATGTATATGTATATGTATATGTATATGTATATGTATATGTATATGTATATGTGTATATATATGTATATATACACACACACATATATATGTTTTTATATATATATATATTTTAATGTTTAATGACACTTTGTTCTTTCTTTTCTATTTTTGTATCACTGGTACTAACCACTAAGTTCCCCACCCCCATCAAAATAGAAGCCTTCCCTTATAATAAACAAGTAGAGTTGAATGAAAAACAGATGAAAACATTAGCTGTATCTGAAAATAGATATCTTGTTCTATGTCTTTAAGCATTTGTTTAAAGTGCCTTTCCTCCACTACCTTCATCTCTTTATTAATGAAGGGGGAAAAAAAAGCTGCTTGGATGAGAGAATACGACTTCTGCCTTGGGGCTGGACATTCTAAAATAGATCTATCAATTATTTTTTAAAAGGCAAAATGAGCGTGGCCTTAATATTAAAGATCATGCCATAAAAAATTAGAAGAGAAGCAGATCACGTGCCTTTCACAGCTATGGGTAGGAGATATATTCTTAACCAAAAAAGGGATAGAAGTAACTATTAAAAGATAAAAATAGATAATTTTGCTTACATGAAGTTGAAAAACTTCTGTACAAGCAAAATTAATGCATCCCAGAGAAGAAGGGAAGCAGTTAAATGGGAAAAAGTATTTTTTTCAAATTTTTCAGATAAGAGTTTGGCATCCAAGAGATATTCACAACTAACAGATCTTTCCATCTCCCTCCATCTCACTGTATTTCTGTCTCTCTCTCTTTGTCTCTGTCTCTGCCTTTCTCTTTCACCAGAAGCTATTCCCCAGAAGATATGTGGCCAAAGTATGAGAACAAACTGTCCTCAAAAGAAGTGAAAACTATTAACAACCACATAAAAGAATGTGCCTGATCAGTATTTATAAGAGAACTGCAAATTAAAACAACTATGTGATTTCACATTATACCCAGAAAATTGGCAAAGATGACAAAAGATGAGATTAGCAAAAGTTGGAGGGGTAGTGAGAAGATAGGCATGTGGATCTGTGGATTTAGTTCAGCCATTTTAGGAAACACTTTGGAATTGTGCAAATAAAATGACTAAAATGTCCATACCTCATATACACTAAAATATTTATAGCGGCACTTTATTGTGATAAAGAATTAGAAATAAAATTGATGCCCATCAATTAGATAATGGCTAAATAAATCATGGTACATAATTGTAATGTAACCTTACTGTGCTATAAGAAATGAAGACTATGATGAATACAAAGACGCATGGAAAGACTCATGAACTGATATAGAGTGAAATAAGTAGAACCAAGAAAACAGCTATACGATGACTATAACGATTACAAATGATCACAAAGATAGTAAATCCAGGGCTTCTGGGAATCCAAATTCTTTTCAACAAGGAGGCTCACGTTAAATTTAATGAGTTTTTATGACAAGCTGCAAAGTTTACAGTAGGTGTTCTTAATCTGGGTTTTGTGAACTTAAAAAAAAACATTTTGACAACTATATTTCAATATGATTGTTTTCCTTAGTAATCTTGTATATTTGCATGTAAAAATATTATTCTGAGAAGGGGTCCATGAGACAAGAGAGGTTAAGGATGCCTAGTTTAAAGGAAAGAACACTTAGGTTCAACACTGTGAAAATACCATCTGTGTGACTTTTGGAACCTCAGTCTTCCTTATCTGTAAAACAAGGACAATAAATATGTATACTTGCTGCCTCACGGGTTTCAGGGAATTAATTTGTTAACTCTAAGTTCAATATAAGTGTGTTTTCCCATTTACAAATGTAGTCATTATATGAAAAAAGATGGAACTATCTTTATGAGCAAAAAAGTGGAAACATTTTTAGTTAATTAATTAATAGGAACATACCACTGGTGACTAGATGATGGTAACAGAAGTTATCATTCATTTTAGTTTTTGATTCCTCTTTGAAGATTTTAGCATTAATCATGACCAGTTATATGGTCTTAAGAAAACATTTGAAGGAAAAATAGGTATATCGAAATGTCTAGTTGTCATATTTTATGTTAATGAACTGCTTAAAAATTACGAATGCTTTTTGTTTTTATGTCATAGTCCCTTCCTCAGTATCTTTCCTCCTCCAAATGGAACCTTCTCGTGTTACACAGAAAAGCAGTTAAAGCTAAACCAGCCGATATAGTAACTATACTGGACAGTCTGTATAATACTTCACATCTACCAGAAGAGGGAACTGTGTTTCATCATCTGTTCTCTTGGACAAAGGCTGGTTATTACAAATAATTAGAGTTTGATTGTCTCTCAGTGGGGCTTCATTTACATCATTATAGTCTTTATATGCAGTTTTAAGCTTTAGTAGCTTAAAATTAAGACTTTTGGGACACCTTTATATTGTCTGATCTCTTGGTTCTATTTACTTAACTCTACGTTAATTCATACACTTTTTTCCATGCTTCTCTAAATTCTGATGCTTTGATTAATTGCCTACTTACTTCACAAGCTTATTGTGAGAATAATAATCACAAAAATGATGGCTAGCATTGCATAGTATTTTGAGGTTTACAGAGTACTTTAGAAGTATCTCATTTTATTCCCACAACAACCTTGGGAGTTAGGGTTTATTATATTATCTCCATTTTACAGTTGTGGAAACTGAGGCAGATAGCTATTAAATGAAATATCCCAAGTTGGGAGGTGAAATGTCTTATGTGAAGAACAGCAAGGAGGCCAGAGTCACTGGGTAACAGAATACAAGGAGGGGAATAAGGTGTATCTAAAGTTCTTTGTAAACCATTATATGTTATACAAATGGTAGCTCTTATAGTGAGGTAGTTATTAATAATAAATAATTTGGGAATTAAAATAAAGTTAAAGAATGATGGCAGCTCACATTTATATCTTGCTTTATTGTTTACAAAGCACTTTCCGTGTAATAGGTATATTATATGTGTGTGTGTGTGCATATATATATATATATATATATATATATATATATATATATATTATATATATATGTACATCTTGCAAATTAGCCACCAGAGGCTTACAGAAGTCATTCGAGTGTCTTATTGGAGGACACATGGCTAATAAATGATAGAGCCAGGATTAGAGAGACATGAGGTCTCTTACCTCCAGCTTCAGGACTTTTTGGACAAAACTGTGTCCAAAACTACCTCCCACATTGAAGTGAAAAGACTGCTGAATAAACATTGAAGCCTAGGTTCTTGATTCAGCCCTATTAGATATAAATTATGATTACATGATTTGAGGTGAGTCATTTGATTTCTTTTCCCCTCTAGAAACAATTTCACTTCTGGATTTTTGTGAGAACACAAGATATGTTAATGACTGAGTTTTTTTTAGAAAAAAGGTACTATAGAAAGAAACCTTAGGTGCACTTATATTAAAATTGAAAGTGGTTTTCATGGAAGTATAAACATATATGCTAGGCCAGGGATTTGGAGGATATGTTCTACTCAGTGCCACAGTTGCAAAGAAGAAAAAGTAAGGTGATAACTTGTCAAATAATTTTGGCGTTAACATCTTGTTGAGAATGTTTGAGGCTGGGGTTGCTCTTCTCCATTTAGGATGCTGGCTTGTTTTTACCATTGACATCTTTAATTATGATCTTGTAGTACATTGTCTTGAACTGATTGTTAGAGTGTCAACTCTATTTTATGTGGATATCCTTTATAAATTGAGCTTCTAAGCACATTCTCATTGCAAGAGGAGTATTGTGTATTTAGACTTGCAATACATTTTTTGTAAAATTATCTATTTGTATTAAACTGGCAAAGTCTTAATTTTATTTTACTTTTCTGGAGCACTTATGTCTAATACATGTTGATAATTTTACAGACCATTTTAGACAGCAGATTCATAGAAAACATTGTTTTGTTTCCTGTGGTCACATGTGATTGTTGTTCAGTCATTTCAGTTGTAACTGGCTGTTTGCATGCCCATTTTGGGTTTTCTTGGCAAAGATACTGGAATGGCTTGCCATGTCCTTCCACATCATTTTACAGATGAGAAACCAGTTCGAACAGGGTTAAGTGACTTGCCCAAGGTCACACAGCTAGTAAGTGTCTGAAGCCATATTTGAAGTCAGGAACATGAGTCTTCCTGACTTTAGGCCTGGTGCTGTATCCACTGTGCCACTTAGCTGCCCGTCTCATGTGATAGTAATTTATGATTAATGAAATAGTAATAGAAACTTAATTAAAATATGGAATTAAAATTATTTGTCATGGTCCTTGATTTAGGCAAATATATTTAATTATTTTTAAGTGTAATTTTCCTATTCTAAAAAGAATATCCCTTTATGTGATTTGTTAGGGGTTTCAAGAATTGCATAGCAGAGTATGAAGTCATTGACAATATCTTTTATATGTGTATTCAGTTATTTGTAACTATTTTTCTTGTAATCAGTATGAGATGGATTAATAAAAACAACACATTGTTACCCTGTGCTATATGTTAGTCACATTCCACTAATCAGATTAATGATCACCTAAAGAAAGTGACTATCAGTCAGTGGTGAAGCGTTTATTTAATGTCACTGGGTGCTGGGAATATGAAGAAGTGAAACAGTCCTTGCTGTGAGTTAACGGGAGACAACATACACATCCAAAATAGATACAAGATAATTTGGGGGGAGGAAACACTAGAATCTGGGGGTATCAGCAAGGGCTTTATTTAGGAGGTGATGTTTGAACTTTACTTTGAAAGAAAGCATTAATCCCAATCAGGAAGGAAGGAAGGAAGGAAGAAGAAAGGAAAGCATCCTTTCCCCTCTGCAGGAATTACAGGTGTGTGCCACCTGGCCAACTCCATTATAGTTTATTGAGAAGGGGGATGATATAGTTAAATCCATACTTGAGGAAAATTACTTTGGCTGATGTGTGGAGGATGGATTGGAGTGGAGAGAAGCCTGAAGAAGGAAAATGGAATAGGAAGTTATTGTAATAGTACAGGTGAGCTAAGGTGGTGAGTCTGCAAATCTTGTGGAGATAGAAACAGGTTTGGCAAGATTCCAAGAGGAACAGGTGAGGAGGAAGTGTGTTCTAGGCATGAGGTATAGCCAGTGAAAAGGACAGAGATAGGAGATGATAATGTCTTCTGTGAAAAATGACAAAAGGGCAATTTGATTGGAATGAAGAATTCATAAAGGAGATTGGTATATATTAGGGCTAGAAAGGTGAAGGGCTTTGCTTGCCAACTTGACTCTTGATGAAATAAAGAATTACTGGAGTTTGTTAAAGCAGGGCAGAGCCATGGTTTGTATGTGCTTTTGAAATATCATTTTGCCAGCTGTGTGGGGGATAGATTAAAGAGCAGAGAGAGGAGATAGGGTTACTAAATTAGGAGACTATTAAAATAATATAGGTGAAAAGTGATGAGCACCTGAACTCAAGGGTGGTAGTATCAGTGAATTAAGGGGATGGATATAATTAATAGTTACGTAGTCAGGGGAAGTATCAGTAGATCTTGGATCATATACCCAGTTCTGGTGCAATAAATTGTAGAGACTGAGAGATGTTCTTTTATTTGGAGTAAAAGTAGAGGGGAAATTTATTTTTAAGGGTGTGTGTTTTCAACTAGAGTTAAATCTTAGCATCTTGGAGGAACATTCAGATAATTGGCATTGGGATTCACCTCCTGTTAGGGTTCAGCAGATATCTCAGTAAGGCAGTGTTAAAAGGTATCATATATTGTGCTGCTGAAACAAGAAATTGATATCCTGCCTTGCTAGATAGTTGTAAATTAGGAAGAAGATATAAAAATCCCAATTTTAACCTTAGCAATAATGTTATTTGGATTATGTGATTGATAGAAGTGATTAATTTAGAAAGTGTATTAGTGTTTTTGTAATTCTTGCTGTGTGCTTCCATAACATCTCTTGTGTCCAGCCCCTTCTCTTTTTTTACACAGTATCACCTTAGTTCAGGCCCTTACCTCCTGCCTAGATTATTATAACAGTCTTCTGGTTGGTCTCCTTGCCTTGTCTCACTTCACTACAGCCCATCCTCCAGATTGCTGCCAAAGTAATTTTCTTTATGCATAGATCTGACTGTTGTTATTATTGTTGTTGTTCAGTTGTTTCAGTTGTGTCCAAAACTCTTTGTAACCCCATTTGTTTTTGTTTTTTGGCAAATACAGGATTGATTTCTAAAGAAATTTATTTGCTATTTACTTTGCATATATTCTCACTTTATCTCTGTATGTGCTGTTCCTCATTCTCCCTCCATAGAAGTATATGAGGACAAGGGCTATTTTTTGTTTCTCTTTACCTAGCGTGATATCATGCGCATGGTCATTAAGTGTTTATTGGTCAACTGAGTGAAGCACATCAAGGTAATAGAGGGCTTAGAAACATTTTCAGACAAATTATTTTGTTCATTCAATAACAAAGCAAAGACATTCTGATCGTAATGACTATTCTAGCTAGTTTTTTGGGTTTTGTGTACTCCATTCTATTTAAAAATGTAAAATATCAATAATTGCCTAATTTTGTTGTGAACTTGACAGTTTTAGGAGTTTGTACATAATGTATCTATAAATGTGTTGTGCATTTTTGAAAGATCTGTTTTTCTCGAGGTTTTGACTATTCAGAGTCTCCTGTCAAACACTCATCAGCAGTTAGGTTTTAATAATGTTTGCATTTTTGCTGTCCTTCATCAGGTGATTGAAAGGTTCAGTTGACCACCTCCATCACTTAATTCCAGCAAGTTTGTTTCTTCTTTTGCCAATAGATTCACAGTTGTCAGGGATCTATCATTTATCGCTACTATAGCTTCAAAATTTACACTTGGTGTTCTAAAATACTAAAACAAGTTGAACTATAATAAAAAACAAAGAGTCTTTTATAGGCTAAAATTGCAATGACCTTTCTATCATTAAAGCCCAAAACTAGAATAGTAACTTTGGGGTCTTAAATAAAATATGGTAGTAAGAGATCTCTTTTAATGAAATAACACTATGACAAAGAATATACTTTTTTGATAAGGTAGTAGAAATGGATGAGGGGAAAATATATTAATTTTCCCTCAAGTCCTAATTTTTTTTTTTTGCTGGCAAAATGGTGGCATTTTGCATTGGCAAAATTTTTTTTAAGTATCTAATAAAAATAGTAGTTTACAGTGTTTTAAAATTTGTAGCACCATTTACATACACTATTTCAATGAATTCTCAAAACAATTCTCTGAGGTAGGTAGTTACATGTATTTTTCTTCCTGTTTTGTATATTAAGAATCTTTGGTTTAAGAAATTTTTTTATGGGTCTAGAAAGACAGGCTATTATTGGCCAGGATAAACTTTCAACAAACTCTTATAAGTGGCCACCTTTGCTCTCTGACAGTCTTGTAGGATAAGAACCATCCTGGTTCCACAAATCTGCATACAAGACAATTTATCAACGTATTAATTTTTTCACATTTGTTATCTTAACATGTATTAGTATGTAAGATAGGGATCAGTGCTTGGTGAAGAGAGGAGGGGCAGAGGACCAGGAGCAGACAACTTCAGTTATAGATGGCTAGTGCTGATCTTGTTCTGTCTCCTTTGCAAAGAGAGATTTGGGGAGGGAAAAGAAAGGAAAAAATAAAAGAGCTTATGATGGAAGAAAATACACATGAACAATCATGATAGTGAATGAACTCACCCATAAAGTAAAGAAGGATATTGAAATTGATTAGGAAGCATAATCCAAAAATAGGTTGTTACGGTAAATACATTTAAAACATTAAGTAGTGTCAAACAAGATTAACATGAAGGGCTAGAGCAGAATTTATTATGCTTGGGGCAAACTCAAAAAAGCAGGGATAGCAACCATGATGTTTGCTAAAGCAACAATAAAAATAAATACGGTCAAAAGGGATAAACAGGGAAACTACATACATTTAAAGGCACTATATATAATGAAATAATATTAATACTTAAATAGATCCACCATTTAGTATAACATTTAAGTACATAAAGGAAAAATTAATTAAATTCTAGGGAGAAATAGGAAAAACACAATAGTTTGATACCTCATTACGGTCTTCTCAGACATAGACTAATCTAACAAAATGGTAAAAACTCGGGCTGTATATGATTTAGAAAAGTTAAATATGTTAATTGTCTGGTATTTACTGAATATAAATAGAATGGATTATACATACTTCTCAGCTTTATATGTTTCATTTATGAAAATTGAATATGTGCTAGGGCCTAAAAACCTTCTAAACAAATGCAGAAAAGCAGAAATATTAAACATATGCTTTTCTGACCTGACTACAATATAATAAATTTATGATCAACAAATAGCCAATTTGAACATTTCAAACTTAAATGGACGTCAGATAATTTAATCCTAAAGAATTGATGGGTCAAAGAACAAATCATAAAAACAAATGATAATTTCATCAAAGAAAATGACAGCAATAAGATTATATACCAAAACTTCTGGGATGAAGTCTAAGGAGTCCTTAGGGGAAAAATTCGTTTACCTAAATTCTTTTATCAGCAAGATAAAGAGAGAACAGATCAATAAATTAGGCAGTCAGCTATTAAAAAAAAACAAACCAAGCAGACAAACTAGAAGAGCAATAAACCAAAAAACTTCAACTATTTTCACACAAAAAATGGATTTCTGAAAACAAAAACAAATTTGAAAGCAAAAAAATCTCATTAAATTGATAAAATGAAACTCTTAAGTTGTTTTTTTTTTGGAGGGGGAGGGGGAATAGTCCAGTCATTAACTACTCTGATTTTAAAAAGATAAAACTATATTATCAATGTAAAAATGAAAAAAGTGAAATTCAAAACAAATAAAGAAAAAATAAAGGCATTGGTTCAGTGGAAAGAGTCTTGAACTTGGTGCCACAGGAACAAGAACTGAGTTTAAATCCTGTCTTGATTTGACACTTGATAATGGTGTGACCTTGAAATCATTTTGTGCTCAGTCTCAATTTCATCATCTGTGACATGGAGGCTTGGACTGGATGTCCTTTAAAAGTGATAAATGAAATGGATGAATATTTATAAAATTATAAAGTGCCTAGATCAACAGAACAAGAAATAGAAAATTTAGGTAACTCAGTCACATAAAAGTGATTGAATAAACTAGAAATAACCACTCCTCTACCTCTGTCTCCCCTGCAAGAACCCCAAACCCTGGACCAGATCCATCTGAAAGTGAATTAATTTTATTAAACTTTCAAAGAACAATTAATTCCTAAATTATAGAAATTATCTACAAAAATAGAGGAAAAAGAATCTTACCAAAATTCTTCCATAAGACAAATACGATCCTGATCTCCAAACCAGGGAGAGTTAAAGCTGAAAAAGAAAATGATAGATCAGTGTCTTCAATGAATATTGGTACTAAAATATGAATAAAGTATTAGGAAAATTATAAATATATCCTATTATCCATAACAGTAATAAAAAGCACATGATTAGGTCAATAGATGATGAAAAATATTATGAAAAAATACAACACTCATTTATGTTAAAAGACATTAAAAATCTTAGAAATTGATGGACTCTTCCTCACTATGATAAATAGTATCTATCTAAAATCAAGAAATGCTATCCAGCTATAGCAATAAAACAAACAAAAAGAAAGTGAGAAGATAAGCATAGGCCAAGAAAAAGCACACTTACCACTTTTGTAGATGCCATGATGGTATACTTAGCAAACCCTTGGATATTCATCCAAAAATAATTGAAGCAATAACTTCAGTAGGGCAACTGGATGTAAAACAAATCCACATAATCACCCTTTCTTTATATTGCCTACAAATTCCAACAGGAAAAGTGAGAAAAAGAAGATCCATTCAAAATCACTATACAATCTGTAAGATATTTGCTGATCCACCTACCAAAACGTACAATAAACATACCAAAACAATTATATGAATACAGTTATAAAACACTTGGCAGAAAGATAGACAGACTTAAATAATTGGAAAGATATTGTTCATATTTGGCTGTGTCATCATAATAAAAATGATAGTACTCCAATGACTGAACCAAGATTCCTTGGTTATTTTCCTTTTATTGTCCTTTATCGTTTGGGAACAAATTACTTAAGTACTTTTAGTTTGTAATTTAGTTGAGTCTCTGTGTTATAGAAGGGCTGTTATCATAGAACATAGATTTGGAATTAGGAGGGATTGCAGAAGTCGTATACTTCGACTCCTTCATTTTATAGAAAAGAAAATGAGAATCAAGGACCCTAAGTGATTGGTCCAAGAGCATACTAATAGTAAATGATAGAACTAGTATTCAGACACAAGTCCTCAACTTCAAATCCAACCCCCACCCCATATTGCTTTTTAATCTGTGAAACCTAAATTTACCAACTAAGGTTGATGGCCAAAAATTAAATCACTTAATATAACTTAGAATTTTGTTTTAAGATAGAATTGCATTCACCTTGTTTTAGTGGAGGCATCAGGGGTCTAGTGAGGGTGCTCTGTCCTTAGATGGTGCTAGTGCTAATTAGGATGGCACTGTGATGGAATAGATATTGGAGCTGGGGACTGGGAACAAGAATTCTAATCCTAATCCTCTTTCTCCTTATAGTCTTCTTCCATTCCGTACCTGTTCATTTCTTATTAATATTTGATCTAATATATAGCTAAAATTGGGTATTGGTGGAGACAGCAGAGATCTAGTTGTGACTAATTGGGAGAAGTATATGCTATTGTTACTCTGATGCAAATAGCATCAGAATAATTTTTTTGTGTGTGGGTGTGTGAAATAAAGATGTGGAAGCAATTAGAATGCTAGAGATTTGGCATCTCTTCCTATTAGTAATTCTTATTTAACTTCTGTTTTGACATTAGCTATATCTTAAATCCATTAAACGTAGACTGTGTCTCTTTTTATAGCAGCCAGCTCTCTATTGACCCTCAGAAATGCAAGTCAGCACCATAAATGCTAGGTGCTGTAGCAAAACATAGAGAAGACAAAACCCTTGCTCATATTAATTAAATGCAGTAGATGAGACTAGTAAGACACGAAGGCAGCTGAAGATGAATGAATCTCTTTAGTAAGAGGCAATAATAGATACATACTTTTCTGTTAACAGCAGTCCTGTTTCTTTCAGACTTAAAGCTTTTTTGAGAAACAAAAGCTGAGAAAGGTTTTTATCTTTCAAAATATAAAGTCCCATTTAATATAAACAAATCCGTTGGTAGCATAATATTCTTTAACTCATTTTAACCTCCTGCAGCACTAATCTTACCTTTATAACTGTGGCATTTCAAAAACTTTTAGAAACCAAAAAGCTTTGTTAAGATCCTACTGTTGTTTGTATTCTTTCACAAGCACCTTTTTCTTCAGCTGTCGATGTAAATTAAAAGAGATGCTTGGGACAGCATTTCAAATGCTGTTTTCTTTTTCTCCCTTCAAGGTTGGAGTGGTGTGGGGTGAGGCTGAAATGTGGATAGGAACTGATGTGATCAATGGAAAAGGAAGGCACTTGCCCACTGTTTAACATAGTGCTTGACACAGTGCAGGCATTAATAAATGTTTGTTGACTGACTAGTGTGTTAGAAACAATAGTTGACATTGGCAGATGAAAAACTTTTATTTATTTAGTTTCCCTTTATTATTGAGTTTTATTTTCAATTCCAAACTCTCTCTCTCTGCTCAGCCCCTCAAGCCTCGGTTGAAAAGATTAGGAAGACAAAACCCATTCCAAATATGAAGTCATATCAAACCAATTTCCAAATTAGCCATGTTCCCACCACCAAAAAATAAGAAAAGAAGAAAAAGAAAGAAGAAAACAAATGCTCCATTCTTTGTTCTGAATCCATCAACACTCCATTTAGAAGTGGAAAGCATTTTTCATTACAAATCCTTTGGAATTGTGATGGATCATTGTGTTGATCAGAGTTACTAAGTCTTTCACTTTTGATTATCTTTACAATATTGATGTTGTTGTCTAAATTTTTTCCTCCCACTTCTGTCTCACTTCACTTTGAATCAGTTCATATAAGTGTTCCTAGGTTTTTCTGAAACCCTCTCCATCATTTCTTACAGTGCAATTGTATTCCATCTCAATCATAGACCATAACTTCTTCAGCCATTCCCCTATTGATGATCTTCCCCTCAGTTTCCAATTCTTTGTCACCACAAAAAGAACTTGTATAACATTTTTGTACATGAGTCTTTTTCCTTTTATCTTTCGTCACTATAGACCTATTGGTCATATTGCTTAGTCAAAGGTGTGCACAGTTTAATAGGTGTTTGGGCATAGTTCCACATTGCTTTCCAGAATGGTTGGGCTAGTTAGTTCACAGCTTTGTCGTCAGTGCATTGCTATACCTATTTTCCCGTATCTCCTCCAGCATTTGTAATTTTCCTCTTTTGTTATCTTAGCTAACCTGATAGGTGTGAGGTAGTACCTCAGGGATGTTTTAATTTGCATTTTTCTTATTATTAGTGATTTAGAGAATTTTTTCATGTGACTGCTTGGATTTCTTCCTCTGAAAAACCTCCTCTGTTCAAGTCACCTGACCATTTGTCATTTGGAGGAAACCTTTTTTAGACAAGCAGTGAACAAACTGCTTTTGCTAGTGTTACATGATTATTTTGCCAAAGGCTTGAAGAACTATATAAATGTCACATTTTTCTCTCTTTCCTTTCAAGCAACAAGTTATCAACATTTTTATTTTTATAAATAAGGAGATAGGAGTTCAAAAAGATTGAATGATTTCCACAGGATTATATTAATAACTTAGCAATTCTGAGGCATGTAATAGATCCTAATCACTTAACTCTCTTACTTACTCTTAGGTACTTAGAATGAGAATTGTCATGAAAGTTGAATAACACCAGCTAATGGAAATTTTACTCACTGTAGACTTTCTGGAATAGATGATTCAGACATTTTCCTTTTTTAAATTTAATGTTTTTATTTTTCAGTTATTAAGTTCTTTAAAGTTAATCTGTTGTTCCCACTATCCCCCATCCCTAAATGAACAAGTTTTTTTAAGTCCAAAAAATGAAGCCCTTGATATATAGCTGCACAGTCTAGCAAGACAAAATTCAAAATCTTAGAATTTGTAGTTAACTTCTGTTTATGTTCGTATATATTTTTTTCTGTTTGCCAGAAGTCTGTGTAAATTTTTAGAGCTAAAGGGAAACTCAAAGGCCATCTAGCCTAATCCTCCATCCCCTCCATCCCCCGCATCCCTTCCGCCACCCTTAACAGATGTTGAGAAATGGAATCTCAGAGATGTTAAGTGACTTACCCAAAGTCACAAAAGTAGTAAGTGTGGAGGTGGGGTTTGAATTCAAGCTCTGTTTCTACATACTCCATGCATTTTTTATTGTATCAAAGCCACCTCTCTGTTACTTGCTTCTCGGTTGAAATGCCACCAAAATTTTGAACCACAACCTCTTGCATTGGATAAATTTTCCTGATGTGATGGGAGGTATGTAGAGTCCCAGCCTAGCTGAATGAATGAATGATTATTTTCAAGCTTTCCTTTCTTTGACATGGATATTTAAAATTGGATTTTAATTTGGTATTTTGAAGCTTTGATAGATGAAAACCATAGTGATCAAAGAGTTTATTAAAATGAAAATTCTCTGAAATGATCAGCACTTTATTTCTACTTAACTATTTGAGACTAAGGATGGAGTTGGCATCACTTTGAAGAGATGTTTATACATGCCAAAATCAGGTAAGCTATGAAATAGACAGTCTACAACAGGCTACATTAGGGATGAAAGTATGAGAATGTGTGTATGAGGGAAGTGAGGTGTGTGAAGATGAAAGCCTTGACTAAAAAAAATTATGCATTAGCTTCATTTTTTTATTCTGCAGAATATCGTAGTAAAAAAAATGTAAGCCATTAAGAAGTCTCTCCTCAACAAGATCAACTCCTCTTTCTCATGGTTTCTCCCATTGGTTCAAATTTTTCTTTACAACATGACTAATATGAAAATTGGTTTAATATGAATGTATATGTTAAGCCTGTATCAATTTACATGCTGTCTTGGGGTAGGGGAAAGGGAAAGATGGGGAGAAAATTTGAAACTCAAAATCTTATGGAAGTGAATGTTGAAAACTAAAGTTAAATAAATTTATTATTAATAAAAACAAAAACAACCCCCCCAAAAAAACAAGATCAACCCCTCTGACATGTGCCTTTATTCTGTCCCTCATTATTTTTCTTTAGAAGATTGCCCCCATCCTTTCTAATCTCAGCCTCTCTTTATCTACTAGTTCTTTCCCTGTTATTGATAAACACATCCAAATGTCCCCTCTTAAAACAGAACAAAACAAAACAAACCAAACCAAACCATCACTGGCCTTTGTCATATCTCTTCCTTTCTCAGCCAAACTCCTTGGAAAAGCTGTCTGTACTCATTGCCTCCACTGTCACTCCTTTCATTCATCCTGCGTCAAGTATGTGAAGACTTCCCCCAGTGGAACTGGAAGATGAAAAGAGTTTTTTTCCAATGGCCATGAAAGCAGCTGAAGCAGGCATTGTGGAGTAAGTGCTTAGGGCTTGGTCAGACGTTGAAGAGGCCAAGATCATCCACTGCATCTCAGGCCATCACCATCTTGACTTTTGTCTTGCCGTTGGACTTTGATAACTCTGGAAGAGAGAGTGAGGCTGACTGCTTTATGCAATTCTGTCACACTTAAATCCTGTTCTCATGGGTCAAGACCTCACCCTGTGATGTCATTGCTCCTTTTTAAAATGAAGGACAAACAACAACAACACCAGTATATTTCTCTTACCCTCCCTTCTCTTTTCTGTCTTCAAACCCTCAGAATAGAACCAATTCCCCCTTCCCCTCCTTGTCTGTTTTTCTTATTCCACTCCCTCTATCATTTAATGATATTAAGGACTTTAACAGTCCTAAATAGTCTTTAAAGACATTAAGTTTCTGAAGGGACACTTGATTCTGTTTCCCCTATTAGAGTGTTAGCATTACATCATCACAACAGCTCCTTCTAATTACTCAAATAAACTTACCTTTCTAAGTTTCTCTGGAGTTTTTTATTTATATTTCAAAGATACTACTCATTCTCCTCTCCCCTCCACTCTCCATAGGATTGTACTTAGTTTTGCAAGGTAAGTTTTTCTTGGCATCAGTCTTTAAATTTTTTTTTTCCTTTTAGAATATTATATTCCAAGTGTTCCTCTCGTTTTAGTAGAAGCTGTCAGGTTTTGTGTAATCGTGACTTAAACTCTTTCTGGATGCTTATGGGTAATTTTTTTTGGTTGTTTGTTTTTTATATATAACAGCTCTGGATTTTGGCTAAGTCTTTTCCTTTTTGGGTTCCTTTCAGGAAGTGATCAATGGATTCTTTCTGTCTTTACTATCTGGTTCTAATAGATCTGGAAAGTTTTCATATGTGATTTCTTGAAATATATAGTGTCTAGATTTTTTTGTTTAAATGATAATTTTCAGAAAGTCCAATGATTTTTTAACTCATCTTTAACTTGTTTTCTAGGTCAACTAAAAAAAATTATACACCTTACATTTTCATCTATTGTTTTAAGTCATTTGATTCTGTTTTATGTATTTGTTGCTGTCTCATGGAGTCATTGATTTCTGTTTGGTCCTTTCTAGTTTCCAGGGAGTCCATTTCTTGGGTAAGATTTATTACTTTTGATTATTTCCTCAAAATATTTCATTTTTAAAAATCTCTTTTTCAGTGCTTTAAATCCCTGTTGATTAGAGAAATGCAAATCAAAACAACTCTGAGGTACCACATCATACCTATCAGATTGGCTAACATGACAAAACAGGAAAATGATAAATGTTGGAGAAGATGTGGGAAACTTGGAACATTAAAGCATTGTTGGTGGAGGTGTGAACTGATCCAACCATTTTGGAGAGCAATTTGGAACTATGCTCAAAGGGCTATAAAAATGTGCTTAGCCTTTGACCTAGCAATAGCACTTCTAGGGCTGTATCCCAAAGAGATCATAAAGATGGGAAAAGGACCCAAATGTACAAAAATATTTATAGCAACTCTTTCTGTGGTGGCAAAGAATTGGAAACTGAGGGGATACCCATCAATTGCATGGATCTAAGACATCTCCAAAAGTCTCATGATGGACAATGCTATCCATATATTTATTTTTATTATTCTTTCAAGCTTCCTTTTTTCTATCAAAGCTACCACCACTCTTCCAGTCACCCATGTTGTAACCTCAGTATTATAGATGACTTCTCACTCTTTGTCACTTCATATATCCATTCAGTTGCCAAATCTGGTCATTTCTACCTCCACAACGTCTGTCATATCCAACCTTTTCTCAGTGCTCACATAGCTTAGGCCCTTGTCACCTCTTGCCTAGATTATTTCAGCATCCTAATACAGTTAACCCCTTCCACATTATAACTTTCCCCATTATGGTTTCTATATATTTCAGCTTGGCATAAGAAATTAAATGGGAATTTTGCAGAATCTGCAGATGATGTGCAAAGGCCAGCAGACAACACAGAAAAAGTTTAGAAACTGAGAAGTGCATAAAATATATGTGTAGTATTGTATAATTTCAACCCAAGTTTTATAATAAGGTATTGTAAACACCTCATAAAAGAAAAAGAAAAAATCAGACTTCTTTGGTACTTCGAAGAGAGGGCCAAAAATTTTATGTGGATTGTCCAGATTGCAGGGATGCCATGCCCCTAAACCCTGCAGTGTGGAAGGGTTAACTGTAATTGGTCTCCCTTACTCAGGTCTTTCCCCTCTCTAATCCATTCTTCACAGAGCTGACAAAATTATTTTCCTTAAGTGTAAGTCTGATCATTAAGCTCCAGTGGCTCCCTACTGTCTCTAGCATAAAACACAAAATTCCCTATTTAGTTTTCAAAGCCTTTTGAAACTGGCTTCAGCCTATCTCACCAGTCTCATTTGACATTATTACTCTTTGTGCCTTCTACAGTTCAGCTCAGTTATCCTTTCTGTTCTTCACACACAGCATTCTCCATCTCTGTGCCTCTGTGCCCTTACCCTAGCATACACTCCCCTCCTCTCTTCTGCCATATAGAAGCATCTTTCTCTTCCTTCAGGATATAGCTCAGGTATAGCCCCCATGAAACCATTTCTAATCTCCATAGTTGTTAGTGCCCTTCCTACATAACTGCCTTGTATTTATTTTGTGTTTGTTCTGTATAAACTCATATATGTACATGTTATCTCTAAAAATAGAATGAAAGCTTTTTGAGAGTAGTCATTCTTTTTTTTGTTTTTGTTTTTTTTTAGACAATAGGGGGTAAGTGACTTGCCCAGAGTCACACAGCTAGTAAGTGTCAAGTGTTTGGTCTGAGGCTGGATTTGAACTCAGGTCCTCCTGACTTCAGGGCCGGTGCCTATCCACTGCGCCACCTAGCCGTCCCTAGAGTCATTCTTTATCTTTGTATTCCCATCTCCCAGGATAGTGACCCACACATATTAAACACTTAATAGATGCTTGTTGATTGAAATTCTGTAGAGGGGTTATAAAGAATGAATTTTATAAAGGAGCTTCCAGTTTGATACTCAAGAAGACATTGGTGACTTTGATCAGATAATGGAACCATTTAAATAATCTTATTAAGAATACTGGTACCTATCATAGTTCTTGGCACAGAATCAACATTTAATAAATGCTTGCTGAATGTGTGAATAAAGTGAACATGATAGAGAATGCTGTATTTTCTGATGTCTGCTGGACATTGCTCCCAACTTCAGTGCCCTATTATAAGTAAAATGTTGCAAAGCCATTATAATTAGGACTATGTGACAAAGGTATGGAAGTGTAGTTATACAAACAAGATAAATTAATGAGAATAATAAAGGCACAGATGGTAGTGATGGTGCGTTTGTTTTTGTGAATTCCACATTTGCACAGGTATTAAAATTTCATGTGCATATAAATTACAATTCATGGTTACATTTGCACAGAGATATCGCAGTATTTTGTTGCAGTAAGTGGTATTAGGGTAGAATTCCTGTAACATTTAATGTGTTAACATATCACCTTATACTTTTTCTAGCTCTTATTTATTGATGCATAACAACATCACCAAAAAACCCTGAAAATTTATCAGTATTGTAGTAAGACAGGGAGAGGGGTAGAATATGGGAACTTTACTAAAGCATGTAAAATGATGTCTTCATAGATGAATTTTAGATGATATATTATATGTATATGTTCTCTAGTGCCAGCACACAATGGAAATATGGAAGTGAATTTGCCTTTATTGAGTTAATAAAATAGACCATTAATTATATACTTTCTGGGTGGTGGTGTTTTTATCTTTTTTCTTTTAACGTTAAAAATGGTTGCTTACTTCAAAACAGATGTACTTTAAGACAATAATAGTGTGTTGTAAGCATACTTGTCATTTTGAATGACTTCTTTTACTTATTTCTTCTCATTGAACAGAAAGACTCAACAAGGCAGTAACAAGCCTGAGGTAGTAGAGACTGAATGGCATTAACTGAGTATCAGAACTATGACTTTTATACTTTAGTTATAAACTCAGAGCCCTGACTGGGGACCTTTAGGTGTAGTTGAGTGTCCTGCACATAGTAGTTCCTAGACTTATGTGGAAAGGAGTTACTTTTAAATTCCTCGGAAGGGAAAGATCCTTTGAAGAAAAGAGGGATTAGGGTGAAGTTGCTGTTGTCATCATTAATTATCTTGGTTAGATTCCACAGTCTGGAGGTTGTTTACCTATCATCTATGATGGTTCCAGGCTCTGCCTTCTTCCAGAGCCTTGGCTTTGAGATCTCAGTCCTATCCTGCTGCTGAGAGCTAGACACAGCCTTGGTGCCACGCCTCCCTCATGGTCACAGTCTACAGCTTTCTTCAGTCATTTGAGGATTCCCCAGTGGGTTGAGCTTGTTGTTTCTCGGAGCAGTCAGTTTTCAGAGGTCTGTCTCAGAGTACCTTGGTTGACCCAGATCACTCTAGCTTGAAGTCTAGGATGTGCATTCACATACTGGGAAGTTTGATCTTCAGGCTTTAGTCCTGAAGTAGATCTACCAAGGTTGTTGCTGGCTTTAGATTGCTCTCCTAGGGCATCCTTTGATTGCCTGCCCTGTCTCTGCTGGGAGGTATATTCTTGGGTTGGCTTCATGGCTGTGGTCTTCAGAGTGACTTTGGTCGGACACCAGGGTGTGTATAATAAAATCAGTCTGTAGTTGACAAGATGAATTGAATTCCACTCTTTCCAAGATTAACAGTGGTTTAGTCTCCAACACAATCACACTTAACCCATGTCGCCTAATGCTTCCCCCACTCTGCTTCCTTCTTCTGCTGTTCAATTTCCAACCTCTTGCATTTTTGACCTGCAAGACAGCAGTGGTACAGGGAAAATTCCCCTGCACTCTTCCCACGTACCTACCTCCTGCTTCCCAGATCACTTTGGGGGCATCAGGGGAATAAAGGGTGGACTTTGCACTGCACAGCAGTGAAAAGGCAAACCAGAGCCCCTACATTCCACCCCTTTTCCTTTTGGGTGAAGCAGAGTGAATCTTAAAAGGTGAGCAAGCATGGATATGTTGTGATCTGCATCACAAATATTATGTTATTCTTTTTCCCAACACATTTTTCTTACTAACTTCCCCATTTCTGTTATGGGGCACTGTTATTCAGTTATTTCAGTCGTGTCTGACTCTTTGTGACTTCATTTTGGGGTTTTCTTGGCAGAGATACTGGAGTGGTTTGCCATTTCCTTCTCTAGCTCATTTTTCAGCTGAGGAAACTGAGGCAAACAGGCTCAAGTGACTTGCCCAGTGTCACACAGCTAGTAAGTATCTGAGGCCTCATTTGCACTCAGGAAGATGAGTCTTCCTGACTCCAGGACTAGCGTTCTATCCTCTGTGCCATCTAGCTGCCCATGTTAAGGACATTACCATCCTTGTAGTCACCCAGGTTTACAACCCCAATGTCATTTTTGACTCTGTGTGACTCCACGTATCAGATCAATGGGCATTCTTCTCTTTTCTACCTCCACATCTTGAATCTCACCCCTTCACTCTACTCTGGCAGCCTTTATTCTAGTCTAGGCCCTTTCTCTCTCTCACCAGGACCATTGCAGTGTCCTCCCAAGTGGTCCCCCTGCCTCAAGCCTCTCCCCTCTCCAATCCATCCTTCACAAGGCTACCAAAGAGAATTTCCTAAAGTGTACTTCTGAACATATCACTCCCCTGCTTAATGAATTCTAGCAATTCCTCTTGACTCTAAGATCAAATATTATTTCATATTGATCTTATTTTAAAAAATTTCTGTCATTTGGGTCTTGTCTCCCTCCCACCTCCCAGCCATTGTCCAGAAGGAAGCAACTCTTGTGAAGGCAGGACCTGGCAAGCTGTGCAGGTTCTCCAGCACCACCTCCTCAGCAAACACAGCTGCTGAAGACCCAGAAAAAGAAGATTCTGGTTCTCACTGTCAAAGCCCTTTGTATTTTCAAATGGTTTAGCATCAGAAATGGATTTGTTAAACCAATGGAATTGATTTTAAAGGAGATACATTACCATTATCTTTGCACTCTAAGGCCTACAGGGGCCTTTCATCTGACTTGCTGCTGCTAATATGTGTTCTTTTTCCCCTATTAGGATGTGATCTCTTTGAGAACAGAGGTAGTTATCATTTTCTATTTGTATTCCCAGGGTTGAGTGCAGTTCTTTGATGTAATCATGGCTTGATTAATGCTTCATTCATCCATTATATATTTATTCAACATATATTTTTCAGGTGAGCTGTATCTTCCCCAAACCATTCACATTGCAATCTTAACTAGAAGTTTGAATTTTTTAAAATTTTATTCATCATAAAAGGATATAATTAAAATTTTTCATTGTTTTGAACTGAGAACACAGGAATTAGAATTAGGAAGAGGTATATTTGAACCCATCCTCAGATAGTTAAGTTGCTAACTATCCTCAGTAAGTCACTTTGCCTTTCAGAGCCTCATTTTCCACATCTTTAATTGGGGAAAATAACACCTATCTCACTGGATTGTTGTAGTGAAAAAATGAGGTAATGCACGTAAAGCATATCATAAACTTTAAAGCACTATTTAAATTGGACCAAATTTTATCTGTAGATATTGGTTTTCATTCGATACAAGTTTTTCAAAAACATTTATTTAATTTAGAGGATGCAAAGTTACAAATCAAAGGAGGCAAAGTAACAACCTAAACAAAAGTGATAAATGTCCTTCAATATTCACAAAATTTTGAAATGATAGAAGTATTATTGATTTTCAGTGTTATTGGGAAAAATAGACTCTGATTATGTTTGGTATACCACAACTCTTTCTTCATTTATTACCATTTATTCATATAATATTAAAACATTGTAATATCATGACTTCTGACAAGCGTCTTAGCAATGAATGAGTTTATGAATCAGAATTAAGGTATCCCAGATTTCTGTAAGTAGTCAAATATGTCAAGAGCATTGGCTTCTTCTCTTTCCCTACCCCAACTACTTCCTTCAACTAGAAATGAAAGGTTTACAATCTGTTTCATTCCATCTTCCTTCTTGATTGAACCTCCTGGAAACCTACCCGCAGCTGCTAACTTGTTTTTTCCTCACCAGATTGGAGTTGCATCCTTATATTTAAACAGAAATTTGAAACCACAGACCTTTTGTTTAAAATTGATTTCAAAGACAGGATGAGATTTTCAAGATTAATAGCTTAAACAGGAGGAAGCCACTTAGGTTTACTAGGGAAAAGGTAAACACTTCCTATTTATACATATTTTGTGTATGTTTTAAAAAATAAAAGGAAAATTAAAAGTACCATAATAAATGATCTCAAATTCAGTAACTCAGTATTGTACAGGAAACCCCCTCATTCTCCAGGCTTCCAAGTGTCTCAGAGATACAAAGGACTGCTGTCACAGCTATCTCACCCCCTCCTTTCACTGTCCCAGCCACCTGCTGCCTTTAATACTGTTGTGAAAACACGTGGAACTTTTTGGAGAATTTCTGGTTTCAAAAGTGGAGGAGGAGAAGGTGTGACAAGAGGCAATAATTTAAGAATACTTATCCTAAGAGCAGACTGTCCAGAATTTTGTCATCCTATCTTGGAATATCATCCCTATAGTTCCTGGAATTTTGTTAATTAGAGATTCATTTGGGTTAAAAAGTTTCCTTCTTTAAAAATAAAACTGCTGCTAGAAAGATTAAGAAGTATCATTTATTCATTGTGGGGTGAAGACCCTTTTATTTTTGGTGAAAATAGCCCTTTACAAAGTTATTTGATATAAAGAGTTATAAGGCCCTTCTGGGAGATTTCCTTTACTGATTAGTGCCTTGTCAAGATGAATGACAATGATATAATGAGACTTTTGTTTTGGCTTTTATAGTGTTTCTTTGGTAAGCAGTGAATTCACTTTGCCCAGAGTACTCATAATATGGTGCCTATTTGTCACCATATTAAGAGTAATTGTTTCCAAAGCAGTCTTGTACTTGGCTTTTAAAAGGCTGACTGAATGTGGAGAAAAACAGAGTTGAAAAGTGGCCAGAGAGATGATGATTTGGGACTCTTTCTTAAACAGAAATCTGCATGTGCCTTTATTACCTTCAGTGAAACTTGTGACTCCAGGAGAAGAGAGAACTAAGGATTCCAGATATTGCAGTTAGTGGAGCATCAAAGAATTTCTTCTTTCTCTTTCTTTTTCTTGCTCTTTCTTTTTCTTTGTTTCTCTTTCTTTCTTCCTTCCTTCCTTCCTTCCTTCCTTCCTTCCTTCCTTCCTTCCTTCCTTCCTTCCTTCCTTCCTTCCTTCCTTCCTTCCTTCCTTCCTTCCTTCCTTCCTTCCTTCCTTCCTTCCTTCCTTCCTTCCTTCCTTCCTTCCTTCCTTCCTTCCTTCCTTCCTTCCTTCCTTCCTTCCTTCCTTCCTTCCTTCCTTCCCCCCCAGGGTCACACAGCTAGTGTGTGAGATCGGATTTAAACTCAGATCTTCTTGACTTCGGGCTCAATACTCTGTCCACTGAGCCATCCAGCTGCCAAATGGAGAGTAGGTTTACAGGTCAGTAATTATTGATGTTCTTTGTGCCTTTTTAGGGATAGTAATAAAGGATGAAATTTTTTTCATACCTTTCCGATTTTGCCTTCCTTCAGATACCCTGAGTAACTGATCTCTTTAGTGCTCTCACACTTTTGTGGAGACACACTCCAGCGCTAATCTTTTTCTGGATGTATGTTTGCTTTAGTTCAGCTGCTTTTCCTTGCTTTCTTCAGGGTCATTTCTACCTCTTCTGTAAACATGTATGGGACTGTTTACTTTCCTTGGTGGTGAAAAGAATGTCAAAAAATGTCTTTTGGAAATCTTTCCTAGCTTTCATATATTTGTTGTCTTACTTCCAGTTCCATCCTCAAGTGTCTGTTTAGTTAGGTCTCTTGACAAGCTTTCATTAAACTAGTTTTAACCTACACTGCTTCTCCCTTTTTTCATGAGGGAGGTATACTCATAGTCTTTAAAGATCTTTCTTCATAAGATTTGGTAAATGAGCTTATATTAAAAACTGGTATTGCCTTTGGTGGCCATATCTCTCCATTGTCAATAAAATTAACAAGTTAAGTGTTACCCTCCCTCGGTCGTTATCCCTAATCATAATATATAACTTTATACTCCATGTAAGGAGATATCAAGATATTTATTGACTTAATTTTTGAAGGTCTCATTAAATTCTTGGTAGAATTTTTCTAACTCTTCACCCATTCCCACAGATATTGGTACATAAGCTGATATTATTTTCATAATATTTTTACAGATATTTATCAATAGCACTGCCATACAGGTTGACCAAATGTCCCATGAAATAATGTTTCTTTTTATCTTTGGACACAGATTAAGATCATCTCAGCCATCTTATTTACTTGTCTCTCTAGAGAAAACCTGTGAGCCCTCCTTTCATTTGCCTGCAGCTTCCTTTCCTCTTCTGGTTTCATTTATTGTGATAATGTCAAGATTAGTTAAGATTAATCCCTCCAGTAGTACATCTACTTGGTTATAAGATGAGTGTTCCACATTTAGAGTTAGTGTTTTTAAATGGTTTAAAAACATTTTCCAAGTTAATGTGAAAGAAAACACAGACCAAAAAACTCCAATAAAAATAAAGTAAAAAAAAAAAAGAATGCTTCAATCTGCATTCAGACTCCATTAATTCTTTCTCTGGAGATGAATAGCATTTTGCATCATAAGCCCTTCAGAATATTCTTGATCAGAGTAGCTAAGTCATTCACAACTGAGCATCATAATATTGCTGTCATCATCATGAAATATTACTGTCACTGTGTACAATGTTCTTTTGGTTCTGCTCACTTAACTTGGAATCAGTTCATGTAAGTCTTTCTAGGTTTTTCTGAGAGCATCCTACTAATCATTTCTTATAGCACTGTAGTATTCCATCATAATCATATACAACTTGTTCAGCCATTTTCCAATTGATGGACATCCCCTCAATTTCCATTCTTTGCCACCACTAAAAGAGCTGTTATAAATATTGTTGTACGTTTAGCTCCTTTTCCTTTCTGTTTTTTATCTCCGGGATACAGACCTAGTAATGGTATTGCTGGGTCAAAGAGCGTACATGGTTTTATAGCCCGTTAGGCGTAGTTCCAGATTGCTGTAAAGAATGGTTGGATGAGTTCACAATGCCACCAACAGTACATTAGTGTCTCAGTTGTCCCACATTTCCTCCAATATTTATCATTGTCCTTTTTTGTCCTATTCGTCATTCTGATAGGTGTGGAGGGGTACCTCAAAGTTGTTTTAATTTTCATTTCTCTACTTAATGGTGGTTCATATAACTTTATTCACAGTGATTTTAAAAACTGTGATTCTTAAGCACCATCTATCCCACTTTCTGCTGGTGTTTCAAAGTAACTATAGAAATGGAAGAAGGGCATTGTGGAATGAAGGCCATTTCGTATTTTCTTTCATGTATTGTAATATTCAAAGAATTAATACTTGAGAGTTTCATACAGAGGTAGGCTGTTTTTGCGGAAAGTAAATACACTCTGTTACTAGGATCAACTCAGTTAAAATTTCTCCAAATTTTCTCTTTAACAAAACTGATGCTAAATGTCTTTAACTCAGTTATGAAGGCTTTGAAGAAGAGCACAAGATGTTCTCCAGTGTTTTTAATATTTGCTTCATTGACTTACTTAGAGTGTAACTAAGCAAAAAATGGAATTTAAAATTCTTCATTGAGTTTTTGTTACCTCTTAAAATAACATGGATTTCCATATTGAAACACAATGACATATAGGTGGGCAAGCGGGCTTTGTTGGCCATCATGTCAACTTTAAAAAACAATGATCTCAGATTCAGAATTTCAGAGAAAAAAATATGAATGCTAATATTGTATTGTTCATTTTAGGCTGAAGTTTTCCAGAACAATTTAACACTGATCTAATAATATCCAAGCATTTCTAGCTTTGAGAGATAGATGTCCAAAATGGTGGTCTCCAATGACTTCTGACATGACTCTTTTCAAGACAATTTTAGGCAACATTTATTGGAATCTTGAAGAAGAAAAGCAACATGTAAAAAATACAGTTTGGGTTAACATTTCAGAGTAGTTGAGAAACAAGTCACAATTCCATTCTTTCTTGGACCACTTCCCTCTAGGAATCAATGGAACTACTCCCAGAGAGGTATATCTAGAATCTTTTCTCAATAAGAAGTGGGGAGGGTGCCTTCCTTTCAGTGGACTATAGGCAGTGGTGTGTAGGACTTGACTCCTAGTCACTTTCAAGGTCTGATGTTTAATTTTTAGGAATTTTGGTAGCTGGTTGTTAAACACAGCCATTACACAGTTCTGTCAACTCCTGTACCAAAATATCATTTGTTGCTTTAAAAGAAGAGGTGTCGGGCAACTAGGTAGTACAGTGGATAGAGTACCGGCCCTGAAGTCAGGAGGACCTGAGTTCAAATATGGCCTCAGACCAAACATGACACTTATTAGCTGTGTGACCCTGGGCAAGTAACTTAACCCCAATTGCCTTTAAAAAAAAAAAGTAGTGTCAATTAGAATGTATTGAAAATACATTGCAGTGAAAATACAACATATTAAAATATATTGTCTTCTTTAGATGATTGTGGCTTTAATAATAAATATTTAAAAGTAAAATTAATTACATTTTGATCTAATGGTGCTAATACAAAGCTAAGAAGAAAATCTGGAGTAACTGTGAAGTTGTTAGAAAAATTTCCTAGAATCATCATTTGGCATTGTTTAAATTATCAGTTTCAATTATCACTAGACAGTTCACTATCTGAAATAAAACAAGTTAATAATTTGAAGATATTTCTGGATAAAATTTATCCTATTGACCACCAATCTAACAAAAATAAAATTGGGCTAGAAACTAGCTAAAGAACTTGAAATTGAAATGATCAAAATTAGTTTCATACTAGGACAGAGATGGACAGTGTATAGTTTAGTAGCTGCAACTGCTGCGTGGCATACATATCTTGCATTATTTGTTCATTTGTCTCCTGGTTTGGCAAAAAGAGATTGGCTAACATTAATTTCTTGTAACATCTTGTTTTGATAATTGACATTCTTGAAGAATTTTCATTACTTTCAACTGCATTGCAATAAAGATCAACTACCATTCAGAAAGAACAAAGAGTAATCAAACATACTCTAAGATCTTTGGAAAATTTAAAAATTAGTACTGAAAAGCATGAATCTTGAGTTAAAAATTTGATTAAGTTAAAATACATTTAAAGAAATTCCATTTAATAAAAATTATAAGTTTAATACTCTTCCTAAGAATGGTACTAGAAAATATAACTCAACGTATGAATCTACATTTTTTACTGGACAGAAATAATGATGTCTCTTTTTCCAATGCTGCATCTTACCCTGGGTTCTGGCCTTATTATCATGGCAGTCAGACCTCATCTTCCTCCCTTGCCAGTCCCAGATTCCTGCATTTTCTTGGGCCAGTCCCAACTCTCCCCTCCCTCTTTTGCTCTCTGTACCTTCAGGAGGGCAAGTGAGAGACTCCTATACTGTAGGAGTAGGTGTAGAAACAGAAACATGTTACTGTACATGTAATGAACAAGAGGAGAGGAAAAGAAAGAACTCTGCCCCCTCTGCTACCAGTTTTTAAACATGGACTTTAAAATGAAACAACCTTAGGGATTAAGGGTGATGACCTCTGTGCAACAGTTTATCTGGAGTTTTGTTTTAGTTTTGTTGGCTGTTTCTTTTTTTCTCCTCTTACTGAGGGAGACCCTCTCACCCCTTCTTGCCCTACCACACAGCACTGCTCCTCTGCCTCAGGATAGAAGCCTCTATCCTCCACCCCCTACTTTCAGTGAATTTGTGTGAAAATATTAATATTAAAAATAAATGCAGAAAAAACCATTTTGATAAAACCATTCTCATTTTGATTTGTTAGAACCCTCTGCTTGTCCTTATGAAGAACTAACTTTACCATCTATAGCTGGCAAAAAAAAAAATGGCATCATTTAGGTGAAATTTTAAAATATGAAATAGTAATATGAATATGAAATTGGTTTGAACAATTTTCAGGATTTTGTGGATAGTAATGTAGAATCAAACGATGTTCTACTTCCTGCTAAAAACTAAAGAATAGTTAGCACTATTACAATCATTGGTGTTGAAGCTGAAAGAGTTTTTAGTTTAATGAATGTAATATGTAGGAAAGTGAGAAATAATTTAAAAAATAGATCACACATCTGATGTAATGACAATAAATTTATTGTAAAAAGAGTAGATTGAGATGCAGTTTCATTTATCAAATCATGGTTGAACTGCAGCCGTAGGTTGCAGTACAAAAGTTTAGCAAAAATCAACAAAACATTCTGTGAGAATGAATTGGCTATATGGAATTTATGATAAAAAGTATTATGTATTTTATTATTTGTTAATCTTGTGCTGCATATTCTTTATGTTGATGAAATTTATAATAAACATATGCATATGTATATATACTTTCTTCTAGAGAGCTGATTATTAAATCATTTACTAGCATACTACTGAATAGAGTACTTGTTCCCTTAGGTGTGTCCCAGCCCCAATCATTTGGCAACGGTTTGGGAGAAAGAAAAGGACAAAATGTTGTAGAGACAAAGGTTAAATCTGATCATAACCCTTAATCTATTTCCTTAAGAAAGGCTTAGGAAATGGCTCTTTTTGCCGAGAACTGTGTCAAACACTGGGGATACAAATAAAGGCAAAAAAGAGTCCTTGCCCTCAAGGAATGCACAGTCTAATGGAAGAAAAAATGTGAAAACAACTAAAAACTTGTTTAGAAACAAGGTATATGCATGGGATAAATTGGAGTTAAGGCACTGACATTAAGGGAGATTTGGAAAGACCTTGTAGAAAGTGATATTTTAGTTAGTACTAGAGGGATTATTTCTAAATATCTCTGGAGAAAATAAAGAGATTTTAAATGTGCTTCTACACAGATATTTAGCATAAATGTACCTATCTATAAGGATTTGAAAAAATATAGTTACTATAAATGTCAAGGGTTTTAGTATTTCAATCGAATGAAAATAGGCTTATGGAAGATTTATCTCAGATTCCCTTTGGTATGGAAGAGTTTTAGAGTTGAAAGCCCTCAGCTCTTACCTGTGGTACTCTGTAGCTGTATAAGTAGGGGACATTGTTAGCATACCAATATTACTATAGGGTTCTGTACCTGAACGATTACTTGGATGAGAAAAGTTGTTGGTTATTAAAGATTCACACTTCTTCCTTTGATGATAATTTTCAAGTTTGCTATACCTCTACCCTTGCCCTATGGTGCCCTCCTTTTTTGTTCTCATATTCAGTTAACAACTTTTAAGGGGGCCCTTAGGATAAATTTCCTGGCAGAACAGATTAGTGTTAAATTCATAGTCCTGAATTATTTTTTCCTGGTTCTTTATTTAGGTGCTAGAAGGTCATAACAAGACTGATATTGATATCTTCAGTGTTGTAAAGAATTTGATTCCTCTGTGGGATTTCTCTTATACATACCTAAGTATTTGTTTGATTGTTTTGGAAGTTTTTTTGAATGGAGTTTCTTTTTTTTCCATTATTTCATCTTATACTTTGTTTTTGCTGTACAGCATAAAAAGGCTGATGTTTTTTGTGTATTTGTTTTATATCCTGCTACTCTACTGAACCTATTGTCTTAGTTTCTTTGGTGGATTATCTGGGGATTTCTAAGTAAACAGTTATGTTATCTGCAAAAAGAAATACGTGAGTCTCTCCTTTGCCAATGTCTATGTGTTTGTTTTGTCTCATCTTGTTGCTATTATTAGTTTATCTGGAACTTTATCTGATAGTGAGGAAAGGGGTATTCTTACTTTACTCCTTTGTTTACTGAGAAGACTTATAAGTGTGTTTCTGTTGCAAATGATGCTAGCTTATGGTTTAGACATATGCTTTAAAAAAATCACAGGGAGCAGTTAGGTGGTGCAGTGGATAGAGCACCAGCCCTGGAGTCAGGAGGAGCTGAGTTCAAATCCTGCCTCAGACATTTGACACTAACTGTGTGACCCTGGGCAAGTCACTTAACCTTATTGCCTAGCAAAAACAACAACAACAAAAAATCACGTTAAAGGGCTGGAGCCAAAATGGTAGAGTAAGGTAGGAACTCACCTGAAGTCTCCCAAATTCACCTCCAAACAACTATAAAGTAAAACCTCAAAATGAATTCTTGAGCAGCAAAACCAACAAAAGGCAGAAGTGAAACAATTTTTAAGCCCAAGACAGCTTTGAAAGTTGACTAGAAAGGTCTGTGTGGGCAAACCAGTAGCAGGCCATGTCCCAGCAAGCTGGCAGCCAGACCCTGAGGCCCAGGACAAGCCAACAGCAAGGATGTGAGGGCCTGGGGTCCCCAGACCCTAGCCCAGCCAGCAGTGAGGCCCTGTGCCCTTGTGCAAGAATCTTGGGACAGTTCCTGTTCTACCACAGGAGCAGAGCCCAACTTTAACATAAAGTTGAAGTCACTAAATAGGCTGAGAAAATAAACAAAAACCAAAAAAAAAAAAAAGAGCCTGACCATAAAAATTTACTATGGTGACAAGGAAAATCAAAACATAACCTCAGAAGAGAACAACAGTGTCAAAATGCCTACATGTAAGCATTGAAGAAAAATGTGAATTAGTCTGAGGCCCCAAAAATCAAATAAGAGAGGTAGAAGAAAAAATTGGGAAAAGAAATGAGAGTGATATAAGCAAATCGTGGAAAAAGAGTCAATGGCTTGGTAAAGGAAGCACAAAAAATGGAAAAAGATGTGTAAAAAATACCCTAAAGAAAAGAATTTCTTAAAAAGTAGAATTGGCCAAATGGAAAAGGAGGTAAAAAGGTCACTGAAGAAAATAATTCCTTTAAAAATTAGAATTAGGTAAGTGGAGCTAATGACTTCATGAAACATCAAGAAACAATAAAATAAAATCAAAAGAATGAAAAAAATAGAAGAAAGTGTGAAATATCTTGTTAGAAAATAACTAACCTGTAAAATACTTTCCGGCGAGGTCATTTAAGAATTATTGGATTACCTGAAAACCGTGATCAAAAAAAGATCCTGGGCATTATATTCCAAGAAATTATCAAGGAAAACTGCCCTGATGTCCTTGAACCATAGGGTAAAATAGAAATTGAAAGAATCCGCTGATCACCTCCTGAAAGACATATAAAAATCAAAACTCCCAAGAATATTATAGCTAAATTCCAGAGCTCCCTTTAAGGAGAAAATACTATAAGCAGCTAGAAAGAAACAATTCAGATATTATAGAGCCACAGACAAGATTACACTGGATTTAGTAGCTTCTACATTAAAGGATCAGAGAGCTTGAAATATGATATTCTGGAGGACAGAGGACTTAGGATTACAACCAAGAATCACTTACCCAGTGAAACAGTATAATCCTTCAGGGGGAAAAAAGGATATTCAATGAAATAGAGGACTTTCAAGCATTCTCGATGAAAAGATCAGAACCAAACAGAATATGTGATTTTCAAATATAGGACTCAAGAGAAATATAAAAAAAGGTAAACAGGAAAGAGAAAACACCAGGGATTCAATAAGGTTAAACTGTTTGCATTTATACACAAGAAGATGATACTTGTAACTCTTAGTATAGATAGACAGAGGTTGCAGGCATAAGTTGGCTATGGTGGGATGATACTTTTTAAAAAATCAAAATTAAGGGTTGAAAAAGAGAATTGCACTGAGAGAAGAGGGAAGGGAAAAGTAGAATGGGATAAATTATCTCACATGAAGAAACACAAAAGCTGTAACAATGGAGGGAAAGATGGTGGGGGGTGGTAATGGCAGGCAATGCTTGAACCATGCTCTCATCACAAATGGCTCAAAGAGGGAATAACATACATGCTCAGTTGGATATAAAAATCTATTTTACCATATAGGGAAGTAGGAGGGAAAGGGAATAAGAAAGAGGAGTACTGATAGAAGGGAGGGTGGATTGGGAGAGGTGGTGGTCAGAAGCAAAACACTTGTGAGGAAGAACAGGGTGAAAGAGAGAGAGAAGGATAAATGGGAAAATTAGGTTGGAGGGAAATACATAGTTAGCACTCATAACTGTGAACATGAATGGGTTAAACTCATCCATAAAATGGAAGTCAATAGCAGAGTGCATTAAAAACCAGAATCCTACAATATGCTATTTACAAGAAACACACTTGAAGCAGAGAGAAACACACAGACAAAGTAAAAGTGAGGAGTTGGAGCAGGATCTTCAGCTGAAGTAAAAAAACAAACAAACAAAAAAACAACAACCGAACAAACAAAAAAACCCCAGAAGTAGCAATCATGATCTCAGACAAAGCAAAAGGAAAAATAGATCTAATTGAAAGAGATAAGGAAAGAAACTCTATTGTTGAGTCATTTCAGCCATGTCTGACTCTTCATGACTCCATTTGGGATTTTCTTAGCAAAGATGCTGAAATGCTTTGCCATTTCCTTCTCCAGCTCATTTTACAGATGAGGAAATTGAGGCAATCAAAGTTAAGATTCTTGCCCAGGGTCGTGTCTGAGGCTGGATCTAAACTCATCTTCCTGACTCCAGGTCCAGTGCTCTACCCACTATACCACTTAGCTGCTCCGTAGGAAGGCAACAACATCTTGCTAAAAGGTACCATAGACAATGAAGTAATATCAATACTAAACATACATGCACCAAGTGGTATAACATCCAATTTTTTAAAGGAGAAGTTAAATGAGTTACAGGAAGAAATAGAAATGGACAATAAAACTGTACTAGTGGAGGACCACAACGTTTTCCTTTCAGAACTAGATAATGTTAACCAAAAAGTAACCCAAGAAAGAAGCTAAAGAAGTGGATAGAATTTTAGAAAAGTTAGATATGACAGACCTCTGGAGAAAATTGGATGGGAATAGAAAGGAATATACCTTTTTTCTCGGTGGTACGTGGTACTTACACAAAAATTAAACATATAATAGGTCATAAATACCTCACAATGAAATGCAGAAAAGCAGACATATTAAATGTATCCTTTTCAGATCATAATGCAATAAAAATTACATTCAATAAAGGGCCATGGAAAGGTAGATTAAAAATTGATTGGAACTAAATAAGCTAATCCTAAAGTGTAAGTGGGTCAAAGAACAAATCATAGAAATAATCAATGATTTCATTAAAGAGGGTAATAGTGAGACAACATATTAAAATTTATGGGATGCAGCCAAAACTGTACTTAGGGGAAAATTTATATCTCTAAATGCTTACATCATTAAAATAGAGAAAGAGCAACTCTGTCACTAATGACCTGTATGACTTTGGGTTTGGAGATTAATACTTTCATATTAGCCACAGTTTGAGAGGATAGGGGAAACCCAAAAGAAAGTTCAATTCCCAAGTACATTTTGATTTTCCTCTTACTGTCATTCAAGGTGGCATGCGTTTAAGAGGTGAATTCACCTTTATTGTCTAATCTCTCCCTTTGATTGATCTTATAAAAAAATCCTGAGCTTGTATTTTTCATCAGTATGTTGCCATGGAAATAACTAATGTCATAAATTTGGCATTCTGACTTCCCTTTAGCATCAGAAATGAGAAGATGACTATGGTTACCATCTGTTTTAAATTGTATAAAAGACATTATAGGAAACATACTTTCTTAAAACTTCCAAATGCCCTAATGGCTATATTACAAATATTTAATGGCAAAAGAAAATTATTAATGGTAGTGATTGAAAAATTCTATTATAAACAAAGCATTTTTTTGAGTAATCATGGAATAAATATGGAAAAGCTAATGATAAGAGATTTATTTCATAAGTACAATTGATTTGGAAAATTTCTTGAAGTACAATAGATATGCCTAGTAGTTGTTAAAAATAAAAGTAGTGAATTCAGAAATGGGTTCAGAATGGAAGATGAGTATCTTCTAATGTTATAGCTAGAAAGGCCTTGGAAAATGATTTCTTAATCATTTTACTGATGAGAAAACTGGTCCAGAAATATTCAGTGACTTGTCCAGAGTCATATCATAAATTCATCTTTTGTTTATTCCCTTATTTGCCTTCTCTCTTATTCATTTGAAATTATAATATGTATTAACATCATCTGAAATATTTTACAAAGAATGTATGCAAAGATCTGTTTATTCTTAATAAGAGTTAAATTATGCCAAGCTGTATAATATAACATGTGTCTGGTCTCCATTAACATTTTATAGTACTGATTATGGACAGCTGCTTAAATGCCTTCTGTTTGTTATGGAGGTATAAGATGTTAAAGAATAAATACATTCACCTAGAACTAAATTTTTCTGATGAGCTCCCATGTTCCCATAGCAATTTTAGTCACCACATGCTGCTTTACTGGAAGAGTTGCTGGAGGATATCGCCTGATTTCTCTCTACTTCCCATGCTAAACCTTCTGTTTGTTTTGTGAATTTGGTAGTTAAAGGTGCATGATTAAACTTGCCATCCCTGTTAGGTGCTTTTAAACCAGACAGTAATAAAAAGGCGTCCTAATGTGAAGATTTTCCTTTTTAGTTCATTATACATAAATATCATAGAGAGTCATGACATCTGGTCAGTTTAAAACCTTGACTCTGATAAAAGCCCTAAAATTTAAAAGCTTTTCATTCACCAGAGAAATGAAAGTCATTAAGGAAAGTAGAATGACTTCTAACAGATTTAAGAAAAATTTAAAAAAAAACTGAAAGCTGACAGAATTTCCATAGAATATTAATTTTACCTTTTGTTATGGACTGTTATATTTTTTAATACTGTAAAAGAATTATCTGTATTTTCTTTCCTTATAATTATAGAAACAGAAACACATTAAAGTTTAATTCACAATATTGCCTACAGTGGCATCTGGTGTTCTTGAATGTTTAGTGATATCAATATGCTATTCCCACAAAAAAGTAGCATCCTAGTATTTGCTGACCTATTGGAAGAGATTCATATATATTCTATTTCAGTAGTCATCCTTCTTGCTCTCCTTTTTTGGTACACTAAATAGTACTAGTCTTTCTTTGTGAAAAATAAAATTTAAAAACAAGCCCAATATAAATGTCAAGTTTATTTGAACATAGTTTTTTTCTTTAAAATTCATGAGGGTTACCGTATTCAGATATGGCCTTGACTCAGACAGATACTCTGTTGGTTCAGGTTTGATGCTGGACGAAAATAAGGCACTCTCAAGTCTTTCATGGGAAGTCATTAAAGTATTTTGAGCTGCTAGAATTTCCCCCCTTGTTGGAGCATCTTGATGTCCAAAATTTATGAGCTTTTTAGGAACAGAGTTGAATAATTTTTTAAAGTTTTACATTGATTCACTGATGCCCTTTTTTCATGTTATTGTCCACCAACCTTCTCTCATCCCTCCAACTGTGCCTAACAGTTGTGTCACTGGGTCAGATGGTCTATTTATCACCATCTAAAGCAGTAGTTTCAAGTTCCCTCATGATTAGATGTATGCATGGACAAATTTATCATTGCTTCTTAGCTCTGGAAATAAAATAGCCTACTCAGAGTTAAGAAAGGGGGGGGGATATTCATGGAATTTTCTTTTCAAAAAATTATTTATAAGATTAAATTAAAATTAAGATTTAAGCCATGAATGTCAAGCATAACTTGCTGAATCTGTTGCCAGAGACAGATCTCTCAGGTAGATTTCTGAATCAGAGAGAAATATCTTGACTACCTTAAGAAATTAAATGTAGTTTCTATTGAAAAACAGGAATATCAACAATACATTGGGCTAGCAGGTAGAAATAATCTCTTAAAGAATGTTTACTTTGTAAAATGCAATTTCCAAGCTTGATTTTTTTTATCGATACTTTTTATTATTGTGAACTTGAAAAACAGCAAACAAGGATAAAAACTTTGAAAAAATAAAATTTTACATTAAAAAAAAAGACTTAGCCACCATGTGTCGGAGATGAGACTGGAAACTATGACCTCCTTGCTACAAAGCCAACTCTCTGTCCACTGCCAGTTTACAGCAGTCTTATGAATTAACACTATTCTACCGTGCAATGTATTTGAAAACTCATTTTTAAAATTTCCACTCCATTTTGACTAACATCTTCCACATCTTGTTCTCAGCCAGCCTATCACATTTTTTAAAAGTGGATATTCCCAAACTACTGCTCTCCCTCCAAGCTCTCAGTGCCACCTCCAAAACCATCCCTGCCTCCAACCCATAGCTGATAGGCCAGAGTTCCTACATTTTCCTAAAAACCAAGATCATCTTCCCTGAGCACTGCCATTTCATAAATCTTAGGATGTAGAACTGGAAGTGTCCTTAGAAATTATCTAATTCAACCCCTCATTTTATAGATGAAGAAATACGCCTAAAGAGATGGAGTGACTTGCCCAAATTAGTAAATGTAGTATTTGGTAGATCCAGGATCTCTCTTTCTCAACTACTCTCATCTCTAATTTATCCTCTATACAACTGCTAAGATGATTTTCTTGAAGCATAGGTCTAAACTATGAATGAAAGAATATTAAAAAGCATTATTACATATTATGTGCAAAGTGCTGCACACACAAATAGAAAAAAGAGTGTCCTTGCTCTGATGGAGCTCACATTTTAATAGGGTAAAGATTCTTAACTCTTTTGGGCTCATGGACCCCACTAGCAACCTGATGAAGTCTCTGGACTCCTTGGAATAATATTTGTAAATATTCAAAATAAAATACATAAAATTATAAATAAAACCAATTATTTCAAAATACAGTTATTAGAAATTCTCTTTAAAAAGCCAAGTTCATGGGATCCACTTTAAGAACCCCAGTAATAGGGGGAGATAACATATATATGAGGTTTCAGTTGAAAGTTAGATGGAAAGGCCGAGTGGACCTCATGCCAAAGCAGATAGAGTAATATATTTTCTTTAGTGTTATTTCCTTTGATAAACCGTATCTCTTTGTAATGCTGAGACATTTGATAATGACTAAGACTTTGGTGGTCATTACTCTCTTTGCTGAGTCTTTATTGGCATTGGTGGCTGAAGAGGGAAATATAATACTTGTAGAGGTAATTGCCAGGTTGCATCTCCACAAGGGTTGAATGATGGCTGAATGGGAGGGTGGGGGTGTATGGGACTGGGATGGAAGTAGAACCAGTAGTCTGAAATGGGAGAGGACTGTTAATTCTGGGGCTTTTGGGCTTACCTGGTGTTGGCATCCAGTCATCTTTTAGTGGTAATGGTGGGAATGACCGGCTCCTATTCTCATGGCTTTTAGGTGTAGGGTCCTCAGCTATAGGGAGGTAGTGGTCCTTCTGGTGTGGACTTTGCTCAAAAAAAAAACTATAGTAGTTCCCTATTACCTCTGGGATCAAATAAAAATGGCTTTGTTTGGTGTTTAAGCTTGGCCGTCACAACCTAGCTTCAATCTGCCTTTCTTACCCTAGTATGCCTTATTCTCTTACACGTACTCTATGTTCATATAACAAATGCTAGTTATTAATTGAATCTTCTTACAAATTTAGCCTATTTCACATCTCAAAAAGCTCATATCTTCTTGCAAAGGCTAATGCTACTTGTTCTCTTATTTGACTTTTAAAATCCTTCGTGACTCTTCCAAGAAGGCTTTTTGGACTTGAGACCAGTTCATATTCCCCTTTGAGGTTTCGGATATGGGTATCTTAACAATGTTGTCCTCTTCTGAATTTGTGGCTTGATCTTCCCTTTCCCCAAAATAAGAACCTGTGGTCAGTTTCTGTTTCTGCTTTTTGTTCATTTTGCCCATTTCCTGACTTAAAAAAAATGTTGAATTCTCCTGCTGGAATGAAGGGGGCACTTACCCAGGTTTCTTTTCCTGCTCACCCAGACCTTGCACTTGAATGTTTGGCTCTTGGTCGCCTGGACCTTGCACAGGGATATTTTGTTGCTGGTGGTTGTCTGTCAGCCTGGAGCTTTGCCTTCTGGAGTTGTGCTTCCCAGAGTTATGTTGAGGCACTGGGTGATTTCCCTGCTGGAGAATGCCATCTCCTGTGATGGTTTTTCTTTTCTTTTTTTTAATATAAATTTATTTATTTTTAGTTTTCAACATTTACTTCCACAAGATTTTGAATTCCAAATTTTTACCCCATCTCTCCCCTCCCCCCACCCCAAGATGGCATGCATTCTGAATACCCCTTCCCCTATGGAGTCTGCCCTCCCTTCTATCTCTCCCTCCCCCTTCTCTTATCCCTTTCCCCTTCTATTTTCCTCTAGGGCAGGATAGATTTCTGTACCTCATTTCCTGTATTTCTTATTTCCCAGTTGCATGTGGAAACATTTTTTTTTTTTAAATATGTGTTTTTAAAACTTTGGGTTCCAAATTTTCTCCCTTCCTCCACCCACCCACCCTCATTGAAAAGGCAAGCAACTCAATACAGGCATACATGTGCAGTTATGCAAAACACTTCCATAGTAGACATGTTGTGAAAAACTAACTCTATTTCCCTTAATCCTATCCTGCCCCCCATTTATTCTATTCTTTCTTTTGACCCTGTCCCTCCTCAGAAGTACTTCTTCTGATTACCCCTTTCCCAATCTGCCCTTCTCTCTATCATCCCCCTGCTCTCTTGTCCCTTCCTCCCCTATTTTCCTGTAGGGTAAGACAGATTTCCATACCCAATTGAGTGTATGTTATTCCCTCCTTAAGCCAAATCCTATGAGAATAAGATTATTCATTCCTCTCACCTTCCCCTTTCCCCTCCACTGTAAGAATTTTCTTTTCTGTTTTTTTGTGAGATAATTTACCCCATTCTACCTCTCCCTTTCTTCTTCTCCTATAATCCTTCTCATCCCTTAATTTTATTCTCCAGATATGACCCCTTAATCTTCAACTCACCCTGTGCCCTCTTCTATCTATCTATCTATCTATCTATCTATCTATCTATCTATCTATCTATCTATCTATCTATCTATACATACATATAATTTTTCCCCCTCCACTACCCTAATACTGACAAAGGTCTCATGAGTTATAAATATCATCTTTCCATGCAGGAATGTAAACAGTTCAACCTTAATAAGTCTCTTATGATTTCTCTTTCCTGTTTACCTCTTCATGTTCCACTTGAGTCTTGTATTTGAAAGTCAAATTTTCTATTCAGCTCTGGTCTTTTCATCAAGAATGCTTGAAAGTCCTCTATTTCACTGAATGACCATTTTTTCCCTGAAGGATTATACTCAGTTTTGCTGGGTAGGTGATTCTTGGTTGTAATCCTATCTCCTTTGCCCTCCGGAATATTATATTCCATGCCCTGTGGTCCTTTAATGTAGAAGCTGCTAAATCTTGTGTTATCCTGATTGTGTTTCCACATACTTGAATTGTTTCTTTCTGGCAGCTTGTAATATTTTCTCCTTGACCTGGGAACTCTGGAATTTGGCTACAATATTCCTAGGAGTTTTCCTTTGGGGATCTCTTTCAGGAGGAGATTGGTGGATTCTTTCAATTTCTATTTTGCCCTCTGGTTCTAAAATATCAGGGCAGTTTTCCTTGATAATTTCTTGAAAGATGATGTCTAGGCTCTTTTTTTGATCATGGCTTTCAGATAGTCCAATAATTTTTAAATTCTCTCTCCTGGATCTATTTTCCAGGTCAGTTGTTTTTCCAATGAGATATTTCACATTGTTTTCTAATTTTTCATTCTTTTGGATTTGTTCTACTGTGTCTTGATTTCTCATAAAGTCACTATCTTCCAATTGCTCTATTCTAATTTTTAAGGAAGTATTTTCTTCAGTAAGCTTTTGGACTTCCTTTTCCATTTGGCCAATTTTGCTTTTTAGGGCATTTTTCTCCTCATTGGCTTTTTGGACCTCTTTTGCCATTTGGGTTAGGCTTTTTTTAAGGTGTTATTTTCTTCAGTATTTTTTTGGGTCTCCTTTAGCAAGCTGTTGACTTGTTTTTCATGATTTTCTTGCATCACTCTCATTTCTCTTCCCAGTTTTTCCTCTACTTCTCTTACTTGCTTCTCAAAATCCCTTTTGAGCTCTTCCAAGGCCTGGGACGGATTCATATTTTTCTTGGAGGCTTTGGATGTGGGAGCTTTGACTTTGTTGTCTTCTTCTGGTTGTATGTTTTGATCTTGTTTGTCACCAAAGTAAGATAATATAGTCTGACTCTTTTTGCGAGGTTTGCTCATGATCTCAGCCAACTACTTGAGTTTTAAACTCTTTGTTAAGGTAAGAGTCTGCTTCCAATGTGGAGAATGTACTGTCCCAAGCTTCAGGGGTTTATATAGCTGTTTTCGTAGATACTTGTAGGGACCTGTAAATTTTCAGTTCTTCCAAGGTTGTATGATAAGGGTCAAGGTGTTTACTCTTTTCCTGGCCTGTGCTCTGGTCTTTGAGTGACCGACCACAAGCAGTCTTTTCTCTCTTGGAACTGTGAGGAGGGTTTCCTTTCCACTGCCACTACAAGGTCCACCGAGCCAGCACTCCTCCTCACTCCAGGACTGCTACCCAGAACTGTGACCCAGATCCAAGCACGGGCAAAGCAAGAGAATCCTGCCTCAGCACCAGCAAAGAGATCCCTGCAGTCCCCCTCTGATCAGCCACTTGATTCCCCCTCAGTCTGTGGGCCAGAAGTGCAGGACGCAGCTACTGCCTCGACACCAGAGCTCTTCACTCTGGAACTGGTTCTGACCTAGCTCCTCTTTCACCACAAAAACAGACTTTTCCCACTGACCTTCTAAGTTGTCTTTGGCGTTCGTGGATTGAGGAGTCTGGAAACTGCCACAGCTGCCTGTGATTCATTCCTCTGAGGCCTGCTCCAGGTTCGCTGCGGCCTGTGCACCCAAGCCAAACTGAGCTCCTCTCCCTGTATGGCGCAATATGCCTTTCCAATCAACCATCCAGGCTGTCTTGGGCTGGAAATTTGTTTTACTCTGTCTTTTTATGGGTTCTGCTGCTTTAGAATTTGTTTAGAGCCAAATTTTTTACAGGTATTTGGAGGGGTTTGGGGGAGAGCTCAAGCAAGTCACTGTTTTCATGCCGCCATCTTGGCTCCAGTATTCCTGTGCTGGTTTTTCAAATTGGTGTTTACTGGTTCCCCTGCCCATATTGAGGCTCTCCGGGGGTCCTGGTGTTGGCACTTACCTGATCCACCAACCTGGGTCTCAGGATCTCCCGCTGGTATGCTGAGATGGGGCTTGCCACTGGCTTGCTGGGGTGCCACCAGTCCAGTACTGCTCCCCCTCCCCCAGAGCGAGAGGGGCCTTTCCCATTAATCCCCCAAGCTTCCTGGGCTACACGACTGCTGTGCCCTGTTTTTTTAAATTGGCTCGGGGTTTTTCCTGGGTCACGATTTTCTGGGTTTTCAGAGGTCAATGAGGGAGGAGGGTGAGAGTGACTTATTTCTTAGTCTGCCGTCTTGGCTCCCAGAAGCAGAAAATGCTACTTGTTCTCTTGTCCTGTATCCTTTGAATGATTTCTCAATTAATCATTCCTTCTCTCTCATGTTTCACATATCTTCCAGAGATTTTCCTTTCATTTCCGCCTTGTCATGTTATCTACACAGGTAAATGAAGTTAATCCACTTATTTTTGGCCTTAATGCTCCAGGAATGAATTGCTTTGACTGGTACCTGAATACAAACTTGCCTAGCCTACTAGGCCCTACTGACTAGCCCACACTAGACACCATATTTCATATCTCATTTTGCCATCTGCCTCGTGTTGTCTCCCCTCTATAAGAACATAAACTCCTTGGGAGCAGGGGCTATCTTACTTTTTGTATTTGTATTTTCATCACTTAGCACAGTGCCTGACACATACGAAGCATTTAATAGATGCTTTTCATCCATTCACTTAACTTCAGTCTTTCTCTTTTTACTAGCTACTTTCCCACTCCCTACAAACATACTCTGGTCTGCTTTATCCTTCAAAACAAAACAGAATCCAGCTGTGCACTCCAACTCTCTTCCTACATCTCTCCAGCTTTTTACTGCCGGACTCCTGGATAGAACCCTCCACGCTTTTCCCTCTATAGCTTTTATTCTCATAACCTCTTGTCTTTTGAGTTGCACACTTACCACTCCACTGACACTGTTCTCTCAAAGAATATCAATGATCTCTTAATAAGTGCTTTTTTTTCAACCTTTCTATAGCATTTGTCCCTCTCATCCTAGTCTTCTCCCTTAACTTCTGCTATACTTTCTCTCTACTTTCTTCTCTTACCTATTTGATTCCTTCTCAGTATATTGTTGTTATTTACTTCTTATCTGCTAAGCTTGGATGTTCCTTAGAACTCTGTCCTGTTTTCTTTTTTGACCTACCTTCTTCTTATTGATCCTATTATTTCCCATAGATTTCCTTATCACCTCTACGTTAGTGACTCCCAAATCTATGTCTAGCCATAATCTGTATTTCTGTATTAGAGAAGTTTACTTAAAAAATAAATTTTGCCTTGGGTCATTACATTTTTTCTTAGACTCCAAGCTTTAATTATTTGAAATTAAACTTTTTTTTTGTCAGACGGAAGATTGTTTTCTATTAATTAGTAGCAAAAATCAGTGGGCTGAAGTGTTTTAACACAAATGTCCAAAGTTTAAACAACAAACATACTAAGTAGGTAGAATTCTTAATGCAAATTTGGCCTCATAAGTATCCCTGTAACTTGAGGGGATGAAATCTGTGACTAGAATATTGCTCTGGATAGACATACTTTATTCAAAAGTAACTAGATATGTGAAGACAATTATATACTAAGTGTATAATTGGCATGATATACTAATAAGGCATACTTATATGAGGTAATCTAGGAGCCAAAAAGGAGAAGTATGGTAGAGAACATTAGGATAAAGATCAACAGAGGGACAAACAAAAGTCATTTTGTCATTGGAGTGAGTACACCACATACCACTTGGACAGAAAAAGGAAATAGGTGGGCAAGTCAGAAAACAGATAATAGAGGTGTAATGTAGCAATGATGGCAGTTTTCAGTTAACCTAAGCATCTGCTGGAGTTCTGTCTGCCAAAAGCAGGGCTACTAATAACTTCCTGATTTTCTATAATCATAGTTTCATCCTTTAAAAGGTGGGAGAACCAACAAGGGAAATTTTTATATTCGATTTGTTTCTTGCTAACAAGGAAGAGCTGTTTGCTGGGGTAGAAGCAATAAAACCTTGGGGGAAAGTAAGCATTTACTGCTAGAATTTGTGATGAAGGAGATTTTAATGATAAGTGCTTTTTTTTTTTAGCCTTTCTGTAGCATTTGACCCTCTCATCCTAGACAGTCTTCTCACTTAACTTCTCCTATACTTTCTCTCTACTCTCTTCTTCTACCTATTTGATTCCTTCTCAGCATATTTTGCTGTTGTTATTCACTTCTTATTCACTAAGCTTGGATGTTCCTTAGACCTCTGTCCTGTTTTCTTTTGTGGTTGGCATCCTCTTACATGAGCCCTAGATTTTGGAAAAGTAGATTTTAAAGGGTTTCGGGACAGGCAAGATCCAAAACTCTAAAATTTCCCAGAGGAAATCAGTCCAGGAAGAATGGGAAGTTCTCAGTAATAAAATTATGAAGACATAATCAGATGAAGAAGAAAATGAAAATTGTTTGAAATGACTAATGTAAATGTCCAGGGAATTTCCCAATCAGTGTGGATATTCTAAGGATGTGTCCAAAAGGTAGAAGAAAGGGTGGGCAACAGGGAATGGATATTAAAAGTTTGGTGTGGTCTTTCCAAAGAAGTGTTGAGTGCTAAAACTCTGAATGAGTGGAGACCAGTGAAAGAAGCTGAGAATAGTAAAAAGGGGTGTTTCTAGCTCTCTTGGGGGAAAAGAACAGAATGAAAGAAAGGATAGTGATGCCATCTGAAATGGATGAGATGATGATAAGTGATCAAAGAAAGAAGGAAAAGCTGCTTTATTCTTATTCTGCTTCTGTTTTGTTTCTCCTCTTAAGGAGAATGACCTTGTATGATCAATGACAACAAAAATGGCAAATGGCAAGTTGATAAGCAAGATAAGTAAGGAGATAGAAAAATAGCAACTAGTTACCCTTGGTGAATTTATATCAACTGACCCAGAGGAATTACATCCTTCAGTACTGGAAAAACTGGAAGATGCATGCTGAGCCACTAGCAGTAATATATGCAAGATGGAGAATGGAGAGGGATCATAGGATTGGAAAAGGAAAAATATTGTCTACCTTTGAAAAGGCTGTCCTGATTTTAAAAAAAGAGTCTGCAAATTATAGACTAAGGAGCTCAACTTCAATTCCAGGGAAAAAAAAAAACAACTCTAAAATGGATCATTAAAGAAATAGTTAGTGAATATCTAAGCAAAGTAAGTGATGATTACAAGGAGCCAGAAAGGGTTCATCAAGTACAGGTCATGATAGATTATCTTTATTTCCTTGCATTCAATAGAATTTATGCATATGCATTTAATAAATAGTATTTTATACTATTCTTTTGAAAAAATGAAGAGATGTAGGCTAGGTGAGACTACAATTAGATGAATTTAAAACTGTTTGAATGACTGAATTTAAAAAGTAGCTGTTGGTAAATTATTCTAAGTCAAATTGACAGGAGATATAGGGGTATACCCAAGGGATCTGTACTTGGCCTTATGCTATTTAAGTCATTTTTTCAATGACTTGGCTAAAGATATATACACTCTGCTTATCTAATTAATAAATGACACAGATCTACAGGGAGGGGAGAGCTAACACATTGGAAGGCAGAGCCTGCCCTGGTAAGATCACATTGCTGTGTTCATTTTGGGGCAAGACTCTTTAAGAAGGTATGCAGAGGTGAGTAGTGAGGATGCCAAATGGCCTTGGCTCTGTATCATGTGGATAGTTGGAAGGAACTGGAGATTTCTAGTCTGGAGAAGAGAAGATTTAGGGCAGACAGGTTAGTTATGTTTAAATATTTGAAGGGCTGTCATGTGGAAGAGGGATTATCCTTGTTCTGATTGGTGCCAATTAGAACTACCAGAATTGGCTACCAGGAGTAGTGGGGGATGTTTAGACGATGTCAGGAAAATCTTCCTGATGTAAAGAATTGACCAAAAGTGAAATGGACTGCTTCTAGAGTTGGTAAGCTGTCCTTCATGGAAGTCATCAAGCAGAGGTTGAATATCTACTTGTCTGATATTCCTTTTGGATTTTGGGGTAGGGATTCCTTTTGGATATGGGTTGTTCTGAATGGCCTCTGATGTTCCTTCCCTCTCTAAAATTCTGTGATTCTCATTTTTTAATTAACTGAAAGCCAGTAAGTCAGCAGTCTAAAATTGCATTACCAAACAGTGTGTAATTTTGGGCAGTGTGTTGGCAGTAATAACCCTCATCCCCCAATTACTCCCCTTTGTCATAAGCTCCAGATGTTTTTGTAGCATACAACATAGGCATTAATTAAATAGCCATTTAATTAAATGGATCAAAAGAACTAAACAATTTCAATGTAAAAAGGCCAAACACTTTTTCACAGTTGCTGATTTTTACAACTAGTTGGGAAACTTATTTAATTATAACTTGAAATAAAGTAGCCTTACTGGAGTTGAAAACTGAAAAAGCAAATGGAAAGTGAAAATTGTAAACATCATTAGTTCTTAACTAAAATTAAAATGGTTAGCATTAATAGTGTCAATCATAAATAAAACTGTGTTGATAGATTTTGAAAAGCATTATATGCAGCAAAGTGAAAGAAGATAAATCTTGTTGGTTTTAGTTCTTAATAAATTAAATTGTTAACTAAACTACACTAAAACTTTAAATATAGATAATATTAAGATACAAATATAAATTTTCAGGTAATTGAAATGTAAGTGCCAGAGTGTAAGCTTCTTGAAGGTAAGCAGTGGTTATTTTTGTTTGTTTGATCATTGTATTTGTACCACTCAAGTGCTTAATAAATGTATATTTTAAATTGATTTACCTTATCTCATTTTGAAAAAAAGTATTTATACAGATAGATTCTTAGGGGAAACATTTATAAAATTTAGAAACAGATTTTTCTCTCTTCTAAAAAACTTCCCCTTAACTCTCCTTCTTAAGCTGTCATCCCATTTTTCACCTTCCTTTATTATTTAACATCTAGAAAGAGCCCTCTGTGCCTTCACTCTTCAAATCTTTGCAACCTATACTGAAATCTATTCCTCTTAAAAGTAACTGATTTCCTTCTAATATCATATCCAGTGACCTTTTTCTGCCCTTCGTTGCCCTTAACCTCTTTGAAGTATTTGAAACTTTTGACTGCCTCCTTATTACTCTCTCTGTCCTTGCCTTCTGTGACATTGTACTCATCCAGTTCTCTTACTCAGCAGACTTGTATCTCTTGTACTTTGCTAGTTATTTTTCAACCTTTCTTTTCCCTATCTAGTCAGTCCAATCCAATAAACATTTAGTAAGTGCCTACTGTGTGCCAGACAGTCACTCAGGTTTGCAGCCTCCACCCTTCCCATCCCCCTATTTAATCATTTGCCAAGTCTTGTTGATTCTACTACACCAACAACTTCTATTTGTCCCCTTCTCTCCATTCTCACAGCTCCTCACTTGTCACTTCCTCAATAGCTCCTGTCCTTCCACCACAAGCTGCCAGATTATAGTCTTAAATATAAGAAAATGTATATGCATCTGTTCCCTCCAATCCCCCATCCCCCAGCCTGCTCTTCAGGGGAGATATTGTTTTGTTTTTGTCTTTGGGTCCATACCACCTATCATAAGTGTGTTGCACGTAGTAGGTGCTTAATACATACTTGTTGAGTTGAATTATATGTTGATTCACTTGTTTTATTGATAGTTATTTTAATTATGATCATCTTTAAAAAGATATTAGTATCAAGAAAGATGGATTTTTGGTTCAGGGAGTTGTCTTTAAAAGGAGTTTCCCTAATGAAATCCGGCTTGCTTTCTCCCCAGTCTTTAATTCAGGGCTCTGTGTGTCTGTGTGTCTGTGTGTATGTGTGTCTGTGACAAAGACAGACAAATAGAGAGACAGAAATACAGAGAGAAAGAGAGAGACAGAGAAACTATACACACTCATGGACTAATTAGCTCAATGGGCTGTCTTTCTATTCGAGGGCATATCTTAGTCTAGACAATAAGTAGTTGGTTTTTCCTATTTGAATAATAAGATTGATCTTTTTTGAGTGATTGTAAATCTGATATAGGAGGCTCTGCAGTCTTCAAGGGCTTGAGGCAGTCAGTAGAATTTCACTGGCAAAAAGGAACACATGGAGAACCTTCCCTCTCAGTCAGTCTTCTTTTTGTTCTCTGTACTGAACATCCTTTATGATAGTGGCTTTGGTGAGCCCACTCTCATCCTGTTTTAGGATGATTTGACATTCATAATCAGAAGACCACTGAACAAAGTTGTTTTTGTTACATTTGTCAAGTAATTTTGTATGATCTTGGCATATGCACAGGGTATACTTTGTTGTATAGGCTGCATTTGGTTCTACTGAATCAAATGCTTTTTTTAAATAGTCAAACAACAAGAAACACAGTGAGATCGTCTGTATCTTTCAGCTGTGTGACTGTAAAGTTGTGGCCTCCTATAGAGTATCATTTTGGTAGCCTGCCTGTCTCATACTTCTCAGTCTCCTTTTTTCTGCCATGTTACACACACTTACCTGTGAGTGTCTCCTAAGGCTCTGTTCTAGGCTGTCTTCTCTTTTCCCTCTAAACTCTAGCCTGGTGATCTCATCAGCTCCCATGAGTTCAATTATCATTTCTGTGCAGTGATTCCCAAGTCTATTTATCTAGTCTTAGTTTCTCTTATAAGATCCAATCCCACATCAGTACTTACCTGTTAGACCAGGCCTGCACAACATATGGCCCTTAGGCTACAAGCAGCCCCCAAAGGATTTCAGGTGGCCTCTGAAAAATGTAGAGGATATAAAAGAAAGTAAAGATGTAATGAGTCTTTTGTCGGTGTCCCACTTAACCCACCTGCCACTAGTCACTATTGTGCCTATCATGTAACTTGGTGGGTGGGTTGCCACTGCACACACTCTCCTGTTTGTTACATGACTCACAGCAACCAACCATTGTCAGTCTGTCTCTAGTCTGAGAGGAGCAAGAGTCATCTTTTTGCTATGTTTTTGGTCATTACTAAATGTAGACAGTAAAGAAAACCTTAACAAGTATATTAAAACTTGTATCACTTAGCAAAGTAATTTTTTAAACATTGATGTGATTTCATGATAAAAATCTTAAGTAATAAGTGTAATTAGTTGAAATTTCCCTTTTTAAAATATGGTTTATTTGCTAAATAGTTTAATCATTAATTAATTATACCTTTACTTGGAAAGTGAGCCACTAAAAACCTGTCTGTGGCCTGAAGTTTAGCCTATTTTAATTTTGGCCCCTACCTATTGACAAGTTGTGTGGGTCTGTATTAGACATCTTGAACTGGTTGTCCTGTAGGCATCTCAAACTCAGCATCCAAAGCAGAACTCATTATCTTTCCTCTCCAGACCTCCTTTCTTCCCAGTTTGCCTATTAGTGTTGAGAGTACCACCATCCTCCCAGTAACTCATATTTAAAACCTTGGTGTCATCTTTGACTACTTACTTTTCTTCACCCTACATTTCCAATCATTACCTAGTTTTGTCATTTCTGTTTTCCCAACATATCTCTCATTTCCCTTTGTTTCAATTGTACTGTTTCAAGCAGTCACTTCTGTCACCAAGACTATTGCAACAGCCTTCTAATTGCTGTTCATGCCTCAAGTTTTTCCCCATATCCTCCCCACAGCTACTGAATTGATTTTTCTAAAAAGATAAAACCTCCTTCATAAAATCCTATTACTTAAGGATCAGTTATGAAGTCTTTTGGTATTCAAGGCCCTTCATGAATTAGCCATTTCCTGCATTTCCAGTTTTCTCACACTTTCCTCTACGCATTTTACCATCTAGCCACATTGGCCAATTTGCAGTTGGTTGTAAATGGCACTCCATCTCTCATCTCTGTACATCTGTACAGACTGTCTTCCGTGCCTGGAATTATCTTGCTCCTTATCTCTGCTTCTCAGCATCCACTGCACCACCTCTTTGCCTCTGAAGGAATATAACTTTAGTAGGTAAGGAACTTGCAGTTAGAGGTACTGGGAAAGCCTCCTAAAGGAGGTGACCTTCGCATTTCAGTGAAGTTTTAGAAGAAACTGGGAATGACAAGAATCTGCTCAACACTTTACTCTTACATCATTAATATGAGAAAAGGAATTTATGTATTTATTAATTTTGTAATTTGATTAGGCATATTCTTCTTTAGTATCCAATCGGTATTTAAGCTAAAAATGTTGAAATTTTCTGGTATTAAATTTTCTATTTTAGCATTGAATTGGTACAGCTTGATGCTTCTTTTTATCTATACCAGTGTTTGGAAAAAGTTACATAGAAAAAGATAAAAATTCAACAAAAGTCCCTTTGATTCAAGTTTATAGTCTATTTTAGCTTATCTTTATGTTGCCCTTCTTTCACAAATAGCTAAACTGTAGCCCACTTAATTCTGATTAGTTTAACAATTTTCTCAAAAGGTCTTATAAGCCCAAATTATCTATGGAAAAAAAGCTCTTCTTTTTCTCATGAAAGCTGAATTTGGTTTTCACTTAGGGTTTTTCTTTTGTGTAATCTTTGCTATTTTTTTCCCTTAATTAATTTATTTTTAGTTTTTAACATTTACTTCCATAAGCTTTTGAGTTTTACATTTTCTCCCCTTTCCTCCTCCCCTCCCTCCCCAAGATGGCATGCAATCTGATATAGGCTCTATATATACATTCCTATTAAGCATATTTTCATATTAGTCATGTTGTAAAGAAGAATTAGAACCAATAGAAGGACCCAGAAGAAAGAAGAAACAAAACAAAACAGAAGGAAAAAAAAGAGCAAATAACATGCTTCGATCTGCATTCAGACCCCATCGTTCTTTCTCTGGATGTGGATAGCATTTTCCATCATGAGACTTTTGGAGATGTCTTAGATCCTTTCATTGCTGGGAAGAGCTGAATCTATCAAAGTTAGTCATCACACAACATGGTTGTTATTGTGTACAATGTTCTCCTGGTTCTGCTCACTTCACTTAGCATCAGTCCATTTCCAAGTTTTTCTGAAGTCTGCTGGCTCATCATTTCTTATAGCACAATAGTATTCCATTACATTCATATACCACAACTTGTTCAGCCATTCCCCAATTGATTGGCATCCCCTCAATTTCCAATTCTTTGTCACCATCTTTGCTATTTTTTTAATCCATTGAATTTCTTTTACAATTCATTTGTATTAACTATCATCTACAAAAGCTAATTGAATGGTTTTCTTGGGACTTGGTTTAAATTCACTTATTTCATGTACAAAAGTTTGCAGAAAATCTGGCTTTTAATTGATTTTTAATTAATTTTAATTGTTTTGCCCAAGATCTTAAAGCATTTTCCTCTCATAAAATTGGTGATGTTGCGTAATTAAAATGATAGAGTCTTGTAGTAACTGAATTAGTGCATAGTGAATTTAATTTTAGTTTGAGTTTTATCAGTGCTTTGTATTTGTAAAATTTTAGATTGTCATGGGGAGTTTTGTAAGAAAATTAATGGTATCACCACAGTAAAGAGCTTATAGAAAGAAAAAAGTCTTTCATTACTGTTTCAGGGTCTCTCAGAAGCATCTATCAGTTTTTTTCCCTAATAATGTGTTTCTATGTCACTATGTAGTTATTCTTTACTCATACCAGTTTTCACAACACTCTTATTCCTAGGACTTTTTAATAATACCTTAACATTTACTTATATCTGATCCTTATTGCCACAAAAGTTTTGGGAAATTGTTATCTCAACACATTTTTAGATTTTTTCTTTAAAAAAAACCATCCTACATCTTATCTTTAAAGTGAATAGATCCATTTTTGAGTTTTTTTTGTAATTAATTTTTAAAAACCGATTAAGGAAGACAATGTATTTAACTCGTAACTTGCCCTGAAAAAGACCCCTAGGAAGACAAATATGAATGTTGCCATATTTGGTGTCCTAAATACATGTTTATTTTTCTTAGCATCTTGAGTTTTATAAATAATGTTACTTGAAATTGTCATCCATTCACCTCAACAAGAAAAAATACCATAGCCACTGAGTAAGTAAAAGAATATACACAGTTTAATAGCTTTTTGGACATAGTTTCAAATTGATTTCTAGTATGACTGGATCAGTTCACAGCTTCACTGTGAACATTTTTTCCCACAGATTCTTCAGCATTTATCATTTTTCCTTGTTTGTCAGCTTTGTCAGTCTGAGGAGTGTGAAGTGGCATTTCAGAATTGTTTTGATTTGTATTTCTCTAATTAATAGTGATTTAGAGCATTTTTTATATGACTATTGGTACCTTGAATTTCTTCCTTTGAAAATTGCCTATTCATATCGTGTGACAATTAATGAATTAGGAATGACTTTTATTCTTATAAATTTGAATCAATTCCCTATATGTCTTAGAAATGACCCTTATCAGAGAAACCTGCTGCAAAGATTTTTTTCTCCTATGTACTTCTTTTTAAAATTTAACTGCATTGTTTTTTTGAAAAAAAGTGTTTAAATTTTATGTAATCAAAATTGTTCATTTTACCTCCTGTATTCCTCTTCCCATTCTAGATTGGAGAAATAATTTCTTCTATAATCCTTTTATTTATATATGATGGCGACCTTTATATATAAATCATATACCTATTTGGAGCTTATCTTGGTATATACTATGAGATGTCAGTCTATATCTAGTTTCTGCCAAATTGCTTTATAGTTTCCCTAGCAGTTTTTATAGAATAATGGATTCTTGCTCTGGTAGCTACAGGCTGCTGTGCTCATTTGCATCTGTGTGTTGTGTACCTAATCTTTTCTACTGATCAGCTTCTGTATCTCTTAACCAACATCAAATTGTTTTCTTAATTATTGCTTTGTTGGATAGTTTGACATCTGAAACTGCTGGGCCCTTTTCCTTTCCATTTTAAAAATTATTTCCTTTGAGATACTTAATCTTTTTTTCCCTCCAAATGAATTTTGTTACTGTTTTTCCAGTTCTGTAAAGTTTGAGTGGTGTGATACTAAGTAAATAAATCTGTTAAGGTAGTTTTGCCATTTTTATTATATTGGCCCAGCCTACTCATGAGCAGTTAATATTTCTGAAGTTATTTAAATCTGTCTTTATTTTTGTAAAGCAAATTTTATAGTTGTATTCATATAGCTCTTGTGTGTGACTTGAAAGATAGATTTCTAAGTATTTTATACTTTTTATAGTTATTTACATTTTCCTTAATTATTTTAAGTGTAATTCTATTTTTTCCCACTGGATTTTGTTGGTAATACACGGAAATGCTGAGGGTTTATTTTGTCCTACACATTTGCTACAATCATTCATTTGTTCATTTATCTTTTTAGTTGACTCTCTAGAATCTTATATCATCAGCAAAAAGTGATAATTTTATGTTTATTCTTCCAGTTTCTTTTTTTTTAAATAGTATTTCCAGTACTATATTGAATAGTAATGGTGATAATGGACATCCTTGCTTTTATCCCTGATTGTACTGGAAAGATATCTAGTTTGTCCCTATTATAGATATTGCTGGCTTTTCATTTTAGATAGATACTACTTATCATGTGAATGAAAAAATCTCTTTATTACTATGCTTTCTAGTGTTTTTTTAAAAATAGGAATGTTTCTTGTCAGAAGCTTTTTCTGTATCTGACATAATCTTATGATTTTTGTTGGTTTTGTTAATATGATCAATTATGTTTATATCTTTTTAAATATATAAAACATACTCTGTGTTCCTAGTATCAATCTGGCCTTCACACTGTATAGTTTTTGTGATATGTTCTGTAGTTTCCTTGCTATTATTTTATTTAGAATTTTTGCATTATTATTCATTTAGTGATTATTGATCTATAGTTTTCGTTGTTTTTATTCTCCCCAGTTTAGGTATCAAGACCATAATTAGATCATTTTAGGAATTTGGTAGGACTCCTTTTTCTTTATTTCCTTAAGCATTTTATGTAATATTAGGATTAGCTCTACTTTAAATAAATGTTTCATAAAATTCATTTGCAAATTCATCTAGTAACAGATTTTTTTTCTTTTAGAAGTTCATCTATGACTTTTTAATTTCTTTTTCTGAATTTTGGTTTAATCCTTTATTTTCTTGGTCTATTGTTCTGGGCATTTTATATTTTTGTAATTATCCATTTCACTTGGCAGTTTTATTGGCATATTTAGCACAATAATTTTTGACAGTTTCTTTTATTTCTTCATTGGCTGTGAATTTATCTTTTTCACTTTTAATACTGGTAGTTTGATTCTTTTTAAAAATCAAGTTAGGTAATGCTTCATTTTATTGATTCCTCTTCCCCCACAAAAGCTCCCAGTTTTATCTGTTAATTCAATAATTTTGTTTTGCTTTTACCTTGTCAGTCTCATCTTTGTGTTTTAGCATTTTTATTTTGAAATTTAATTAGGGGTTTTAAATTTGTTTTCCAATTTCTTTTAGTTGCATACACAATTTATCTGTTTTATTGATGAAAGAATTTAGACATAAATATTTCCCCCCCAAATTGCTTTGTTTACATCCCTAAAATGTTGGTGTATTTTCTCATTGTTGTCATCTTTAATGAAATCATCCATTGTTTCTATAAATTGTTCTTTTATCCACCCATTCTTTAGAATTAAGTTATTTAGACTCTAATTTAAATTTTTTATCAGCCCTTTATTGAATATAATTTTATTACATTATTACCTTGTATTGTTTAGTAGTGTGTTGCTTTTCTGCCTTTCTTTGTGAGGTTTAAATGCCCTAATGCATGGTCAGTTTTTGTAAAGGTACCATGCACAGCTGAGAAATAAGTACACTCATTTTTGTTACCATTTACTAATCTCTAGAGACTTATATCTAACTTTTCTAAAATTTTATTTAGGTACTTAATTTCTTTTTTAAAAAAAATTACTTTTGGGGCAGCTAGGTGGCACAGTGGATAGAGCACTGGCCCTGAAGTCAGGAGGACCTGAGTTCAAATCTGGCCTCAGACCAAACAATTGACACTTACTAACTGTGTGACCCTGGGCAAGTCACTTAACCCCAGTTGCCTTAAAAAAATTATTTTTATTTAGATCTGAAAGGGGGTAAATTGAGGTCTCTAATAGTGTATCATCCCAGTGATATGAGACCATAACCATCACAGGGACTGAAGGGACAAGTTAGAAAAACTTGAAAAGAAGGTGAATGTGGGCTCTTGATGGTCAGGGGCTCTGAATTCCTTTGAGAAATCATAGGTATTTGGGGGTGGGAGGAAATCAGTATCCATCTAGGAGAAAGATGAGGCCATTGGTGGGAGGGCTGAGATGAAGGCTTCTGAGATGAAGGTGGGCTTCTGGTGCTGATGCTCCTAGTTGGGCCCTGCAGCCCTTGGGGTCTAGGTGGCAGACAGGCTGGGAAGTAGAGGAAACAAGTATTTTTAGATAGTGACCATAATAAAAGCTCTATCTCGTTAAAAATATCACAGTCATTTAGCCTCATATTTGTTCAAGCCAAATATTTTCAGAGGTGAAATAGAGGTAGGTTCCTTGAGGTCAGGTACATCATTGCATTACCTTGAAGCACTTAGGCACAGGTTCTTGAATAGAAACTAAGAAATATGTGCTGAATAAATGAATGTGAATGTTTGTATATATCCATGAAGAGCTTTAGTACTCCTTTCCCTACTTCTTTTGTTTTGTTCTTTTGGTTATTTGAGGGCACTTTAAAAAAATCCTAAAGGCATGTGATTAAATAGCTTTATGTGTTATAGAAATGTTTCCTTAAGTATGAGCATGCCAGCTTTTGTCTACTCTTGTGAGATCTCAAATTCAATCAAGCTGGTCATTTGGTTTTCTAGGCCTGTCATTCAACCAAAAAGGGATATAGAGGCTCTTCTGGGTTATTGTTCTTACTTTAGGGTCCATAGGAAATTTCTGGTCTTTTCAAAATGTAATATATCCTTGTTTTGTGTAATACATTAATGGAAATGCCACTGTAACTAAATGAAAGCCACTGAAAGGAGATTTGAATGTTTACAATCCTCTTATGTAATTCTGTTGAATTCTATTGTATATTCTAATTCATTAATTGAGGAGGAAAGGAAGAACACTGGCATGACATGTCTTCCATTATCATACAAATGGAATATGATATTTTTAGACTTGTTGCCAGTTTCAATCTGGACAGAATATCCATTTTATGCACATATATTGGTCTCTATGAGATTTTATGTATTCAAGATATTATCATAGTATAAAAGTGACAAGCATTGAGAGCTTGCATGTGGTATGTGTTTGTATGTGGAGAATATTGTGTTTCAACAGTGATCTTAGTCTTATGATGTGCTTATGTTACTTTAAAGCTTGAGTGATTATTTCCTGGGTTTTTGTGTTGCCTTGGGTACCAAACTTTCTAGAAATTGGGTGACCAGGGGCAGCTAAGAATGAGATGCAGCATGAAAAGGAATAAGAACTTTGAAGACTTGAAGCACTTGATAAAAGGGAGTTATCTGAGTCTCTCTAACATTAAAGAAAATGCTTTAGAGTTCGGAGAAGACACAACCTTCACTGCAATGGAGCTTAACACTTAAACTGCTAAGTTGAGCAAATATATGTGATATTTCTATTCCCTAGGAGGTAGTGATGTCTTGAAAATAATGTTGCTTTGGAAACAACAACATAAGATACATTTTTGCAAAGGAAAATATGTCATTCTGTCTTCAAAGAAAAGAAGATATAGAGATAGTTGTGCTAATTGGTATAACTGTGATGGAGGATTAAGGTGGGTCTGGGGAGAGAAAGACCATGAGGAATATGCTTTTGTAAATTCAGTAAGTTGGATCACACTGTTTATTCTTCTTTTGACTACTCTCATTCTCCTCTCCCATCCCCATTCCCTTTTATATTGCCCCAATCCCACAACAATCTTCTCGTATATCTGCAGTTTAATTCTGGCCTCAGGGCCAAATTTTAGGTTCATACTGGTAACGGTGGAAATACATTTAAGCATAGGCTGCAGGGCTTATTTCTGTGATTAGTCTTTCCATAATCAAAGCAAAGTATAGAAAGCTCTAGTAAGAGAAAAATTACCACATTGTTTAAAAGACATATATTCTTAGTATATTATCTCATATGTGCCTGGGCAAAGTAGACCTCCTACTGTTCAACTCTTTCCAACTCATTTCCTACAAAATTCCTGATTGGTGGTCTACTCTGCACAGTTTTACATGCAAATAGAAATAGATGCACTTTCTCTCTCTAGGGTCAGGGGTAGGGTAGTTTTGCTTAATAAGGGAGCCATTAGTACATCCTTTGATTGTTTTAGGTTTTGTTTAGTTTCTTGGGGGGAAGAATTTGATTTTGTGGAAGTGTACTGCATTTTATCTCTTTTTCATGCCTCATTTTCTTTTAAAGTTTTATCGTCATTGTTTAAAATAGTGGTTGAGCTTGAAAATAGGTGTGCAGAGTTTGAGTGTCACGGAGCACAAGGAAAAGAAATATGAGACACAGTATAAACAAAATCCTCAAAATCTTTAAAGATATAAAGATGACAACTTGTTCACATTAAAAATACCAAGACAAAGCATTAATTGACTACATGCATTGTACATTTTGACCAAGTTCATTTGGATGAGGGGACAATAACTGAAATGTGTTGGCATTCATTTGCAGTTCTCTATATGATTGAATTGAAATAATTCTCATTAATGGGGCAAGAGGGGATGGCATGGAAAATCTACTGTTCAAGGGTTGGAGGAAGAGTGAGGCCAGTCTGAATTATATTGGTTGAGAGGTGAGAGGTGATCTTAAGGCTGTACAATGAGGGATCAACACTTCTACTATGATAAGGTAAAGGGGAAGAGGAAGGTGGTCCAGAAATAGATTGAACATGGGAAGAATTTGTGTTCTGTGAATATGATGTGCTGTATAGGAACTGATTATAGTGTTAATATGGTTTTTAGGTTTTTTCAGAACTGTTAAATACTCATGAATAGATATATATTGTACTATCAGTTTATATGTGCTTGTAAAAGAACAATCTATTGGCCAGAATTCTTTTGTTATGTTAAGCTTTCTTCATATTACTTATTGTTATAAAAATGTTAAAATTTAAAGTTTTTGAAAGCCCTGCCTCCTGGCCAGGCTCTCAGACAACCCAGGACAGAACTCTGGGGTTCCTTCTCATACCTGTCAGATTGGCACAAAATGGAAAATAGGCACACTTGTGTGATGTTGGTGGTGCTGTGAATTGCTCCAGCTATTCTGGAAAGCAATTTGGAATCATGTCCACAAAGTTACTAAGTTGTGCACATCCAACTTTATAACTACTAGGCTTATACCCTAAAGAGATCAAAAGAGAGGATAAGGACCCATATTTACAAAAAATATTCATAGCAGCATATAGTGGGAATAAGTATCTTAATAATGTGAGTAATTCTATTTTATTTTAAGCTTCTATTTTGTGACAAAGTATTTATTGTATAAATTGTTTTTCTGTAATGAGGTCTTGAGTGGTGTAGTTTGGCAATGACATATGTGTCCCCAAAATTTGATAAACAGTTACTAGTAATGTATGAATCTCATATTTGGTAAACAACTACTAATGATGTATGTGTCCCAAATGATAAATACGTGCTGAAGACATAAGCTTTGATTGTTCCCTTTCGTGATAAATTTAGATTAATCAATTATAAACCCAACTTAGTTGTTATTTGTAAATGCCCTTAGCCAGAACCATAAAAACCCACTTGAAGCCCCAGTGCTTCTAGATCATGACCAGGATAATTTCTGCACTCAGAAAATTTGAATATCTGCTTTCACTCAGAAATCCTGTCTGATTGACAAAAGATTTGTCAGAATGCCACCTTGGAGGGAGAGATGTAATCTCAGGCTGGGCAAAGAGAGAATCTTGTCATGAACACCAGTAGGAGACATGCTTTCCAGGACCTTAGGCAGGTGATTTGTTCCTAGAAAATTTGATATTTGTATTGTTGAATAGTCAATAAAGTTTGATTGCATATGCTTTGATGAAAATAAGCATTAATGTACTGTAAGCCCTAATAAACATATGTGATGAAAAAACGAACTCTTCCTTTTTCTGGATGTACTATATTATTGATTCAATAATGTTGAACTCATAGCCAACAGCACTATAACTTATATCTAAACGAAGCTTATCTAACCCACATATTTTCTCGATAAGGCACATCATAGCTTTTTTGCACTCAGGAACTAGATAGCACTTTAGCACTATGTTGGGGGGCCTTTTTATATAGCAAAATCACACAAAAAAGTGCAAAAACGCGGCACAAAATAGACCATGGGAAGGACAGTTGCTTATAGCATAGGAACGAAACAAGAAGGCAGAGCATCATTTTGTTCAGCCTAAGCTGGGAACTTGTATGTCAGGCAACTCAGAATTCTCACCATTCTGTGCATGACCTTGAAAATGCCATGAGGATTGATTTTGGGGTTAAAAATAAATTTTAGGGAGTAGACAAATTCACATATATGGAATCCTTTAGTAATGAGGGTTGACTGTATATGTGTGTGTGTGTGTGTGTGTGTGTGTGTGTGTGTGTGTGTGTGTGTGCACGCATGTCTTTGTATTTTACATCAAATCAGCTTTGGTATTCACATCTCTTCAGAGCCCTTTGCTCCTCTGGAAGGCAGAGCTGTAAGCTCCAGAAATGGAACTCTTCCATTTAAGGAGGGGGTCCAGGCAGTCAGCTCTTCATTTCCCACTTGGCACACCTTTGGACTTCTCCATCATGCCTCTGTCCTGGGAACCTTCTCTCCCCGCAGGCCCCCAAAGCTTTTCCGATTACTTTTGTGTATTATTTTCTCTATTAGATTATAAGTTCCTTGAGGGCAGGGACTGTCATTTTTATATTTGTAGCTCAAGTTCTTAGCACAGCGCATAGTGTTTAATAAATTGTTTATTGATTGAACGACTGACATGATTCCTACTACAAAGTCAGTATGAGAGAATGTCTTTGGACAGAGGACATGTTCACTCTGATCTTTGAGAAATCTTTCTCTGGAGACTTGCATTGCTTTGAGGCTTCTTTGAGAAACTAAAGATACCTATTTGACTGCCCTTTTTTCCCCTTGCAGATTTCCCTACGGCAAGTATAGGTATAAGAGAGAAAGTGTTTTGTTTATGTTATTTTTTACTTTCTTGAGCTGCTATGTCATTAGGACTGGAAACTTCACCTTCTACCCTAATAATATCAGCATTTTATTTTGTTTGTAATAGTATTTGATTTCCCCCAAATTATATGTAAAGACAGTTTTTAACATTCATTTTTACAAGATTTTGAGTTCCAAACTTTTCTCCCTCCTTTCCTTTCTTCCTAAAGTGGTAAGCAGTTTGATGTAGATTATATATGTGCAGTTATTTAAAACACATTTCCATGTTAGTCACAGTTGTGAAAGAAGAAACAGTTCAAAAGGAATAAAACCACAAAAAAAGTGAAAAAAGTATGCTTCAATCTGCAAAGTCCATCAGTTCTTTATCTGGTTGTGGATAACATTTTCCATCATGAGACCTTTGTAGTTGTCTTGGATCACTGTGTGGCTGAGAAGAGCGAAGTCATTCATAATTGATTGTTACACATTATTGCTGGTATTGTGTACAATGTTTTCCTGGTTCTGCTCATTTCACTTTGCATCAGTCCATACAAGTCTTCCTAGTATACCTGCATTTTAAATGCAAGAACCAACAATAACCCTGATTAGTATTAAATTTTCCATTTTTTGAACTTTTTGTGGTGTCAAAAACCATAAAACTTTGGCCAGATTTAGAAATAATCAAGATTAAGTGTGATTTTGGACCCATATAATCAAAGTTTTTCAGTTTCAATTTCAAGTACTGAACTTTGGTATATAGGAAAGAGGGGTTGAGAGCTTTACCACCAACCTGCCATCAGATGTAGAGTTGAACATTCTCATTAGGACAGTAAAGTAAAAGTCAATTGCAAACAGAAATTTCATTTAAACCACTAAAAGATCCCTCGTGTTATCTCCAGTTTCCCCTCCTACCTCTCTCCTATTGCTATTAGCCAGCTCACAGTCTAATAAGGGAGGCAACATTCAAACAACTGCAAGGAGCCCTTCCCAGTCCCCCTTAAGGGTGGTGCCTTCTTACTGGTGATTATCTCCAATTTATTATACACACACATATAGTATGTATGTGTGTGTGTGTGTGTGTGTGTGTGTGTATACATATATATATATATATGTATACACACAGTAGATATATGTTTTTATGTGTATACATATATATATATATATATATAAATTGGAGAAAATCAATAGTACGAAAACATTAACATTTGTGTGTTATGTGTATAAGATATGTGGGGGCAGCTAGGTGGCACAGTGTATAGAGTACAGGGCCTAGAGTCAGGAATACCTGAGTTCAAATCCAGCCTCAGATAGTTATTAGCTGTGGGGTCCCTGGGCAAGTCACTTAACCCTGTTTGCCTCAGTTTCCTCATCTGTAAAATGAACTGGAGAAGGAAATGGAAAGCCACTCCAGTATCTTTGCTGAGAAAATCCCAAAATGCGGTCATGAACAGTTGGACATGACTGAACAACATATTATATGTGTGTGGATATATACACACACATGCATGTGTATCTATGTATATATGTGTGTGTGTGTATATATATATATCTTGTATACATGCAGTGTGTACAATATGTATACCTTGTATATATCTACATGTAAATATACATATGTGTATGCATATATTTTATGTATACATGTATATACACATACAAAATACATGTATGATAAATTGGAGATAAACAACGGATGAAAGGCACTAGTATTAAGGGGGATTGGGAAAGATTTCTTGCAGAAGGTAGAATTTTAGGAAATGAAGAACAGGAAGGAAGTCAAGAAAGCCTGGAGGCTGAGATGAAGAATGAGAGAGCTTCAGACATGAGGGACAGCCAGTGAAAATTCATGGAGTCCAAATATGAAATGTCTTGTGTGAGGAACAGCAAAAGAAACCAGTTTCACTTGGTGGTACAGTATGTGCGAGTAAATAAGGAATAAGATGACTGGAAAGGTGGAGATGGGGGAGATTATGGAGGGCTTGCAGCACCAGAAATTTTCTTTCTGATTGTGTAGGTGATAGGGAGTCGCTGTAGTTTGTTGAGTAAGGGAAGTACCAGTCATACCTATGCTTTAGAAAGATCACTGACAGCTAAGTGGAGGATGGATTGGAGTGGAGAGAGATTTTTGACAGGAGACCAGGTGTGAAGTGATGAGGGCCTGCACCAGAGTGATGTCAGTATCAGGGGAGAGAAAGAATGTACTAGAGATGTTACAAAGATGGAAACAACAGGTCTTGGCAACAGATTGGTTATGGGAGGTTAGAGTGAGGAGTTGAGGATGACACTTAGGTAGCACGTTTGAGTGACTGGGAGGATGGTACCCTTGCAATAATAGGGATGTTTGGAAGCAGGAATGGTTTGGGGAAAGATGATGATTCAATTTTGGACAAGTTGTACATAATTCTTATTCCATTTTAAAGATCATACCAGGTTGACATTTACCCATTAATTACCATTCTTTATCCAGGAATAAACTCCACCGTGTAGAGAATATGCCATTTTCTATATTTTTTCTGCAGTTAGAAACAGTAATTCAGCAACCACATCTTTAAGCTCTTTCAGTATCCTGAGGTATACAAAATTCTTACTAATTGGGTATGTAGCTGTTCTCTTATTTGGGATTTTGGTTGCTTGTTAACTGTTTTTTGTTGTCTCCTCAGTTTGGAGATTCTTTTGGGTAGAGGAAACCCATAATAAGAGTTGGAATACCTTTTTACTGTTGTCTATTATCATGGCCATTTTTTCCCCTTCTGTCTGCCTTCTCAACAAAGTCCTATCTTTTTTTGAATCGCTCTCTTGCCCTACAATATAATTTTTAAGGCCTGTTTTGTTGTCTTTATCATTGTTCCCAATGTTCAAAAGTTCTCTTTTTAACTTTGAAATTCACTCTTTCCTGTTTTTGTAAGATGCACGTCAAACTTGAGAACTTTTATTCCAGGCTATGGATAAAACTTGTGCATGTGATAAATTACATGGAATTTGCAGTTTAGGTAAATGAATCAGAAACAAAATAGTTCTTTCTCTATTTTTGATGTTGAGAATGGCATTTAATTAGAAAATAGCTACAGTATAAGGTTCAGATTTATCTAAAAGACTCATCAATCCTGGTTTGCATCTTTGAAAAAAATGCTTATTTTATTCCATAAACTGACGAAATAAGTAAAAATTTTAAAAAGACAGCGTTAAAAAAACCTATTTTCTTAGAATCTGCCTTATTCTTGGCCCGTGGTAGCTCACCTGAATGCAGAGTTCCTATTGACTTCAAAAGAGTATTTTATGTTTGCAAAAGTTTTGTAGGATGTGAAGTAAGATAAGAAACAGGTCCTCCCTCTGGGCTATCCCTTTGGCCCTAAAACAAATTACAAATAGAGTTTTCAGAAGTTGCTTCTATCTCATCATCTTTAATAAACTTCTAGATTCATGTTTATAGTTCACAAGTCTTTTATTCTCACACTAAACATTTATACTAGATGGGCATCTCTTAGCTTCTGTTCATTTTGGCACTTGACATATCTTTGTTACTTATTCTACACCATTTTTTTTCCTATCGGGTTTCTGTGTGTTTTGATGGGCAGTATTTTGAAACGGCATTGAATGGAATTATCAGGAAATTCAAAGCAGCTACAAATCCTTGGGTTTTCCAAATGAACATTCAGCATTTCTATTTGTAGTTCTGGTTCTTGACCTACAAAGTGGCATATATTAGAATGTCTTGCATTTATAGGAGGAACCTCTGAAGAGACTGCTTCACATACTTGTATGTGATTGATATTTCTGTGATAAAGCTAGAGGCATTTTCCCAGGGGACAGGTTTCCAGATTCCAGATGCTCCTAACATTGGCTGTTGTATGATTTCATACAATCTTAGAGCCAGAAAGGACCTTGCAGATGACCTAGTTTGCTTGCAGGTAAGGAGTTTCACTTTTGATTTTGCATCCCTATCACAGTACTTTGCAAGTAGTAGGTACTTAACAAATATTTGTTGAATTTAGCTAAATTGACTTACAGATAAGGAAGCCCCCCCCCAAAAAAAAGTAAAGCTAGTGAATGGTCCAGCTAGGTAACATTTGAATCTAAAATCCTAAATTTTAATCCTTTTTTTCTTTCCTTTCCACCAAGATATCCCTCATTCATCCATCTGCTTCTAATCCAAAAGCTTCTAGTATTTCCATTCACCTCTGATCACCTTTAAGGAACTTGCTTGTTCTCCCCCCCACCCCCCAATAGATTCTCTTCCTCTGATAGTTTAATATACTTAAAGTAGGGATTCGATATTTTATGTCCCCTTAGGGCCTAGGAACTTTATTGGGCCTGAAATATCTAAAGAACAAGTTAACCTGTTTATCCGTTATCAACTCTATGTTTATCCATCCCAAACTGTGTTTGTGAACTGCTGAAGAAGAAATTAGTTCCAAAAATCAGTCTGTGCTGCAGTTTGCTCTAGTTTTCCTTGCCAATTATTTCTTTCATTAAATGAAAAGTAAATTCAGTAATGGTCACCTTTTCAGTCTGTGCCCAGGAATAGTAATCATGGGTATGTTGATCCTATTTAGTACATCTTAAATCTGGAGGTAGGGCCTGGAGTATTGGCAGATTGCCAATAATGACTAGTTTCTCTTTTCTGTCAGTTTTATAAATTGGTAGACTACTGCAAATACTTGTTCCTCTCTTACCCATTTTTCTGAATGGCTTTTTGACTGCTATAGGATTTTGTTGTTTGTTTTAATGAGGTTTAAGAATGTTATTGTTGTCGTATTGACTGGTGATTCAGAGTTGCATTTTTTTTTGACAAGTAATTCAGCTTAATCTAAAAATACTACTCAAAAAATGAAGACCACTTTTGCAACCGTAGTTGATTTTTATTCAGGTTTGTATTTTGAATATAGCCATAAATTTATTTTTCTGTTGTTAAGTAAAGCATTTATTGTATAGCTTTTGCATCTGAAGATGTTTTTAAAATTTAAGTGTTAGAATTCCAGTCTAAGTATCAACTGATAGTGACTGACTTAAAGTTGAGAAAGAGTTAGCATTTTTTTAATGATTGTGCATAAACTAGTTTGACCATTTTTGTAGTTGGCCATTACTGTTTATGATTGTTTATGCTAACAATCATTTGCTTTTTTATTTGGAAGATTTTTGTGGTACTTTTGAAAGTTTACAGGGAGTTTTCCTTCTCTCAAACCCTAAATTATCTTTTTTTTTTCCATGTAACTTGTAAGAAAATATTGATGAGATTTCAGGAGTATACTGTCATAAGACCAAAACAGTCATATTTATATTGTGACTGTCTTGAAGGGAGGAAACTTTGATCAGTGACACCTGTGTCCTATTGCATAAAGAATGGCATATCAAAGTGAATAGAGCACTGGCCTTGGCGTCAGGAGGACCTGAGTTCAAATCCTCTTACAAACCAGACACTTGACACTTATTAGCTGTGTGACCCTGGGCAAGTCACTTAACCTCAGTTGCCTCACACACACACACACACACACACACACACACACACACACACACACACAAGAATGTCATATCGAGTCAGTCAACAAGTATTTATTAAGCTACTATGTGCCAGGCATTGTATGAAGCATTGGGGTTACAAAGGAAGGCAAAGACAGCCCTTGCTTTCAAGGAGCTCACAGTCTAAGGGGAGGAGACAACATGAAAGCAACTATAAACAAGCAAGATCGATCGATTGATGGATCGATCAATCTATCTATCACCTATCTGTCATCTATCATCTGTCTATCTAATCATCTATCTGTCTGTCTGTCTATCTATCTATCTACCTACCTACCTACCTACCTACACAGTATAAATTGGAGAAAATCATAGAGGGAAAGCACTAACACTATGGGGGGTAGGGAAGGCATCTTGCAAAATGTGAACATCAGCAGAGACTTGAAGGAAGCCAGGAGGCAGAGATGAGGAGAGAGTGTTCCAGACATCAGGGACTGCCAGTGAAAATGTGTAGCATTCAGGTATGGGGTTTCTTATGTGAAGAACAGCAAGGAGCCCAATGTCACTGGATTACAGAATATGAGTTAGGGAGTAAGATGTAAGAAGACTGGAAAGATAGGAGGGAGCCAGGCTTTGAGAGTGGATTTTATATTTGATCTTGGAGGTAATCGGGAATCACTGGAATTTTGGGGGGTCAGACATAGTCTGACATTTGCTCTAGGAAGCTGAGCAGAGAATAGACTTTAGTGGGAAGAAAGTTGTGTCAGGGAGACCAACAAGCAGGCTATTGCAGTAATCCAGCTGTGTGGTGATGATGATCTCTGCCAGGGTGGTGGCAGTGTCAGAGGAGAGAATGAGGTATACATGAAAGATATTAATAGAATCTATAGGACTTGGCAACTTATTGGTTAGGGGAGAAGAGAGAGAGTGAGGAGCCAAGATGTCACCTACCATTGAGCGCCTGGGTGACTAAGGCAGGGGTTGGGGTGGGAGCGATGCCTGGGACATTTTGGAAGTTGGGAAGACCATAGAGCCTAGGGGGAAAGAATAAATTCCTATTAATTCTTTTACTGTCTGAAGTAGTATATTCTTAGCTTCTGCCAGATGTGTCCTAACGTTGAGAATAGTTTCAATCATTTCTAATTGATATGTAGCTTCTGTTGAAACTGAAGGCATAATGCCACCAAAGACTAATCTTGAATATTACTGATTGTACACGGGCTTTTAAAAGTAAAGTGTCAGCTTGACCTTATGGATCCAAGACAAGCTTAGGAACAATGTAGCCACTTACAAGAATGGTGCCCCACAACAGTAAACACTGTGACACATTCACAGAGATGTAGACACTTAAGAGACCCATGATCCCAGTGGCCCTGTGCTGCTGCATCACCAAGATCAGAATCCTTTCTGCTTCCTTCCTCTGGCTTAGCACTTAATTACTCTGTTAATGATCCAGCCCTGGACCTGGGCCTCTGCTGGGATCTTTGCTTCAGGCCCTCCGGCTTTCACCTTTCATGCCTTTTTAAACCTTTTTGATCTTGTGAGATGTCTTTCTCTCTGAAAGACATGAACTAGATCTTAATACATCACTTCCTATATTTACTTGCCCTCTAAAATGCCTTCTCTGCTTTCAGAAATGTTCTGAATTAATCCCTGATTACATTTTTTTTCCTCTTGCTGATACTATGATAACATTTCCTGGTCTTTCTCTTCTACTTGCTTCCTCTCCCAACCCGTAGAAGAGGCTGAAAGAGTCTATTTTCTAGGATTTATTTACAAGGAAAAAGAATATATGAATTGAGAAAGAATGTATCAGGGTAAAGTCATTCGAAGTTCCTTTACATTAACTAAATGCTAAAGACTGGTTAGTATTTAATCTTCTTCATCTATTCTCTCTAGTTATGTTTCCCAAACCCTAGATTGGCCCACTAGGCTCCTCTTTCCTAGACTAGGAGGTCCTTGTGAGGTCCAGATAAGCTTTGCATCTTTTCCCCATCTGATTTTATGATTTACCTAATGGACCAAGCTACATGTTCTGTAGTTCCCAGCTTATTCTCATCCAGTTACAAAGCCTCTTGAGTACATGATGGACCTGTGGATTTTACATTCACAGTCTCTTGTAATTACTGTGCTAATTTGTCCTCCCTAGTTCTAGGGGCAAACCAAGAGACAAAATAAATGCTATGTATCTGTCATTTCAAAAATAATAATTCATCTCAACACATGGGTTACTCCCAAAGTTTATAAAAGACAGCCCTTTTATTTATAATCTGCATGTGAGGAATGGTGAGAGCTAGTTTGAAATATACCAACAATATTTACATTGTTTTCTTGCTCTAAAATATCCTGGCAGAACACAGCTTTGATATAGGCAGAAACATTGTGCATTGTCCTAGAGTCCTCTCACATTCATAGAATCATAGATTCAGAAGAGCCCATACATTACACATGATCTAGTATTTAGCTCAACACCCTCCTTTTACAGGTAGGACATTTGAGGCCCAAAGAGGCCTTGGATTTCTCCAAGGTCACACAGAGACTAAGGTAGAACTAGGATTCAAACCCCAGTCGCTTGATTATAAATCACGTTTTTTTCTGCCGTTTCACCCTGCTACCTCATCTCTGTGTTTCAACTACATTGTATTCTCGAACTGCTAATGTCATTCATAGACAAGGGAAGGGCAAGTGTTGTGAATCTGGTGACTTGTTTTGTTATCTTTACTACAATACTGCTTCTTGCTTTAATCAATGTTTAATTTCAATTTGAAAGGGACTTTGATGAAATTGGAGTACCTTCCCGGGAGACCCCAAACCCAGCTAGCTTCTTGTTCCCTTGGGTAACTTTCTGCTGCTGCTACTTAGAAGTGAATTAGGGTGGGGAAATGAGATTTCTTCCCCAAAGAACATATTTTTCTACTTTTCTCCTCTTTGATGGTACCTCTCTCCTGGGAATTTAACAAGTGCACGGATCTTTACTTCACTGCAGTTTGAAGGGATCTTGGATATACTTTTTATTACATTGTGGTAAGTAAAAAGACACTTTCACTATTTCTGCGTTTCTTTGTGAGGTATTTATGCATCTGTAAATGGTCAGTTGTAAAGGTGCCATACACAACTGATCAAATTTATCTTTCCTGTGTTTCTCTTGGCTCCTGTATTTCCATTTCAGAGTGTCTGCTCAGTTCTGGCTTTTGCATTAAGAATGATTGAAAATCCTCTATTTCATAGACTGGTGGATCAGTGGAATAGGTTAAATATGCAAGACACAGTAGTCAATGACTATAGTAATCTATTATTTGATAAACCCAACGACCCCAGCTTCTGGGATAAGAACCCATTCTTTAAAAAAAACTGCTGGGCAAACTGGAAAAGAGTATGGCAGAAACTAGGCATAGACCCAAATCTCACACCATATACCAAAATAAAGTCAAAATGGGTTCATGATTTAGATACAAAGGCTGATAACTATAAGCAAACTGGGAGACCAAGGAATAGTTTACCTATCAGATCTGTGGAGAACAGAATTCATAACCAAACAAAAGATAGAGAACATTACAAAAAGCAAAATGGATAATTTTGATGACATTAAATTGAAAAGTTTTTACACAAACAAAACTAACGCGACTAAGATTAGAAGGAAGGTAAAAAATTGGGAAAGAATTTTTATAACCGGTCTCTCTGATAAGGGCCTCATTTCTAAAATATATAGGGAATTAGATCAAATTTATGAGAATGCAAGCCATTCCCCAATTGATAAATGGTCAAAGGATGTGAACAGACAGTTCTCAGATGAAGAAATGAAAGCCATCTATAGTCATATGAAAAAATGCTCTAAATCATTATTGATTAGAGAAATGCAAATCAAAACAACCCTGAGGTACCACGTCACACCTATCAGATTGGCCAACATGACAAAACAGGAAAATGATAAATGTTGGAGAAGATGTGGGAAAATTGGAACACTAATGCATTGTTGGTGGAGTTGTGAACTGATGCAACCATTTTGGAGAGCAATTTGGAACTATGCCCAAAGGGCTATAAAAATGTGCATACCCTTTGATCCAGCAATAGCACTTCTAGGGCTACATCCCAAAGAGATCAAACAAATGGGAAAAGGACCCACATGTACAAAAATATTCATAGCAGCTCTTTTTGTGGTGGCAAAGAATTGGAAATTGAGAAGGATGCCCATCAATTGGGGAATGGCTGAGCAAGTTGTGGTATATGAATGTAATGGAATACTATTGTGCTATAAGAAATGATGAACAGGCTGACTTCAGAAAAACCTGGAAAGACTTGTATGGTCTGATGCTGAGTGAAATGAACAGAACCAAGAGAACGTTGTACACAATAACAGCCACGTTGTGTGATGACTAATATTGATAAACTTAACCCTTCCCAGCATTACAAGGATCTAAGATATCTCTAGAGGCCTTGTGATGGAAAATGCTATCCACATCCAAAGAAAGAAGTATGAAAGTTGAATTGCTATTTTTTTCTCTTCTGTTGAGTTTTGTTTCCTCTTTCTGATGATTCCTCCTATTGATTTTAATTTTTACTTACAATACCACTAATGTGAAAATATGCTCAATAGAAATAAATATGTATAGCCTACATCAGATGGTGTACCATCTTGGGGAGAGTGGTGGGGAGGAAGGGGGAGAAAAATTTTAAACTCAAAAACATATGGAAGTGATTATGATAAATCAAAATAAATTAATAAAATTTTAAAAAAAGAAAATCCTCTCTTTCATTAAAGATTTATTTATTTTTTTTCTCACGTAGGCTTAGATTCAGTTTTGTAGGACAGGTTTTTCTTAGTAGTAAGTCTTTTTTTTTTTTTGCCTTTTAGAATATCATATTCCAAGCTTGAGTCTGATAAGCCTACCCATTGTGGCTCCATGGTACTTGATTGATGATTCCTTTTTGAAAAAATTCTATTTTGCAGAATACTGCATGTATTCTTTTTTTCCTTTAACTTGGAAGCTCTGGATTTTGTCTTTGATGTTCTTGGAAATTTTCATTTCAGGGTTTCTTTCACTATGTGGTTGATAGATTTTTTTTTTCTATTTTTACTTTGCCCCCTGGTTCTGAGAGATCTGGGCAGTTTTTGTTAATTTCTTTTGGTCAGCATTTTCAGGTAATCCAGTGATTCTTAGATTATTTCTGCCTGACCTATTTTGTAGGTCAGTTATTCTTGAGAACATGTCACTTACATTTTCTTCTATTCTTTTGATCTTGATTTTGCTGTAATATTTCTTATTATTTCATGGAGTTGCCATTTTCTGTTTGGCTTATTCTAATTTTGGGGGAGTTCAATTCTTGGTCAAAGTTTACCTTGGTCTATTACAAGAAATATTAATTCTCCCTGTAATTTTTTTCCTTCTTGACTATTCTGTTTTTTAATCCCTTGCTTCAGTTATTCCAAGAACTTGTATAATCCTTTTGGCCAGGACATTCTTTTCTATAAGGATCTATTTGTATTTGTGGATTTACTCCCTTCTTGGTTTTTACCTTGAGCTTCTCTTAGTCCAAGGCATTTCTTTAATGTGTTCAGTGGTTTTTTGTTTGTCTGTTTGTTTGTTTTCTGTTTACCCATGTCTCTATCCTCAATTATGAGACTAGAGGCTTGTGCTAGCAAACACCAATTCTCTGTGCCTGGATGGTTGTGTGTGGGCTTGATCTTGAATTTGGTGGCTAAGGCTAGACCCCACCTTTTGCCAGAATTGTCTAGCCTTGCTTTCTGCTGTTGCAGATTGAGCTCCTTTTCCTGCCTTGAATGTGGATGTGGATGAAATAGTACCCTTTGCCATGCTGGGCACTGGTTTGACCCCTTTTCCTGCTGTCAGTCTGGACCTTTCACCTATTCTGGTTTGTCTTTACTCTGGGCATTCACAGGCCTCTGGCAGTCTTTTTTTAATTTTATTTTCCTTTGGTAATTCCAGACTGGATAGGCCTGTTTCTCCTTGCTTTTCTTTGTCATTGTTGGTTCTGGTAGAGCTTTTACTGGGGTGATTGTGGTGTAACTGGGCTCTTCTAGAAATTAACGTATGGTCATCTTCCCACAATCTCCTATGAGAGACTTGGGTAAAAACTATATATATATGTATATATTTTAGATAATTTGTATTCATGATCTCAAGTTACACGATTATCTTGATTCTCTATTTAACATTCATGGTCCTTTCTGGAGAGTTCCACCCGAGGCGAACTTCTTAGGAAGAATGTAGGACCATGGTTCATTTGCTTACTTAATTAGTGACTTCCCTTTCCTAGGGTCCTCAGAGAATCAGAGTCTATTTCTCTTTGGGTCTCATTCAGTCATTCAGTCGGACTCATCTCTCGACCCTGTGAACCAACTCTCCATGGAGTTTTCTTGGCAAAGCTCCTGGAGTGGTTTGCCATTTCCTTCTCCAGTTTTATGTAGGCACGGGTTAAGTGACTTGCCCAGAGTCCTACAGCTAGTAAGTATTTGAGTTCAGATTTGAACTCTGGTCTTTCTGATTCCAAGCTTTATCCGTTGTGCCACCACGCATTATATAAAACTTTCTCCTCATACAATCACATGAACCCAGAAGTCATCCTCCAGTGTAATATTAGGTCTCTCCCTTAGAGAAATTCCTTGATTATTCTTTTCCTTCATTCTGGGCAGGTTCTATCTTAACTCAGTCTCTTTGAGATGAACTTAGCATATCTTGCCTTCCTCCTAATATTCAGTCCTTCTCTTTTTCTTCTTGTTTTTTGGTGCTTTTCTAGAAGGCTAATTTCATTGTATTAACATGCCCTACTCTTCATAATCTTATCCTGTTTTTTTTTTACTTTCTATTTTTTGCATTCAAAGAAATTCTCAGGTACTCCCTGGTTTGTTTTTGTTTTTGTTGGGTTTTTTTGTAATTTGTTTTCCACAACTCTGACTGTTATTTGCCATCATGGGTGATACTTCCAGTCATATTCAAGAATCTTCATTCAGTTTACACATTCTACCACATGGAATAATAACATACTCTAAACCTCACACATTTTATCATATCTGTTTCAGTTCTGCAAATCCACAATGGTTTTGGAGATGTAGGGTATGTATAGACCAGTGTCCTAAAACCCTCTTCCTCTCATTTCCTAAGATACTGTCTTCAGGTTCTCTTTGTCTTACGGTATTTCAGTATTTATTTCATTATTTTCTTGCAGATGCTGAGCACTCACTACTTTTCTGGTTTTCAGCCTAGAAACAAAGAATTTTTAAAAGTCAGTGTCACATACTTTTTTTTTTCTGCACTGAAAGGACAAGTAGAAGGAATGAGTGTTTCTCACTCAGGGCCATTAGTTCTTGTATACCAGTGGGAACCAGACATTATGTCTAGTCAGAATCACTTATCAAACTATCTTTACTTTTTCACCAAGGTAATTTCACTCGAACTAGGTCATGTTCTAAATGTCAACAAGAGGTACAAGAGGGAGTAAAATGTCATCAGAAAAATGCACATATGCATATATTTCAGATGGGATTAAAAAGCTTTTAGAGGTAAGGGCATTTGAATTTTTTCCTCAATGTAGTAATAAATATGAATGAATTTGCTATGCTAGTAACTTTTTTTTATTTGTCTGCTTTGGTCTCCTGTTGTCTTTAATGTGTAAAAAACCAATGAAGTCATTAGGGGATCCATTTTTATGAGTTTTTTTCTAGTATTTTTCTAATTCAACTCCTGACAATTTTTTTTATTAGGAACTGAAATGTTGTATATGATTACCAACAAAACAATAGTTTTGATAACTAATGTTTATTGTTCATAAGGTTTTTTAAAAAACAAAGTGTAGATTTTTAAAATAAAATATTATTTATTGATAATATTGCACATGTAGACATGTGTTAATTTTTAAAAAATCATTTAAACAAGTTGAAGTAGGAATAAAATTTATTTGGTCATTTTTATATGCTTTAAAAATAAGCTCACTTAGAAAAAAGAATTATCATGGGGATATTGAGCAGTACCCTACCCAGATTACTAGTTTTTAATGGTTCCTTGAGAATATGTTTTTAGTGAAAGTAGATTACTAGAACACTGACTAGAGTGTTGCTTTGTTTAAATCCAGAACCCCAATTTAGAGACAGTGTTACATAATGGGTAGAGCTGGCCTAAATTTCTTGCCTCTGATTCGCTAAGTCTAGCTTTGGGACGCTGGACAAGTCACTTAACCTCTTAGTACCCCAGTTTTCTAAGACTAAAGCTACAGAAAAGATGACTACCTGCATTGATAGAGGGAGTTTTTTCATCTGCGAGTAACCTATAATGATTAAATCACAGGTCTAGTGATTTCTTGTCCCCTACTGCCACAATGACCTCAAGAAATTTATAATGTGATATTTTTGAAAAAAGCTCTTAAGGTTGAATAAATCTGAAATTTATCTTGAAAGTAGAATTGAAAATGACTGTGAAGGCAGGAATTATGATCCTTTTCTTCTAAAAATTAAAAACCAGTCACTGTCTTTGTTCTTGGATCACTCTGACTATTTTTGATCAGTTCATATTAAAATATAGGCTCTGATTGTGAATGGGTATCAACTGTAATTTCTCATGATTTAGTTTTTTTTTTTTTTAGCAAAAATTGTGCTGCATTATAATAAACATATGTAGAGGTAGCAAAAGAGATAATTACATATTTTCATATGGAAATTGATTCATTGAGTTTAGATTATAGAACTATAGACTCTGCCATTTTAAAATAGTTTTGATGATTATTTACCCTCTGATAAAGTGGTAGGGAAAAACCCTTTCCATTGAAACTATAATTTAGAATAGGAACAATTTTATTTGTTCAAATTCTTGAGTAGTTGACAAGAATTAAGCACCTACTGGTATGCTAGGAACTATGTTATATATTGGGAATATGAACACAGTGATAAAATGATCAGTAATCATTAAGAGTTTACATTCTAATGGGAAAGACAAGTATATATGTATATGTATATATATTTATGCATATGTAGAATAAAATGGTGAAATTCAAATAAATATGAAATAAACTCCTCCTAAATTCAGGTCTGGCTTCAGACACTTCCTAGCTGTGTGACTCTGGGCAAGTCATTTAATCTTGTTTGCCTCAGTTTCCTCATCTATAAAATGAGCTGGAGAAGGAAATGGCAGACCACTTCAGTATCTTTGCCAAGAGTCAGACACAACTGAAAAATGACACAACAACAACAAAAAAATTAAATAAGTGGTAATTTAAGAGGGAGAGGAGTAGGAGTATAGGCTTCATGGAGAAGGTGGCTTTTGAACTATATCCTGACAGAATAAAGGAAAGGAAAAAGAAGGGAACAAGCATTTGTTAAGCACCTACTGTATGCCAGAAACTTTGCTATAAACACTTTACAAATATATCTCATTTGATCCTCATAACAACCCTAGGGGTTAGGTGCTGTTATTATCCCCAGTTAAGGAAACTGAGTCAGGCGGAAGTTAAGCAAAGTATCTGAGACTGAATTTGAACTGAGGCTTATTCACTATGCCACCTAGCTTCCAGTCCTGTGAGGAGGAGGTAAGAAGAGGGTGCATTGAATGTGTCCAGGACAGCCAGAGCAAATGCATAGAGGAGGTCAGGTGTTAGTGACAGAAGGTCTTGCCCAATCACATAGTATAAAAGGTGGAGTAATGAATAGTGAAATTGGAAAGGTAAATTGAGTGGTATCAGGTTGTGACAGGCTTTAAAAGCTAAACAGGGAAGTTTACATTTGAATATAGAGACAATAAGGAGCCACTGGAATTAATTGAATAGGGGAGTAATCTATTCATATGCATTTAGAGAAAAAAATTTCTGTAAAATGTGGAGGATGGACTGAAATGGGGAGAGACTTGAGGCAAGGATATAAATTCAGAGACCATTGAAATAATCTAGAAAAGTGGAGGCTGTATTGAGTAGAGATATAAGAAGTTGTAGAGGTAAAAACAGTAAAGTCTGGCCAGTGATGGGATATATGAGGCAAGAGGTAGTGAGGAGGACAGTACCAAAATAATAACCGTGGGAAACTAGAAGAATGGTAGTACCTTCAATAGAAATAGGAAAGTTTGGAAAAGGGATGAATTTTGGGGGAAAGATAACGAATTGTGTTGAAAAGTCAAATTTCAGTTGTCTTCAGAACATCCAGTTTGAAATGTCCAGGAGGCAATTGGTAATATGGGATTGAATCTTAGGGGAGAGACTGGGAATGGGTATATAGATCAATGAATCATCGGCATAGAGATGATAATTAAACTTATGGCAGGTGATGAGGACACTAAGGGAGTGTAGAAAAAAAAGAGTAGGGGGCCTAAGACAGGCTTGAGGAACACTTATTATTGGGGAGTGTGATCTGTGATCTGGATGATGAACCAGGAAAGGAGACTGAGAAGTAGAAGTTAGACAGTTAAGGGAAAAATAAGGGGAGAGTAGTATCACAAAAGGGCAGCTGGGTGGTGCAGTGGATACAGCACCAGGCCTGGAGTCAGGAAGATTCATCTTCATGAGTTCAAATCTGGCCTCAGACACTTACTAACTATATGACCCTGGACAAGTCACTCATCTCTGTTTGCCTCGGTTTCCTCATCTGTAAAATGAGCTGGAGAAGAAAATGGCAAACCACTCCAGTATCTCTGTCAGGAAAACTCCCAAAATAGGGTCATGAAGAGTCAGATACTATTGAAAATGACTGAACAAGTGTTACAAAAGCCCAGAGGGTAGAGAGAATCCAAGAAGAGAGTCCATGGTGTTAGATGCAACGCATAAGTAGAAAAGAATGAGGATTCAAAAAAGACCCAAATTTGGTAATTAAGAGATCATTACTAAATGTTTGGAAAGCAGTTTCATTTGAGAGATGAGAGACTGATGGGTAGAGAACTTTTTTTTCCCCCTAGGAGGTTGGTTGAGAAAGGGAGGGAGAATTATGGGAAGACAGTTCAAGAGGACAGTACTCTAATGAATAATTTTTAAGAATGAAGAGATGTAGGCATTTTTGAAGGCAATAAAGAAATAACCAATAAATAGGAAGAGATTGGAGATTTGATAGAATAGGGATGATTGAGTTTGCATCTATTGGAAAAGATATAAAGGAATGGGATTAAGGGCACATGTGGAAGGATGGTCTTTGGCAACTTCGTCGTCAGAGACTAGGGAAAGGAGAAGTGAGTGAAAGATGATGTCAAGTGTGAGATGAAGAGAAGAGAAGAAAAGAAAGCTTACATTATATGATGCTGTGAACATATAATGCCATGGTGCTATGTGTGTATTCCCCTCTCCTTTGTTTTCTCAATAAAGATGCCAAGTCCTCAACTGGGAGAGAAGGAGGAAGGGGAAGTCTGAGAGGCTTGAGGAGAGAAAGAAGGTTTATAAAAAGATTCAAGGGGAGTGAGATAAGGAATCGAAGGAAACAAATATCCATTGAGTGCCTTCTGTGTTCCAGGCACTCTGTGTTAAATGCTTTAAAAATATCTCATTTGATCTTCACTACAACCCTGGGGGTAGGTGCTATTCTTATCCTCATTTTACAGTTGAGGAGACTGGTGCAAACAGAGATTGAGTGACTTTCCCAGAGTAACTAACAGCCAGTGTCTGAGGCTGGATTTGAATTCAGATCTTTTTGACTCCACGCCTAGTGCTTTATCCACTGTTCCGCTTAGTTGCCTCTGAGAGGAATAAGAAGATTGTCTTGCTATAGTGAGGACCCAGTTGAAGCCGGATAACATGAATATATGGTGTACCTAGGTGACATGGATAGGTGACTACAGCTCAGCTCAACGGCATGTGAGGAGCAGTAGAGGAAGTAGATGGTGAAAGTAAAGCTGAGGTTTATCAAGAGATAAGTGGTTATAGAATAAGGAGTCAAGAGATTGGAGAGTAGAGCACAGAGTAAAGTTGAATTAGCTAACTAATTTGTATTAATATTCAAGGCCCAAAGAGCCAATATTTTACCATTTACATCTGATGAACATTCTTCCCACAATCTAAGCTTGGGATTTTTCCCCCATTCACTCTTGTTCAAACTCTGAACAGTAATATAAAATGAGAACTAAATGAAAGTGCCTGCAAATGGACTTGGAAATTTTTTCAAAATCAATCATTTGTATGACTCAGGTAAAGTTTAATAATGACTGTAGACAGATGTAGGTTTTTTCTTAGTTCAATTTCTAGATGGCAGGTATCCATATGTAAGGAAAAATACCACTTAAGCTGGCATTGATTGGCATTCTTCTACTCTAGGCAGGGAAGGAATTGATTGAATGGACATGAAGACTGAATTTGCCTTCTTGTAGTGTGGTAGTCATAGGACACTATAAAAGTTGACAGTTTTTCAGCATTAAATTTATGCAACTGTGCTTCACAGAAAAATAGTACTAATGATTAAGGACAGTATTCAATTCAACAAGCAACTGTTGAGTAGCTACTGGGTATCCAGAATTATATTAAAGACAGTAAACGATACAAAAGAAATACTCCACATGATCCTTGCCCTAGAAAAATGCATAATCTAGTTTTGGAGACAAAATGTATGTGAAAGAACTAGTACGCACGCGCACACACACGAAATCAAATATGATATTGTGTGTGGTAATTGTACATATTGGAAGGATGTTTCATAGAAACAGAAAGTTGACTGCAACATAGGGTAATTGAAGCTAGCCGAACTTTAAGACTAACAAATGTTATTTGAAAGATAAAAAGCACTTTACTAAGCAAGCATATGCACTAGTAAGATAAAGGAGCACTTTACAGAACAGATTCTGATGGCCACAGCTGGAGTACCTAAGGTAACTGAAAGAATTGGCAACTGCAGTTGATGAGCCAGGATCAGTGTTCTTTGCAAGATTGCAGAGAAATGTAGAGGTATTGCAGGGCTGGAGGTCAAATGTCTCGATTTTCGAAAGGGAGAAAAGAACTAGATCTGCAAATTCTAGTCCAATGAACTTGACTTCGATGCCTGGTAAAATTTTAGACTATGCTAATGGAACCTGACAGAGAGTGGATGGTTCTCACTGGTGGCCCAGGAAACACTAAATCGGTGGCAGTGCAGTTCTCTCTGACTGGTGATGAAGATCAGTGACTGTAGGAAGTGCTGTTACCATTCCTGTAGGCCTCATATTCCTGGTTCTGCTCCTGCTAATAGTCACCTTTTTTACATTGAGAGATCCACTATGAAATGCAAAGATTTGGTATAACCCACTACATGGACTTAATCATTTAGACTCAGCTCTTTGTCCTTCCTTGGACTCTGCCACTCTAGGGAACTGTTGAATTATTTGTTCTGTTTTCATTATTTTTCTGTTTTAGTTTTTCATTTCCTCCACTAGTGCTGCCTGTATCAGGCATTTTGAATATTGGAAATCAGGGTAGACTTTTAGTAGTCTTAAAATCATTTAAGGAATGGAAGATCCTCAAGAAGATGTTAAGGACCTTGTCACTGACAGGTGGAATTTGGTGGGATCAGCATCTTAATCCTTACCCACATGCAGGTTAAGCTAGTTGTTTTCTTTGGAGGTATTGAGACATTTCCTGAGACTTGGTTGGCTCAGGGAACTAGAGTCTCACACTTTTGACATCACTTCCTCATCCCCTGAGTACAAAGCCATCTATGGGTGTGGGATGGAGGAACAGTGGCTGTCAGATGCTTAGCTGTTGAATCATGATCAAAGCTCTTCTCAGCTGAATCGGCTCAGGGGATTCTTGATACTTTCCCTTGTTGAATATAACTTTCCTGCTATGGCTAAGTAAATCTCCTTTTGTCAAATGTTGAATAACCTATGAGTGTACCATTTTGTTCCAATATTGAACCTAAACTACCAGGGGACTGACCTGAGTCAAGCCCAGCTGAGAAAAGATGGAATGATAAGAGGTTAAACTAGGAATTTTGGAGTTTGTGATGGTTAAAGTAGCATACCTGTGGATGATGGTATGATCAAGTGTTGGACCATGCCTCTTTGTGAGCTCTTTCTTTAACCATAAAATTTTGTGGACTTCTGAAGGAGCTAAAACTAAATATCACCAATATATATATAAAATATGATTTTTCTTTGTTAATGTGATAGGTCCAACTGTAAGATTATTCTTCCTTCCTGCACTAAGGTTAGTGGTTATGAATTTTGCTTTTTAAAATTTGGTAGTTTTCTCCTTGTCTTATGACTTCTTTGGCTAATAGACAATGCCCTCCATTCATGACTAAGGTCCTGTATTATGCAGCACAAATGAATGGATATACCCTTTAGAAGGGTCTATTTTGAAGACAATCATCATTAGCCTTGGAGTATTCAAGATCACCTATTACTATAACCCCAGCTGGACTCTAAGAGAACCATGATTCTGCAATTCTAACATTTTGTTTCACAAGATTTCTGGATGCTAAAGAGAAAGAAAAATGAACTTATAAATGCAAATAATTCAGATGAACAGAATTACCTAGTTGTTAAGTACCTTCTATACACAGGTACTGGGGAATACAGTTATGCTCTCACTCGCAGAGGACATGGTCTTCTCATCCTTAAGGAGCTTACACGGTTGATGACTTGTATTGGTTTACAGCCTAGGATATAATCAATGGATAAGAGAGATTTAAATAATGTGATGTCAGAGCTGTGAGGAGAGAGAGATTACTTCAGTCTTGGGGAATGAATATGGGGGTGAAGTATAGGAGAACTTGGAGGATTTGATGATTACTAAATATGTGATCTTTAGCAAGTAAATCACTTAGTCCCATTCAGCTTCTGTCTCTATAAAATGAGGAGAGTTGACTAGATTGACCCTGACATCCCTTCCACATCTGGATATATGATGTGAGCGGCATTGAATTTCCTTGAAGAACAGGTAGAATTTCAACAGGTGGACATGAGTGGTAGTAACAAAGAGAGTATATTTTAGGTGCAGGGAAACAAACTCATTTCAACTAAGGAGTTAAACAAGGCAGAACTAGTTTGTATCATTCTGAATAATTTCATTGTCTGGAATTACTGATACTTGACAAGTGGTGTGAGAAAAGGCTAGAGCCAGATTGTGGAGGACTTGATAATGAGGGTAAAGAGTTTAGACTCAGGAGGGATCCTGTAGCCAAGGAAGGTTTTTGAGCAGGGAGAGAGCATTGTTATCCTTACAATGGCAAGGATTTTTCTGACCTCAGTGTTTAGAATTAGAGTAGGGGAGAAAATAAAATCAGGGAGTTTGGTTAGAAGGCCATTACTAGGGAAATAATGAGGGCAGGAACTAAAGTGGTAGCAGGGGCACTGGAAAGGAGAAGACAAATGAGATGTACTTCTAATTATTATAGAAACATTTGCCAGGGTAGGTGATTTCTGACAACCCTTCTAGCTCTCTCTTTCAGAGATTGAGTAAATTGGATAGAATTATGGAATTTTAGAGCTAGAAGGGACTTTAAAGAATCATCTCCTCTAAACCTCTGATTTTACAGATGAGAGAATTGAGTCCCTGAGAGATTAACTAGCTTTCCCAGTGTATTATAACTAAATGGTGACAGAGACAATACTAGAACCTAAGTCTCCGGTATCCTTCCCACTAGAGCAGCAGCCTTACTTTAGTGCTACTTCACTGCATTAGAGTGGACTTGTGATCTCATAGAAGAGAATGTTTTTTTTTTTCAGTGATAGGTTTGATTTTTTTTGCTGTTTGGTTTTTTTGACAATAGGGGTTAAGTGACTTTTTGCTGTTTGTTTGGTTTTTTTGACAATAGGGGTTAAGTGACTTGCCCAGGGTCACACAGCTAGTAAGTGTCAAGTGTTTGATATGAGGTCAGATTTGAAATCAGGTCCACCTGCCTTCAGGGCTGGTGCTCTATCCACCGCACCACCTAGCTGCCCCTGACTCATTTCTTAAAGAGGTCTATTCACTGAATGGGCATTGCCTCCCTCAAAGTGAGAGCTTGAAAAGACCTTAGCTCAAAAAGGCCAAGGTCTCCCGCTGCATCTTGCACCATCTCCAGTTGTCCTGATCAATATCTGGCTGCTGGACCCAGATGGCTCTGGAGGAGAAAGTGAGGCTGGTGATTTTGCACAGCCCTTTCTCACTCAAATCAAAGTCAATTGCAAGTCATGTCCTCATCTCCCTGATGTCATGGTCCTCTTTGAGAATGAAGGACACACCACAACTGCAAACACTCCACTTCTGCCCATCTTGTGCCAGTCTTATCTGTATCTTTCTATAGTTCACACCATGAGGCCTATCCATTGTACTAGGCCCTTCCTTCCACTTTCCTGACATCACTAGGCCTACAACGGAGGACACCAGAAGAGATCTGTAATCACTCCCCTGTTCTCACCACATGACCAGCCCATCTTCTTTTTTAATTATATATTTCTTTCTTAGGTGGCATACTTGAATAATGTTCTTCTCTGTGGTTCTTTGTTAGTTGTTGCAACTGGCCCACACCCACCATGTGTCTTTCCTTTTCCCTCTGCGTGAGACTGATTTTTAAATCTTAAGAGATCTTTCACCTCATAGCTGTACAATACTAGTAGAACAATTGTATTAAAAATGGGCCTTTGTTCTTGGGAGAATTTTGGGGTCATTAAAAGAAATTTGCATTCTCCAAGGGTAGTCCAATCCTGCTCTAATATACATACATACATACATATATACACACACATACATATACATGTATAGACATACACATGTATATGTATGTATGTATGTTATATATGTATATATGTGTATATATGTGTGTGTGTGTGTGTGTGTATATATATATATATATATATATATATATATATATATATATATATATATATATGGTGCAGATACTATGGATGAGTCTATGTAGGTTGTCCATCTACCCGCATGTTGTAAACTGAATAATAGTATTCATTCACTTGTTTTTTCCTTTGTGGATAGCTGGGCCACACTCCCTTCAGTAGTCATAGGTCTATTCCAGGAGGCACCACAGGTTTGAAACAGCCAGCACAGTAACATCTGAATCACCTTACCTTTTCTAGGCCATCCTTTTTCAACTTGTACTCTGATTTCTAGCTCCTCTGTATCAGTGGACAATGCCTTTTGTGAGCACAGATCTCCCTATTTTGTGCCTTGCCTGTTATTAATAATCAGAGGATCCTCAAACAAAGCTATTTCCCTATATTAATCTTTTAAATCTATTTAATATTATAAATGGCAACTTTTTCTATAACAATTTAGAATGTCTTGTCTAAAATGCATTAATACTCTTCAACCTTGTTGAGTCTATAAAACTTCCAACAATTCTTAATAGTCACTCATAGGCAACAGTAATAATAATAAGTAACATTTATGTTGCCCTTTAAATTTTATAAAATGTTTTACATACATTATCTCATTTGTTTCTGTGAAACAAATCTGTGAAGTTGGTATTATTATTATCTCCATTTTACAGATGAGAAAAATGAGGCCTAGGAATATTAAGTTCTGATGTGTGATTTGAAACAAGACATTCCTGACTCCAAGTCTGATACTCTAGCTAAGGTACCAAAAGTTTTGCATTTTATGTATAAGAATTTCCACAAGATCTGACTGGGCCTGGTCAGCTCTAGGTGATATCAATCAATGAACAAGCATTTACTTAGTAGATCATAGGCAGTGTACCAGGTGCCAAGTATACAAAGAAGAAGCAAAAACAGCTTCTGCCCTCAATTGCATTTTAATAGGAGGGATAAGTACATAATACGTACATAAATAGGTATCCACAAGATCCATACCAAGTAGGTCTAAGGTAATTTTAAAGGAGAAGCTACCAATAACTGGAGGGAATGGGAAACCATGGATTTGTCTTTTTTATTTTAACATAAGAACTCCCAGACACTTGTCTTTTCACTTGGCATGTTGGAGGGGGAATAAGTTTGATAGAGACGTGTCAGAAATGCTCAGAGATAAACAAGCCAATTAAATTCAAGTGTGGTGAGTTGTTATATAATGGTATGAAGAAATTCCAATCGTATATTTTATTTCTTCCCTAAATACAAGTGTCTAACATATGGCTTGTTGCCCTGCTTTGTAATGGTTGTGTCAATAACAAGAGCAGTTGTTTCCATTGGTAGAGTGTGTGCAAAATTTATGGTAGCTTACAAAATAACAGATGTATAGGAATCTGTAGTTTGCCATTAACATTTAATTATTTCCTCAATTAAAATATGCTGATTTGGTTCTGCTCTTCAGCATTTGGATCTAAACTTGTCTATTTCTTCACCTTTGATTTTATGAATGGAAACAATGAACCTTACGCAAATTGCACCTAGAAATAAGCCATTTTCTCTGTTCTAAGTGGAAAAATACCTGTCCTTTGCCTCCTTTTCCCCATTATAGTATTCTTTACTCAACTTTCTTTACAGAAATCCCACTTAGTTAATATAGTCTACCTTTATAAGTATGACTGGCTGATTAACCCCAGAGAGATCAGTATGTGGATATGAGGAATAATAGAAAAATGTTGGCTGTACTTTAACTTGAATATTTGTGTGGAAGTTAATATCACAATATGAAATAATTTTCCTTTACTTTTTTCTGGTTGAATACTATTAAGTTTTCATTGTGCCAAAATTTTCTTTACAGCATACTGACAAAATAAGTAATAAATGGTTGTTGAATAACTATAGATATTAGATGGAAAACAACTTTAACCACTGTTTTCATAATGTTGAATTACATGAGCTGATGAATACTCAAGTTTATATGCTTTAGCCCTTAAATCTTGGCTACTGTTTTTCTTTCTCTCTTCTTACAAAATCTGAAAGGCTGCCATGATGTAGCAGTAATGTCAAACTCAAATACAAACAAGGGCCTCTGAACCGGGCTGCGTATTGACTTAGAAAACCACTCAATTGTACTTTTATTTATTGTGCTTAATATTTCCCAATTATATATTAATCTAGTTCCAACAGCACTTGAAAGTACTTTGTGTGGCTAGTTTGACACTTGATGAAGTAGGTGATACTCTGACTTCTTAGTTTCAGCACAGTGGCCTCCATGCATGTAGGTGGGTGAGGGAAGGGAAGAATGACATAGCAACAGGTTCCTCTGACCAGTTGGCTTCCCATGACCACTAACAAGGGCCTCTTATAATTGGAAAATGCCCTATACATTGCAGATTACACAAGCTTTGTGTGTGTGTGTGTGTGTGTGTGTGTGTGTGTGTGTGTATGTGTGTGTGTATGTGTATATATATGTATATATACGTATGTATATATATATATATATATATATATATATATATATATAGTTAAACAGCTCATTTTAAAAAATTAAACTATGTCATTCCCAATTCTTTTCATCTTTGCTAATGCAAACACATAACTAACTTTTTAAAGTTTTTTTTAAAAAATACTTTTTTCCCCCAATTACATGTTAAAACAATTTTTAACATTGATTTTTTTTTTTAAGTTTTGAGTTCTAAGTTCTATCCCTCCTTCCCTCTCTCCCTTCTGCCCTCCCTGAGATGGTAAGTAATCTGATACAGGCTTTACGTGTAACACATTATTTTTATGTAGTTATAATCAATGTGTTTCTACCACTTTGAAAATGTTACTTTTTTAACGTGTAAATTTCATGTATAGTCCTAGAAATAGATGGGACCATCTAGTCCAATCTGGACCTGCATAAGAATCTGTTCTAGGGCATCCTCAACAAGTTGTCATCCAACCCTTGCTTGAAGAGCTCTTGAGGGGAAGCTCATTATATCCTAATGCAACCAACCCCTTATACTCTTTGTATATGGTGCTGATTGTTGGGAAGTTTTTCCTTAATAATGTCTAAATCTGCTTCTCTTCAACTTCCATCTCTTTCCTTGCATAGCTGAGTTCACATAGTTGTCATTTTTAGTAGTCATATAGTCTGTCATCAAGATTAACAAGTTTAAAAGAAGCGTCTTTATGAATTATTTCTTTAGGAAGAATTAGCTCCTCATGAAAAGACAATTTATCTGTACTTGTGTGTGCTAGGGAATTGAGATATAGAGGCAAGGAAAAAAATCCCTTTATTCTTTGTTATCTGCCTCCTTTTCTCTGTTTTCCTATCTTGTCTTTTAACTTTCCCTTTTTTCTTATCTGTCATTCACCTCTTCCATTTGTAGTGATTTCCAGTTTTCATTTTAAAAGGTCACTTATAATTAATTTAGTCTCTCTCCCTTTTCCTCCTTGTCCCTCCCTTTCTTCCCCCTCCCGTCGTTTTCATTTTCATTCTCTCTCCCTCTCTCTCTCTCTCTCTCTCTCTCTCTCTCACACACACACACACACACACACACACACACACACACACACACACACACACACACACACACACACACACCCGTAACTTCTCTGTACCTCCTACACAGAAAAAGAACCTTGTTTAGGTTCAGGTTTTAATCTTGTTTAGGCACTTTCTTGGTCTTTCCATTCACCTCATGCCCCCGTTGCTCCTATGCTTTTTGTAATTTAAAGAAACCTAGAGTGAATAATTACTTTTTTAAAGGGAGATCAGAGAAGCAAGAACATCATTAGTCAGGTCAAGTGAAGTCAGTAGGGATTTTTTAAGTGCCTGCTATGTGCCAGGTACAGTGCTAAGTACTGTGGATTTAAAAAAAAACAACCCTAGTGCCTGCTTTCAAGGAGCTCACTAAGTAAGGTGGGAAGCACCATGCAAACAACTATGCACAAACAAAATATATACAGAATAAATTGAAGCCAATTTTAGAGATAAGGTTTTAGCATTAAGGGGGATCAGGAAAGATCAATATATAGACCTTTTCATGGGAAGTTTATCATTAGCATACTGCCGTCTGTCTTTGTAAGCAAACTAAAAAGGCAGTCAAGACAGGCAAACGTATTTACATAAGATCATATGCACATACCTATACCCACACAGATAGTTATGGTAGAAGGTGACATTGTTTGATCCCCATCTGGTTTCTGATCACTGAACCTGTTTCTTCACTCCCTGATCCTCTAAGAGCCAATGATTCTTCCTTTGTAACAAAGATTTTAAAAGAAGAGAGAAAAAAAGTAGTTCGGCAATGCCAATCACCATTTTGACCACGTCTGATACTACAGGAAATATTCTGCACTCTAATCTCCATCTCAGCAATGAAGGGAGGCATCTGTGTTTTCTTAACCCTGCTCCACACCATGTCCAGTCATACAACATACAGTTTCTTCTTTTTTTTTTCATTTTCTCTCCTATAGTGATTATATATATTGTTTCTCTTCAGTTAGAGAAAGCAGCTAGATAGTGTAGTAAATAGAACACTGGACTTGAAGAGAAGAAGTCCTGAGTTCAAATACTGCATCAAAAACTTACAGGTTTTGAAATGCTGTTCAAGTCACTTACCCTCTTTCGGACTCAGTTTCCTCATCTGCAAAATGGGGATGATAATAGCTCCTGCCTCAAAGGGCTACTGTAAAAATCAAATGAAATGACATTTGTAAAGCACTTTGTAAATCAATATTATTATTTTCCTGGTTCTGTTTGCTTCACTCTGCATCATACTATGATTTCTCATTCTTCTCCAAATTCTTTATATTCCTTGTTTCTTATGGTATATTCCTTACTGTCACATGCCACAACTTTATTAGCCATTCCCCACTTCGTGGGAGCTTTATATCTTCCTAACCACTTCTCTGGAAGCAGCTTTGTGTGCTGCTACTGTTTCACTATCCACTGCAGGCCCTTGTGATTTCCCTTCATGACTCTCTTTTAAATGTCCGAGAACACCCATGTCAGCAATAAATGCAGTGGTGGCCCAGTGAAACTTGAACAAATGGGGACCTTTCACAAGATCAGTTCTGGCTTTTTCTTTTTTTAAAATGGGTTGGCACAAGCATGGTTAAGGACTCTCAAGGGCTAAATAGACTCTTATTGAGCTGCCTCTACTTCACTGAACGTGATTTGGCCAAGAAGATCCTACGTTTTAGTTGTGGTTCTTTTATCAGCTCCCGTTCCCTACAATCATTCCTGTGGCTGCTGGAGGTTTAATTTATTTACACAGTTAGATTGTCTTTGTTTTTATGGAGGTTTTTGGATAGGGAATAAATAGAATAATAAAAATTATTATAGTTGTTATCTTTATGTCCCAGTAGTTTTGTGAGGACTATTGTTGGTTAACTAAGGATTTATGAAATACGTTATGTTTCTTGTGAGGAAAGTGTTACTTAAGTACTGTATGTAGTTTTAAGAACATACAGGGTTGTGCTCCTCTTCAGATTGAAAATTATGTTTTGAGTTGAATTCGAATTCATTTTTTAACATATATATTATATGCCTATATGCATATATAATCTTCCCTTTATTAAACACAAATCACTTAAGTACTTCACTTCTATGGAGAAGACAAACATATGCTTTTTAAAATGAGGGTTTTTTTTCTTACCATATGTTGCTACTTATAATACTAGTATTACTTTAAACTTGAAACAGAAGAGCTTTAATTGCTGCATGAATAAGCTTCAAGGCGATTTAAGATCATCCAAATTGTTGGTCTAAACTATTGAAGATGTTAAACAGATCCATATTTGTAACTGACAAAAGAGGTTACCAGCCCCACCATTACACAGTGGTACTTTGTCAAAGCTGAATCTTCCTCCCAGTCTTGTTGCTAGGTTTTGTACATGGGCAATATTCTCAGTGGAATCATTCCCTGGAAATTTACCCCCATTAAGGAGTCTGGGAGTGTATTTTTCATAGTGTTGCAAAGAGAGATGGGGTTTTTATTGTTTAAATAAAATTGATATGGTTCAATTGAATGAGAGTTCCTAGGGAATCTCTATATTTCTTTGTTTCAAAATCAACTCTAAAGTTAATGTTGATGTCTACTTTTTTTTTTGCTTTGGTACAGAGAATGCTTGAAAATGAGATTCCCAGAGCAGAAGCTTGGAGTTTGCAGTATTAAATATAATGTTAATTTAAACTGGTTTCCAGTTACTGAGAGATGCAGTATTTAGGAAGAATTTTAAAATTAAATCAGTTTAAAATGACAAAGAGTTTATACAATAGAATCCTTGGAGTTTTAAATGTGGCTCAATCTAGGTTTATTGGAAACTCATGCATTTTGACCTATTACTCATGAATATGTTCGATTATCAGTTATAATGTGGTGCAGACATGACTGTTTCTGATATGTCCAATTCCTTGAACAATGAGGACTATTTCCTGCTAACGCTTTTATAGTAGTGACTGTAAGTAGTTTTGGAAGTTATATGTAAGGGTTATCTTGTTCAGAAAAGCCCCATTTCTTTCAGGAAATAGCTTTTTGTGTGAGGCTGTGTGGAAAGTTTAAGTATCCTGTTGGACTATTGGGTGTTTGTATTTTTAAGCCTTGTTTGTTTGCTATTTGAGTTGTATTGATTCCCAAATAGTATAAATATATACAAAATGGAAGATTGTAACATCTCAAAAAGAGAGTTCTGTGTATTGTGAAATGCAGTTATATATTAGAAGTTTAGGAAAATTGCTTTGACCCAATAACAATAGATTATATTCTCCCGGCAAGACTTCTTGACATTTAGTGTCTTTCCTACTCTTTCTATGTTATCATCTGAACTCTGAAGAAAGAACAAAAAAATCACTTTTTTTCTGTTGGGATTGGTAGAATGATAGATACAAATCAAGAACTTTATGTTTAATAGCACTGTGAACTTGAAGAAATGAAGAATTTGTTTACTGCATATGTATAGTCACTGTTTTTCCTTAATAAATATAAATGCATCATTTTCCATATATTTTGATCATATTGTATAAAAACTTAGTGATGATAATGCCTACTTATGTGATTGAGATATTTTCTAATAGTACTTCCACTTGTAAGACTTGTATAATTTGTTATGTTTCTGTAATATTTCTCTGGGTTCTGGAATACAAAAGGTGAAATCTTTGTGTGGTTATTGATTTTTCCCCCCTTATCTGAGTTTGTAACTCAGAGTTAAAATAAATCTTATGGTGAAAAATAATACTTACCAGTTCCATAACAGTATTACCAAGCAAAGATGAAATGATATGCTTGATTTTAAACATGTTCCACCAAATATTTGATCTATTGCCCTAGCTGTTGCCTTATACTGTGTTCATTTTGTACTCATTTTTCTTACTTTAATAAGTTTGGATATAAGTGCCTATGTATGTAAATAAACATACTCTTTAGATTTTACAAGCATCTACTTTTTCAGAAGCAAGGCATCATCAATCAAAAAGCATTTATTCAGCAACCTACTGGCATTATGCTAAGCACTCACAGAGCTTACATTCTATGATAATGTGGCAATAGGGAGATACAAGTGTTCAAAGATAATCACCCAAAGCAAGACACCCAACAAATCAGGGGATCGGGAAAGGAATCGTTACTTGAGGGGAGCCTTAAATAGAGTGAGGAATTCGAAAAAGCAGAAGTGAGGAGAGAGCATTCTGGGCAATGGGGGACAGCTGTGTAAAGGCCTAGGGAGATCGAATGTTGTGTATGATGTCAAAGCAAGCAGTCCATTTCACTGGATAGTAGAAGGCAGAATGAGGATCATTTTTTATTGGAGCTAGCCTGTGAAAGACTTTAAATGCCAAACAGAGAGGTAGAAGGGAACGATTGAAGCTTGTGCAGAGGGGAATCACATGGTCGTAGCTGTACCACATTGGTAGTGGTGTGGAGGGTGGATTTGAGAGGAGAGACTGGAGATCAGTTTGGAGGTTATTACAGCAGTTCAGACTAATAATAATTTCAATAATAATAACATTTGGCTAGTGCTTTAAGTTTTGCAAAGTGCTTTATATGTGTTACCTTATAGTGATCATAGAATAGGGTCCTTTATCAGTGCCAACCCTCTTACTGACTCTTAGCAATCCAGAACAGATCCCCTCTGTCCTTGTCCTTCAGTCCAGATCTGCCTTGATGATGGGTAGTCCAGATTTGGATTCTGGCAACCTCTGAGGACATGTACAAATTTTGGGACCCAGAGTTAGCTCATGAGCAGTAGTACTTTTACACTCCCAGATTAGGCTGATAGTAGGAGAAATTGACCACATATCAGCTGCTTTTCCAGAGCCAGTAACAGACATGAACCATCTTTTTACCAACAATTGCAAGAAACATTTAGTCCCAGTGAGATTTTTGCCCCCCACACAGACCGTAGCCATGTAGTTAATTTAGTTCCTAGTACCAACCATACAATGTAGACAAAACAGAAAAATATTTGTTTAGATGAATTGCCATGAAAGTTGTTTATTATAAGAAAGGCAATTTAGAATAATTTACCATCATTTTCCAGTGCTTATGAAGTGCCTAATTGGTGCAGTGCTGTGCCAGGCAGCTTACAAGAAAGAAAATCTCACACGTAGCTCCTGTCCTCTAAGATTCTGGTGAAAACTGAAGGCTTCAGATAATGTATAGGATGTAATTTTTTAGGCCTACCTAAGGATCCACAAAGGCCTTTCTTAGTATGAATGAATGCCTTAAACCATCCATTGATAGAGAAAAAGAGGTCCAAAATAGTCACACAAACAGCTACTTTCTGTCATGGACATCTTAAAAAGTAAATAGAAGGGTATGTAGGTGGTTAAGTAAGGCGAGTGACCAGCTAGGCAGCTAGGAAGTAATTTCATTGCCATTTTATTTTCTGTATTTACAATAGAGAGGCTGTTTTGCATAGTGAACAGAAAGGCAGCCTCAGAGTTAGGAAGACCTGATTCAAATATGGCATCAGACACGTATTGGCTGTGTGACTCCAGGCAAGTGGCTTAGCCTCTCAGTGCCCCTAGCCAACTGCTCAGAACTGTAAGTTGCAAAATACTTGCAGATGAGCATCCTTACCATGACTTCCCTATAGCAGTGTAATCATAGGTCCATTTAAAAAAAAAACAACCCTTAAAACTATGGATCCAAATCAGCCATGGGAGTCTTAATTTGCTTCCTGCCCTCTGGAAATGATTTAAACTTATGATCTTCAACATAAAAGGATGCTGAATTCTTTAAAATCAGTATTTTTCTAACCTAAAAAAGGCTAAATTATACTATTGGGCATCTTTTAAAAACTCATACCCTTTTTAAGCTAGTTCTCAACTCAGCCTGCAGGTAAATTATTTACAGATGAATACAGATCCAGCCAAATTGCTTTATTTAAATGTATCATTTCTGGACACCTCACTAGCTTCCCCATTTGAAAGGTATACATTTTATTCCATTCAAAGCTTATTTTACATAAATGGTCTCTTCATTCCTAATTCATCAGCTTTACCTCTATAAGAACTTTACTGATATTCAAAGCCATTTGCATTACATTACTGCTATCATAGTATTTAAAATTTAGACTGTTCATATTTTCTGGTTTATATGACCTTGTTTTGATAATAACTTTAAAATGTATCTTATTTTCCAACTTGCTACTTAACTATTTTTTCTTTTTTTTTTTAAGTACAGGCAATCCTTGACTTACAAATGCCCCTCACAAATAAGTGGTGAATCCAGCTAACCCAACTCCAACTTCCTTTTTATTCCTGTCTTTATTGTCACCACCATTCTGGCTCTCCAAATCATTGCTGCTTTTGGAGATCCTGCCCCCCCTGCAACCATTGCTGCTGTGAGAGATTTTCTTTTCCCAATTTTTCTCCCAGCATACCCTACCACCCGCGTTGCTATGGACCCCATTAGGAATTCCCTATTCCTCCTTCCTCTACATCCTAGCACATCTGCCACTGGGGATCATATTATCTTCCTGCTACTCTCAATTTGCATTCTTCTGTCTTATGTGCTTTTTCTTTCCTTTGAAAGGGAATGGTTATAAACTATATTCCAGTGAATGTTACCACTGCTGTGGCTGGTTTAAGGAGGAGAGGGACAGTACCAGAAGCAATAAGTTCCTGGTACCCTGACTCAGCTCTCTAAAATGTGAGTGACATCTATCCCCTTACGTCACTTATTCTTTGCTCTTATTGTGCTAATTAACCTCTCCATCTATTGAAACTTTCTCAGGCCATAACATTTCTCTGACTTCATTTCCCTCCCTTGTTAATTTCAACTCTAAAGTTAGCCAATTCAGCTCCACATTGTCCCTCTACTCGTGAGTCTCCTTCACTCCTTGTCCTATATTCTGTTTGTCTGGCCAAACCTCATCCCATCTCCTCTGCCCCTACTCGCAAGCTACTGAACTGAACCAGGGGAATTTATACCAGTGTGCTGCCTGAATACATTATAAATTCTTAATATTTAAATATTATTGGTCTTTCATGCCACAGGCCAATCCATTTATTCTTCCCTAATTGAGTTCTTGTCTCACTCCCTGCCTTCTCCTTCTGGATGCTCACTGAGTATCCCTCTCTGAGTTTTTGTGGCACTGTACTCTGATGGTTTTCTTCCCACCTGTCTACTTCTCCTTAGTCTTCTTTGATGACTCATCATCCATATCATTCCCCCAAGTGAGAAACTTTTCTTTTCTCTCTGCCCCTCCTCTCCTCATATCATTTCTCTTCTTCTCATGATTTTATCAGCTCCCATGAGTTTGTCATTTCTGAGCATATGACTCAGATCTATCCAGATGCATCCAGTCCAGTTTCCAAGCCTTTATCCCCAGCTGCTTACTGGACATTTCACACTAGATGGATGTCCCAGGCATTTCCAAAAGAGAACTTAATATCTTTCCCCCCTCCCTCACCCCAAACCACCACTCTCCCAAACTTCCCTATTTCTGTTGAAGGCATCATCATTTTTCCAGTCTTCCCACTTTGTGATGTTGACCTTACCCCTGACTCTTCACTCTCCTTCACTTTGCCACATCTTGTCATTTCTACCTCCATAGAATATGTCATACCCCACCCCTTCTGTCTACCCATACAGCTCACCTTAATTTAAGCTCTCATCACCTCTCTCCTAGATTATTACAATGGCCTCCTAGTTAATCTCCTTGCATCGAGTCTCTTACTCTTACTAGTCTATCCTCCATATTGCTGCCAAAGTGATTTTCCCGAAGTGCAGATCTGCCCATTTCATTTCCCTTCTCAGATAGCTCCAGTAGTTTTTTATTACCTCTAGGATCAAATAAAAAACTTCTCTGTCTTTTAGAGCCCTTTATAATCTGACCTCAGCCTGTCCTTCCAGCCTCATCATATGTACTCCCTTTCCTGTGTTCCACAGTCCAACCAAACTGACCTCTTGTTCCTTATTGATCGCATTGCAGCCTTGGTACCTTTGCAGTGGCCATCTCTGATGCCAGAGTACTTCCTTCTCACCTCCATCTCATAAGATCCTTTCCTTCCTTCAAAATGTTGCCCAAGTACCATCTTGTAGGGGAAGCCTTTTCTGATTCTCCCAAATACTAGTGTTCTCCCTCCCAAATTGCTTTGTGTTAAATTTCTTTATATTTATATATCCTGTTTATATTTTATATACTCATTTGTTGGCTTCTTCATTATAATATATTCTTGGCCAGTAGGAAATTGTTTTCTTCTTTGTCTTTATAGTTGTACCTGGTACATAGTAGGGGCTTAATAAATGACTGCTGTTTAATTGATTGATTAATAGTGTATATAGTATTTATCATGTATATTTTTATATCATGTAGTCTGTGTTATAGTTCAATGAAATTATTGTTTTTGTGAGCTGTCTTGGGGACCTAATTTATATTTATAGCAATTTGCCTTGGGAATATTTATTGTTAATTCCATTCTTACAAGCAGGCTTTTAATATAGTAGAAAGAATGCTAAATTTGGAATCAGAGAACATGACATTTAATATTATCTCTGCTACTTAGTGTGTCACGTTGAGCAATCCACTTAACCTCTCTGGGTCTCAGTTTTTCCCTTTTTATAAAGTACAGGGGTACTTTAAGATTCAGGGCTTCTTAAACTTTTTCTGCTTGTGAACCCTTTTTGCCTGAGAAATTTTGATGTGACCCTAGGTGTATAGGTATATAAAATAGGTATGTAAATCAAACATTTACTGATAATAAATCATAAAGAAATCCATTTTAAAACAATTCTTTGGTATACATATAATTTTACCATTTATTAAAGACAAAAGCAAATTTGCATACTAATGAAATTGATGTGCTTGTTTATTTTTACATAAAGAATTAAATCTTGACAGAATATTTGATACTGCAGGATGTAGATCATCTTCAAGGTTTTCCAGAGTTTATCGATACTTTGATTTTATAATCATCAGTGCTAAGAACACTGCTTCACATGAATACGTAGTACAAAATGGCAGAATTATGTTTTAGGGCTATTTCAGAAATTGTTGGAAATTCTGTCCTAATCTCAAGCCAAAATTCATTTAACGATTTTGTATGTACGGTAAAATCATTGCAATTCATAACATACGATAGTCTTGAATCTGAGCCAAGCTGTTTCTGGCAGCGTTTGTTGGTGCTGCGTGGCATGAGGGCATGCGCAGTGTGAAGTGCGCATGTTGTGTGTTCAGAACTAAGGCTGCAGTGGAGTTATACGATGCAGCACAGGCGAGTGCCACCAGAAACACCTCAGATTCATTACACATTTGATTCTGAATTAATTTTTGGTTGTTGTGCGTTCAGAAACTTCTTACTGTTGCCAAATTTTCTTGACCCCCACAATGAGTTACACATTCTCATATAGATAGGGTTGCGAACCACAGTTTAAGAAGCACGGGACTAGGACCTCAAGTTCCTTCACTTTCAGTGCAACTACTTTTGGATTTCATTTTGCAGAACAGAGTAAAATGAGTCATTTTATTTGACCATCCTGCAAGTAAATGACTCCTTAGGAAGCAAGTTAGCCAATTCTCAAGGATCATAGTTCCATTAAGACTCCCTGTGGGCCATTTAGCAAATTACTGCTTCTATGCACTAAGTGATCTCTTCAGTTTTGAGACTATGCTCATCTAAGAGATCTCCTTAATATTGAGAGACTTTCTTCATCTATACACTGAGTAGGTAGGTAGACTCTGACTAATACATTTCAGTATATGTTAAATAAGTTCGCTTTCACATTTTTTTACTTGAACTTACTGAGATAGATTACATTACCATATATGTCCATAGTCTTTTGGGGGAAGGGGTGCTGGTTCCAAAATAATAAGCTGAATTCTCTTTCTTGATGTTTAAAAAATATCCACAAATTTTGATTTAGTTTCAATTGGTATAATATATACTAAATGTCTTAGGGCAGCCAAGTAGAGTTTGTTGGACTTATTCATCAAATTAGAATTAAAACACTTATGACCTCATCATGGAAATAGGGTTTACTTCTCCCAAGTCCTTATTAAAAATTGTATTTAAGAGTTATGAACAATCGTGTTACATTATTTCTTTTCTAACTAGTTTCAAATAGGTTAGCTTCATAGATTTTTAGATGCTTCTAGATAAATGTCTCAGTCAAAATATTTTCTGTTGAGTTCATTTTACTATTTCAAATTATTTGTCTCAACTTTTTGTAATTTAAGATTAACATTTACTCCAAATTTTTCCCAGCGAAAACTGATACATTTTTCTGCAGGAAAGAGAGGTTATTCAATATAGTTCTTAGGTGACTTTTTTTTTTAATTTAGGTTAGCTCTTGTTTTCAACAAATTTTAAACTTTAAAACAAAAATTTCCTGATACGGATTTTAATGAATGGTTACGCAACCTGTAAGTCTAGCCCACTTCAGGGCCTCCTAATGAGAGTTTCTTTGGTTTCAGCCAGCAGCATTTGTGCTTGATATGTAGGAAAGCAGTTGCAGAGACGGGCATGGACAGCAGCATTAGCACAGAAAGCAATTCTATCAAAAACATGAGAAGCTATATTATTAGATTTGGCTTTTCAGAGATCATTGGTAACTTTTAGAGCAAGCAGGTTCATTTGAATGATGAGGTCAGAAGCCAGATTGCAGAGGGTTTAGGATAGACTTAAGGGAAAGAAATTAGAGTCAATGACTGTATATATGGGTGGATTTTTCCAGGTGACCTGTTGCAGTGGATATTTAACATAGCACCATTTACTTCAAAGGGATGCTTTTTCTTTTCTTAGAGAAATTTTTATTGATATCTTTTGTTTTTAAGTTACCTACATTTATCACTATATCCCTTTCCCTTACCCATTCTCAAAGAGTCCAGATGGGCCAGATGTGACCCACTGCCTTAAAAATGTAAAAGCCATTTCTTAGTTCGAAGGCCACGCAAAAACTGGCATTGGCCTACTCTGGGCTGTGTAGATTGTAGTTTGCCAACGTCTACCTTGGGGAATGAAAAAAAAAAGTAGGAAAAAAATTACTTCAAACTAACCATCAAAAATTTTGATGTTATATTCAATATTCTACTCCATGCATATTGATCTCATTTATTTGTACTGGCTGTGCCCCATGTCTGCTTTCCCTTCTCACCTACATCTCCTGGCTGTCTTGGTTTCTGTCAAGGCTCAGCTCAGTTCCCACTTCTGCAGGAGGCCTTTCCCTATCTCTCCCCATCACCTCCACCTAATCTCTTTTAAGTAGATTACATTTTATTTATGCTAAGTATGTTTTTTTTTAAGGCAACTGGGGTTAAGTGACTTGCCGAGGGTCACACAGCTAGTGAGTGTCAAGTGTCTGGTCTGAGGGCGGATTTGAATTCAGGTCCTCCTGACTTCAGGGCTGGTGCTGTATCCACTGTGCCACTTAGCTGCCCCCTATGCTAAGTATGTTTTATATGTGCATGGTTATTTTCATACTGTCTTTGAGTTCAGGAACACTTTTTGCCTTCCCAGTACTTAATACAGTAAGTACTTAATAAATGTTTGTTGATTGGATGACTGTTCTTTGGTAAGATGACTACCAGATATGAGATGCTATTCTAATGCTATTCTTGAACATTCCTTTAGCCACAACTTGAGCTTTTGTTTTAGTTGAAAATATCACCATATTTCACATTACCAATCTAGACCACATGTACTCTTTTTGGTATCATTTTTACCTTTGTGTCATCCAGACAAATTGGCTTTGATTGTTAAAAATTCCACCGTCATTGGGTGATGATACACCATTTGTGGCATTTGCCAGGGGAATTCTCTGTGGATGGTGAGGTCGCTTGATTTCATCAAGTCCCAAGACATCCTGGAAGAGATGTGTAAACATTTAGAGGGATGTGGTCTGTCCATCCACATGGGAAAGACAAGCCATTGAAAACTTGTCTTTTGTCCAAATTTCAAAATGAATGGATGCTCTAAAGCTTTCCAACACTCTGGGACAGACTGTACAGATGGACAGGGAACTGGGTTCAAATGCAAAGAGGAGGAGGAGGAGAGAAAGCTGCCTTGCTTTTGGGAAATTACAAAGTTCTTTAACTGACCCCAAACTTCACATGAAAACAAAGGCCTGTATTTTCAATGCCATCATTTTACTGTGACTGCTATATTAATTTCTTCATCTGAAAACTTCCTTATGGAAGTGAATATTGAAAGCTAAGAATAATTAATTAAAAATGTTATCATTTAACCAAATCCATAGGCTTTGCTCATGGAACTGAACTTAAAGTCTAGGAAATTTATCCTAGGTATTCTAGGAAAATTATCACACATTTGTTCTCCCTCTTTATAATTTTTTTAAGGTTTGCCTGTTTTTATTCCTATTAATTTCCCAGCAAACCCCACTGTGTACTTCCTTTGAACCCATTCTTGAAAAAAAAAAAGTTAAGCAAAACCATCCTGTACAGAGACAATTTGATAGAGCATGGAATATTCTATACCTGTAGTTCCCTACCCCACTACCAAGAAGAGGGAAGTGTTTTATAATCATCTTTTCTTTTAGGATCAAGTTTGGTTATTATGATTAATAAACATCTGCCTGCCTTTTAGTGTTGTTTTCATTTACATTATTGTGGTCATTGTACACACACACACACACACACACATATGCATGTGTGTGTGTGTATATATATATATATATATATATATATATTTAAGTATATACTCTCTGTAAATTTTTAATTTTCTGAGTTTATATTCATTATTTCTTATGATGCAAAAATATGCCATTACATTCATATGCCGCAATTTCTTTAGCCATTGCTCCGTTTTGTTTCTGATTTTTTGCTATCACAAAAAAGTATTGCTCTGAGTTTGTAATATGTGTGGAGATGCATGTGTGTATACGTATGTACACTCATATATGGGGGGTGGAGGAGGGAGAGAGGGACTTTGAGTTCTTTGGGTTCTCTAGGATGTGATCAGTTTAGTGATATTTCTCACACTCTTCCAAATTGTTTTCCAAAATGGTCAAACCATTTCATAGCTCTACCAACAGAATGTTGTGCCAGTCTTCCCTCTGTCTATCCAACATTTATAATTTTCATCACTTTGATAGATGTGAGGTAAAACCTTGGTGTTGTTTTAATTTAAACTTATGTGTCCAGTTGTCCTGATCTATATTTTGCCACTAGACCCAGATTGCTACAGAGGAGAGAATGAGACTGGTGACTTTGCACAGTGCTCCCTCACTTAGATCCAATTCACTTGCATGTCATGGCATCACCTTCCTGATGTCATGGTTCTCTTTGAGAACAAAGGACAAACAACAACAAGAATAACAATTTGTCTTATTATTAATGATCTGGAGCATTTTTGGTGTGGTTGTTGATAGTTTATATTTCTTATTTTAGGTAACTGACCACTTAACTATTGATAGATGACTTTTGGTCTTATATATGCATTTGGGTCATTTTTATATATATTAGATGTCAGACTTATATCAAAGATATTTTATACGATAATTTCTTCCCAGGTTTCTTATTCTAGCTACCTTAATTTTGTTCATGTAAAAGCCTTTTAATCTCTTGTATTCAAAATTGTCCTTTTTTATGGTTTGGTCTTCTGTCCCTTTTATGATTAAAAATTTCTCATTAGCCATAGTTGCTAAGCAGTAGAACCTTCCATTTTCATATGTTTTTATGTTGTGGCTTTCTATATTTAGGTGTATATCCATTTGTAGCTTATTGTGGTGTAAGATATGACATAAACCTAATTTCTACTAACCTCTTTCATTTTTCCTAGAGGTTCTTGTTAAACAGATATTCCTCTTGGTAGTCTGAATTAGATTGCTATGTTCAGTTGCTTCTGGGTCTTACTTATCTACTCTAACCACTAATCTGTTTTTATGATTACATCTTTATGATGTCTTTTGAAATCTAATTGTGAAGTACCTTCTTCATCCCTGCTTCATATGACTATAAAACATGCTAGAAATTACATATTTTTATCCTTCAAAAAATTGTAATTTCTTTTTCAGCTTTCAAATACTTAATTAGCCTTAAAGAGTCCTTGACTATGTTTTTGAGTTGCAACATGTCAGTTGCAGTTTTCTGTTTTCTTTATCTTACTGGTAAGTAACCAAATTGATCTGTGTTTCAAGTGCTTATAGTCAGGGGATTAGAATTCTGGTAAGCCGAACTGAGAATTAAAAAGATTTAATATATCTTATTAGATTTTTAATTTTCTTTACCCATAAACTAGACAATTAATCTTAAAACAATCTCATTTTTATGAAGAGAAAACAAGGTTATGTTGAGAATAGCTTCAACATGGATGAGCTTCCTTCAATGTTTGTGTAGGTATGGGACTCTGCATTTTAAAATGGCCAAACAGATGATGAATGGGGACTTCCCCAAATAACTTCCTTCTTCATAAATGTCTTCTTTTAAAAATTTACTCATGAATCCAGCAAGAATGAACTAAGTAAACATAGAAAGTTAGTTTTTTTAAGTTCAGTTGTCTTCTAAATTTATGGGATTGCACTGGAATTTTTGAATTTGAACAAGAAACTATTTTGCTAGCAGACTGTTAGTCCTGTTTTCTAGGACACAGATTACTTCCAAAATACCCTGGAGTGACTTTAGTAGTTGTATTACTAGTCTCAGCATACAACTGCTCCTCCTTACCCCAAACCATTTCCTATTAGAGACCAGCAATCACAAGAAGGATGGATTTACAAATGCTATCTTAAAAAAAAGTACATTATCTTTCTTCCCAGGTATACATATATTTTAAGTAATTTTCTTTTTAGCTCAAAGCAAAATCTCAACATCTCTTGAATCTGATTGTTTACTGCATAGCCAACATGATTTTAGGGTCTTTGTAAAGTATGAGAACCTTTATGGCTCTTTTGGTTAATTTCTTTGTCTTCCTTTTCCCAACCCCAAATAGTTCCCTCCCCCCATCCACATTTAAGAATCAGGCCAAAATTAAATAATTTTTAGGAAGACTTAGTATTTGCTAGATTCTCTACCAATAAGTAAGGGATAGATATCTTGACATTCTTTTAGGCAATAGTTTCCCAGGATCTTTCCTATGCCAGTCAGTTCTTGGAGTTTTTATACTTAGCACAAAAATTTCATTTCAGTGTGGTACAGTTTCATTGCATTGAGTTGCTAAAAGGGTTGTCATTGCCTCTATTTCCTTGCTTCTCACTTTTTCCTCATTCTTTTTTGATCTGACTTCTAACTCCTCAACTCCACTGAAACTGCTCTAAGATTATCATTGATCTTTTAGATGGTGGAGAGCAGGAGAGATGGTATAGGACTGAATGTGGACACATGTCCTGATTTTCTCTCCACCCTCCCACCGCTCTCAAAAAGGTAAGAAAATCGTTTACAAATTATAGTCCAATGAATTTGACTCCAATTCTTGGAAAATTCTACAATGGATAATGAAGCAGGTGGTTAATGCACATTTTGAAAAGAAAGGAGTGATTTTATAGAGCCAGCCTAAGCTTAGACAAGAACTGATCAGGCCAGACCAACCTTATTTCGTCTTTTGACACTGTTATGGAACTCTGGAAGAGCAAAGAAATGAAGTAGATATCATTTCTGCCCCTTTCACCCCACCCCATACATACACACACACACACACACACGTTTGCGCGTGTGCATACTTATATATACAGTCTTAGTTGCCTATAGTACTGAGAGGTTAAATGATTTGTCCTCTTTTTTTATCTGTCTATGTATCTATCTTGTGTTTACACAGATTTTAACAAAGCATTTGGTAAAGTATCTCATGTTATTCTTGTGGAAGATGGAGAAATTCAAGCTAAATGATAATGAAGTGAGATTCATTTGGATCTGGTTGAATGGCCACACTCAAAGAGTAATTTATTAACAGTGTTAGCTAAGGCAGCTTGTCTCTAATGGAGTGCCCCCAGGAATCTGTGCTTGGCTCTATGCTGTTTAACAATTTTATCAGTGACTTAGATAAAAGCAGAGGTGGTATGTTTATGAGATTTGAGGATGATACAAATCTAGAACGGATAGTTAACATACTAAATGACAGAATCAGGAACCTGAAAGATCTTGGCAGGCTAAAGCATTGGACTAAGGCTAACAGGGTGAAATTCATTAGGGATAAATGTAAAGTCTTAGACTGGGGTGCAAAAATATACTTTGCCGGGGGCAGCTAGGTGGCGCAGTGGATAGAGCGCCGACCCTGGAGTTAGGTGGACCTGAGTTCAATTTGCCCTTAGACACATGACATTCGCTAACTGTGTGACTCTGGGCAGGTCACTTAACCCCAACTGCCATATCGGCCTGTGAGCTCAATATGAGTCAGTGTGATGTGGTAGCCAAAAAGCTAATGCGATCATGGACTGCATTTGGAGAGGCATCGCTTCCAGGAATGGTGAGGTGACAGGCCCCTCTATACTTTGTTCTGGCCAGACTACTTCTGGAGTATCATATTCAGCTCTGGTTGCCACCATTTAGGAATGACATTGATGAGTTGGAGAACATCAAGAAGAAGGTCAGTTAAGATGGTGAAGAATTTTGAGTCACTGTCATGAGGATAGATAGAAAGAACTGAAGATATTTAGCCCAGGGAACAAGAGACTTAGGATAGATGTGATAACTAAGTTTTGGTCTATGGGCAGCTAATAAGAACTTATTTGGTTTTGTCCCAGAGAGCAGGGCCAGAAGCAATGAGTAAAAGTTCCAAAGAAGCAAAGTTAGGCTTAATGTCAGGGAAAAAAACTCTCTAATAATTAAAACTATGCAGAAGTGAGCAGGGATGCTGAGGGGGTAGTAGAAATACCCCTCCCTGCATGTCTTCTACCAGAAGCTAAATGGCCTGTTGTCAGCAATTTCTTTCAGTCCATCAGTCAACAAGCATTTGTTCCAAGTGCTTACTGTGTGCCAGGCACCATGCTAAATAAATACTATGGATACAGAGAGGTAGTAAAAACAGTCTCAGCCCTCAAAGAGCCTCATGTCAGATGAGGGGCAGACACTAACTAACAATTAACGGGAACAGGCAGAAGATTTTAGCTGAGACCTGAAGGAAGCCAGGAAATCCGAGAGATGGAGATGGGGAGGGGAAAAGTTCCAGGCAAGGGGCATCGAGTGAAAATACACTCTTAGGAGGTGGAGAGTCTCACGTGAAGAACCACAAGGAAGACAGTGTCACTGAATTGTGAAGCACACAGTGAGGAATCAAGGGAAAGAAGACTGGAAAGGTTGGAAGGGATCGGGTTATATAGGGCTTTAAAAGCCAAAGAGGATTTTATATTTGATTCTAGAAGTAATAAGGAACCACTGGAATTTATTGAGAAGTGAGATGACAAGGTCAGACCTGGGCTTTATCACTTGGTAGCTGAATGGAGGATAGACTAGAGTGGCATCACCTTGAGCTAGAGAGGCCAACCAGTCGTGACTGCAATAGTAACGTCAGAGGAGAGAAGGGAATGTATGGGAGAGATGTTAGTAGAATTGGTAGGCCTTATAGCTTATTGGGTATGGGTGGTGAGGAATGAAATATGACACCCAAGTCGTGAGCCGGGGTGACCGGAAGGATAGTGGTACCCTCCAGAGTAATAAGGAAGTTAAGAAGAAGAGAAAGTTTAGGGTGAAAGATAATGACTTCAGTTTTGGACGTGTTGAGTTTAAAATTCTTCTGTCATGTAATTGGACGGGTAGAGCATACATAGCCTGTTAGAGTTCCTGATGGTAATCTTAACTATTAATCTGGGTCAATGAATGGCATAGTGAGCTTTGGTATATCTGTGGAATAAGCTAAGTGGTTGATCATGGTAGATCATATCACTTAGTTCAGCAGTGCTACAGTATGGTTATTTCAGGAATATGAACATAGCTTATATCATGTAAATATGTAGGATTTTAACTTTAAAGATATGCAAAGATAACTATAAGCTAATGGCATGAAAGTAAAAAATAATTTTTCTTCAGAAAGTAATAGAACATGATTAGGAGATGGGAATAAGGTTAAATGAAAGTGCAGGAGAAAATTGAAGACAGAGAGAGAGATGAGATTTTTTCCCCCCCTAGCTTCATGAAATTCAAACACTAAGAGTTCAGATTAAGTTTGATTTGCATAGATTTGTATATTATAAACTGCTACTATTTTGTAATTTAAAAAAAAAGTTTGTTCTATTCCTAAAGCCAATTTTAATTCTTAAACATTTATAGAGGCAGCTGGGTAGCACAATGGATAGAGTATTGGCGAGTTCAAATGTGGCCTCAGACACTTAGTAGCTGTGTGACTGTGGGCAAGTCACTTAACTTCTGATTACCTTAATCCGCTGGAGAAGGAAATGGCAGGTGCCTTGGTAAGCATTTTACAAATATTTCCTATGGTACTGACAAAAACCTTGGGAGTTAGGTATTGTTTTTATCCCCATTTTAGTGTCGAGGAAACTGAGGCAGGCAGAGATACTTAATACATATTGATTCACTGAAAAATTTTATAGAATTTAAAGAACTTACCTGAACAGCATCTTCAGTTGTCTCAACTGGAATCCAAGGAGATGTGGGTTATGAGGGTGCTGGAAAAGATCTTTATCTTTGCACATGTCAGGAAGTGGTCAAGCTTCTGCCAGGCCAGGTACATATGGACTGAGAAAGATGCCAAGCCCTCCAAGGTTCTCCCTATTTAGGATAAGGGTTGAGATGTCACTTAAAGGACAGCTTCAGTTGCTTGAAGAGGCTGGGAATATCGATCCAACTGTCATACTTGATCTGACAGCTCTGCCCCAGTTCCAGCCCTGGTCCAGCTTTCCCATTTGATTACCCTCTACAAAAGAACTACTTAGTCGGATGCTGGAGCTCCACCCTCAGCAGTTGTGGCTGAATAGGAAACTCTGAACTTCCATAAAATCATTGGTTTTAGAGAAGCTTGTGAAATACCTGACTTAGCTGGAGATGATGAATGTTCTGGGCTATCCATCCAAGGCTGACCTTGCCACAGTGGGATGGTTGGACTCTGATACAGGGAATTTTATACCAATGACAAATCCCATGATGGAGACAAATAGGATTATCATACAGAGAATTTTTAATACCAAAATGGAATTTTGATAGCCAACTTTTAAAACTTCAGACTATCTAATAGACAGAAGTTGATGAAATGAGAAGACACAGCAAGCCTGCTTCCAATAAGATTTACTTAGTCTTCTTCTGAATCTTTTTTTAAATTTTTCCGAAGTAGTGATTCATTAGTTCTTTACTTCAGTTATTTGTGCATTACTAGTTGCCTCTGTTTATGTTGGGTTTCTGCAGAATGAAACCAGCTCTACTTGCAAGAGCAGTTCATTTTATGTAGCCCTTAGTAACTAAATTCCTAGGTATCTAGTCAGTCAATAAATATTTATTAAGCACCTGCTATATGCCAGGAATTATGCTAAGCTCTGAGCCTACAAAGGAAGGCAAAAGCTCACAATCTAATGGAGGAACAAAAAAATAAATAAATGCTTATAGACAAGTCATGTACAGGACAAATAGGGAATAATTAATAAAGAGAAGGAACTAGAATTAATAAGGATTGGTAAAGGCTTCCTATAGAAGGTGAGATTTTAGCTGGGACTTGAAGGATGCCAGAGAAACCAAAAGGTAAAGGGAAGGAGGACATTCCAGGCATGGAGGAGAGCCAGAAAAAATGCTCAGAGCTGAGAAATAGAGTGGAGGTCAGTGTCCAGGTCTAGCGTCACTGGATCAGAGAGTACCTGGTGGGATGTGAGGTGTAAGAAGATTGGAAAGGCCATGGAGAGAGGTTCAGCACTAGATTTGAGACATCTTTGAATGCCAAACAAAGAGTTTTATATTTGATCCTGGAACTTATTAAATATGGTGATAACATGATCAGACTGGTGCTTTAAGAAAATCACTTTGGCCGCTGAGTAGAGGATGTACTGGAGTGGTGAGGTATCTAGTTATGTCTGGCAGATGTAACTGATCCTGTATGTTTTTTCCTCTCCAAAGACATTTACATTTGCTGAAAAATTGGTGTAGCATGATTGGAAGAGCTGAATAATATATCTACATTTCATAATCTTAGTTTGAATTTAATGATAGCGTAAACCAAGGCTAATATTTAATAGTGCCCACATGCTAACTATGCAAATTCAGATTTATTTGCTCTCTTTGGTTATGTCTTTTTTGCTCACAAGAGATACGGATTATATTATTAAAGCCACTGAGAAATGTTAATCTCATTAAGTAGAAGAGAGGAGCATATTCCCTGTCCTTAAAGCATTGAGTAATGTAAATTGCACGCTGGTGTTCAGAACGTCACAATTAGATAGACCCAATTTGGATTTTCTCATTTCCTTAAATTTTCATTGATATGAATACTGAGCCATATTTGTCTCTAATCTTTACTAAATAAATTAGCTAAAATGTGTGACTAAAATTTACACATATAAGTATATCCCAGTGCATTAGAAAATAACCTAGTGGTGTCACACACATGCTATTTTACTTGATAAAAATCCTGTGGCTGTTCCCTAGATGGGTACCAAGTGAGGAAAGCAGCAGTTTTAAATTGAAACAAAAATCATCCATCCATTGTGAGCCCCAGAATGGACTTTTACTATGTGTTTTGTATGGGATTAACCTTGAAGTTCACTGGAAACTTCAGTTGGTGCAGTTCGCAACCCTCTGTTCATTTGTGGACATTGAGCAAGCATATGGAAAACATTATACCTTTGCCTGAAGGTCACCAGTGAAAACATAATTATGCTGAAGTGCAATTTGTGTTTAATTTTAATCTGCAAGAGCTCATTATGGTTTGTGCCTTGGTTGCCATAGAAATCATCTTTTCTGTGTACCTTTTTGACAGTAGAGATCATCTGAGGAGCCTTGATCAGTGGTCCTTAGATTTCTATTTCAAGAAACCAGAGAAAAGGAATTTTCCAAAAAGGATTTTGGCCTTGTTGTTTCCCTCTCATTCTGATATAGTCTCAATTTTTGAAGCATCACATTGTAATAAATATTTTTAAAAATTAGGTGAAGATATTTTATATAAATTTTTAATTTTTAGGGAAAGCTTGTGGGTACAGAACAGCAAGACTTTGTTTTTTCTCCTAAGTAATATTTTGAACTTCTATACTACACCTGGCTATTCCTGGAGACCCTATGCAATGGGATACATTTATTATCTTTTGAAAATTATGAAATAAGAATTCAAAGAAAGGGCATATAATAAGAAATTGAAGATCAAGAAACTTACCAGTCAAGTTAGTGTTGAGACTGTAAACTGCAAATGATACCAATAAGATGTTTGTGTGATATTAGAGACTGTCTTTATTTCATTAATATGGATTCCTTTTAGCATCAAGGTAAATTTCTTCAAAATTATGATGAAATTTTCTGTCTTACTCTAGAATAGCATGGAAGCTATAACATTAATCCCAATTTCCTGCTTTAGCCTTCATATTTGGGTATTCTTTTACAGGGATGGCCCTAAAGTAGTATAGCTCAGCATCTCTTTGGAGGCTTCTTGATCATCTGGAGGGGTTCTTTGTAATGTAATTTGCCAAGGACTGATTTTTTTTAAAGCTTAGAATGCATAGTATTTGATGTTGATCTCTTCTAACATAACCAGCATTAACTATTCTAATCAAGCATTTAGAACTTGAAGGGACCATAGAAATAATTTAGCCCAACAAACTCCTTTTTACAGATGGAGAACTGAGATCCGTAGAGTTGGAATGCCACCTCACTAACCATGTGACCCTGGACAAATCATTTAACCTCTGTCTGCCTTGATCCACTGGAGAAGAAAATGGCAAACCACTCCAGTACTTTTGCCAAGAAAACCCCATAGATAGTATGGTCTACAGGATCACAAAGATTCAGACACAACTCAGTGACTGACCAACAAATTTTTTCAAGTAGTATTAAAGTTGGTACAACGACACTATATAATTGTTCAGAATTTTTAAAATGTTTCTGACTTTAAACTCTAGTGAGGATTAAATGAACTGCAAGTATGAATAGATTTCTGTTTTGAAAAATATTAATTGATTGTGAGTCTAAAGGCACATAAATTGCACCATTTCTCTTTTGATGAAGAAATCTGAAGGTATAAAGAAAATTTGGGGTATATCTAAAAAGATGCCTGCTAAAGTATGGGAGCTGTTCAATTTTTTAAAAATGCAAATTAAGGATTAAATTAAGAAAAACTATAAGAGAGTGAGATGAGAATGTTGCATTGCTGGCTTCTAGATATCTTAAATGTTTTGGAGCCAGTGAGGTGGTAAAGTGGATGGAAGATTAGGCCTAGAAGTAGGAAAATCTGAATTCAAATTCAGGCTCAGACACTTAACTAGTTACGTGACCCTGGGTAAGTCACTTAATCTTTTTGCCTTGGTTTCCTCCACTGTAAAATGGTAATAATAATAATTGCAGTTACCACCCAGGGGTATTGCAAAAATCATGTTTAAAAAAAATTTGTAAAGCTATTAGCCCACTGCCTGGCTACATAAGTTCTTTTTTTTTTTTTTTTGCTTTTAGGCAATTGGGGTTAAGTGACTTGCCCAAGGTCACACAGCTAGTAAGTGTCAACTGTTGGGTCTGAGGCCGGATTCACATAAGTTCTTAATAATCCTCCCTCTCTCCCTCCCTTCTTTCTTTTCTTTTTCCTTCCTTGTTTCCTTTCTTCCTTTTAAAAAAAATTGTAACGAAGTCACTTATTTATCATTAACATTTGCCATGATTTCATAACTTAAAAGTGAAATATTTCTGCACACATAGCCATTCAGAAGTTTCTCTGTAATTTTTTAAAATGATCAATCAGTTTAGGCACATTTGTTAACAGACTGTTAAGATTGGTGCTTTTGACTCAGTTATTTTAGTGTAAACAGTCCATGGTATATTGACGTGTTATGTATAGAAGACATGTTGCCTCTAAAAGTAGAATAATCTTTCAGCTTTGGGAGTATGGGGTGTGTAATTAATTTTCCAGTATTACAAGGGGAGATACCGGACACATTTTAATGGATTTATCAAAAAAACTTTAGTGTCCTACCTTGGGCAAGATTCAAAGTAGGCAGAGAAACAAGTGTCACTTGAGTGACACTTGAATCAGTGGTTGTTGAAAGCAATCTAAAAACATTGTTAATAAGTACTGGTACATTAAATATTGGTTGGAATGGATAGAGGAATTTATTTAAAACCAACTTATTAATTAGATTTTTTTTAAAAATTAAGGCAAATTAGACCCCAGGCCTCAATTTTTCAAAACAGCATTTAGAAATTATAATTATTTGATGTTTAGAAGGGCTTAGGGAGTCATTTTTGTTAACATAAATATGCTCTTTTAAAAATGCACCAGAAAGTATAGGAAGAAGGTCATAAAGCAACATGTTAAAATTTTGAAGACAAAATTTCTAAAATTCTATCTTTATAAAACTTGGAATTTATAAGAATTTCTGTCTTTGTAAAACTTGGAAATTGTTAATATATTAGAGAGTTGATGAAAACCAACCCGGATTTTTTTTAAAAAAGATATTTCTTCGTAGAAATTGATAAAAAATCTGATTCACTTTTCCTTTTCTGTTCCTCTTAGGTCAACATCTGTTCAATTTTTTTTAAAAAATTGCTAGACCGTGAATATTTGTTACTTTCCTCCTAAAAGCATGAATGTGTCTCAGATACTCAAATAGATCTGTGATCTAATCAATTTAGATTTTCCCTCCCAAAGTTGCAGATCACAGCCCATTCCATTCCTGCTCATCTTATGCAACTCTTATTCATACTCTCCCCAAAGTTTACCACAGGGGGTCCAACCAAAATGCTGGGGAATACGTGCCTGCTTTCCCATATCTATAAAATTTTTATGAGAATCACATACACATATATTAATGACATTAGTGACTTGAGAATTAGTGAGGAATAGGCAGGCATTCACAAGTCATAGTCCACAGTAAGCACATCTTTACCATCACATAATTGACTAAAAGATGTAGACAAAACAAGATTTCACTGGAGTTACTATTTGTTGATTATTTTTTTAAAAAACCTGGATCCTTAACTGATTAAAAGCACACCTTAAAGAAAATATTATAATGAATTTCATCTTTCTCAGTACTACCTAATTTACCAATATGATTAGTTTTGATTAAAAAGAACTTGATTATAACGTGCAAAGAAGTTTATTGAATAAGAGAGTTATGTGCAATCAGAAATCAGAGGTGTCCCTGTGGAGAATCAGAGTCTGAAAGCTCTATGACATTGCTTTTTCCTTTAGAGGTTTCAGTAATTTTAGCAAAGATATTACTGTTGTCTTGGGTGGGAACAAAGGGTGGGAGGAGTAGTTGTGTTTGTATTATTCTTATTGTTATTTTTTACAAACATAGTCTCATTGTTAACTCTCAGTTCTCCAGATCTTGATCATCACAAATTGTAGTGATCTGCAAAAATTCTGTGTTTAGTAGGGTTCAATTAATATCTTCATACCAAATTTTCTGATTAATTGTAATCAATAGGGTCAAAGAATCATAGCTGGAAGGGATGTAGGAGTTCATATAACCCAGGTCTCTCATTTTACAGGTGATAAATCTGAGCCCAAAAGATGTTAAGTGTTCTTTCTATCCAGTGGAAGAACTAGATTAGAACTCAGCTCTTTATGATTCTGAATCTAGTGCTCTTTCTACTCTTTTAAAATAACTTCTCTCTCCCCCTCTCCCAATTTAAAAAAGTAATTTGATTCCATTGATTATTCTTGGTTTTGTTTTTTGCTTATCTCCTCCAAAGTGATCTTGATAGGTTAGAACAATGGAATGAACTTAATATGATGGCTTATGTTAGAAGAAAATGTCAGATTCTATACTTATGTTTGAAAAATCAATTAATTATACATGTGCAAAATGAAAGACGCATGAAATAATTTTATTTTTAAAAGTCTTGAGAATTTTAGTGGATTGCCTTCCATTTTAACAGTGCCCTCAAAAGGGTTATACAATCTTAGGATGATTTTTGGAAATAAAATGTACAGAATGTAGTCAGATGGTTATCTTCTTGGGCTGGTTAGATTACATCTGAAATATTTTTTTTTCCAGTTTTTAGTGTTTAGTAAGGATAGCAAAAAGCTAGATTATATTTAAAGAGTGGTAACCAAGATAATGACTTAAAGCTATCCCATGTAAAAGTTGAAGGGGCATGAGGATATCAATCCAGAAGAGAAGATTTGGGAAATGGAACAGGTAGGTGGCACAAGAGGCAGCCAGGTGAATATGGGCCTTAGAATCAGGAGGACCTGATTCTGGCTTCAGACACTTACTAGCTGTGAGACCCTGGGCAAATTACTTAATCCCAATTGCCTTCTCAAAAAAAAAAAAAAGACATGAGAATTGATTTCAAGTATTGTAATTTGGAATAGTCACTAAATTTCTTTTGCTTATTCCCAGAGGGCAGAATTAGAAACAAAGAGTAGAAGCTGGCAAGGAAGAAGACTTCTTTGATATAAGGAAAATTACTAATAGTCATGTATGATTTTCTACTGTAGTCATTTTATATGTGTCCTTCCCTTATTAGGCTTTAAGCACCACTGGGCCATTTCAGAAAGGTAGTTTACAGATGAATTTTGATTTCTATTAGAGACTTTCAGTTTTTTATTATAATATCAGATTATCACTTATTAGAATAAAAAATGTGATGAGAACTTTTTCTGGATCTGGACCTAGAAACACAATTTTGAAAGCTGCAGGGATCAAGTTCCGAATCGTGAGGGGGAGGATACCAAATGAATGGGGAAAAAATCTTGAGCCATGTTATTACCAAACAGAATGAGATCAAGCAGTCAAGCAACTACACTTCAGTGTGCTTGCTTTCTCATTTCTATGACTGCATTAAGGGTGAACTTGACAAAAATATGAGAAAGGAATGAGGAAGCATTTGTAGAAAATTCTTTACAGCAAATTGCTTCTTCACAGCCACACAATTGCTGGAAAGGTATCAAGATTACAAGATCCTATGTTTTTAGTGTATGAAAAATAAATTTGTCCCATACCAAAATTCTGCCTTAAAGATTATCCTCAAAGTGTGTCATTTGTGTGTGTTTGAATCATACTCAGTTCTTTGGTAGATGTGACTATATACGTGTCTGCGTATAAATATGTTATTAATCTCCTTTTATCAATTATGAGTGAAGCTTAACATGGGGAGAAGTATATTTATCATTGTTGCGGAGGATGGTACTATGTATAATCCAAATGAAGGCCCCCACAGGTGGTGGGGTGATGCTCCTATTTAAGACTCACACTTTGCTGATTACAATAAGACTGAGAATACCACATGGATTCCTCATTTAGATAGATAGTTACTCAAAAGAAATTCATCTAGTAGTCTTTACACTAAAAACTAACTTATAAAGAATGGTATACGCCAGGATTTTGACATATAATTGGATGGCCATTTCAGTGAGTTAATCCACCAGGGTATGTATTTGAACAGGCATTACAGGTAATGAGCAAGGCCCTGAACTGGACAGGAGGAGATTGAATACCACTGTCAGGGATTCTAAACTGTTACTTGATCACAAAATGCGACTTTTTAATACTAGTATTTACCTAGTGGTAAAAATCACAGAAAACCACAATCGCCAAAGAATCAAAATTAAACATAACTCAATAGGGAATGGAGAGATACATAAGAGGTGTATGGAATCCAATGGAAAGATACATAGAGGGTGCAAGTTGTCTTCAGTAATGATGTGCAACTGATAACATGAGCAAGAAATTATGTAAACATTGAAGAAAAGTATGGCAAATGCAGCAGTGAAGAGAATTCTTGATTTAGAGAAAAAGGAAATGGGTTCAAATTCTGGGTTTTTCAATACTATCAGTATGATCTTGTATAAATCACTTAGTATCTTTGGGCCCAAGTTTCTTTCTTATACAATGAAGAAGTTGGATTAAATGACCTTGAAGGTCCTTTTTAAACTCTAAATCTATGCCCTTTGATCCCACATACAGTCAGAAAAGGCTAATCATGTAGTGAAGGGGAAGGAGAACAAATGAGCAATCTTAACACTACTGATACCCAAGAAATGTTGAAAGATCTAAAATAAGGTCTTCAGTGTGCTGTGTGGAGGTTTTAGGGGAGGATATGGATAAAATTCACAGAGGGTTAGAATCCACAAATGTGTTTCCATCCCCAAGGTCGAGCAATTAAATCACAGCTCCATCCAATTATACAAATATTGTTTGTTTGCAGCTTATCCTTTTACTAAAGTCTATGAAAGCAGGGACCTCTTCCTATCTAAACTTTGTCTCCTCACCTCTCCCCCAGCATCTAGCAGTCTGTATACCATAGATGTTGAAGAAAGGTTTAGAGGATGAATGAACAGATCTTAGATTTAAATAGGTAAAATAAAAAATAGTATTGGCAAATTTCATGATTTCATTAAATATCAGTATGACATTTTTATTTGTTTATGGTCTCTTTAACAAACTAAAATAAAGTTTGATGTTTTGTTATTTTAAAGGGTCTTAGTACTTGTAGAAGTAGTAAAATGATTATTAGTAGTAAATTAACTAAAAGCAATACTAATTAAAAATTATAGTTATTTCAACCTTATGTCTAAAAAAAACCTTGTGCGTTTAAACTGTCAAGTAGAAGCAAGTTATGTTATTAAATTTAATTTGTATCCTGAACTCTAATGATATATTTGGCACAAAACGTACATAATTACTCCAAGGGTTAGTTTTATAGAGAAGCATAGGTAGGCAGTCCAGACTTAGGAAATGGACCATACTAATTATAGAGTCAGAACTCCAGAGCCCTTAGGATCTCTGAAATAGTTCAGAGGACAACTTAAGCTGCCATGTCATGTCCACTGTGGATGCCAGCAACCTCTTGATCTGTAGGAACCATCTACTTCTATGGAAGTGCCATTGCACTTAGACAACTCCTGGGAAAAAGAAAAGGGGACATTTTTATTTTTTATTTTTCAGTTTCTACTCAGCTATATTCCAAGCCAGGATTTGAGAAGTATGATATATGTAGTTTGCTTAAAGCCATTGTTCTTTTTAATATTCTGCTTCATTCTCATAGTTTCAAAAATGACTATTTAGTGATAGTTCTCATGTTCAAGGAATTCCTTCACTACAGTCTGGCTGTGTAGTTTGACAATTTGTTTAGCAACACCTATCATTACTTCTGTCTTCATCATGGCACCTTCCACGCAAAGACCTGATTTTCTACCACTTGATAATCTGTCTCTTATCAGAAGATGACAGGGTGCCACAGTGACATGAAAAACAAAGGACATTTAATCTGAAAATTGAGAAAGATTATAGTTTTTCAGCTTACTTGGTTATATTTCAGATATAGCACTGCTTTTCCCCCTCTTTCACTGATGTTTCTGTTCTGTGTACTAAATTGCTGAATTCCCATTTATCTCTTAATATTCATTTTACCCACTTAGAAATTTGATATAAGGTTTACCATTTCTGACAGACTCTGAAGCTGTGTTAAGCTCTTTGGGAGAAAGGTATTTTCTCAATGCAAACTGTTACTGGTACTTTTTACCTAGGACGACTTTTGACTTATGTGTCTTGCATAATTTGGATATTATCGGGCAGCCGTCATTTCTTTAAAGTAAGTCTCTGTTACACATAAATACAGCTTCCCTATGAATAAATTCACATCTTTAGAAATATTAGATATTGACGGATATTAAGGGTATCTAATGCTTCTTTTTGCTTGACCAGTTCATTTTTTTAAAGAAAGAACAAGATGGATAATGTCTGATAATTATATCTGTAGTTTTCATTTTATCTCTTTAGTGATGGTGAGTAAATATATTACATGTATTTCAGATCTTAATTCTATTCTGTACTGAAATTCCAATCATGTTACCGAAACCCCAGTCAATTTTGCATGATTGACACTCCATGCTCAAGAAGCACAGGAAGACACTAGATTACTAGCATCTCCCACTGTAGATCTTCAAAGGCAGTGTTTGGGACAAGAAGACCTGTTCCTCTCCAGAACCACACAGATGTCTCAAGACAATATGCCATTTTCTGCCTCACCCCACAATTTGTTTCTCTCTGAAATGTGTCCTCCTCTTTCCCTACTCCCACCATAAAGATTTAGCAATGGTGCAACCCTGATCTCTAAGTTAGAGTTAATTTTCATGCACCGGTACAGTGCTGTAATTCTACCCTTTGTAATGCACTTTCTCCCCCCACAATTGTCCTCTCCAGCACTGACTATGAAACTTTGCAACACATAAATGTATTTCAAGTCCTAGAGTGTTCAGAATCAAATTACTTGGGAAAATGCTGGACTACAAGATTAGATTTCAGAATTGTTAGCCAGATAGGCATTTTTTTGGCCATCTTCAAATTGCCAGGTTAGCACTTTATATAAAGCAGCTTATTTGAACAGCAACAACATAATTATAAATATGTAGTTTGTTTTTGTTTTTTGTATTTCAAGTGAACTGTTTATTGCTTTTTTTTTTTGCAAACTTAAAAGACTTTCTTCCCAGAAAGTGTTCCCATGAATTATTAAAATTGTATAAGGTTGTTTAATAGATACAGCCACACAGACAGTACTGCTGTGTCATCTTCTGAGTATTGCTATCAAGTGAAGCATCAAATGGGAAGTGCTCACTACAGGCATTTGCCACTGACATGGAAGATGTGCTCTGAAGAGTCCAAAGATATTGGTTATGTTTTATCTAGATTTTAGTAAAGCTTTTGGTACAATATCTAATACTATTCCTGTGGAGAAGGTGAAAAGTTGGAGACTAAGTGATAATACTGTGATATGGATTCAGAACTGATTGGATGGCCAGAATCAAAAAGGAGTTAGTGAGTTATTACTGGCTAATTGTTACTGTGATAGGAGACCTGCAGTGTGATACCCTGGGATCCAGGCTTGGCCCTGGGCTGTTCAATATTTTTATCATTGAGTAGGATAAAGACACAAATGGCAGATGACACAAAGCTAGAGGAGAGTTAACATACAGCACATTAGAGTCAGGATCCAAAAAGATCACAACTTATTAAAGCATGGGGCTGAATCTAATTAGATGAAATTCAGTAAGGATAAACGTAAAGTCTTAAACTTAGATACAAAAAATCAACTTTATAGCTACAAGTCAAAAGAAACATTAGGTGGCAGCTCTGAAAAAAAAAAAGTATAGGGTAGGTAGCTCAGGTAGACCCTAAGCTCAATATGAAACAGCAGTACAGTGTGGCAACCAAAAATCCTAATGCCATCTTAAGCCACATAGCTTCTAAGAGATAGTCCTATTGTGCTCTACCCTTATAAGATCTCATCTGGAGTTTCATATTTGAGTGGCACAGTTTAAGAAAAACTTTGCTAAGCTGGATAATGTCAGAGGAGACCAACCAGAATAGTGAAGAGCTTTGAGTCCTGGTCATAAGAGAATAATTTTAAGAAAATGTACATGTTTAGCTTTTTAGCACTTAGTGCAGGGCCTATCCCATAGGGAGTACTTAATAAATGCTTGCTGACTGTTGAGAAGACTCAGGGAGAATCTGATAGCTCTCTTCAGGTATTTGAAGGACTACCATGAAGAAGAAGGATTAGATGTGTTCTGTTTGGCCCCGGGGAAAAACCAGGAGCCATGTATGAAAATTGCAATGAGTCAAATCTAGACTGAAAGTCAAGAAAAACTTTCTGCCACAGAGGGCTGACCAAATGTGAAACAGGCTGCCTCAGGAGGTGGTGAGTTCCTTATCCTTCAAGCGGAGGCCAGAGGACAATTTGTGAGATATATTATAATATTCCTTCCATTTGGGGTTTGGAACAGGTGCCTGGTGAAGTGTCTTCCAACTCTCAAAAGCTGTGATTCTGTAACACAATCATTTTGAGAATAGCAGAATTATATGCTATACTATGACTGTCGGCAAATAAGCTTTATTTTTCCCAAGTTTTATTTGCCAACTGCCACTTGCCCCATAATGGTTGAAAGGCTGGTGCCTTCCTTACAGCTATTGGCAACAGTTACTGCCTTGTTTTATTATACTGTAAGACCACAATATTATGACTGCAGGATTGTTTTTACTTCTAAGTCAACCATATGAAAGAATACACATTTATTAAGACAGCTGTTAACTGTATCAACATTACAAAATAATATATGTTAGTGCAACTTGGTTCCAGCAGGGAGACCTCTAGTCATTACACAGAGAGCTAGTCTTGGGAGCGTGGCCCTTAGCCTATAACACAGCATTAGTTTTTCCTCTGGTTTCTACAGATACCTTAAAAAAAGAAAAAGGCAAATCCCTTCTCATCCTTTTGAGAGATAAGCTTGCTTCTTTATTCTGTCTTGAATAACATGGCTACATGTAGCTTTCCATTTTTATAATTGATTTTTCCAATCCCATGTCAGAAATGAGTAATTTTTCTGCAATTGTTTGGGCAAAACCTTGCCAACCTTTCAATTTTATATTTGTTACTCAGGACTGGCTTGAATGTAAAAATTATGTGTAATCACTTTGGGGTTAAACAGATTTGACCTGCTCCCACATTGTATTCCAGCCATCTGTGGAATTATCTGTGCTTTAATTCCCTATTCCATTAATCTCTGATTTTCAAACAGGCCTTCCTATATGACCTCTAATCAAAAAGTGATATGTTTGATAGATGCATTCTCTGTTGTGTAATTTTTTCTTCAGATATGTGAACTACCATTGAAACCTTTGTTCATTTTCTAGACATAAAAAAACTTCATGGAGCCATCTGAAGATAGAATTACTATTGATAACCTACTATCAGGATATTTAACAGATTGCCTTATTTCTTCAGGTCGGGTCACAGAATTCATTAATATTAATGACTTTCAAAACTGATGTTTAGCCTCTCTGATCATCAGTAGATATGTTAACTATTTTATGTAGTTTTGATAAATCTTCAGACTTTACAGATGAAAATCATAAAAAACAAAAACAATCATTTAGAAATAATATTTCAGATCTAGGCCTCTAGTTCCTGCTCTTGCCTTTAGATGAATTAAAGGGTTTAAACTGATGTTTAAATTTTTTTTCATTGACTTTTCCAGAAAGTAGGTGGAACATTTAAAAATAACACATTATGACAGTGGCCACCATCAACAAGCATATATTGTGGCGAGTTTTAGAAGATCTACCTGATTTTGCAAGCATATGTTTTTAAGTCATCAATCTTCCCATTTCCACAAGAAGTTAGTTTTTTTTTTCTATAAGACTGTCAACTAATTAATGATTGCAAAGCTCTTACGGATACCAACCCAAAGAAATACTAGAATTTAAATTTAAATTCCAGTGCAATGTTGCAGCTTAGTTGAAATCTGATGCAGTAGCCCATACTGTCATCACTAATACTTTACATATAGGAATGATGCATTGAATGTCAGTCAGTAGAGCTTAAAATCTCAGTCCAGACATGGCTGATTGGATTCTACTTCAACTAACATATAAACATGCTACAGGTAATACTCAACAACAGGCTAATGGTTGAGATAATATGGAATACAGGTGTTTTATAAGATCCATTAAGTCCATGACCATGTCCATGTTACGTATGCAGGATTACACAGATTTCTAGCTGGAAGAGACATTTACAATTATTTCATTCAACTCCTTCATTTTACAGTTGGGAAAACTGAGGCTTAGAGATGGTTAGATGACCTCAGATAATTCAGATAATAAGTGGCAGGGCTAGGATTTGAACACAAGTTCTCAAGTTCCAAAACCAGCACTTAATTATTTTCATAAATATTACGCATTTAATAGTTTTAGAAGGGAAGATAACAATCAGACAATTAAAGGTGCATTGTCTTCTACTTGTCAGGTTTACATTGTACTTGAAAGGGGAAAAGCAAGGATTATGAAGGACAGAGATAAGGAAAGGAGAACGTTACTCGTATGGGATATGGCTCGTGCAGGCATACAAAGAAAAAGAAGGTTGTGTTAAAAGAACAACTATTTCCAAGTTGACTGAATGCAGAATATGTGAAGAGGAATACCATGAAATAAGGCTGTGAAGATAAGTTGGAGCCATATTCTGGAGGCTGTTAGATACCAGGCCAAGGACTTTATGTTTTGTTTTACAGGCAATTGTTAGTCACTGAAATTATTAAGTAAGGGAGAAGTCTCATGGTTAAACCTGTTACTTCTTAGGAGGATTATTTTTGTAGTTGTTTGATAAATTAAAGAAGAGGAGGAGGAGAAGAGAAATCAGAGAGGTGGTTATTAAAATAGCCCAGGTAAGAAATGATGAGAGTGTAGGTAGTATGGTGACTCTGTAAGTGGAGAGAAGGGAATGTGAGAAAATGTAGAGGCAGAATCAGAGGTCTTGGCAATTGATTGGATATGAAGGCACTGGGAAAATTTTAAGTCAGTGATAACTCTGATGTTATGGACCTAGAGGGCTAAGAGGAATGTTTTCACTTGAGGAAAGCTCTGCAGTGCCTGGATTTAGCTCCCGTCTGTGATCTCCCAAAAGGAATTAACAGGGTCCTCTTTAGAAAAGTAGTCAGAATAGATAAGCTATAGATAGGGTATCTATTTGCCTTGCCACAAAAGAACTAGTCAAAACCCCAAAGATTAGTTGATGGATATTTAAAATATGATAGAGCAATCTGTTCCTCCTGGAATAACTTTTAAAGGCTACTGAAGAGATATTTCGCTTTTACCTGACTTGTGCAACTCAAATGTCTGCATCTTCTGGAAGATGCCTCACAGACACTACCTTCTCCTTTGAGACGTTGTTGCAGAATTTGCCTCTTGCTAGGTAATTGACACCTCATCAAGAAGCCCCGAACTTGTTGGACTCACAAGGTTGCTGTCAAGGCAAGACACATCCATCTCAGGATTGCTGTTGTATCACATGTGCTTAAAGTACCAAGCAGAAGAGTCAGCAAAGGATTTGAGGCCCAATTTCAGGTGCACCTAAATTAAACATACTTTCAATTCTATATGCATGTGGTTGCCATTTTTGCCAGGAAAAAGGGGAGAGATCCTCTCTCTTACTCGTGTTTCAAGGGAGAGGCTATTGGAGTCCCAAACAATCCACTTCAAAGAGAGGAAGAGAGAATGAGAAGAGTAGTTTTTTTGTTTTGTTTTGTTTTTTCTCCTATTAAGCCTTCTAAATATTCAGCTCTTTCTGCTCAGTCGTCTTTGGCATGAACCCTCCCTCATTAGGAGGTACCAAAGAGTGAACCAGGTACCTCTAGTTGCTCTTTCTCTTTAGCAAAAGGCTAGAATATGTTTTACTAGAAGTGGCCTAAGTATATACTTAGCCCCATGATTACCCACTCCCTCTATCATGGGGACCAAGGGACTAATTAGGAACATCTGGTCATGTATGCCCTTTAGCAAGAAGCCAAAGCATATGTGTCACCAGAAGTGACCTAAGAAAATATCCAGTCCTTCCCCCCCTCTCCCAATCACAGAAGCTGAGGAGCCAACCGAGCCCTTTAGCAAGAATCCAGAGCATGTCCTGTGGAGATGGAGTACATATTTAATTTACTTGTATTTGTTAAAACTGTAAAAGAACTAAGTAAGCAATCTGACCACAAAATATGAAAATGTTTCTTAATCTCTCTGAGAGGATTTTAGGACTTTGGCCATTAGATGAAGACAGCTGATACCACACAGGAACATTTTGGTGACTGCTTGAGATGATCCTTGATATGCACCTGGGGCTTATATTTTTAAAAGCAAACTAGCCAGTTCAAGGGATTCAGCTCTAGTGGTTAATAAGAAAGACAGCTATGAAGGAAAACTTCGTCTCCTGATGTTGCTCTTAACCCTTTGCCGCCCTGCCCCCCCCCCCCAGCAATGGCATCTTGCAGGAAAAGTACATACAGAGCTTATTAGGAAGTGGAGTCCAGCTGTGAGTTGAGCAAGTTGATGAGATGAGTCGAATCCAGAACCCAGAGCTAGAAGCAGGCTCAGAAGATGGCAGGCCCCTAAGCCGAGATTCCTGCTAGTTCTAGGGTTCTTTTGGAAAGCATATAACAGTATTCTAGGCAGGATCTGAAACTGTGGTGACTGTGGTCAAACAATGAAACAGCATCCAGTTGAGACCTCAAGACCGAGGTTGGCAGGAGCAGTGATATTAGTCGTCCTGTAATACTGCAGCATCACAGGTGTGGTACTTCCAGCATCTGCTTTGTCCACATGTGTTCCTTACATGTGTGCATCTCCACTGATGAACTCTATGACCAGTGTTCTCATGGATTCTACATGTGCTTGTGGGAAAGAAAGCTTTAGGATTATGGGGGAGAGATGTGTGGTTACTACTGTTCTTACTGTTTCAGTGAATGACTTTGTTTTGAAATAATTGTGTCAACTAGATGACTAGTGAAAGTAATTCCATCATTGGGTACCATGAGTGCTCTCATTTTAGGACTACCTTGAATGTGTGAGTGTCTTCCCTTCCCCTATTCCCCTCCAATCATTTTTCAAGTGCAAGTATAGGTGAAGGAGAATATTTGTACAATAGCTCATGTATAAAACATGTTGAAATTTATAACATATTTTCCTCAAAGTTTGCATTTAGGGGTCTATTAGATTACCCTTTTTTCATCTCTAAGTAGTTACTTAGACTCATCTAAACTTGTTTCTGTTTCAGGAAAGCCACGTGAATATGTATGGGCCCATCTTGGTTTTTTTAGCTTTTAAAATATCAATTCAAGCACTTTCTATTCTAAGTAATATTGTATCATTTGCTTTAGGAAAATCACATTAGCAGATGTGAGAAAGAAATATAAATTCACATTTAAAAGCTGATATCAGGACTTATTTTTTTTAAAAAAAAAGGAAGCTGAAAAGTAATGAGTATGGGCATGTAGACATAGAAAAGTAGCAAGAATGGTACAAAAGCATAATACAAGAAGTCCACAGTATAGCCTGGAGAGGAACGAGACATGACTTCCGTGTGTGCCCTTCTTAAATGGAGGTTCTGGGAGGAACCATTCAGTTGGACGCAGAGGCCCATCAGGTAGAGGGTACTTACAATTTGTGAAATCCAGGGGTGTAATGAAGATTACCCCTGCCTTTTGTACTTCAGTTAAAGAGTAACTGATGTTACTCCATCCCCTTATTTGAATTCTGTTTATACCTTTCTATTTCAAGTGTCTTTCTTGTAAACAACATGTTGGATTTGGCTTTCTAAGCCAATTTACTGTCCTCTTCCATTTTATGACTGAATTCATCCCATTCACATTCACAGTTATGATAGTTAATTGTGTATTTCCTTCCATCCCATTTTCTTATACTTTTCCTTTTCTTTGTTTCCTGGCTCCTCTTTGGAAAGAAGAAGAAGGTAAGGTGGTAAGAGAGGAAGGAGTGTGCTTAGCTAGTTGTGGTTCAGTCTGCTTCTGCTTTCCTGCCCTTCTCTTTTCCCTCACTTATAGCCCAATCACAAATTCTTATCCTTTTTTAAAAATCTACCCTCTGTAGTTACTTTGTTTTGCTTAGAACTAATTTCCCCCTTTCTCAACTCAACTCTTATTTCTCCCTCTCCCTTCTCTGCTTTATCTTTTCTTTCTCTGTTGAGTGGAATGTATACGTGTATCCAATGTGTATATATGTATTTTTCCCCCCTTTGACCAGTCAGAAGAGAATTAAATTCAAGTGATGCCCATTCCCTGACCCTTTCCTCTTTGTATCTTCTTGCATAACCTTGATGATGTGAGATAAGTTCCCCTGTCTTTCTTCTCCCTTTTCCCTTCCTAATGTATTTCCCCCCTTTCTATATTTTCTTTAGGATCACCAAAATATAATGAAATCATTCCCAGGCCCTCTGTCTTATTAGACTCTCTTTATGATTCCTGATTAGGAAAGAGATCTGAGGGACAAATGCATCATCTCTCCATATTAGAATATAAACAATTTATCATTATTTAGTTCTTTATGATTACTTGTTCATAGTTTATCTTTTTATGTTTCTCTTGGCTCCTGGGTATATATTTCAGTTTCTCAACATCATTGGTCTTTTTTTTTTTTAAATCAGGAATGCTTAGAAGTCCTTTATTTCATTAAAGATCCATTTTCCCCCTGTATGATTTTATCCAATTTTGCTGAGTAAGTTAGTCTTGATTATAATCCTTTTGTAATATTGTATTTCAACCTATCCATTCCTTCATAGTGAAGGCTTGCTAAATTGTGTAACTCTTTGGTACTTTAATTCTTTCTTTCTTGGCTGCTTACAGTGTTTTTATTTTGAACTGGTTACTGGACTTTGGCCATAATTTTCATCTTAGTGTTTCCTTCAGGAGGGGATCAGAAGGTTCTTTCTATTTTTATTCTGTTTTTTGGTTCTGGAAGTTCTGGGAAGTTTTTTAAATGTCTGCAAGCAAAGCCTCAAAAACCAAATCAAAACAAAAAAACAAACCACAGCTTGAGGACAAGTTCAATTAAAATTCCTGGATGATATAATATAAAAGGGTTTTTTTTCCTGAGTTTAAAATAATTTTATAATGGAAGAGTGCTAGAGGAAAAATTTGGAAGATAAATGAGTTATGGAAGAAAGAATTGGAAGGAGGATTAATAGCTTGATACAAGAGTTATAAAACCTTACTCAGGCAACAAACTCCCTAAAAAACTAGAAGTTGCAAAATGGAAGTTAGTAACTCTGTGAGACAGCAAGAAATATTAAAACAAAGTCTAAAGACTTTGGTCAGATATTTGGCATCTAATAGGAAAAACAACTTGCCAGGAAAACAGGTCAAGGAGAGATAACTTAAGAATCAGTGGATTACCTGAAAGCCATAACCAAAAAAAGGACACTAAATGTCATATTTCCAGAAATCAGTGAAATGCTTTTTGAAATATATAGAAGCATATTATCATTGTCATAGAAGTTCCAACTCTTTAGGTCTCGGGGGTATGAGTCTTAGCAGTTTGGCAATTTCAGGGGGCTTTCAGGTGCCAATTATCATTCAGTAAGAGATGATCTTCTTAGAAGGAGCTACTAAATATCCTTTTATACTGTCTAGAAGCAGAACTTCCAATTAGCTGATAAGAGGTGTAAATTAAAGCTAAATTATAAAATTAACACCCATTTAAGTGCGCATATTGGTATCCCTTGCCTTGAAGACTGACATGACAGCACAAGATAAAAATAAAACCAGCATATGTTTTTAATTACCTTTTTTCTTGCACTGTAAATTAAATCAGGTTAATTAAAATGCATAATATACAGTGTCATCTAAAAGAGACAAAAGAAAGCATTTCTTTTTATGAGTCAGTATTTCTGTGGACAAAGGAGAAATCCAAATTTTGGTACCAGATACCAAAAGGCCCCAAAATTCACACCACTCTGATCAAAGCAATGAACAAATAATATGGTTTTAATTCAGTATTTATATCTCTCCTGGAACCTCAAAGTTTTAAGTGATATACAACATAGTTTGAAAAGATGAACAGTATACCTATTTCAAATTCATGATAAAGTTCTTTAGAGAATTTAACTGTACCTAGATAAATACTTAATTTTTAAAAATAGGAAGAGGCATAACTTCCAGGAAAAGTTAAAATCATATATGAGACTTATTATAGGACAAAACTCTAGTTCTCAACTAGGCCATTTTAACAAGGATTTTCACCATTTTTAAAGAATTCCACATAATTGTATTCTAAAACCCTTATCTTGCTGATTACAGTCCAGAACCACGTTTAAGCATTTCTACAGCATGGCTGAAAATTATGACGTATTTGTAAATAAGTAATGTGCTGCAGTTAATGAAAGCTAAGAAAGCTTTTCTTCTGGTTAGTTGAGTATCTGTGCTCTTCATGTACAGTATAACGTGGTCTTTAGGATAAAGAAAAGAGATGAGAAGATTCCTGCAAAATATGTAACCATGTCTGTACTACCAAAAAACCAATACAAAGCCAACAACAACAGAAAAACCCCTAGTATTTTGGTAGGATATAAACTGCTTCAATATAATTAGAAGCTGAAATATCTTCATAGGCAAAACAGACTTCTTCCATTTGTGAAAAGTGTTTCACCCAGTATTTTATCATTCTAATAATAAAGCTTTCGACCAATGTATTTGTATATTATATAGATAGCTATAACTCTTTTCTACCTAGATAGAGGAGCATGATAATGATAGGCTTCTGAATCAATATAACTTAAGCTAGAACGGTGGTCTTTTAAGTATGGAGGGCTGAATTCAAACTGGCTAAGTAATCTATATACAAAAGACATGATTTAGCCTACAGTTTTTGCTTATTGGGTAGATAGGTATCATGAGATTTATACACTCACACACACAGACACACACACAGGCATACCCTTTTTGGGCAAACGTATTTGAAAAATATTGTCCCTGTGTATACACAATCTAATTCATCTTCTGTTCTTTCGAATGTTGCTTCTCCCCCATCCCTTTCCCAGCCTAGAGAACAGAGAGCTGAAGGGAGTGTGGTAAAATTTAGCAATGTCCTTATCTTAATTTTTCTTTTCTTAATTCAGAAAACACTGAGCACATGCTCCCTGAGTAGCTAAACATTTTAAATTTGTTTATTTGGCCAAAATTAGGGGAAAATGAAGTATATTTATAATTTCACATAGTTTACCAAAATCATTCACTTCATTGCATACAAACTGTAAAATTTCTGTTGCAGTCATGAATTGGCAATAAAATGTCTACTATAGCAAGAAGTACATTTATTTATTGTAGATTTTAAACCTGATATGTTTGTCTGTTGTTATCAGAAAAAGTACAGAGCCATCCCTGTGGGTCTCTAGAGTCCTGTTGTGCTGGACAATGTGTTTTAATGGACAGCCTGTGGAATTAGAAGCCTGGTGGGATCTGTAAAAATAGGTTCTGCACTTTTTACTGATTGTTACTCTATCCTATTTTTGCCTCCATCCTTAAGAATAGTTCAATAAAGTATATTCATGAATTTAATTCCTTTTATATTCTGAATTTATGATTTAATCTTAGGAACAGTCTGTCACTTTTATAAAATCATCTTCTTCATGATATAACAACTTTTAATTATTGTAACCAGTGCAAAATTAGTGTCTGAGGTAGTCTTATAAATCTAATAAGTATAATACTAACATTTGGTAAACCATATGAATTGTAATCTTTACCAGTCCACACAGTTCTCATGTCTGTACTTGTTCAGTGAGGTAGAGAATTGAGGTTATTATTCCAGTTGAAGAAAAAAAGTACATTTGTTTCAGTATTTTTATTATTCCTGATAAAATTGTTATTATGGCTTCTTATTGAGATAATAGTTTCAAATTTGAAAGACTTTAGAACTCTGGTCAACAAATGACCAACCGTGATCATAGAGAACTCGTGATGAACCATACTCCCACCTCCTGATAGATGATGAACTCAGCACAGAATGAGACATGCTTTACTTGGGCATGGACAATGGGGGGATTTGTTTTGCTTTGCTATATATGTTTGTAACAGGGGAAAAGGTCATCTAAAATACTGGCCTCTTAGCACTAATCTAAGCAGCTAAGCTGGCCTACTTGTTTTCCTTTGATGACATTCTCTCCCCTGCATCCATGACTGTGAACAGGGCAGTCTGCCATATCTAGAAAGCTCCCTTTCCTCATTGCTGCTTCTTACATTACCTGGCACCTAGTAGGAACGCTTATTAATTGATTGGAATCCACAGGACTCTTCAGGGAACTCAGCTCAAGTGCCACGCAAAGCCAAGAGGCTATTCCTGACTCTGCTAGTTGTTAGTATTCCTTACTCCTCTATTTGGGTGTTTTGCTAGGGAGGGTTGTCATCTCCATGTATATAGAGGACTAGAGACCCATGGACGATGTGGTAAGAGAGTGCTTTAATGCTATGGAAGACTAGGTATAATCAGTATGTGCCAAAGGGGGCACTTGGATACAACTCTACCAGTATCCTATATGTCTCAATACAACCTGTATTAATCTCCTATATGTCTCCATGATCATTTCCTTAAGAATCTCTCTGGGGAAAGAACTGATGAAGTCTAAATGCAAATTGAAGCATACTTTTTAAAAACTTTCTTTTTCTTGTTTGGTTTTTTTTTTTGGGGGGTCTGTGTTTTCTTTCACAACACGATTATATGGAAATGTTTTGCCTGACTGCACATGTATTACCTATATCACATTGCTTGCCTTCCCATTGAGAAGGGAGGGGAGAGAAAGAGAAAATTTGGAACTTAAATTAAAAAAAAGAAAAGGATGTTAAAAAAATTATTTTTACATGTAGCTGAATAAAAATAAAATATTTGGGGAAAAAAAGAATCTCTCTGGGTTCAAAAGACAGTCTACAATGTGATCAGATTTCTCCAAAATGTATAAAATTTTCTCTCTACTTGTCCCCCACTCCAGTCCAGACTTGGAGAAAATCTCTCCTCCTTTAGCTTATATTCCCCTCTCTCAATCCCAAACAGTGTACTTAACAGGCTTGGACAGTAATCATAGTTAAGGGCCTTATGCTTTAATAGTCACTTCAAAATAGCATAGGCAGGAACACACTGAAAAGGAACAAGATTTCCAATTTCAGGATGTAGTGGCTGCAGCAAATGGAATTGAATCTCTTCACCCCCAAGTCCTCCCTACCCATCAGAGGGAATGGGAGATAAAAAGATTAGGTAGAGGGAGAGCAGGGCTCTTCCTGTGCAGCAGTCTAGGGGAGAAAATAAATAAAAGGGGCTATAGCCTGCAGGGATCCTTATATACTGTTCGTAGTCCCCATTTCTAGTTGAGCTTGACCCCACCACTTTGGGCAACTCTCAAAGACTATAAGGTGCAGAGAGGGTGCTGAATTGCATTGTAGAGGGTGTTTCCTAACCAGAGTCCCATTACCAATGAAACTACAATGAAATGCTTATTAGTCTGTATAGATTTTTAAATTTTATTTATCTGTATACATAGTAGTTTCCTTCTGGAGGGCAGAAACTGTTTCATTTTGATTTGCTTTCCTCTGCACCTAGCATAGTGCCTGCACATAGTAGGTGCTTAATAAATGTTTGTTGAATAGAATTGAAAGGGCGCATCAGAGATCGTGTGCAGCTTCCTATAGCGGGACATAAGTAAATTATATTACATAAATTATCTTTGCAATGACTGAAGCTAGTACATATAAAGGAATATTGTGGTTCATTCCATCTGTAAGAGGCAGGGTTGGTGGGGGAATGGAGAGGAGAGGAATGGGAGGAGGGTGTTGCTTACTTAATGTTTTTAACAATAACTAATCGTGAAGATACTGAAATGTATCTGGGTATTAATTTAGTAAATGTTGTCTAATAATTGTGCTAAAACCAATTTAGCGGAGCCTTAAATGACACTTAGGACTTTTCTTCCCTTCACTGTATGTGCACTTGCAAAGGAATGGGCAAAACCGGGATTTTTTATTTTTTTGAAGAGGAAGAAACAACTTTGTTTTCAAATGCAAGGGTTAGGCTGTGCAAACCATCTCAAACTGGGCAAGGCAGAAAAAGAACATATTCTTTTTTTGGAAAGCAAAATCTTCATGTCTACTATGTAAAAAAATCCTCTGCTTCCTAAAGTAATATTATTACAAACTCTGAAATCTAGACAAAATTAAAAAATCAAGTTAAAAACATAAATCTGTGGCTTCTCTATCTCCACTCTGTACTCCAACATCCCCATATACATTTGTCTGGATGATTGCTGTGAAGTTAGTGCTTTTCTGTTCCGAAAAGTGTAAGTAGAGTTGCTAATACTAATGGGAAAAGAAGGTAGTTAAAATTTTAGCTTGCAGAAAATCAGACCTCTTACCTCCATTGGAATTTTCCAAAAGGTAGCATGCAGCACTTTCTGGATGGTCTTTGGGCATGTTTACAGACTAACCATAAAAGTAAATAAATAAAGGAGGAAATAACCCATTTTTCATCTCATGAGCAGTGAGTAGAATATTAATCTTTGGATTTTCATTTTATAATGGTTTCAGACTAGGTACTGAAAAAGTCTGAGTTTGGTATTAATGCATGAGAGCAGCTTAGTCAATAAAAGAAATGAGTTTTCTAAGTGGATTCTCGGTTGTAATCGTAGATGTTTAGGGCAGGAGAAATAGAATAAATCTTCCAGTCTGTGTACATTTACTTACTGCCATTAGTGAATTTAATGGGTTTTACTAGAAAATGGTAGATTGAAGGTAAATTTAGGAACAGCCACCCAGGCTTATTGTCTGTATATTAACTTATTTAATTACTAAGATTAATTTAGTATCTTTCCTCTGTGGAACTCAAAATGCTATACAAAGAATTTTCTGTGACTTTAGCAGTCGTTAATCATTTAGGTAATGTATATTGAGCACCCTATACTCTGTGCTTAAAGGGCCATGCTTACTGTACAAAAGTGTTGCATTAAGGCCCTGCTTTCAAGGGATATAGAGTCTAGTTGGAAAAATGAGGCACATGCACCCCAAAACATAATCCACTATTTTGTATTGTCATTCATTTGCCATTGAAATGCCCCTACTCTTCTGGCTGATTGTGGCATAGAGCCACTCTAAGATTCTCAAATGTTTTACCTACAGAATTCAAGCTCTGGAATATGATAAGATTTTAGAGATATACGGGATTTAGAAATCACTTTAGTCTATCCTCCCTATTTTTTTTCCCCCTAGAAGTGGAGAACAGGCCCAGAGAGGTAAAAATGACTTTGCTTAGGTCCCACAGGTTGTCAAAACAAAAAAAGACCTAAGACTTAAACCTGGAACTTGAAAGAGTTCATGTATGATATGTTAGCCAACAGTCGGTCTGTAATATAAAGATCCACCTACCCAGATATAGAATGGCTCACCATCCAAAAGTTGGCCTCGCCTCCCCTCTCCTCTAACTGAATGTTCTACAGATCTCAAACTCAGCATGTCCAAAATTGAACTAGTTATCTTTCCCCTTACACTCATTCCTTTTTTGAATTTCCTTATTTCTGTCAGTGATACCACCATCTTTCTGGTCACCAGAGTTCTCAACTTTGGTACTGTGACTTCAGTATCCTAAGAAGCAGGTGTGAGGCAACATCTCTAGTTTGCTTCTGGGATAATATCTGCAGGGGCTGTGCTGGAAGCAAGTCCTGTAGCCTGCAAGGGGTACTGCCATTCCAGGGGTACTTCCATTCCAGGGTTACTCTTGCACTTACTCATCTACTAGGGGCAGTTGGTCAACAGTTAGTGTTGCTGGTGCTAAGAAAATGAGCCCTTTCTCTATGGTGACAGTGGTGGCCATGAAGCAGAATTAATGGTCTTGGGGGCATTACTGTTCCAATGCCCTTAGAGTTGTGGTCCTGGGCTATTTCTATCTGGATCTGAAAAGAGGTATGGTTAAGGTGGTGATTAAGGTAGTTTGACTTGTCTGGCACTAGCTGCCTTCTGCCTCTCCCTTGGGATATCCTGCTGCTTCAGTTAGGCAGGCTTGCTTAGTTGGTAGTGCTTTCTCCCCAAAAATTGACTTATTTATTTTGTTTGTATAAGAAAGGCAGAACAGCGTAGTGGATGTAGAATCAGCTTTGGGGCCAGTCTTGCCTCTGATACGTTCTATCTGTATCCAGTGGGTGAGTTACTTAACTTCTCGGTGCTTCAGGCAGTCCTTTAAGACTATAAGTTGCCAAGAAGGTGCCAACTTGCAGTGATAGGGGAAGTTTTCCTCACCTGGGAATTCTCTATACCAACAAAATGTGTGTATATTTATATGTGTATATCTTGTCTCTGATGGTAGAATATAAGCTCCGTGACGATAGGACCTTTGTCATTTTCGTTTTTATATCTCCAACGACAAGCATGGTGGCTGATACATAGTAGGTGCTTAATAAATGCTTGTTAACTGGTTGATGGCCATCCTGTGAATGGTTGCTTTGGATCACAAGAGGGACTTGGTATGAATGTCTCAGTGCTACTTTGTAGGTGTGGAGGAGAGAAAGGGAGAAGGATAGTGCAGCAGTGGCATCGTCTTTAGATTAAAAAAAATGCTACTTTTATGTGTGTGTATATGTGTACATTTATATGCAGAATAAAACAACTCAGCACACTGTACTATGGCTTGGCTTTGGATAAATTACTCTCTTATTACACTCAACAGAGAGTAACCTCCTTGAGGACTGGATCTTTGTTAATTCTGTCCAAGGCTTAACATGGTGCATTGCAGGTAGCAGATAGTTGTAAAGGTTTGTTGAATGAATCAGATGCATCTAAAATACGCTAAATGTTTCTTCAGTCATACCTGAGAATATTAGTGTCTGTTGATATCAGTGTGCAAAAAGATAAACAAACAAACCTAATAACCTGTGCTCCACATGTTTACTTTGAAATATTTAGTATTACTTTATCACATGATTGCATCTCTTTGAAAGTTATTATAGAATTTCAACAAGAACTCATAGCTAACTCAATTTCTTCTGAGTTTATATATTTGAAATTGTTTTCCATTTCATGAAAATTTCTTTATCATCTCATTGCTGGGAGAATGTGTAAACACTGTTGTCATAAACTTCATTTCTAAGCACCAAGGAAGTATCTGTGACAAAACTTCTTAGAATTGTGTGGCAGCACAACAAAGATAAGAGTGCCAAGCTTGTAGACCAGAAGAGATGGATTGAAATCCAACCTTTGACCCTTACTAGATGTATAATACCTGGCAAGTCGTTTAATATCTGTGTGACTCCGTCAGTTCTCTAAGATTTATCTACTTAAGTCAAAGATGGGAAGTTTTCACGTCTGAACATCCCTGCTTGACAAAAAGGTCTCTTTTGAGTTTCTGTGTATTTCAGTGATTTTTGTTGTTCCATTTCAGTCATGTCCGATTCTTCATGACCCCATATGGCATTTTCTTGGCAAAGATACTGGAATGGTTTGCCATTTCCTTCTTCACACATTTTACAGATGAGGAAACTGAGGCAAACAGTTAAGTGACTTGCCCAGGGTCACACAGCTAGTAAGTGTCTGAAGCCAAATTTGAACTCAGGTCTTCCTGAACCCAGGCTTGGCACTGTATCCACTGCACTACCTAGCTGTCTCATTTCAGCGATATCATAATGAAAAGATGAAGTTAGATGATCCAGTTTTAAAACATTTTGGGAATAGGGTTGCCAAAGTGAGGATATGTTTTGGAGACTCTCTGGTATAATTTTGAGAAGTTGGAATTGGTTTCCTGTTACTCAGTTTAACCTATGCACCAAGTTTTATGATACTGATTCTCTTTCTTCTCAGATTAAAAAATAGGGATTATACAACCAATTATTAGTAACAAGGATAAACAACAAAAACTTATTTTAACCATTCATCAAGCCATCAAATTCATTTTGCTAAAAGGTAGCTTGATCAAAAGATTTGTATTTTACTTTTTTCCTCCCTTGGATAGGAGGACTATTGAGTGGTGAACTTGCGCATAGCACATACTTAACATATGTTTGTTGAATGAAACTGGACAAAAAGCTAGAATCATGAAGGAGAAGAAATAAAGGGTGTGTGGATAATTCTCAGCCAAATGGAATCATTTGCCTCTGAGCCTCAGGTTCCCCATCTGTAAAATAAGGATCATAATACCTACCTCACAGGGTTATTGTGAGGTTTATGTAAAAGGTTGTATAGAAAATGTTTTGCAAATTTTAAAGCATCATTTACTGTTATTGCCCTTACTTATCACTACTACTACTGTCACGACTCTTCTTCCCCACAAAGCAATGAATCATTTATGGTAGAATTTAAGGCATCAATGATGGAGGAGTGGGGGAATAAGTATTTTTGTCTTTCTGGTGACCCTAGAATAAAAATAGTTATTTGACTTTCTCTACCTATTTATAATGTCAACTTTGACCACAGTCATTCAACCAATCAATAAGCATTTGTTAAATGTCTGCTAAATGCAAGACATTCTTTATATAATAATTCATAAATGATATGTTACAACAAATTCTGTAACTCTCTTGCTGGGATCCACCCCCTCCCAAAAAAAAGTGTCATGCAGTGTTGGGCGCACAGTAGAAGCTAAAAAAATTCTTACAAGAGACTAATTGAAACTTGACACCTTTAAGCAAATATTTCAGAAAAAATCCACCGCTTTTCCCTCCCACCCTTTCCTCTTTCCTTAGGTAAGATAAATGAATAGAGAACTGAAAGGAAAGAGGGAGCCAAAGGAAAAGAGAGCACCAGGAGAAGGGAACACATTTTTGTTTGTGCAGACTTTGAGGTAGATTATAAGCCTGCACTCTAGGGGGATTGAGCACCATGGACAAGGACATCAGACCTACACATATCCTCATCTTTCATTAGTCATCCCAAGACTTCTCAGATCAGGATCAGGTCCCAGCCTTTTCCTAAGTTAAGCCTAAATTTAATTTCTGCCCACATACTAAATAAGGAATGTGTTTGCAGTTTGTCAAATTAGATGTTTTGGAAACTTCTACAGAAATTCTAGGCTATTTAACATGAATGGCTGTTTTAAATTTAAATATTGATTATCACATTCAGGATTATGGCTTTCAAATATATTCTTAGGAAATATATGAGGTATTTCTTCTTTCTAAGCAAGTAATGGCCCAGAAAACATTTGAAAGCCAGAAAAATAGTTACTGAGAAGCTTTGTCTGGATTTTGGCAAGTCTGGAGTTGTGTGACATGAGACATTATCTTGTGCCGTAGAATACTTGAATTTTTGTCTTTCAATTCCCAAGTATCTCTTCACTCAGTCTCCCTTATTATGACTATCTTAAATCTTCGAACCAAATAGGATATACATATTTACTTGTGTTGAAAAGGGTTTTAATGGATAATTCTATGGAATTTGGTCTATATCCCTGAGACCATTTTCCAGGATTTTCCCCCCTCAAGTTCTTTAAAAAAAAGAAAGAAAGGAAAAAATCAAAGATGTTATTTCTGACATTTGACTTTTGAGGGTATAAATCAATCACTGCAAATTAGCACTGATCTTTAGGCCTAAGGCCTGGAAGAAATTAAAGTTAGGCTTAAATTATACTGTGGCCTAAAATTTTAAGTAAAAATTAGAAATGCCATCAATATTTCTGGTATTCCTCCGAGTCAAATGTTATCACCATGGTTGGAGAAAATAGCATGTAAGAATAAATTAATCTTGGAAAAATAAAGATTTTTAAAAATGATTTTTAGAAGAGTAACAAAGGAATCAAGATATGGACATTACATCCTAAGTTTTGTTTTTTTCCCAAAATCAACTAAATAGAAAAATGAATTTCCTTCCCCTATTTAATTTACCAAATTCCTATTTTTCACCCATCTTGGAGGGCAGAGCCTCAATTAGTACATCTCATTCTAAGTAATTGCATTGATGGCTAAAAGCTTAGTTCTCTACCTTAGTGAAATGACTGTGATGGGGGAATTAATGTCCAAGATGGGAAAGAGACTCGATCTCAAGGGTGAGTGTCCTGTGGTGTTTAATCTCTTTTGCTCTAGTAATATCATCTTATAAAGTTTTAAGCTTAACTAAGAATTTATAAAAGAGAGAGAGAGAGAGAGAGAGAGAGAGAGAGAGAGAGAGAGAGAGAGAGAGAGAGAGAGAGAGAGAGAGAGAGAGAGAGAAACCCTCAAATATTGGCTAACTAGGAAAATATTTAGTGGTTATTTGATAGGTTTTTTTTTCAATAAAAGTAATTGAAATGTTTTATAAAACATCTGCAAAAAACACCAGCCCCTCCTTAAGAATGTTTTCCAGAGTTCTTGCATTCTCAAAGAATTTTTTAAAAAAATTAAAAATTAGTTCCTGAGCTGTGCTTTGAGGATAACATTGATGGTAGTGTCTTTGGCCTTGCTGAACTATATCATTAGATGCCTATTTTCTAGAGGATGAAAATAGAGGATGAAAGGAAAAACAGATTGAAAAGCTGCATAGAGTTATAGAACTAGACCTGAAAGAGACCTCTGAGGCCATCTAGGCTACCCCCTTTATTTTGCACAAGTAAGGTGACATAAATGTTCAAAGTAAATATGGGGGCAACTTTATTTTAATATGAAACTAATGAAAGAAACTCTCAGTTGAGGATATTGGAACCATTAGCATCCTTAAGTTGGAAAAATTTAAGCTTTCTCCATGGAGAACAGAGGCTATGTTTACCTGGAGAAAACCAAGACAGTAGAATGAACAAATTAATATGTTATGTAATCATAACCTGCATTCTTCATATAAATCCAATCTGGTTATATGGTGTATTTTTTCATGTTGCTTGTAGCCTTTTTACTAGTATTTTATTAAAACTTTTGTGTAAATATTTATGAAAAATATTGGCCTATGAGTTTCTTTTTCTTCTTTGTCTCTCCCAGGTTTTCATATTAAAACTATATTTCTGGCATAGAAAGAATTTGATAGGACCACTTATTTTCTAATTCCTTTCTTCCTCTCATCCAGACCCAGATCACTGGGTCTTAATCTTTTCTTTTCTCTTCCTCCCCTTCCTCCCTTCCTTCCTCCTTCCTTCCTTCCTTCCTTCCTTCCTTCTTCTTTTCTTCCTTCCTTCCTTCCTTCCTTCCTTCCTTCCTTCCTTCCTCCTTCCTTCCCTCCTTCCTTCCTCCTTCCTTCCCTCCTCCTTCCCTCCTTCCTTCCCTCCTCCCTTCCCTCCTTCCTCTCCCTCTTCCTTCCTTCCCTTCCTTCCCTCCTCCTTCTTCCTTCCTCCCCTCCTCCCTTCCTTCCTCCCTTCCCTCCTTCCTCCCTTCCTCCTTCCTTCCCTCCTTCCTCCCTTCCTTCCCTCCTCCCTTCCTTCCTCCCTTCCCTCCTCCCTTCCCTCCTTTCCTTCCTTCCCTCCTTCCTTCCTTCCCTCCTTCCTCCCTTCCCTCCTCCCTTCCTTCCTCCCTTCCCTCCTCCCTTCCCTCCTCCCTTCCCTCCTCCCTTCCCTCCTTCCTCCCTTCCTTCCTTCCTCCTTCCTCCCTTCCTTCCTGCCTCCCTTCCCTCCTTCCCGCCTCCCTTCCTCCTCCCTTCCTCCCTTCCTTCCTGCCTTCCTTCCCTCCTTCCTTCCCTCCTCCCTTCCCTCCTCCCTTCCCTCCTTCCTTCCCTCCTTCCTTCCCTCCTTCCTTCCCTCCTTCCTTCCCTCCTTCCTTCCCTCCTTCCTTCCTTCCTTCCTTCCTTCCTTCCTTCCTTCCTTCCTTCCTTCCTTCCTTCCTTCCTTCCTTCCTTCCTTCCTTCCTTCCTTCCTCCCCTCCTTCCTCCCCTCCTTTTCTCTTTTACCTCATGCCATGTTCTACCCTATGAAGCTGTTTTGCTCTTTTTACTCTTCCCTCCCCAATTCTTCCTTTCCTCATGAACTCCTCCACTGTCCTCTGCTTGGCCCATCCATTCTCTGCTGAGTTTATTTTCGCACCACAATCTTTGTGTGTTTAAGTATGATCTCAACCTACCATTGGCCAATTAAGAATGATGTCAACTTTCCCTACTTCTTCCATTTTATTCTGTACATAATGGTTAGACTAAATAGGAACATAAATTTAGATCTGGATGGGACCTTAGACACCATCAAGTCCAACCAGTTCATTTTATAGATGAGGAAACTGAGGCCTACAGAGGTCAAATGACTTGCCTAAAGGTACACAAGTAATAAGTGATGGAGTTAGAATCTTCTTGTGCACACCAATTGTGAAAAATGGTAATTTCTGTCCACTTTTTCCTCATTCATTTCCTAGTGTATATATTTTCCTTTCTGAAAACCATCAAAATAAGAGAAAACCAGCTCCTGACCCTCTATTTGTCTTAATGCCATCTTGTTTCTTCTTTCCCTTTTAGAATATAAAAATTTCATCATAATAGCCCTTTCCAGTTGCTCAAATGTATTTTACATTTCTAGATTTCTCTTAACTCCTTTGTTCACATTCAGTTACAACCAGGAATTCTCAAACGTTTTCTGTTCCATAAAAAGTTAATTTCTCCCCTTGTAGGATGTTATTCTTACTTGCAGGCCTTTATCTTTTGCCCTTTAGAATATTGTATTCTGAAATTTACTGTCTTTAAATAGTAACTGACAGGGCTTTTATGATGCTGACTGTGGTTCCTTAGTACTTGAACTCTTTCTTTCTGGATCCTTAAAGTATATTTTCTTTGACCTGAAAGCTCTGAATTTTGACTCTGATGTTCCTAGGAGTTTTCGTTTGGGAGTTTCTTTTAGGAAGTGACTGGTAGGTTCTTTCTATTTTTCTTTGCCCTCTGGTTCTAATGAATCTGAGCATTTTTAATATATGATTTTTAACTGTCCTATCAGCATTTTGTTTTTGTTCATAGTTTTTAGGGAATCTGATGATTTTTAAATCTTCTCTCCCTTGACCAGTTTTCCTCATCAGTGTCTTTTTTTTTTGTAGATGATATCTTTACATTTTCTTCTACTTTTTCAAGTTTTTAATTTTGTTATAACATTTCTTATTTTTACACAAAGTTTTTTTACTTCTATTTGCTCTATTCTAGTTTCCAGGAAGTTCATTATTGGCCTTCTTTTCTAAGCTACTTATTCTCCTTCCAGTTTATTTTTCAAGAGCTCTTATTTCACTTACATTTTCATTTGTTATGTTTTGCTTCATTTCTTTCAGATACTCTTTAGGTCATTATGGCCTAGAAATTTTCCTCCCTCTGAATCTACTTTTAGTTGTTATAAAGTTACTGTCTTCTTTTGAATTTGCATCTTGGGAATCTCTAGGACCTTAATATGTCTTTATAGTGGTCATTGTATTCTGTTTACTTATGTCTCTAGCCTCAGCCCTGGTATTTCTCACAATAATAAGAAAGTCATCTGAGGTGACCTCCAGGGTCTTACAATTTATGATTCTAGGACTATATTTAAACATTTAATCTTTGTACCTTATGCAACTCTAGAAGGACCAGGGTTCCCTTTTCCCTAACAATAAGGATTAATTTTCCTAAAAGGCAGCAGAGCTGTCCTTGAGACTTGAGTGGCCTCTGCCTTCTTAGACACAGCTTCTTAGTCACCTAAGGGCATGAAAAGTTAGGTCCCCTCTAACTTGGAGGATTTCTGAGGACCATAAGAGTCACCATACCTACCCTGCTGATCCAGATGCATTTCTATTCAAAATTAGGGTGGAGGGAGAGTACATCCAGAGAAGATATGTACCACAGTATCTTATTGCATATCTTTACTATTCTAGAGCAAAGTAAATTCCCATTTGTTAATTATTCAGTGACTTGCAAATGCCTTATTTTGTCCCCACATCGAACCTGAATAGGTTACTGATATTAAGCTTGCCTGTAGTAGCAACTTCATAGGACTATGTGTTTTGGTGGAGGGATTTCTCACACCAGAAGTTACTCAACCTGGTAAAATTACAGACCTTTTACTTATTCCATCTTCTTGGAGGCCTTTGGCTACCCTTAATTTTGGAATTGTACATCACAATGAATTCTACAAATATGTTATGAGTTGTTTTTTGTTTTTTTTAAAGCAGCATTCTATGTTAAACAAATAGAAGATGCTTACTTAATTCTTAAGCAAATATTTCAGATAAAGTTTCACCACTTCTCTCTCCTGCTCTCTTCTCTATTCTTAAAGATAAGAAAATGGAGAACTGTGTATATGAGATCTCAAGGCAAACAAAGAGAAGCAGAAGAAAAGAATGGGGTTGGGGGTACATTTTGGTATATGGACATATGGATAAATATGATACCTATGCTCCAGAGAGACCAAACCTTCATATATTCATATCACAAAGGCAGATATGTACACATGCATACACACACACACACACACACACACACACACACACACACTCCTCTTCTTACAAGGCTTCCCTAAATCCTCTCAGATCAGGATGAGATCCTGATGTTTTTCTTTCTTGTGCTTTTAGCTAAATAAGTATTTAGTTCTCTAAACAGCATACCAATGTACATAAAGGATTTTGTTCACAGATACTTAAAACATCCTTACTTACTCTGATAGGTCAATACCAGTGGATGGCATTGATGGATACCAGTGTAGCCCTTGGACTATCCATCTGTGATCGATCATTCTCACTGCATAGCCAGCTTACCTCCTTTTCCATAGTACGTGTACTTGATGATGGCTTTTTTTCCCACTTCTGTTACACAAGTCATTGTTATAATATACTACAGATTAGTTACACCCACCATACATCTTTCCTTTGCCCTTTATATGACCTGTGATTTTGATTCTTTTAAAATTCTGGTGTTCTGTGGTTCTGAGCAATTGGTATTAAAAATGTACTTTGTGGCAAGGAGCAGCTTTGGATTATTGAAAGCATTGCACAGTTTCTCAAATACAACCCAATACATTCTTCTCCTGCCTAATTCTAGGCCCAGCTCATTGTCCATTAAAAGTACCTATGTTTAAGAATAGTTTTGTTCTACCCCATTTTCACTGTAGTTATATTTCATCGTTTACTACCTTTGCAACAAAGTTAGCAGTCACTTCACTTTCTTCTTTATATGGTTTGAAAGGTGAAAACTCAAAATTAGGGACACAAATTTCCTAGTAAGTTTTGCTCAAGATATTCACAGTATTAGCTTAAAGTCATTGTTGAGAAGAGGTGTGTGGTTATATCTTGTTTGGCTTCTGCTCTGGAATTAGCTAGGCCGCCAGCTGGGGACAAGCCCTCTTTTCTGCTTTGTTTATATTCATTCCTTACACTTGTCCAGGATGGGAAATGGAATAAAGTAGACTTACTGTTCTCAGGACCTAAGTGGACCTATCCACTCCTTGTTACTACTGGGGAACTAGTGTTTGTTACATGTTTGTCAAACTCTTGTCTTTGGAGTTAATGACAGTAAAATAATTGTGACTACTACGCGGCTAAGTTCTGGAATGTCCACTAAGAAGGGCAGTTGCAAATGAATTGGTCTCTTTGGGAAACAGTAATTATTCTCTTAAAGAAAGCCTTACAGGGATGAGACTTTTCAGCAGACATATGAACACACTAATATTAAGGATTAAATACCTTGATATCTGGATGAAAATGAAGCAGTGCTAAACTTGATCCTGTGAGCTTGGGATTTATGAAGTGGAACAGTTTTTGTACACAACCTTAATTGGCTTTTTGGGGAAAGTGTCATTGAAATAGATAGCAATAACTTAGAATCATGGTAATATTAACTTAAAGAACATTAAACAGACAAAGAATTAGAAAGTGAACATTGAAACAAGAAAAGAAAAACTAAGCTGGGAATAAGTAAGGAGAATAGTATAAGATATTCAAAAAAAGGCAAATGCATGTATTTCAAAATGTGTTTGGTACCGTTCAACTATTTGGAGCATTGGTATTACAGAGCACTGAATTTGGAATCAAAATTAACATTCAAACATTCAAACAGCTATGCAAATCACTGCCTTTGTGACCCTGACCAAGTCACTTCACTTTTGGAAGGGACACTAAGACTGACTTAGAAACCCATGAATAAATCAGAATTCAAGATCTAGTTCTGCTATAAGGCATCAATTCCCTTATCTGAAAGAGATATAATAATATTAGCCACTGCTTACCTTATAGGCTTGTTGTAAGAAAGAGTTTTGCAAACTTTAAAGCAGTATATAAATGCATGTTGTTATTATTATTATTATTATTATTATAAGAATGACAGTTATAAAGGGCATAGCACCAGCCCCCAACTGTCTAAGCTCTCCCTTTTTCTAGGTTGGTTCTGGCCCTCTCACCCCAATCTATGCATTTTTGACAGGTTTAGGTGATCCCCCAGAAGTGGTGGGTACATGACTAAGACATTGCTCACGACTTACTCTCAGGATAACCTTGATGTAAGAAGATATACTCCTGCTAGCTACTTCTGTGGCTTTTGGGGCCCCATCAGTGTTTCTCATTTACACAAATCAGTCACAATGATGCCATTAACTCTTAAACAGGAAGGATTTACTAAACAAGAAGGCAGAAGTAAATATTCTCATAATAGAATATTTACTATATAGGATGCAACTTCAGGAATTTTTTTTAAATCCACCCACAAGCCTAGGTCTCATTCTCTCACCAATATATACAATATACATGGAAGTAGAGGGCACAAACTTATGGAAACCTAGCACTTGTGAAATGTGAGGAAGAAAACCCATATGTCTAGAGCAGGTCAAAATTCTAGACTGTATGGGTAGATGTCTGTGGTCTCTTTAGGAAACAGTCTATGCCATCAGCCTTATACTGTAAGCCTAAGGTCTACAGAACTTCCCAGGTCTGTACCACTTGGTTAGGTGTTTATGCAGTGTGACATTGTCTCAGTAAAAAGCAGTTCACATTAATCCTGGATCTGCAAAGCTACTCAGGTCTTGCTATCCTATCAACTTTAAGGAGTTTTCATTTCTTTAGCCATAAAGAGCAGTTTAGGGCAACGTAGGCAGATCTTTGAGGAGTTTCCTGTCTTTCAAGCTGTGGAAGATACTAGAGAGCAAGACAGCCTTTTCCTTAGCCATCTCTTCGTGCAGAGCAGGGGATTCTCCTTTCCTTGATTTCTTTCCTTTCCACAAGCAGAACACTTCCCCGATCAAATCAGCGCCCTACGTCACCAGGAGAGCCTCTAGTCAATTGGTTTCAACTCTGGCAGCTCTTCAGCTCCATAGACTTCTTTCTTTCTTCCCTTCTCTGGCCTCTGAAATCTTGGCTTCTGCCAACATTTTTTTCTTAGTGGTCTCTCTCGTTTGTTAGCTTCTCCCATCCTTCTTCTTTACTCTGTTTTCTCATTTGCTGACTCCTCATCTTCTGACCTGGATTCAAGTGGTGAGCCATCTCTTAACTCAGACTGAGTAATCTACAATCTGTGTTTCTCAGATGAGGACAGATACAGCTTTCCTGTAGTCCCCAGACATTTCTTTGATTTAGTCTGTCCCTAACTCTTACCAGCAATATCTTTCAGAATCCTGAAAACAATCGTTTTCAAGTTAATTGCTGGGAAACAGTAAACCCGTTGCCATCTTTACCATCACTCAGTACCTTTCCCTCTATATAGAGCTGTTCTCTCTCAGCCCATCTGAGAACTTTTATCTGAGGAGCTGCTTTTCTCTTGAATTTTATCAGCACAGCCTGTGTTTTTCCTCATCCTTCTTTTCTCATTTCACACAAAATGTCCTTTTCCTTTCCTGTTATCAAATAAAATATCCACAGAAGAAAGGCACAGTGCATTACATAAGTACTAAGATTTTTAGAATTTACGAAGACATCAGCATTGGTCTCTGGGCTGTATAGTCCAACAGTCTGTGTACTTTTCCCACAGAGACTTTCACTGTTCATTTTAATTCCCAAAAGACATTGCATCAAATTTAAATGTTTAATGAATCAACAAACATTTGTTCACTAGCGGCTTCCTGCTTTACATAAGTAACTAACACTATGTTTATAATGTAGCCCTTCTTTGATATCATAATGATGCCAACAATATTATTACTCAGCATCTGTACTATTCCTAATGGATTTTATAAAATGTGTGTGCGCATATGCAGATATAATGTATTCTGAAAAGGGAAGAAAAGTCCCAGCCTTGAAATCATCACTTTCATTGTTCACTTTTGCTGAGTCTGAATGTAACAATCTTAGGACATTAAGATTGTAACTGTTAGATTAATGCTAGGAGGTATTAGCTCTGTGCTGGCATATTGCATTAATGGTTCCATGAGTTCAATCAAATACACTGCCTCCAGTGTCTTTGGGTAATAGTATTTAGTACATATCAAATGGACTGCTGAGAAAGATGAAATACAAGCTTGTGTAGTATCTTTGAGTTGAAAAAACTGGTAACAAAATTATTTTCTTGCTGATATCTATGTTATTTATTAACCTTTGTGTAGTCACTTTATGGTACAGACGCAGCTATAGATTTTCACTCTTGCTAAAGTAGAATGTGTCTTAGGGACATCTAGGAATGGTATGGTTGAATAGAGCAGAAAGAAAATGTTCTTGTAAAAATCTTTGAGTCAGATAATAATATTAGGGTACACTCTGAAGACAGCCAGAGAGAAAAATTGAGCTTGTGGACTAAACTTGGGTTTTTTTGTTGGGTTTTTTTTTTTTGGCAGAACTTGGAGAAAGTTTGTATGGAATTCAACCACAAGGAGTTGTTTGAGTTCTATAACAAGGTCTGTATTTTTTAAAAGGACTTTTGATATATGGTATTTTAAGTTTCCTTTACTTTATAAATTTGTGTTTTTAAATACTCAATTATGAAGTGGTGTATGCTCAACTTCCCTTGTAAACACCTTATGTTTCACAGTGGGAAACGTTGCCTAAATGAATAAAATCTGACAAAAGCAGGAAGAAGATGGAAGTGGTTTTAATTAAAGCAGTGGGATTGTTAATCCACATGTAAAACATTAACTAAAGAGGCATGTATTCACAGTCTTTCTGATCTTTTATGTATAGGTAATGTTGAAATAGCCTCATTTCAGTGCTGAGGATGGAGGAGTGATATAGGAGACAAGATGAAGATTCAGCTTTGAACACATTCAGTGTTCTGTAAAAATACTGATTTTAAAATCTAGCAAAAAATAGTACCTCTCTGCCCCCCTTTTAAAACCTTGTTATTATGCAGTAATAATTTACCAGAAAAACAGCTGGACACATTAAAAACAGTAACATTTAGGCAATCTTTTAAAAATTGAACAGCAAAGTTACAGCACTAAATTCTAAACTCTTCATAAAAAACAAAGTGTATTCATGAGTGGTGGGGTTTTTTATTGCTTTGTGAATGGATTTCATATGCATGGTTGTTGACATAGTTTTTTCTATTCTATTTGCATGTTTTTAAACAAGGTTTCACATGAATTTTTTACCCCCTCTTCTTTTTCTCTTTTTTCTTGTAAATAGCTAGAGACCATGCAAGCACAGCTGGATTCCCTTATGTGATGTTTTCGAAGACTGTTTTTTCCATCGCACTCCTGCCACCTCATTATTTTATATTGAAGATAGATTGCCAAACTGTGTTTTCTGAAGGACTCAGTGACTTTCTTCCTGTAAAATTATATGGCTTATCTCTTCTTAGACCAGTCACATTAGCCAAGGGAGATTGTTGTTAAGAGTATTGTAGTTCTAATTGACTTTCTCTTGGTTTTTTGAGTCAATAGCCATTGTTGAGAACACTTTTTATTAAAAAGAAAACAAAAGCTAATACCATATTGTTTTACTCTTCTATTGTTTTTATTGCCCAAAAATTGTTCACTTTTACATGCTTGATGACATCTTATATATTTATGTGGTCCCAATGATAAAATTTACAGTGTGGATATTAGCAGAATATAAAACTTAAGTAGTCACAGTAGCAGTAATAGAAACCAACCAACCACACATACAAGTACTGATATTATTATAATCCTTGTACGTAATAAGAATTATATGTAGTTAGAAAATAGTTGGGGAAAGAAATTTGGCATTTTATACTAAAATATTATAAGAGAGTAGTAGTCTCACATTATATAATTTTATATGCTATCAGGTTTTTAGGTTTTGTTTTGGTTTGGTTTGGGTTTTTTTTTTTTGGCCAGATATAATGTTCTACTATTCATTCATTCAGTCAGTCAGTCATGAAACAATTTCTCTCCTTCTATGTGCCCAGGCACTGCACGAAGCACCAAAGATACAAAGAAAGCAGAAGACAGTCCCTGCCCTCAAGGAGCTCACAGTCTAATGGACTGTGTCTTCATATTGCAAATCAGTATTCAGTGATAGGTAGCGTGAGAGAAGGATTCAAAGTGGATTGCTAAGAAAATTAATGTGTTAGCTTATTAATTAACAAATGTTAACACTTGAATAGGCATCACTGAGTATTTCTACTTTGGCTGCTTTTTCCAATTTTCTGTTAGCTTAGTCAATATAATTTTTTTATCATTAGAACTAGCTGAAGTGAAGTTCACAGTGACTTAATTTGCCTCAGTTGTCTGTGAGATGAATGAATGAATGAATGAATGAATGAAAAATCACTGAGCTTAGTTACAGCAGCATTATAGTTGAGTTGCATCCTGGAGCAGGAGAGGGTAGTAGGTTCTAAAGTCAGATGGTACAGTGGAAATCACTAAGGTCAAAATTATCCTTGAGAATTCTCTAAATTATTGATACAGCACACTGCAGTATATTTAAACAATATAGCTGGAAAGAAGTTAAGCCCTCTTTAAAAGAAAACAATCCATATCAGACAACCAGTGGATCTGAGATTGTTGATATGGAAATAATCAGATCTAAATTTTATTTTTCACAAAACCCAAATAAGCAATTGATTAGGGCAGCTGTAAGAACCCAGGACTTCTACTCAAACAGAAGACAAAAATAGAGAGGCTCCCCAAACAGATAAATTGATGGGGGGGGTGGAATATTTTTGAAAAGGTGTCACGATTAAGTGTTGACTATTAAAGGGTGACCTCACAATCACATAACTGTTTCTTCTTTTGTCACTGGAGGTAAAAGAAGATGTAAGAAAGATAAAGGGAACAAGGGATGGTAGTGAGGCCAACTAAGACTGACCTCTCATTAACTATATCAGCCTAAACAGAGTGAATAGAATGTCAGTGTGTATGATGAAGAGGAAATTCTAGAATTACACACAGTGCCTGGAGATGCTCACACTATGAAAGGCACAAGGGAAATGACGCCGGCTGAGATTAACAGTAGATTAATGTCTCCCATCTCCCATTCATTCCGCTTAAACTCAGTGAGTGGAATGGTGAGCAGAATGCCTTCTCTATTTAAATAGACATTTTTTAGGCCTAATGTGCATAATTGAACTCAGGTAAGTTAAAAGAATATGTTTTATGATTCCACTGTACTTAAAAATTAAGTGTCCAGTCCAAACACATTCATAGAGACAGAAGTTTAAAATCTGAACAAGACTGTTTTTGTTTCACCTAAAGGACTTTGATTTCCAGAAGCTTCCTACAACTAACAATCATAGCCATGGACATTAATGCATTATTTTTAGATAAGATCTATAATAGTGAGTGACACTTTTAAATGTTCCTTAAGTAAACTTTAAATATAGGGAACCAGATTGTATAGATACTTTTTCAGATTATTTGCAGAAAGCAAATATAGACTATTTGCTTAACTTTTAGTTTAATCTTTTTAAAGTAGTAACATGTATTTACAAGAAAGGCAGTGTGGTGTAATGGATGGAGAACCACTCTCAGGGTTAGGATGACCTCTGTCTAACACCTCTGACGCCTACTGGCTCTATTACCCTGGGCAAACCACTTTACCCTCTCAGGGCCACCAGATAGTTCTCTAGGACTGTAAGTTACAGGGCAACTGCCAGTCTCCTTTGGGTAGAGAGACTATATACCAATGAAATCATAAGTCCAGTTTTTTTTTTAAGTATTTATAGAGCATTGGTAAAGTATGAAAATGAGGCTGCTTTTCATTATTTCCCTGTGAAATTATAGGTATACACAAGATCCTAGAGTTGGAAGGAACCTCAGAAACCATCTAATCCAACTCATACCTAAGCAAGAATCCCCTCTACAATATTCACCAAAAGGGGTTATCCAGATTTCTGTTGCCAGGCTCTACTTAGAAGGAAATTATTACCTCTCAAGTCAGCAATCCAGTCCACCATATGCTGGTTGCAATGGTTATTAAAGCTTTTTTTTTCCTTTTCTTTTTTTACAGTGAGCAGAAATCTACTCCCTGCAGCATTGCCCCTAATTCAGTCTAATTATTTTGTATATTAACAAAAACTTCCCACTGTGAGATTCAGACTGAGTACTGATGCTGATTTTGGAGATACTAACATGGTATCCAAATGGGAAGACCAAATTGTATGTAGGTAGATTCTCCCAAATTAACTCCCTATTTAGATTTTTAAAAATAAAAAAGGAAATATATACTTTAGTTTACTATTAATGTCTTTTAGTTTTATTATTGTTGTTGTTAATAATAAAAACTGGCATTTGCATAGTATTTTCAAGGTTTTTGAAGCGCTTTGCATATGTCATTTCATTTTATTCTCACAACAATCCTGGGAAGTAAATATGAGGAAACTGAGGCCGAGATTAAGTGAATTGCCCAGGGTCATATAGCTAGCAAATGTCTGAGGTTATATTTGAATTCAGGTCTCCCTGACTTCAAGTCTAGTGCTCTTTACACAGTGGCACCATCTAGCTGCCTCAGTTCTGCTAAGAGCCATATTATTAAATTATCTCATTTGTTCCTCACAACAGTCCTGTGAGGTAGGTGCTATTAATTATTCTCCATTTTACAAACAAGGAAACTGAGGTTGAGAGAAGTTGTGGTCTTCCTAATTCCAAGTACAACATTCTGTCCACTCTACTACCTAGCTGCCTCTAGTTTTATAACATCACAGTCATTTACCAACATATTCTCCACTTTACCTTACCGTACCATCACTGAGCCTTCCTTGTAACAAAAATGAACAACTAAGCCAGACTGTTGGACAAAGTAAACATGTCCAACAGTTTGTGCAATATTTTGTACCTGACATCCCCAGACTCTTTGTCAGATAGAAACAATATTTTTCCTTGCAATTAGTCAGAGTTCAGCCATTGCTTTATTTTCAGGCTATTATATCATTGTATGTTCTCTTCTCTTGGGTTTGCTTTCTTTATTCTGCAGCACTATGTACAACTCTTCCCATGTTTCTCTGAGTCCCGGTCATTTTTCATTCATGGTACGATAATATTTTATTGCGTTCACATACCGCAATTTGTGCAGCCAAGCCCTTGCTAGGCACTCACTTTGTTTCCAGATTTTTGCTACCACAAAAAATTCTGCAATAGATATTTTTATCTTTCTGTTATTGAACTCAATGGGATGTGTGCCCTGAAGTTGGATCTCTGGGTCAAAGAATATAATTTAGTGACTATCTCACATAATTTAAATTGTTTCCCAGTAGATTACCTTCTCTTCCTATAGTCCCACCACTATTTCCTTCTTTTATCATCTTTACCAATTTGATGGGTGAAACTTTAGAGTTGTTTTTGCTTGCATTTTTTTTTAGTGATTTGGAATATCTTCATATGATTATTAGTCATTTAGAAAAAATGTTCATAAATGAAATAAAAGTTTCTAGAAGTACCAGCTTTCAGGAAATTGATTTGGTACCACCAAACTACATAGAAATGTACTGCAGATGTTAAGGAAACTGTAGGATGCTGAAACTGGAAGGGATGCTAGGGGTCTAATCCAAACCCTCATTTTGTAGGGAAGGAAAATGAGTCACAGAGAGGTTAAGTAATTTGCCCGGTATCCCAAAGTTAGCAAGTAGCCAAAGCTGGGATTCCAACACAGCTTGTTTCTAAATACAAATTCTCTATTCTGTCTGCTAAACCATGTGCCCCCGGCCCAAGTTCAGAAAGATTTGAGTCAAGGGCACTAGACAGAGGACAAGTGGAAGATCCAGTTCCAACTAAGAGCACAATTAAATCTAAAATAATTTTAATTGCTGATAACTCTATACCCTGTGAGACCACATTGTTATGATTTTCAAGTAAAAGAAAATATGATATGCCCAGAGAGTACTAAATGTATACTGCTTTTTCTGGGAGAGAGGAGGAGAAATTGTGCTCTGCCAAAAAGGTGCCAGTGTCTCTAGAAGGAAAAAAAAAAAGAACCTATTAAAATACCTATTTTCAAAATAAAGATTCATCAGAAGTAGAATTCTTCCCTGAATGCCAGCCTCTCTTGAGTTTCACTACATTTAGATATATCTATGTGATGACAGATAGTAAATAGATCCAGAAGTTTCCTGCTCATGAGTTAAATCCCTAGCCAGGAAGACTTGTTTTAATAAAAATTTGTGTTTATTTTTTACAAAAAACTACGTTATTATTATTATTCAGTAGAACTGTAGGGAATACCCAGCTTATATATGGGCTATACTCCAAAAGGTTTGTGTAAATGAACTTTAGCAGCAGTAATTTCATGACTGAAATTTACTAGCTGTATGACCCTGGACAAATCATTTGACCTCTCAACCTCAGTTTTCTAATCCATAAAATGGGAATGATAAAATCTGTCATCCTTCGTGGGGCCTTTGCGAGGCTAAAATGAGATGTGTACCAACTCTGTTGCAAGTTTTAAAAGTACTATATAAATATCAACTGTTGTCAACCATTATTAAATCAAGTTTTGGAAACTTGAAATGCTTTTTTCTTCATAGAAACAATGTTCTAACTCATGGGTAGGTTCCCAGACAAACCCACAAAAACATATTTAACCCATAAAGCAGCAGAACTACATTCCAGGTCCAGGATGTACAGAGTCACATAGTAAAAGCAGGTGTTTTTTTTCTTCCCCTTTCTTTAGTGCATGAATGGTCTTAGGTGAAATTTTGCAATAAATGAAGTTTGTCCTCCCTTTCTGCATCCCACTTCAACAATTCTAGTGCTGCCCTTATGATGACTTAAAGCTAGGTTATGAATTGATAGAGCGCTGGGCTTGGAAGCAGAAAGACTCAACTTTCTGTATTAAAATGTAGCCTCAGACACTAGCTGTGTGACCCTGGGCTAGTCACTTAACCCTGTTTGCCTCAGTTTTTTCATCTGTAAAATGAGCTGGAGAAGGAAATGGCAAACCACTCCAGTATCTTTGCCAAGAAAACCCCAAATGAGGTCATGGAGAATGAAACAGCAAAAGCCCCATTACCTAAAGTGCTTCCTGATGCACAACCATCTCTTTCCTTCCTCATCTATTCACACGTCCCCTCAGTGTAATGGTCCCAGGTGTGGGGACCAACAGTAAAATGACTGAGTTACCCTTCACCATCCAAGGTATATTTGCTTGTTTAAAAAGAGATGATGAGAGACCTGCTAAACCTAAATTGTTTTCATTTTTACCATAATAAAATGAAAAAAAAACATGGTACAGTATGAGAAGATATATTGGGGCGGAAGAATTTATCACATAGATAGGCAACAGGGTGCCCTGTCCTTGAGGAAGAAAGACACACAGGTGTTTTTTAAATCTGATATTGCTTGTATATGTTTTTTATGATTCAGCAGTAGATTTTAGGTTGCATTTTAAGAAACTGCATTACATTAAATTCACATGGTGAATTTAAGATTATATTCAGAATAAATTAAGAAAAATGCTTTCATTAGCAACTTTATATTGCAAGAACTGTCTGAACTGCAGAGAGAGGAATAAGACTTTATGGAAATGTTTGAATTATAGGTAAATAATGCCTATAAAATGAAAATAAACTATGATTAGTCCCCCTAACTCTGTGTATTTTTTAAGACTTTTTTTCAATTGGTTTTGCAGTCACATCAGAAAATGGAGCAAATAGTTATCTCTTTCCAGCTAACTTTGTTTTCCATCAGCTCTTCTGCTTGGTTTTGATGCCGTCGATGTCATGCCCCCATACAAGTACCCTCTATTGCATCTCCCCACTTTTTCTTGTTTGTATCCCCAGCATTTAGCATAGTGCCTGGTACATAGAAGGCACTTAAAAAATGTTTGCATACTGTCTCTATATTAAAGTAAATTGGAGCTGATACCTTACCTCTCAAGTCATTGGGAAAAGATACCTCCTTCTCCCATTTAGCAGGTTAATTGTACATATTTGGGAGATGTTTTTGCCACACTATATTTGTACAAAAGTTATTATCCCAATAGTCAACATACAAATTATTTTAACTGAGATAATTTTGCACAGTCTGAATTTTTACTTAGTAGCAAGTGGTATGATTATGATAAGAAAAAAATGTATTTTAAAATATTTAGCCTAAAAATAGAATAATTACTATGTGATCAATAAGGTAGGTTAGTAGGAGAAACTCAAAAGTTTGCACTGGGCAGTTAATTCTATTTACCTTTTTCTGTTTATTTGTAGAGTATTTTGTTCTAATTTATTTGTAAATTAGGCAGTTAGGTAGCTCAGTGCTTAGAGTGCCAGACCTGGGGTCAGGAAGACCTGAGTTCATATCCTGCCACAGATACTAGCTGTATGACCCTGGTTTAAAAAAAAAATCACTTAACCTCTGCCACAGTTTCCCCATTTCTAAAATGGGGGTAATAAAAAACACCTACCTCCCATGGTTGTTGTAAAGATCAAATGAGATAAATATAAATATAAAACCTTTAGCATAGTACTGGGAAAATAATCAGCGCTACAGAAATATTAGCTGTCATTATTATTATTAAATTAAAAAATACAATTTCTTATTTTTGAATATTCTTTCAGATACTGTGTAATTGAAACATCATATCTGTATCTTGTAATTATTTGATAATATGGATTCTAAAATCTATGATCTATAATCTTCAAATAATTTTGAAGTTGGTTTTATCCCATATAAAATTTTAAAACAGACTTTAAAAAGTATTTTTGAAAAAATCTAATTGATTTGTATGTACTCTACTCCCAACTTATCCTCAGACCCCCCTTAGGCCAGTAGCTTTCATTGCTTAGTGTGATTCTTCCACCATGGTAGTAAACAATTCACTTGGAATTCAATGTGTAGGTTATGTGAAAGACCTGTTTAAAAAAAAATTATGTCTAAAAATGCATAAAAAACCCCCATCATGATACCCTATCTGAAACTGAATAATTATTAGATATGATTTTATAGTCTTCATGTAGCATTAAATACTAACTCCTTGAAGTTTTTTACCTGATCTCTTCACTTGGTAATAACCTTTCCTTCAAACCTATTTATATGCGTCTGTTTTAACCATGTATTATGCATCATATGACATTGCAAATGCTTTATATATTTCAATATATTAACATATGCATATACATATATATGTCATATCCTACGGGCAAGTTAATGAGGGAAGGGGCCATACCTATCTAAATTTTGAATATCCTCCTGCACCTAGCACAGTACTTTGCACATGTGTGCTTAAATGTTTATTGATTTTAGCTGAAAAAGATGTTCTAGTCACGTGGCCAACAAAATAGTCTCCCCTGTTCCCCTAATTCTACCCCCTCTAAAAAAAGAATTGATCCCCAAATGTAAAACAGTTATTGAATCCATAGAGAAAACCCCGCAAAAGATTAAAGACTTATGAATTAACATTGGAGGACACAGATTCTTAAAGCCCACATTCAGCATCGTATCCTACATAGTACCTAACAGAGATACATAAACCAACCTGCAGGTTTGTGCCAGGGACCCACACAGGTGCTGAGGATTAGAAAGTAAAGTGGAAGTGGAAGTTCCTGAGAGACAACTAAATCTGGAAGTGGCCATTTTTTGATGCACAACACATGCTGACATCTTGCATCAGTGCATAGGAGACTGTTTCCAGAAAGATGACCCAGAATGTCCGAAAGTACTTCCATCAATCACCCCTATGAAAGAGAATTAGCTTCAGGCTGTAAAGGGCAGGATAAACATGATTAAGAGGAAATTGAAATCCCATGTAGGTGAGGAGATAGTAACAGAGTATCTTGCTATCCTAAGTAACCTCAAATGTCCTGCCCTAGACAAATTAGATTCCAGGGCATTGAGAGAACTTGCAGATGAGACTGATGAATCACCATAATCTTCGAGGAATTGGGAAAATGAAACAGATGCCAGAAGACTGGAGATGGGCAAATGTTCCTATTTTCAGAAAGGAAGAAACATGGATTACCTAGACAGCAGGTTAATAAAGTCAGCCCCCAACACAATTCTAGAATTGATTTATTATTGAGCAGAGAGTTTATGAACTCTTGGGCAATGGAAATGCTTGTATATAAGTGGCTGCCTATTACTAATGAAGATGTATTCATGAAAGTGGCATAAAAGCCGTTACGAAGCAATATCTATTGGCTAGTAAGGGAGATACGGTGTTCATGTAGCAAAAGTTCATTACAGAAAAATAGTACAAGAATTGCATTGGCATCCACAAAATATTAAAGGTTATGAAAAGATGTGACCAAGAATCACATGGAATAAGAAGATGTGGATGCAGAAAATGTGGTATAACCTGCACTAATTAGATCACGGACCCATGGAAGTACTGAAGAATGTACTTACTGATGCACTGAAGAAAGTACATACTTTATGAGTGCTTTAAAAGAACAGGCATTTCTAGAAGACAACTGGGGCTCACTAATAAGAAGACATTAACATAATTTGCATAGTTTAAAATTTTTTTGTTGTTCTGACCTTGAAAAATATCAGCAAATACAAGTATTTCCATCTACAAAGAGCAATAAGAAAAAAGGGTTGTGTACAAAACTACAAATTTCCATTATACACATCTCGGATTTTTAGAAATGTGTAAGAAATTTATCACCTTAGTTCCAAAGCTTCCCTCGCTGTGTTTCCCTCTGAGCCTCCTTACATTCTCTTCAGCATTTCTTAAACTGCTTCATTTACATACTTATCCCCTCTCTCTCTCTCTCTCTCTCTCTCTCTCTCTCTCTCTCTCTCTCTCTCTCTCTCTCTCTCTCTCTCTCTCTCTCTCTCTCTGTCTCCCAACATACTCCCTCAAACATAATAGCGTTGCCCAGGAAAACAAATCCACATTTATTCATGTCAAGAAATTAATGTCTCATTCTGCACTCCTAGTGCATCAACTCTGCTAGGAGAGGGAAAAATATGTCATCAACAGTCTTCAGGAATCATGTTGATTTTGAATTGATCAGAGTTGATAAATTTTTCAAAGTTGCTTTTCTTTACAGTGTTGTTACTGTATAAATTAATAGTTCCATCCTGCATCAATTCATTCAAGTATTTCCGTGTTTCTTGGAAAATATTCCTTCCATAATTTATTATAGAAGGGTGATATTCTATTTATACTCATATAATATAATTTGTTAACCCTCTCCCCCAAGTGATGAGTATACTATTAATTTCTGGTTCTATAAGCCAGGTAGTGTTATCACTGGGTGTGAACAGGTAAGTGATTTGGTGCTGAGGAGTATAATTCCAAATTGATTTTCAGAATGGTTGTACCAATCCTCAACTCCAATAATACATTACTAAACTTGTTCTCCTTTAGCCCATCCGAAAATTGTCATTTTCCTTTTTGTGAATATTTTTGCCAGCTAATGGGTGTGAAGTAGAACATCAGAGTTGTTTTTTAGCATTTCCATTTTTTTACATTTTTACATATACTTTTACATTACATTGTTTTTTACATTTCTCTTATTATTAGTGATTTGGAGCATGTTTTCACATGGCCGTTTATAGCGTGCTTTTCTTTTGAGAACTGCCTATCCATATGAACTTTTAACTCATAGGGAATACCTTTTGTTCTAATGTATTTAATCAGTTCTGTATATTTCTTGGTTATCAGACTGTTATGAGAAAACTTGCTTCAAAATTTTTTCCCAATTAACTATTCCCCTTTTAATTTTAACTACATTAATTTTGTTTGTTTAAAATGTTTTCAGTTTTATGTAATTTAAATTGTCAATTTCTCAAAGGGATGCCCAAAAATTGGAGAATGGCTAAATAAGTGGTGGTGTATGATTGTGATGGAATATTATTGTGCTATAAGAAAGGACAAGCAGAATGATTTCAGAAAAACCTAGAAAGACTTACATGAATTGATGCAAAGTGAAGTGAGGAGAACCAGGAGAATGTTATATACAGTAACGGCAATGTTGTACAGTGAAAAACTGTGAATGACTTAGCTATTCTCAGCCATACAATGATCCAAGACAATCCCAAAGGACTAATGATGAAGTATCCAACTGCCTCCAGAGAAAGAGCTGATATTGGTTGAATACAGACTAAAGCATACTATTTTTTTCCACTTTCTTTTTCTTTTGAGTCTTATTGTACAAAATGACTAATATGGAAATGTTTTACATGATTGCACATGCATAACCTATATTGCTTACCATCTCAGAAAGAGGGAAAGGAGGGATAAAATTTGGAACTCAAAACTTTAAACAAACGTTAAAAAATTTGGTTTAAAATGTAATTAGGGGAAAATGTATATTAAAAAATAAATTGTCCATTTTATCTTCTAAATTTTTTTCAGTTTTCTTCCGTCAAGAACTCTCTCGCTATCCTTAAACTTTAAAATCTCTCCTTCTATGCTTCTACAGTTTGTTTGTGAAGTGACTCTTTTATTCTGATCCCATATGTATTTAGAGCTTATTGTGGTGTGTACTGTGAGATACTGATCTAAACCTAATTTCTGCCAGACTGATTTCTAGTTTTTAACAGCAGATTTTTTGAAGAATAGTTGAGGTCTCTGAGTTTATTGAACACTATGCTACTATGCTCATTTGTTTCTGGGTTTTGTATTCCTAATCTGTTCCATTAATCAACTTTTCTATTTATTTTTTTAACCAGTATCAAATAATTTTGATGATTTCTTTTCTGCCCTAAGGCTTGTTATTTGGTCCTGCTAAGACCCTTCCTTTCCCAATTTTTTTCCATGACTAAGATTATTTTTCTTTTGTTCCTCTAGATGAATATTATTTTATTATTTTTCCATTAAGTTTTTTTTTTTTAACAAAATGGGTATGCTATTATGTCAAAACATTTATTTGTATCTATTGTCGTAATTGTATAGTTATTATGGTTCTTATTGTCAAAATGGCCTATTAAATTTATGATTTTCCTAATATTGACCAACCCTGCATTCCTGGTGTGAATCCAGTTGGGTCACAGTATGTGATCATTTTTTAATACATTGCTATATTTTGCTAATATTTTATTTGAAATTTTTGTATTGATACTTTTTAAGAATATTGATTTATAGTTTTCTTTCTTTACTTTGTTGCTTCCTTATTTAGGAATTAAAATATTATTTGTCCCAAAAAGGAGTTATTTTTCTATTTTTCAAACAGTTTGTGTTATTGTGGAATTAGTTGTATTTTGAATATTTTATAGAATTTGTTCAATTATCCATCTTTTCATGTTTGAATAGTTCATTCATGGCTTGTACAATTTCTTTTTTGAGATTGGGTTACTTAAATTCTTTTTTAAATTGTTATTCTGGGTATTGTATATTCTTTAAAACATTCATTTATTTCATTTACAGTAACATCTTTGTTGGCATATAGTAGGGAAAAATAGTTTCTAATAATTTCCTTTATTTCTTCATCATTTATTGTGAATTCTCCTTTTTTATTTTTGAAACTGGCAATTTAATTCTGTGCTCTTTAAAAAAGATAGCTCATGATTTATTTTACTGGTTTTTTTCAGTTCCCAGTTTTATCAATTTAATGTATTTACTGCTTTCAATTGTGTTGATCTCTTTTTTTGATTTTCAGAATTTCTATTTTTATGTTTAGTTGTCATTTCATTTGTTACATTTCTAGTTTTTTTTAATTGTATAGTTAATTCATTGATCTTTTCTTTCTTTCTTGTTGATACCCATGGTTAGTGATATAAATTTTGCTCTCAGACTGCTTTATCTGTACCCCAAAAGCCTCGGTATATTGTCTCATTGTTGTTGTTTTCTTAATGCAATTATTTACCATGTTTGTGATTTCTATGTGAGGCTCTATTTAAATTTTATTTCCTTTTTCAAAAGCTTTTTATTGATTAGAATTTTTTTTTGCACTATGGTCAGTAAATGATGTGTTTCATTTTACTGCATTTGTTTGTTTATGAGGATATTTTTTGTAAAGGTGCCATAAGCATCTAAGAAATATGCATGTTTCTCCTTATTCTCATTCAGTAATCATCAAAGATCTATCATATTGAACATTCCTAAGGTTCTAGTTAGATATTTAACTTTTATTTTGTTAGATTTGTCTAGGTCTCAAAGGGGGTATATTGAAGTCTTCAACTATTATGATATTCCTTTATATTTCTCCCTGTAATTCAGTGAACTTTTCCCTTAAATACTAGATACTATGTCACCCAGGGCATATAGATTAAGCATTTATACTTTTTTATTTATATATTTCATTTATACTATTTCATGGTATGGTGCCTTTCAGAACAATGTAACTTCTCTGTTTCTCTCTTGAAACCATGTCTGTTTCCTTATCTGACATAATGATGCTACTTCTTCGTTTTTAATTCACTTGAAGCATAATAAATACTACTTAATACCCTCATTTTAACTCTATGTGAATCTTCATGTTAAGAGTGTATTTCATGAAGAGAAAATACTAGTGGATTGCTTTTTAATCCATTCTGATAAACCTCGTCTATTTTATGAGTAAGTTCATTCCATTCACATTCATTAATATGATTATTAATTGTGTATTTCTCTCCAAACGTTTGTACTTTTTCCTCTTTGTCCCCTTTCCTACAATTTATAGAGAAGAAGGAAGTGAAAGAAAATAATGTGATAAATTCCAGTGATCTGTATTTGGAGCAATCTGCTTCTACTCTGTGGCTCCTCCCCTCTTCTCTAATCACTATTTCTTACACTTTCTTTCCTTTTAATCTTCCCTTTACAATCCACCTCCTAAAACTGAATTTGTTTTGCTATGACTATTCCTTGCCTACTTTCACCATCCCTGTTAAATCTTTCTCCTTTCTCCCCACCTAATTTCCTGCTGAGTTTAATGTCTATTAAACACTAAGTTCTTTGTGCAGAAATGTGTGTGTGTGTGTGTGTGTGTGTGTGTGTATAGCTCTCCTTTGTCTGGTTCAAATGAGAGTGAATTCCATATTATGCCTACTATTTCCTTCACCCCTCTCTCAGTTTCTGTATATTCTTTTTCTTGTCTGTACTTATTATGAGAAATATCAGGAATCAGAAATATTCCTCCTTTTTTCCTTAGTATTTTCCTTTTCCCTTTTATTTTTTCTTTTAAAACCATCAAAGCAAAACAAAATCACCATTTCCAGTTTTTGATAATCTCATTTAATTTCCTCTTTGACACTGGACATACATCATTAGGATTCTTAAGGGACATGTTTCTTTATCCCCTATCAAAATGTTAGCATTTCAAAATTGTTTATCCCTTTCCAATTTATCAAATAATTTTACCTTTATAGTTCTTTCCTGTCTTCTGTGTTTACATTTCAGTTTCTACTTAGCTCTGTTCTTTTTTTTTTAAACCATGAATGTTTGAAAGTTCTCTATTCTATGAAAGGTTCAATCCTTTCCCCATAGGATTATATTCATCTTGCAGGATAAATTGCTCTTGGTTGTAAACTTTTATATTTTGACTTTTGGAAGAGCAGAATCCAAGATTTTCTTCTTCTTTTTTTTTTTAATAGATACAAAGTCTTGCATCATTCTGACTGATTCTTGGTACTTGGTACTTGGTGTTTGAACCACTTGGCACTTTATCACCACTCACAATGTTGGGTTTTTTTGTCTTTCACGTGGAAGTTCTGGATTTTGCCTATAACATTCCTGGGAGGTTTCATTCTGGAGTTTCTTTCAGGAAGTGATCAATAGATTTTTTTTTTCTGTTTTCACTCTTTATTCTCCAGTTCTAAAAAATCTGGTCAATTTTCAGTTTGGATTTCTTGAAATATAGAATTAAGTGATTTGTTTGGTCATGTTTTTCAGAGTCTGATAACTCATACATTATTTCCTTGAAGCCTTTTTAGATTAGTTTTAAAAAAATAATAAATATGTTTTCTTTCTTTTCTCATTCTGTTTATCTTATTCTGATATTTCTTTTTGTTATTAAAGTTATTGAATCCTGTTTTGTCCATGCTAATTTTCAGGGAGTATGCTATTTGAATTTTTTTTTTAATTTTCTGTTCCAAGATATTTATTTGCCTTCCAATTTTTTTTCTCCACAACTCTTTTTTTTTCCCCCATCAAGCTAAACAAATTCCCATGTGGGCCATATTGAAAAAGGTGTTTCATTAGTCTATTAGTCTGTCACCTCTGTATCAGGAGGTAGATGGTAATCTTCATCGTTGGTCGTCTGGAATCATGATAGATTATTGCATTGATCATAGTTGTTAAATCTATCAAAAAAATTTACAATATTGATATTATAATATAATTTGTTCTTTCTGTTTGTCTCACTTCACTCTACGTCAGTTAATTCAAGTCTTCACAGGTTTCTTTGAAACCATATCTTTTTGTCATTTCATATAACACAATAGTATTCAATTACATTCATATGCCATAATTTGTTTAGCCATTCCCCTTAGTTTCCAGTTCTTTGTCACCACAAAAAGAGCATCTACAAATACTTTTGTATATATAGAGTCTTCTTTCTTTGACTTACTTGGGACAAAAGCCTAGTAGTGGCATCACTGGACCAAGGGATGGGAAGTGTTTAGTAAGTTTTTGGATGTTTCAAAATCCTTTCCAGAATGATCGTACCAATTCATAATTTCCTCAGTAATTCATCAATGAACTTATTTTCCCATACCTCTTCTAACTTTTGTCATTTTCTTTTTTGTCAACTTTGTCAAATTGATGGGTATGAGGTGGAGTCTCATAGTTGCTTTAATTTGTATTTATCAATAATAGGCTTTTTATTAAAGTTTAATTTTTTAAAAAAATTAACAAATCTTTTTTCTCATTTTCCCATTCCACCCCCAACCATTTAGGGGTGAAAAAAAGAAAAACAAATCCCTTGTGACAAATATACATACTCAAACAAAAACATCCTTAATTACATATTTTCAAAAGAATATGTGTTGTTCTGCACCTTGAATCCATCACCTTTCTATCAGGAGATAGGATGCTTCACCATCAGTTCTCTGAAATAATGGATAGTCATTGCATTGATCAAAGTACTTACAACTTTCAAAATTGTTTGTTCGGTATTGTTACCGAACAAATTCTTCTTATGGTGGTTCTCATTTCATTCTTCATCAACTCATAAAAGTCTTCAAAATTGTTCATTTTTATATAAATTCTTTTTTCTGGTACTCTCCACTTCCTAGAAGACTATTATTCTGAAATGAGAAAATAGATGATTTCAAATAGACATGGAAAGACTTGTATGAACAGACTCACAGTAATTAGTTGTGATTTGGGGCATTTTTTTCATATGGCTATAGTCTCCAGAACTCTTATTTTATCTACAATTCCATTTTTAATCTTTTACTTTCCTTTTTCTAGGTGCTCTTGTTTTCAAGCCATTTTTAGGCTGAGGATATGCTTATACTTGCTCAGTTACTCTCTTCTGGCTTTCCCTCTTGCACACTCTTGAAATGTTATTTCTTCATAGTGTTAAGTGTATCCAGTTTATTCTTATCTACAACCTCAATTCCTTATGTGCTTCCCCTTCCAGTACTCTTGAATGGGTGTGGTCAAGTCCTGTTTGGTTGTGCCTCACTTTCCTATGTTCTTACTGTTGCTCTCCACTTCCATTGGTATGATTGTAATCTGAGTGCAGGGTGGCCTTTGGAGGGAGCTGTATACTTAGCTGTCCCTGATCATGGTGCTGCCATGATCTTCCACCTCCAGTGGACCTTTTTTGGTTGAAGGCTGCCATTCTTGTCTCTTTCCCTCCAACAGGGGCCTTCACTGACATAGCAATTCTCTTTCTATCCCTGTTTAGCTTTTCCTGATCAAGGAGCTACATATTCTCATTTCCCGCTACGGATTCCACAGTAGGAATATTGCCATGGTCTTCTGTTTCCTACCTGAGGCTTCCCGAGTTAGGGCAGTGTCTCAGGCTTACCCATTGGGAGGTTATCTGCTCTTCTTCTGGCTTCTTAAGCAAGACCCAGATTTTTAAAAATTGCAACAGGCTTGAAGGACGATGATAATTCTGACATTTATATAGCGCTTTTACATCTGTCAAGCACCTTACATACATTATAATAATATCCGATTTTTAATAGTGCTTTGAGGTTTACATAGTACATTTTTATCTCTCATTTGATTGGAAAACTTATGAGGTGGACACTTATTATCCTTATTTTACAAATGAGGAACTGAGCCTGTAGGCAGTTAAGTGATTTATCCAGGGTCCCATAGATATTATTGCGTGTCTGAGGCAAGATCTGAATACATGTTCTAGCAATCAATCATACTCTAGTAGACAGGAGTTGAGATGACCAGAAAGTAGCACTAAAGAGATATGCCCATTTATTAGTAGCAAGGAACACTTCCCAACATCCGTAAGCTACCACAGCTTCCTAGCAGATTGTCAAAAGGCCAGCAAATCAACATTCAGCTGAGACCCCCTAAGAGTCACTGAGACCAAACGAGGCCAATAGAGCAATACAATGATATCACAAGAAGACATTACTGCTTCTGTATAGTAGAGGTATAAGTTGCTCCTTCATATGTATGACCAGTCCATATGTGTTCTCTATGTGTTTGCCCTTCATGTATGATCCCTATGTGTTCTCATTCTCCTTATTGATGGGATGTTATGTGTGGAAGACTGTGCCTTAGGTTTATGGGGAAAATGTCCTATTGTAACTGCGATTGCTATGTTATTTATTTAAATGCCTTTGCTCAGCCAGGTGTAGTAGCACATACCTGTAACCCTTGCTACCAGGGAGCCTGAGAATGGTAGCTCACTTGAGCTTAGGAGTTCTGAGCTGAAGTAGGTCTAAATGTATTTGGAGTTGTAATCCATAGTGCACACAGAAAACTGATTTACCATTGCATGTGTTTATTGGAGCTGATGGTGTGCTAGAAAGACTTACACTCATTAATATTCACAATCAAATTTTGTTGACTATTCAGTAATACAAATATCAACCCCTCTAGGAAAAAAAAAAAAAGAAAACCCAAACCACCAATCTGATCCCTGAAGGTCCCAGTAAGCATGTCTCATACTGATGCTTATGATACAGTTCGTTTTCTACGCAGCTAGAGGTTATGTGTATCCCTTTGAGATGTCATTCATTCTGGTTAGTCTCTGTCAATCAGCACTGTCTTTAGTGAACCTGGAACAGTTCTGTTCCATGTTCTATTCTAGAACAGTCTGTCCTAGTCTTTATTCAGGAGCAAGGCTGATGGCTGGGTCCTCCAGTAGATTTTTATGGTTCTGACAAAGGACATTTACATGTTACACCTAAGTTCTGATTGGTGATCAATTATCTAAGCTTATGATGAAAGGAAACCATTAATCAGAGCTTTAGTTTCCTAATGTGATTGTCAAAGATTTATCAGTTGTTTACCAGATCTGAGATACACATATGTATTTACCAAATCTGGGTGACACACACATCATTAGTGATTGTTTACCAGATTTGGGGATCACACACACACATCGTTACCGAACTATGCACAAGTGCTCATCTTGTGACAGAGAAACAACTTACATAAACAAATACTTAGTCATAAAGAGGCTTGGGACAAAAGGGAGTCCCTCCTTAAGTAGCATACTCATTCTCATTATAAGAGCTCACACTAAGTCTGACAGTGTGGAGGGTATGGAGAGCCCCTGGGAGTGGAGGGCCACCAGGCTGCTTAAGAAGGAGCAAACTGGCCCTGTCAAAAACAGAACAGATCAAAGCTCCCCTACTTGGTAGTGGGATTGATCCTACAAATGACCACTGTACTTCAAGCCTGGGCCAGATAGATGTTTTGTTGTTTCGTTGTGTCTGACTCTTTGTGACCCTATTTGGGGTTTTCTTGGCAAAGATACTGAAGTGGTTTGCCATCTCCTTCTCCAGCTCATTTTACAGAAAAGGAAACTGAGGCAAACAGGGTTAAGTGACTTGCTCAGGGTCACACAGCTAGTAAGTGAGGCCAGATTTGAACTCAGGAAGATGAGTCTTCTCAATTTCAGGCCCAGCACTCTATCCATGATGCCACTTAGCTGCCTAGCTGGGTGAGGTATGAAGACACAGTCTCAAAAAAATTTAAAAAAAATTTTTTTGCTTTCAACTAATTGTTTTTTTGCTGACTTGAGAAAAAGTAAACATATTGGTAGAGACATATTAGTTGTGATTTTGAGTGAATGTTGCACCAGAGAGTACCTTGAGTCTGAGATAGTTATTCTGAGTCAAGTGTCAGAGGGAGTTGCTACAAATGGTGCTACATACATACATATACACATATATACATGCATACACATATATACGTGGGTGTATGTGTATATATCATATTATATGAGGATATATGTGCATGTGTGTATGTGTAGAATGAGAGAGAGACAGACATACAGACAGATAGACTGAGAGACAGATAACATGTATATTTTTGGTTACACAGTATGTAGCATTGTGGTTTTCCTCAGCTAGATGGTACAGGAAAATGGAAAGGATCGGAAAATGTCTTCTGTTAAATCACACAAGTTCTGCCAAGTTGTCAGAAATATGTAGGCAGAACAAAAAAAAAAGTTCACCTAAGAGTGCAGACAAGAGACTGTGAGTGGTGCCAAAGAAACTTGGACAGGAAAGTTTCTTCAGGCAAGATTTTTCTGGTACAATGATAACTGAGATTTTAAAAAGAGTCAATTGTAGAGGGGCCCAGGTTCTTCTTGACAAAGAATTTATTCATGTGATTTCCCTACAAAAAGGCAGAACAGACTCAGAAACCTTCAAGCCTCAGGAGACCATTTGTCAGAGTTTTGGCACTGCATACTACTGTGCTCCATTCTGTCACATTAAGTCATCAGGTAACAAAATAACTAGAACAGCAAGTCATCTGCAAGCTTTAGTTAGTGGAGCAAGCTTTCTGGACCACCATGTGGCCTCGGAGGTGTGGAGTGATCCATGGTGCAGCAGATGTAGCAGAAGATGGTGTTTCCTCCTACTCCACTATATAAACTGTTAATCTCTCTCGTGTGATTGGGTCACACATTTGTCAGACTTAGATATACTTATGTATGGACTCAGAGAAGGTACCAGTGGAGTTCAACCACTACCTGTGGGGTTATGGCATGGAGAGTTCTTCAAATCAAATGATTTTGCAGGCTTGTACAGCTATTTGATTTGCCTTAGCAAGCTACCCTTCCCAGCCCTGAGCCTGTAGGGAGATCATACTGTTAGTTCCCATTGTCTGTAGGGAGGGGTGGCTCTAAGTGGTATAACCTTTGATGTCCTCTACTTGCTCAGAATGTACTCCCTTCCTCACCCTACCTCTTCTAATCCCTTACTCCCTTCAAAGCCCAGCCTTCCAACCCTCCTCCAACTAGTACCTCTCTTCCTGAAGTTACCTGGCTTGACTGAATGTAAGCCCCCTGAAGGCAGGAATTGCTTTTCATCTGGGCCTTTTTATCCCCAACACCTAACACAAGTGCCTTTTACATATTAGGTACTTAGTACTTTTTTTTTCTTTTCTTTTTTTTTTCACTCAGTACATTCTTGTTGAATAGACTTGATCTCTCCAGTCTCTGAGTGTCCATTTTCTTGTCTGAAAAATGGGAACAGTAATACGTGCACTACCTACTTCACAGGATTGTTGTGAGGATTAAATGAAAACTGTGTAGCTGAAAACTTTGTAACGGTGAAATGCTATCTAACTATAAAATATTACTATCATTCCATAACTCAGTGTCTTCTTACTGTCTACCAGAAAAAGTCTGAACTCTTTCCTTCCCATTTCCATCTCACTGATTCATTCATTTATTCAATAAACATCTAGTAAGTGCCTATATACATACATATATGTATATATGCACCTATATGTGTATATGTGTATATACACACATATATTTATGCACATGTATGTATGTGTACATATACACATACATACATACATGTACATAAATATATGTCTATATGTGCATACATATGTGTGTATATGTATGTGTGTGTGTGTGTATGCCAGACAATGGAGATAGCAAGAGAAAAAAGGAAACTGTCCCCACGATCTTGCATTTTTAGTTAGGGAAAATAGCATGAACACCAATGGGTAAATACGAAATACAGAATAAGTTTGACATTCTCAGTCCCTGAAAATTGGGTTTCAGCTATTTTTCCAAGTTTATTGTATATCACACTCCTTCCCACATCCTAAGCTCCAGCTGAATTGGCCAATAGCTGTTTCCTGTGTAGGACATTCCATTTACCATTTTCATGCCTTTGAGTAAGCTGTGTCCCCATGCCTAGTACACATTCCCTTCTTACTTCCATCTCGTAGAATCACTCACTTCTAGAAATCCAGAAATACAAACAAAAATATATGCACTGATACTCCAGTCAACGTGTTCTATGCTTTTCTTCCTCTGGACCTTTGTTCATATTGTTTCACTTGCCTGGATTGTCCTCTTCCTAACCTTTGATCTATGTGTAAAGTGTGTGGGTGTGGGTGGGTGTGGGTGTGGGTGTGTGTTTGTTTTCCGTGTAAGTTATATCATGTCCACATGAGGCTGTATAAATGTAATTGGAGGAAGGCATGGATAGATATCTCTGGAATCTTTCCCATTTCTCTCCCAGGGAAATTTTGATCTGACCTGAAAGGGAACAGTAGAAGGGTCCATGAAACTGGCCACATTGTTTTCCTCTGAGAGGGTTGGGGGGTATGAGACTAGAATTCTCTCTCTCCCATTGTCTTATATATTATTAGTCTAGGAGAATGATTCTTATTTTTAGGTTCAAGCACTCCTAAATTGATTAATTACTTTTTGTACCTAGTATAAAGGTTCTGGTTTTTTCAGTTAAGATGTATCCTCACATGATTCAAGTACCAGGGTTAAATATCCACCCTTAAATCTGTGACATCAGTGAACTGGGCTAGAGAGGCCATTCTTTGGAGCAGATGAAGATATTTCCCGCTAGGTTCTAATTCACTGTGGAGAAGCTTGAAGAACCTAATTCTGGCCATGTACAAGGGCTTACTTTGTGTGATGGATAACACCTCTAACTGCTACTAACTCAGAATGAGTTAGCTCTTGGAATCCTCTTTCCTTATTTGGGCTACAAGTGAGGCATGACTAATTTGAGCTGTCTCCCAAGATCTGGGCCAGTGAGGTGTAATATATACTGGAAGTCAGGAAGATATGAGTTCAGATCTTACCTTGGACCCCTCCTAGCCCTGGCCAAATCACTTTTTTCTTTCAGCCTCAGTTCCTTCATCTGCAAAATGGGGATAATAATAAAATTAGCCTTGCAGGATTATTGTGATGATCAAAAGATGTAACACCTGTAAAGAGCTATACACACCTTAAAGTGATATGTTTGTGCTAGTTCTTGTTATTATTCAATCATACCTCCATGCATTTGGAGCACATAGCAACTACAGCCTGTGCCCCACCTAGGCAAGCCTGAGAGTGTATTGGGGTGCATCTTTTGCATTTCATTTCCTAAGTGACTGAGAAGTAGCCCTAAGATGGACATGTTCAGGTGCTGACTTTGTGAATTCTGAAAGGTCTAGACTAGAGTTTTCTGGCTATGGCAACAGTAGCACTAATATCCATCAGGATGGTTCTGGTTGATGTCAAGTGAAACAGCTGCACTAGGAGTGGATGAAGGACAGGTAGATGCAGAAAAACAGCCACCCAAGGCAGAAGGTAATTTCAGGGAGCCTGACCGGTCAAGGCAGAGAGATGTTCTGGCCATGGACTCAAGAAAGGACTTCCAGGACCTGAAGTTTTGAGTTCTCCCTTTGCCATACATAGTTCCTACTATTATTGTTCCTCGCTACTACTGTGCTCTAATTGTAAGTCCATTCTTCCCATGGACCCTGTGTGTATTTGTGGGAAAATACGCTCCATGTTATGGGGAGGGAAGAAGGGCATGCTTTTGTAACTACTATTCTTGCTATGCCATTTCAATAAAAGCCTTTGCTAAAAAGCAAATTGGACCTACTAACTGATTGTTATAATGGGAAGCACACTAGGTGGGGCTCAGGAGCTATAGTGGTAGGAATAACCATCCTCAAGATGGTTATCCCTAGAACATGAGGCAGCCGTGAGTCCTCTGTGCAAGTTTGGGAAGGATACACAGAGGGAATTACACATTACACAGCTAAAACAAATCCTAAAGTGCACACACACACGTATATCCGTTGCTGCATTGTTAGTATCAGACTGCAGACACCATAAGTACTGGGACTATGCCTTATCCAAACTGTGTATGTTCTCTGGCATATGCCCTATACGTAATGGGAATCTAATAAATGTTCATTTTGCTTTCCAACTTTGGGTTTTTATGTACTGGATTTTCATAAATGGAGGCATGCCTATTTCAGAAACTTGGGGCTTTTTCCCCCAAATTGAACATTGTTTTCTTGAATATGCTTTTACACAGTGGTTATTCCTGTAAACTCTATTCATCTGTTTGTGAAGATGAAGTGCATTCATACCTGTTACTATGCTCAGATGGATTTTGAGATGAGAGAAGTCTTTGACATGGAGGTCTCCCAATGGAGACCACCTAATTGTCAGTTTCTAATCTGTTTTTCAAGAAAGGTTCAGACTCCTTTGTCTGTAGCTGACAGGTATGTAATTGATGTCTTGTCAATTTCAAAGAGTCTTCACTTACACACCTGCCCCTATGGAAGAGCTGAGATGCTCATCTCTAAAATCCAGGATGAAAAAAGACCTTTGTAGTTTTTCCCCATTTCAAGATCACTGCTGCACACATTGGAATGAGAGAGAATTTAAATTTGAACCGGATCCCTCCCAAATTCCCTTTGCCTCTACAGGCAAAAAGGGTTGTAAAATGTCTTTGGTAGCCATTGCCCAAGACTCTACCTGGCTTCATCCTACTATCTATTTGTTATATTTGGGAGAGATAGAGAATGCTAGAATTTGAACTTTTTTCTAGGAGGTGGGGAGTGGCAGTGCCGAAGTATGAGTGTGGACCCTGGGAGTGACTAATTGACTTTGTAGACCCATTGTGATCCAGGAGCAGATGGACAAGTCACTGCATGGATATTTCTGCTTCTATTTCTAAATATGTTCAGTCTTCTGCAGATAGGACTGACACTCAGAGGATTTGCATCAGGCAGGAGGAATGAATGAATTATAAGCTTTTTCCATATGTTCTTTTTACCCTGTAGGACTTAAGTCATCTGATGGTGTATCGAATGCAGAGCAAGCTGACTCTGCAACTCCAGATTGTTTCTCCCTCAAACTTTTAACTACTACCATGCTCAAGGTTATGTGTGTGCTTTTTGGCCGAATTTCAGCCAGGAGGATATGGTGTTGGAGAAGGAATGAGGAATTCTTCTTGTTGTATTAGTGACATGTGGCTCCAAGGCTATATAACATTTTGGAGCCCTTTGGGGGCAACTGAAATGATCCAGGCTGTATCATTAAAGGCAGTTCCCTGGGCTCTCTTCCAGCTTCATCTCCAGGGGTGCCATTGTGGGTGAATGGAGGTCAAATGACAGAGGAGGTCTCCTTCCAAACTAATCAACATATCTGTACTCTGTAGCCCTGCCATCCATCCTCTACTACTATAGCTGGACTTCTAGCTTCATCTCCTTGAGGAATATCAGCATTTGTTTTAGTACACGGTGTGATTGGGCCCTGGGCCAGCATTCTTTCAATGCTCCCCTGACAGACAAAATTATTAGGTCAGTTTGTAACCCAGTGCATTGTACCTGGAGACTACTATGAAGGAGCTATAACTTACCGTAATGTGGATTTCTCCTTCCAACAATGATCAAGCAAGATGTCAGTATTATGAAAAGCTGCCTGGATCAGTAGATAGCATGATGGATGTGCAGTCGGGATACCTGGCTTTGACTGTGGACCTATAGGAATGGCTTTTCACCTCTAAAGAGCCTTCATTTTCCTCATCTGTAAAGTAATACTTATACTACCTGCTTCAAAAAGTTATTGTTGAGAAATAAGCTTTGCACACTGTAATTTCTGATCAGATATCTTCCAAAGGAACTGTATGAATGAGAGTTATTATTTCTACAGACTTGATTTCCCCTCTGTCCTCCAATATCTTTGAAAAAGGATAAAGGTAAATTTAAAAACAAAGTCATTTTTTCATTGTAACTATGCAGTATAATGGTTAGAACACTGGGCCTGGAGTCAAGAAGACCTGAATTCAAATCTGGCCTCAAACACTTACTACCTGTGTAACCCTGGGCAAGTCATTTAACACTATCTGCCTCAGTTTATATAATATAAAATGGAGACCATAATAACACCTACCTCTTGGGGTTGCTGTGAGGATCAAATGATATAATATTTGTAAAGGTGTGAACTGCATATAGTAGGTACTTAATAATACTTATTTCCTCCCTTCATTATTGTTTTAAGTAGTATACTTTTAATAAAGGCAATTAGATGGTACAGTGGATAGAGCACCAGATCTGGAGTCAGGAAGACCTGAATTCAAATATGGCCTTAGACGCTTCCAAGCTGGGCAACCCTGGGCAAATCATCTAATCCTGCTTGCCTCAGTTTCCTCATCTGTAAAATGAGCTGGAGAAGGAAATGGCAATCCACTCCAGTATCTTTGCCAAGAAAACCTCAGATGGGATCGCAGAGAGTCAGGCATGGCTGAAATGACTAAATATAGAATGGGGGAAGAGGTAGAACAAGAAAGGAGAAGACTTGTTCTATTTGTAGCAGCAAAGGGTAGAAACAGTCATTGAACATTTATTAACCAGCTACTATGTGCCAGGCAGCAAAGGACAAGTCCCTGCCCTCAAGAAGCTTACAATCTGAAGGTGAAAGACAACATTTTGTATGTTCCTTTTGTAAGGAGGCAGAAATTGAAGAGATTAAGCTTGATGTGAGGCAGAGCCCTTTTCAGTTTTAGGCTACATCTGCATAAGACAGACCCTCCCCTCCCCATTTCTTTTTGTTTTTTCCCTTTGGTGCCTCACATCTGCATGAGAGAATGAAATGGATTTAAGGTTTTAAAACTAGAGAATCCCAAACCTTCAGAGCAGTTTAATAATTATCAGACAATTATTTGGTCTGTAGCCTAATCTTTAGAGAATGAAAATGGAAGCATGTGGAATAATCACCATAAGGTAGGCTGAGGCTTATGATCTAGGTGTCAAACTCAAATAGAAATTGAACCTCTAAACTGTACATAAGGATTCCATTGGGCTGCATATGGACTTAGAAAACCATATGTTAACATTATCTATGTTCTATTGTATTTTTACTTATTAAATGTTTCCCAATTTTTAATTCAGTTCTGGCCAAATTTGGGAGTATTGAGGATTACTCACGTGATACCTCTGACATAGGGGATCAAGCCCCAGGCCAGGAAAGGCAATCCAAAGAAAAGACTAAGGTTAAAAGAATTATCCAGATGGGAAAGTGCTATTCTTTGTTCTAAAGGTCTTGGCACTTGGCACTGAAAAATCTCCTACTAGGAGATAATAAGCTTCAGGAATATCCAGACTTTGAGGAAACAAAACAGGGGAGGCATTTTGGGTCCTAGAATGAGGGTTTTTCTGCCTTTTCTAAAAATACTGGGTTGGGGGGGAGGGCTATAGGCTTTAAGCAGAGTGGGGGGAGGAGAAAGGGAGAGAGAAGACAAAGTGGGGGGAGGGGGAACATATATACTACATACGTGGGAACTATGTGTCCAGCAGAGACAATAAGACTGGGGCCCTGAAAGACATCAGCTGTCCCATCTGTGTATTCATGTGTTCTCCATGTGTGTGCCCCTCCAGACTTGTGATCTGGCCACATGTCTGACCCTTCATCCACTGCGTCCCAAGCCATCACCAGTTGTCCTGACTTTTGTCTTGCCACTGGACTTCAATAATTCAGGAAGAGAGAGTGAGGCTGATGACTGCGCAACTCTGCCTCCCTTAAATTCAATTCACTCAAAAGTCAAGATATCACCCCATGATGTCTTCTTTGAAAACAGATGAACAACCACAGCCACCACCAGCACCACAACGTGTGTCCCCCTTTTCCCACTGATGCGTGTTTTGTGGAAGAGTGCACCCCAGGTTTATTGGGGGAATGCTTTATTGCTACTTTTCTTATTGTATTAAATGCCTTTGCTTTGAACTAATTGTACTCTCTGCTATTAAAATAAATGCATCCACTGGGGCTCATGAGCTATTGATTTAGGCCATGTGGATCTACAGAACACCTTGAACCTGGAGCTGACCTCTCTATCCCGGGCAACTTGCCCTGTGAGGTGGGTGGGGTTAACAGGCAAGATATAAAGAAAAGTTTCCCAATCCTTGGGGGGATTTGAAAGTGGAATAGGTTGGTTGAGAAAATAGTGGACTCCCTAGAGGTCTTCCAGTGAAAGATGGATAACCACTTGGTGATGAGATTGTAGACGGGATTGTTAGTCCTTTTATTTGCCTTAGATATTATATTTCTCTATAAATATACTATAAAGCTATATATTGGTACAAACTGTAGGACTTACGAAGTGCTTTCACATATATTCTTTCATTTGATTATCACAAAAGCCTTATGAAGTAAGCAGCAGGTTCTACCTATCATACATGAGAGGGACTGGAACGGGGCTAGTGATTTCATTGATTCAGGGAATTCCTAGATGAGTAGATGCCTTCAGCCAGGACTCTGGTCTAGAACACTGAGTGCCCAAGGTGACTTGCCCAGAGACACACATTGGCAAAGGTGCTGTGTGAGAACCCAGGTCTTCTTGGCTCCAAGGCAGCTCTCTATCCAATATGTCATACTCATTCAACTATATTCTTCATATATTAAAAAAATTATACGTATTACATGTATGTATATATATATGTGTGTATATGTATATGTATATGTATATGTATATGTATATGTATATGTATATGTATATGTATATGTATATGTATATGTATATGTATATGTATATGTATATGTATGTGTATGTGTATGTGTATACGTATGTGTATGTGTATACGTATACGTATATGTATATGTATATGTATATGTATATGTATATGTATATGTATATGTATATGTATATGTATATGTATATGTATATGTATATGTATATGTATATGTATATGTATATGTATATGTATATGTATATATAAAAGCTCTCAGGGAGCTTAAGTGCCTTCCTTAAGATCAAATGGGCAGTGAAGTGGTAGTGGATAGAGTGCAGTGCCTGAAGTCAGAAAGACTCTTCTTCCTGAGTTCAAATCTGGCCTCAGAAACTTACCAGTTGTGTGACCATAGGCAAGTCACTTAACCCTGTTTGCCTCAGTTTCCTCATCTGCAAAATGAACTAGAGAAGGAAATGGCAAACCACTTCAGTATTTTTGTGAGAAAACTCCAACTGGGGTCATGAAGAGTTGACACTACTGAAAAGTGACTCAATAACAACAACATAATACCATGCAGATATTTCCAACTTGCTGCAATCAATTCATTAATTTATTCATTTATTTATAGAGTCAACAAAAAATATGAGCACCTACTACGTGCAGGGCACTGAAGTGAACAGGTTGCAAACAATGCCATACACATTGCCTGAGAGAAAAATGATAGGGATATTTATAGTAATCTATGAGAACAGAAAACTAGGTCATTTAGCCAGGAGATACAGACAAGGCTATGCTGGAGCCAGCACCTCCCAAGTATGATCTGATTGTTAAATTTTCAGTGTAAACCTCAGAAATCAGTGAATGCTACAAATCAGTGCCTTGTTAATTACTTTGCTTTTACTTTATTAGTATTATCCAGACTTAGAAAGCCATAGGAAAAATGTTTACACTTTAGATTAAACTTAAAAGTGTGGTGGTGTTCTTGAAAAGCCAGTTGTTAAACGCATACCAATGTGCCCTTGTAGAGAAGTCAACTAGTCTCAAATAATTTTTCATCTAGAACTGTGGTTTCATAGGTGATATAATTCAGCAACTTATCTGAAACTCACAGTTTTAGAGAGTTGTTTGGAAAACTGAGAGATTAAATAACTCACTCATGGTCACTGAAATTGTATGTCTCAGAGACAGGATTAAAATCCAGATCTTCCTCACTTTCAGGCTGGTCCACTATTCACTATATTATGCTGCCCCTCATTTTACTAATAATTTAATTGATGCTTAGAGATGTTAATTGACTTCCTCAAGTGTCATTGAGTCTGTGACAAAATCAGGACTAGAACCCAGGATTCTAAATTTTAGTAAAATCCCCTGACACCGTACTAGCTCTGTATGTGAGTGTTGATATACCAACCAATTGATACCAAGTTTGGAAAATGGGGGAGAAAATACATTCAAATTTCCAAACCTAGAAGGGGCCTTAAAGACTGCCTAGTCCATCATTTTACAGATGAGTCTCAGAGGAAAAAGGCTAGATAACGTCGAAAATCACAAGGTCACATAGCTATTAGTGGAAAAGCTGGGACTTGGCACCTTGTTCAATGTTTTCCATGGTCCCATGATACCGCATCTGCTTCTTTACTTGGTAGTTCTGAAAATGTCATGTCTCAGGCTCACAAAGGAAGAGCCAACATCTCATTTATCTTCTATTCCCATTTTCAACCAGTGAATTATACATGGTAAACACTTGATAAATATGCTTTAAAAGGAGAATACAGAGAGTCTGAGGTTGCCAATGTTGCCTGTCTATAGAAGGTCAAAATGAATTATTGGAATTGTGGTTAGAGTGCCCTCAATGGAGCACTAATTTGGTAACCTATGTGGTAAGCAGCACTTTTGATATCTTTCCAGGACATAACAAGTAATGACACTGAATCCCCTTGAAAACTCTCCTTGGAGTTTGTGGCAAAGATCCTCATCCAATTCAGTTCAGTTCAGTTTACATTATATGAGATCATCACATAAAAACTGGCTGAAGAAACTGGGGATGTCTAGCTTAGAAAGGTGAAGACTCAGTGGAACCGTGTCTGTATCTAGGCTTTGGAGGGCAGAATTGAAAGCAATAGATGGAAATTGCGAATGACAGATTTTGGTTTGGTCAAAGGGAAAACTTCTGAACAGTCAGGACCAACCAAAGATGGAATGAACTGCCTTAAGAGATACCTCCTCAATGGAAATCTTAAAGCTGAGGTCCCTTCTAACTCTGAGATTCTATGATTCTAAAATTTAATTCCATAAGCATTTAACAAATACCTGTCCCGTTCAAGGCTCTGGCTGAAGCTTAGGGATATAATGCTAAATACAACATAGACCTTGCTCTCAAGGATTTTATAATTTAATAGCCATGGAGAAGGCCAAGGACAAATAACCAAGATACAAGGGAAAATGAGATTGAAGCAAAGGCAAAATGTTATGAAAATTTGTGGAGGGAGAGATCACAGGGGTGCAGTGGAAATCCCAACTTGGGATTGGAGTACCTGAGTTCAAATCCTGACTCTGTTACTTAGTATGTGTTACACCTTGGAAAAGTCACTTTACTTTTGTGAGACTGAGTCTCTACATCTATAAAATGAGGGAGTTGGATTAGATGACCTCTCAGGTCCTTCTGGCTTGTCTATGATCCTTTGGCTTTCAACGGTGGGGAGTGTCAGAGAAGGTTTCTCGGAATACAGGTGACATCTGAGTTGGACCTTAAAGGCTGGGAGGGTCTTCATGAGATGAAGATGATGTTGATCAGGGTATGTGTGTATGGGGGGAGGAGGGGGCCTGGGGAATAGGTCCAAGTATAAAAATAGCAGAAGACAGGTGATATAAAACAGTCCAATTAGACTGGAACATGTCGTTGTTGTTCAGTTGTTTCAGTCATGTCCAACTCTTTGTTCCCCCATTTGGGGTTTTCTTGGCAAAGACACTGGAGTGGTTTGCCGTTTCCTTCACCTCATTTTACGGATGAGGAAACTGAGGCAAACAGGCTCAGGATCATGCAGCTATTAAGTGTCAGAGGCCAGATTTGAACTCAGGAAGAGGAGTCTCCCTGATTCCAGGCCTGCTGCTCTATTCACTGAGCCACCTAGCTGCCCTGGATTGGAATATAGTATATAGGAAGAAGAGGATCTGTCCAATTTGTACTGGGGAGTTATACTCCCTTGTCCCAAACCTCTGATTCAGGATTTTTTTTCCTTTTGTTTCGCACATCTACACTTTTTATTCTAATGATTTTCATTTCTCATGTTTGTGTATGTATAGGATCATTTCATCAGTCTTCATCAGATGTCTTCCCAGGGAATCAAGAAATATAGCCTTTGTTATGGTAAAAATGAAAGCCTACCACACCTGTTCCCTGCACTTCTCTGAGGCCTCCCAGGGGGAAAAGGAGCCTTCCTTCTTGAATACTAGTATGGTGCATAATTATGTTTTCATCAACAGATGTTGAGCATGTGAGCTAATGAAGAACATGACAATACTCAGAACTGTAATGGCTAAGTCATGGGCACATCTGAAATGTCTTATTGACTGTCATTGGGAAGGAACCCAGGCTAATTGATTTGGGGTGTCCCCCAACCTCTCCTTCGCAAGTCAAGAAACATATGGATGCAAAGTAAATAGGATCTTGAGCTTGAGCTTCCTGGGGTAGGCCAGATGCTTTTCACAGGCCTCCACTGAAATTAAGAAGCTACATTTAGCAAGGTTACACTAGCCTGAGCTGCAAATGCCTGGGATAGGTACATTTCCCTCACTATTAGAGGTATTAATGGCTCATTTATCATATAGAGTAGATTGAAGATAGGGATACTAAAAATAAAAAAAGCCCTACAAGAAAGAAGCAAGGAATTTGGTTGCCCCAACTCAGCAGGACAAACAGCTGAAATCCTGTTTCAGGCAGCAGCCACCAGAGTGAATCAATCAAATAATAAGCATTTATTAAGCACCTGCTATGTGCCTAAGCATTGTGCTGGCTACTAGAGAGACAAAAACAACAAAAATACAAAATCCTTGCTCCCAAGGATTTCCCCAGAAAAGCAGGCTGGGGTCAGACTATGCAGGACTTTAAATGTCAAGCTGTTTACCCTAACTTTCCAGGTTTCTGGATAATTAAAAGCATGATCCAATTTTGTATTAGAAAGTGTTTCTGACATGCAACTGGGGGTGTTGCATATATGTAATTAGTCACTTTTAGAAATTTGGATCTTTTAAATTTACTCATTGTTAATAAGTGTTTCCTCTGGCTAGGCTGTAAATTAAAGAAGAGGTAACTATGCATTAGTAGAGAGAATTTCCTTTGCATCAATAAAATTGTAGGTCTGAAATATACCCATAACCACCCACCCAGACACACAGAAATAGATACACATATACACAGCCTTTCCTGAGACATAACAAAATTTACAGGTAAAATTAGTTAAATTTATTAAAAATGTTTATTATGCATAAACTGAACACATCTTTGGGGACATATTTACTAATATGTTAGTAAAAATCAACATCTAAAACAAAAACTACAAATTACCTGAATAACTGCTAGACAGTGAATAGCCTGTCTTCTTCATGGGAGAGGCTACCATGAAGCCACCTTCTCAGCCACTGATTTGGCCACGAGGAGCAGCAAAGTATCAGGAATTTGCTGACAAACTCCTGAAAGTTTGCTGCTCAGGTTTTTGAAAAAGAAAGGACAGGCAGGACAAGAGCAGCAAAGGAATCTGGGAGTACTTTCTTAAATGGCCAATGTGACTCGATCAAGTTTTTCTTCCCTGGCCTCAGTGAAGGCTTGAGACTTTCCAATGAGTTCCAGTCTTACTCTGGAACACCTGATTGGACTGTTATTAATTGATTTCCATAGTGTTTGCATACTGTTAATTGATTGACAGGTTAGTGAGGCCAAGAAGCTCAAAGGTCTTGGAACTGCATTTCCATGCCTGGTGACAATTCAATAATGAATGCATTCCTTCTGCTGCTTTTTTTTTTTTTAACCATTAGCACTTGCATTAACCCTGTCTGCTCTGCCTCATTCCACTGGTGCCTGGGCCTGAACTTGATTTCATTCTTATCCTATCAAGATGATGGACCTATGGGTTATTATCAAGGCTATACTTGGAAAAAATGGAGTTAGATAAAAGTATCCCTAATATTCATTGTGACAAAAATATGGTTTCATGATGAATTAAAGAATATATGTCAAAATCTTGCAAACTCAGTAGCAAATCATGTACATTAAATGATTGCAGCAGAGGATTTATCAAAAGGTTTTTGAAAGGTGTTAAAAAAAAAGATGATGGTTATTTCCTGATATTGGAAATTCTACAGTCAATAGTTAGCTGTTTGGCTTAAGTCTTTATACCCTGTTTAAATAAAAATGTTCCTTTTCTTCACTGTGTTCCTTCCATCTTTTGGCACTCCCAGAGACCAGAGTTATTCCAGAAGATCCTAGATCTCAGGTTTCCACCTCCAGTGCTGGGTACAACTTCCCTCATGCCCCCTCTCCCACCTCCCACTCCAACATTGAACCAAGAAGGGAAGAAAGCACTCTTCTTGCCCTTCATGCCCACTTCTATACCCTCTCTCTACCACCTTCACTTAGTGACCCCTTCTAATTTGAGGGTCATTCCATCTAGGTGTGTATCACTCTATCTATTCTGCTGCCAATTATCTAAAAACTCCCAGGCCAGTTTCCCTCCTCCCTCAAGGACAAGAACATAAGCATATGCTAAATTCTTCCTCTCCTCAATCCCACTCTTACTCAGGGTTTTCAACATGCATATTGAAATAGCCAAGCCTCTCATGATCTGTGTTTTCATCCTTCCTCAGCCACACACATAGATAGTCTCACCATCAACCATACATGTTCTATGACCAAGAATTTCTCAATCTGACCACAATCTCTTATCCTTTCAACTCTCCCTCAACCTAGCTCCTCTGAAACCCAATTTTCATTTTAACCATGAACTCCTGTCCTTTTATACTTAAATACAGATAGGCAGCTAGGAGGTATTGTGGATAGAGTGATGCATTTGGAGTGAGGAAGACCTGAGTTCAAATCCTGTCTCAAATATTTAGTAGCTGTGTGACCCTAGGCAAGTCACTTACCCTCCATCAGAATCAGTTTTCTTATCTGTAAAATGAGGATCATGACAACTTTCACCTCCCAGGTTGTTGTGAAGATCAAATGAAATCATACGTGTAAAGTGCTTTGCAAACCTTGAAGTGTGATAGAAATGCTAGTAGTGATGATGAAGAAGATGAAGATGATGATGATGATGGTGATGATTTTAGTGATGATGATTATGATGATATGCTTTCCCAGTCTACCACCCAAATTCTGACTTCACATTCTTCCCTTCCTGGTCTTGACCCTATAGTTAACCATTTCAACTATACACTATCCTCTATACTTGAATTTCTTGCTTCTTGGTCTAATTACCACTCATGTCTTGCCAAAGCCCAACTCTGGATCTCAATCACCAACAAATGAAATAATATTCAAACAAAAAAAAATCAACCAATTAGTCAATTACAACAAGGTCTTATAAATTTTTACTATGTTTCATTGTTGTTCAGTCATCTTCAGTCATGTCCAACTCATCATGTCCCCATTTGGGGTTTTCTTGGCAAAGATACTGGAGTGGTTTGCCATATCCTTCCCCAGCCCATTTTACAAATGAGGAAACTAAAGCAAACAGGGTTAAGTGACTTGCCCAGGGTCACACAGATAGTAAGTGTCTGAGGTCACATTTGAAATCAGAAAGGTCTTCCTAACTTCAGGCCCTATACTCTATCTACTATGCCATCTAGCGCCCCAAGCTGATATCTTACTATGCACCAGCATCACGTACTATGTTAGGTAAAAAACAATCCTTTCAAGGAATTTGCATTTTATCTGGAGCAACAAGTCCATACCTAAGTATGTTCAGAACAAACCCAAAGAGGATAAATACATAAATGAATATAAAGGAGTTGAATTCAGGTAGTTTGGAAGAGAAGGTGCTAGCAATTAGAGGGATCTGAAAAGTCTTCATAGAGAAGGTGATGCTTGAGCTGTGTGTGAAGGAAGAAATGGTTTTTATGAGGTAGCAATGAGGAAGGGCACATTTATTCAGGGCACAGGACCTGACCAGTGCCAAGGTGCAGTTAGAGGAGACAGAGGGTCATGTGTGAGGTAAAGAGAGAAGGGCAAGTTGGGCTGGATCAAAAGCAAGGGAGAGGGAGTGACCCTCAGTTAGCCTGTAAAGAAGATAGGTTGGGGCCAGGTTGTGAAGAGCTTTAAAAGATAAACAGAAGAGTTTATATTTAATCTTAGAGGGAGCTTCTGCTGTTTATTGAGTAGGAGTCATGTGGTCAGCTCTGCACTTAAGAAAAATCCCTTTGGCAACAGTGAGGAGGATGGATTGGAATTAGGAGAGACTTGGGGCAGGGAGACAGTTAGGAGCCATGGCAATAATCTGGATGAGAGGTGAAGGGGTGCTGAACTGAGGTGGTGGATATGTGAGGAGAAAGAAGGGATTGGATTTGAGAGATGTGGAAGTAAGATCTTGCAACTGATTTGCTATGTGAGGTGGGTGAGTGAAGAGTCAAGGCTAATACCCTGGTAGGTTTTAACTACTGCTGAACAGTGCTGGAGAAAAATCACATGACTGCTGTCTGGATCCACTGCAAAATCTTCTCTCAACCGGGCTCTCCCTGCAACAAGGCAATCAGTCCTTTTACTCTTCCCTGGGTGACCCTCCAATCCCCTCCCCTATTCGTCCCCACAGCAGCCATTCCAAATGTCTACGCTGAAACCTTCCACAAACGTTCCTCCTCCTCCTCCCTCTCCCTGAAGAAGATATCAGCTCATATTTTAATGAGAAAAAAAGAGCCCGTTTTCCATGAGTTTCCTCTTCTACCCTTTTCTGCTTCTCCTTGACATCATTCCTCATCCTCTCTTCCTTTGTCCCAGTCTTTGATGAAGTGGCTCTTCTCACAAATGTCAACTCTCTACAATACTTGTGTTCTTGATCCTATCCCCTCATTTCTCCCCTGTCAGATTACACCTGTCCCAATTCCTTCCCCAGCTTTTGTTTTCAATATTTCCCTATGTAATGTCTCCTTCCCTGCTGTCTACAGTCATGCTCAAGTCTCCTCATCCTTCAAAAGCCCTGATTTGTCCCTATTATCTCATCAAGCTATCTTCCTTTATCTAGTCTCCCTTCCATATTCAAACTGCCAGAAAAAGCTGTCTACATATGTTGCCTCCATTTTACTTCCACTCATTCTTCAACCTCTTACCATTTGGCTTTAATAACTCAACTGAAATGACCTTCTTCAAAATTACCAAAGATTCCTCAGTTGCCCTATCTGATGACCTCTTCTCAGTCCTCATCCTTCTTGATCTCTTGGAAGCATTTGGTCACTGTTGATGACCCCCCCTGGATTTTTGTGATACTACACTCCTCTGGTTCTTCTCCTACCTGTCCAGCTCTTGCTTTTTCAGTCTTCTTTGTTAGATCATCATTTATATCCCACTCCCTAAGTGGGGTGGGAAAGGTTTGTCCTGGGCCCTCATCTACACTTTTTTTTTCAGTGACCCCATCAGCTTCCATGGATTCAACTATCCATCTCTATTCAGATGACTCCCTGATCAAAATATCCCTCTCCAGTCTATTTTGTAGCCTCCAGTCCCCTATTACCACCTGCCAATTGAATATTTCCAACAAGCATATGAAACTCAACATATTCTAGATAGAACTCTATTTTTCTCCCAAATCCCACTCTGTTTCTAATTTCTTTGTTTCTATCCAGGGTAGCCAACATCCTTCCAGTTACTCAGGTTTACAAAGTGGGAGTCTTCCTAGAGGTAGCCAGGTGGCACAGTCAACAGTGCATGAGATGTGGAGCCAAGAATACTCTGAGTTCAAATCTGGCCTCATTTACTAGCTGTATGACCCTGGCAGCAAGTCACCTAATTTCTTTTTGCCTCAGTTTCCTTATTTGTAAAATGAGGATAATATAGCACCTCTGTTTCAGAGTTGTAAGGATCAAATGAGATAACATATGTGTAAATGAAATAACACACTTTGCAAACTTTAATGCACTTTATGAACACTAGCTATTTTTATTACCATATATTTATTCTGCATAAAACTTCCAGTGTACATCTTGTCTTCCTTAATAGCATATAAGCTCCTTGAAAGCTGAAATTGTTTCACTTTTAACCTTTGTCACCTCAGTGCCTCGCCCAGTGCCAGGCACATCATAAATAGGCTCTTAAAAAATAATTAAAGTTTTTTTAAATTTTCAGTTCCAAATTCTCTCCCTCCCGTATCCATTGAGAAGGCAAGAAATATAATATCCATAATAAGCTCTTAATAAAGAGAATAGGGAGACTGAGGTGTCAATGAGAAGATCCAACATGATTATGCAGGGGCCAGTAAGACACACATGCCTGGTTCTTATCTTTCTTTACTCCCTTAGCTTGGGTGGGAAAACCAGACTGTTACTAGTCTGAATTAATTTCTGTTGCTTCTCTCTCACCAGTGAGAGCAATGGATAAGGAGAGTTGTGAGAAAAGCCAGTCTTCCCCTAGCAGCTCTAGTGCCATGTAATCAGTATTTGGGAAAGTTATTCCTTGATCGCTCATTTTTTTCAATTTTGTGCAATTTGAAGAGTTTTTAAAAATTTTACATTCCCAAATAATTTATTGTCCAAGTTTTAAAAATACCTTTAAATAGATGCAATAAATAATAAAGTAATAAGCAAGACCAAAAAAGCATAAATTGTCATTTCAAATTCAATATGTTGAATATCACCTATTCAGAACTATCACAGCTGGTTTCAGGAGGACTTGTAACCCTGGTCTGCACTGTTCAGTTACTGAAGACCAAACTGTGAGTCCTTTGGTTTCAGATAGTTGGTGAATTTGTCAATGAAGGGAAAATTCCTTCTTTCCACTTGGACTGTTTTCTGGGCACAGCTGCTGTTTTGTTTTTGTTTTTCAAATAGTTCATTATTCCTTGATTATAGCTTGTTAGGTGCAAGATGATCTCTTCCCTCCACTTGGTGCTATTTGCTGGCCCCTAACTTAATCCAAAGCTATTTCTAGATGCATTTATTAATTGATTGCATTGAGGAATGTCTCTATGATGGCCTCATCCACACCTAGACTTTTTTTTCTTTAGAATATGAGGAAGATCTGCTGTTGGAGCATCTCACGGATTACCATAATGACATTCTCCTTTCGCACTGGTGAGATGGTATCAACTCCAGAGGAATGGTGAAGTTCATTCTCTCCTTTAGACATACAAGAGGAAGTTTTCCAATTATTTGATTTTAGGAGACTCAAATTTCTTTCATTTGTTCTTTGATGGGAGTGAAGCAAGGCATGCTCTTTAGAAAAGACCAACAGAGAAGACCAAAAGAAGAGTAAGTTGTAAGATGCACCTGCTGGCCATGATGAATTGATTGTAAAGAACTATTTGTACAAGGAGGGCAGCTAGGTGACTCAGTGGATGGCGTGCTGGGCTCATCTTCCTGAGTTCAGATCTGGCTTGAGACACTAACTAGCTGTGTGACCCTGAGCAAATCACTTAACCCTGTTTGCCTCAGTTTCCTCATCTGTAAAAGGAGCTGGAGAAGGAAATGGCAAACCACTCCAGTATCTTTGCCAAGAAAACCCTGAATGGTGTCACAAAGAGTCAGACATGACTGAAACGACTGACCAACATAAAATTTGTATACGTCAGTGATGTCAAACTCAAACAGAAACAGAGGCCACTAAACCATATATAGGGATCCCTGTGGGCTGAATATTAACTTAGAAAAGTACACATACTTATTTTTTCATTAATATACCAGCACATAAAAATTGGATAGGAACTATACTTTAATTGGATTCAGGCCATACTTGAGATTGTTTGTGGGCAGCATGTGGCCTGAGGACCACCTGTTTGACAACTCTAATGTATACCCTTCCGAAGTCAACAGTGTGAATGTCTTTCTTCCATGTGGATCAGCTATTTATTGAGAAATACTTTTCATCATTTTTTTTATTAATGGGAATTTCCTACTTTTTAGTTCTCATTTTTACTTTTATCATGTTATCTAAATTGTTTTTTATTATTTTTCTATTTTCTTTTGGGGCCTTAGGAATTTATGTAGCTGTGCTGCTTTATATATACAAGTATACAACAATCACCAGGATTTTGTATATTTTATAGATTTTTAATGTAATAGAAAGAAGGATTTGTCAAAAATCACATGGACCTATCTCCATAGTAAAAGTATATCTCGCAGAAAGAATGTCCGAAATAAAGGGTGATGCCTTTATTATAGCAAGGTTCCTTTTTTGCTTTGGTTGGTTTCATAAAATTATTTGCTTGTGGTAATCATCACTTTATTCCTAATTAATTCCCAATTAAACCTTTTATCACAAAATAATTTGATAAAGTACTATTTACCATAAGAAAACTTCATACTATTTAAAACTGACAAGTGTAGCAACAAGTTAGTCTAAAGTGGTTCTGAGGCTTTTAAAGAGGCAGAACAGTAATACCCCAGTTACGCAAAAGTCACTTATTTGGTAACTCCAGTTATCCAGACTATGGAGAAGCAGAGAGAAAGCATAAAAAGACTGGTAAATGACCATAGTCAATATCAGTGTTTTAACTTTTGTAAATTGCTCATGCAATTCATTTGGCTCGTGGGAAAAACTGTTAGTACCTTGTTCTTAGCCTGTTTACTCTCATTTTACATGTAATTTTTAACAAGCTTGGCTATATGTATTCCCAGATTCGGAGAGGGTACAACACTCTTAGAGGCAAAAAATGGCTGCTGACAGTCTGACAAGGGTAGTTTGCAAAGCTATCAGAAAGCAGATACAAAACCTAAAAAAAAGCATATCAATCTGGGGCCATTTAGCATAAGGACAAATAGTATTACACACCTCAATAGCCCTTGAGGGCATCAGCTATATACCAACACAGCACAATAATTCAATAGAAAACTATATGTCCTGGCCAATTCACTGAGTATGTAATGACAGTTAGTAGCAGAACAACCATTTCAGAGTTCTATTGAATTTTTCCACTTTCAGATTTAGATATAGGAAAAAGGCTATTTAGATGCCATCAGCATCTGGACAAAATATAATGACTGAGTATGTAATGCAGTTTTGGCTTTGCTCCATATATGGTTTTTATTTGTTTGTTTTTGTTTTATCTTTTGAGCCGTGCAAAATATGATTGATCATTTACAAGCTACCAAGAGTATATGGATACCAAATTTAAAAAAAAGTTTTCAGTTTGTAATGGAATAGTAAATTCCTACTCTGATTCCTTGTTGTGGTATGGAGGTGACCATGGAGGGGGCGCAGCTAGGTGGAGCATGGATAGAGCACTGGCTCTGAATTCAGGAGGACCTGAGTTCAAATGTGATCTCAGGCACTTGACATTTACTAGCTGTGTGACCCTGGGCAAGTCACTTAACCCCAATTGCCTCACAAAAAACCCAAAAAAACAAACCAACAAAAAATCCAAAAAATGAACTGGAACTGACCATGGGGTCTCAAAGACTATGCCCATGGAGCATAAGCTCTGGTATGTCCAACCAGACTGAAAAGGCTTAGAATCAGCTAATTTCAAAAGATTGATCTTCCTGAGTTCAAATCTAGCCTTACTAGCTGTGTGACCCTGGGCAAGTCACTTAACCCTATTTGCCTCAGTTTCCTCATCTGCAAAATGAGCTAGTGGAGGAAATGGCAACCCACTCATGGGTCTTTGCAATACATACACACACACACACACACACACACACATACATATACACATAATGAAGCAGAGGGAACTAGATGCTTTATATGTCACATGTGGTTAACATACACACTTATGCTTATGTATACATGTAGAATTACACACACATGCATGTGTATGTATATATACAATATATGCCCACAGTATTATACACTGTGCATGTATTGTATACATACAATCTGCATGTATGCATATGTATAAGTTGCATGCATGCATACACATGTGTGCCCAAACATTGTGGCATATATGCACATGTGTATGTGCGTGATGTACCTGTGTATGCACATATATACACATATGTAAGTATATATGTACAAATTAACCACATATGATATCTAACAGCATCTAGTTACCTCTACATGATTTAAAAAATTTTTTTGGCTTGCAAAATTATGTTGTTTAAATCTATCAACATGCAAAAAATATACATAGATGTTGGTGTCTTGTGATGAATAATACCTCTAAGAGACAGTTTCCAGGTAATTAATAATGAATTTATTAGATTAGCTAATAATCAACAAATTGATGGTCAATGGTATCTCTCAGTAACCAAAGATGTCAAGAGAGACTCTAAAATGCCTTCAATCAGGCTTGTACCTTCTGACAAGGAACTCCCTTGACAAGTGAAACTCAGTCCTGATTGGTGGACATTTAATGAAGAGGTGGGCTAAAAGTCTTTAACTCCTTCTGCTGAGAACTTGGCTAGATCAGGAGGCTCAGCAGCCCCAAGTCATCTGGGTAGGGTAAGCCATTTTTATCCAGACTTTTCTGGCTAGTTTTCTTCTTCATGAGCTGGGTCACCCTAAATTCTTATGGAGGAGATCAAGGACATGGAGACACATCTTGGGAAAGGATCTAGCTCAGGCTGGCTTTTGTTTACAAAGCAGACAAAAGGAAGGGTTCTTGCCCTTACTTTTGTTTATCCGAAAAAACGAAAAAGAAAAGTTGGAGTCCCTGCCCAGGTAGATGCCTTGAGGCTGGGAAAAGATTACCTTACTGTTATACTCTTCTAAAACTGTGTCAGGAGTTGGGTCTTAACAGAAATAGGAGGAAAACTAAGGATCACAAATTAATAATTAGTTGTTAATATAATAGTATAATATTAATTTTTCTCAGTCTGGATGTGTAGTTTCACTGGTTGTAGAATTCTGATTGTGTAGACTCACTCCACAGATATAGATGGACAACTCTTGTGTAATTTGTGGTCATAGGTGCCTAGGAAATAATGACAGATCAAAATACCCATTGTCACTCAGACCTGTCCCAGCTCATATTTTTTTGACACCATTATGCCATACTGCCTTTCAATGAAGAACAAATAGAGATTCATATTTGAAATTGTCATAAAAACCAAACGCCATCATCTTGAGCTTTTTGTTTATTAGCTGTGCTGGATGAGACATAAAGAGAGGGAGAAAACCAGAACCCAGTGAGGAGAGGAGATTCTGATTGTTCTTAGCCTTCAGTTGAAATGCAGGCAAGCCAATTAGAGAGAGACTTTGTGCAATTTATTATTGATGTGCTATAGATTATTTATGCCCTAGACTTACTTCCTTTGAACTCAGTGTAAGAAAAAGGAATGAGCCAAAAAGCTAAGTACTGTGGGGAAAGCCCCAGTTTCTTTCACCCAAGGGTAACTAGGCCTACCAGTTCAATTGCTGGCTGCTGAAGCTGATAACTTGGGGAGAGCTGAGTAATTGCATATGGATGTGAAACTGTAGCTAGCCAGCTATCCTTTTTTGGTGCTGGAGGACTAGTCTTCCCTCAAGCACTCACCCAAATGCCTAGATACCCTAAGTGGCTAGACAATCATGAGCTCCAGAGGAGATGAGTCATCCCCTTCCGGTAAAATCAGAAAAATTGCATTCATTACGCCTTCAAAACCTCCCTTAGTTTATGCCCACAGGACAATACTATGACCAGAGGATGTCCATAGGTTAACCAAAGTGCCAATGTCTCCAAGGTAAGAGTTGCTAGCTCCTCAGCCTTTATTTTTCCAAATGAAGAGGTCCACTTTTAGAAATGATTACTAGACTTAAGAAGAATTAAAATACATCCATGGATAATCTATAATTAGTGCCACTGTCCCCAAGGTAAGAACCATCAGCTGCCTTACTCCTCTCACTCTCTGGTTTTGCAAACTGAAGTGTCACAATTTTTTTTATCCTATCTCTTTAAAAAAAAAAAATCAAGTCTTCCCTAAGTGTCTAGCAACATGCATGACTACCTAACAGTTTCCAAGAAGTATCTTTTTCCTACCTCTCTTAATGAGATGTTCTCTGCTATTTCCTTCCCATATGGTGCTTCAACTTATCTCCAGTTGGAGCCACTTAGACAATAAGGACCAAGGGAAGTGGAAGCAGTTTATCCTTCCTGAGGCTCTGAACTGAGCTCTCAGGCCATTCTCTTCTGTACGTGCATATTTGATTAGTATTCTTATTAGTATAATATTAGTATTCTTGGCACTTCCACTATGGTTGCTATTGGAATAGTGGCTTTATAAAAAATATATATAGAGAGAGGGGGAATATTATTCAACTAGATCCAATCAGTCTTTGATCCCAAAAGTGTTGAGTGATGCAAACAAGTCAGATGGGAAGAGTTCTAGCTATTCACCAACCCCCCACCCCCCACCCCTGAAACTATTTAATATTAGATTAGGTGTTCAACTCTAGAGAAAGTGTAGGCATTGAGGGTTTACTGAAATTACTGAAATACACAATCCATAGTTAGAAGTCCAAATTGTATAGCTTGAAAACACACACATAGAGTTATCTTTTCTTTGAGATTGGTTCTCACCTTAAAATTCTAGTTTGCTTCTTGGGTTAGTTCTCAGACAAGTTTTTTTTCCCACTATGATCTGCTTGGCCTCAATTTATTTAATCCTTTGTAAATTAGGGGATTTTCACTGTGGGTGTTTGGCAGGAGAGTTTTTCCTAACTCCCTGTGCACACATTTTAAATAATTACATAACATTGATTTCCACTTTTATATTTTATTCCAGTAAATTGAGTATGTCCAATTTCTATATATTCAGTAAAAAAGAGTACAGAACTGGGTTTTCCATTAAGTGTCTGCTCCATGCCATTATTTGGGATAAAAACGCATTGAGACCTGCTTCAAATTCACTCTGTAGAGTGAATTATCTATTTCCTGAAATACATGTTTTTAGATTTCAGACATTCTTGAGCAAAGCTATGGAACAGCATGGAGTATAGAAGCAGGGCTAGGCAACCTTAGAAGATAACTGGGTGTTTGCCCAATGGCCTTTAGAATGACTTGTCTTTTTTGAGCTTTTCTGATGGGGGTGAAGAGAAAGAAAGGACTTCCCCCTCTGGAAATTCTGCTTGGCAGTCTGGTGTTCTGAGAATTTGCCTAGCTTATATTGCAGGAGGTCTCCAAAACTTGTTCAAAAAGTCATCAAGTAGTTGATCAATTAATGAACATACATTTATTAAGCACCTACTATTGTTCTTGGTGTTGGGGATATGCTTATGCAGCAATGCTCTGGACTCTTTCAATGTATTTAGATTTCCTCTTCAGGGTTCTAGGGGTATCCTTGAGAGGCAATGGGGAGGCTTTCTCTAATGCTGTCAATGGAAATTTTGTCCTGGTGTATTTTCCCAGTATTATTAATTGATTTATTATTATTTTAGTCAGCCAGTCTTAAGTAGCTTTTAGGAAAGGGAATTTACTAAGGTGGTTCAGTAAGAACAATTGGGACAAAAGTCTGATACACTCTCTGCTGGTACATACAAAGTCCAATGGAAAGTGGGTTCAAACTTAGAGATAAAGGGGTAACTTCTATCTCCTGGTTGCTGGAAGTCCCTTTCTTTGCATTGTGAGTTCCTCAAGAAATTCTCCTCAGTTTGGTGTAGTTTTTTTGGCTGGGCTCCTTACAGAGGTGTGAATCTACATGCAGTCTGTTTTGTGCTGCCAACGCAGACATTGCCACCAGCCACTGTTGTCTGGACTATGATGTCTTGGACTGGCTAAGATGCCAATGAGAAGATGAGTTCAAAGCCCTCCAGACCCATGGAAGGTCTTCCTCCAGCCAAAAAAGAGCAGGGAGGCTAGGTCAAAGCCAAAGCCAAGTCTTCTCCTTTCCTCCCCAAGCACTTCCTCCTTAGAGATTTTACTGGAATGTTTCACTTCTTTCAAACTATGGAATAATTTCAGTTCTCAACTAACCTGAAACTTTATGGACAACCTCTAGTGTTTAGCCAAGTTTCCTCAGCCAACCCAAACACTATTCTTATGCTATGGCCTTCTGGTTTTAAGGACTTTTCACCTTAAATATAAAACTTGTAATTGACTGATTGAAATCAAAGTTTAAGATGGAGATTGATTGATTATTTTTATCTGGTTAATATAATGTACCAGATTGTTTTATCACTTACTCTAAGTTGAGTAGGGGTTATTGGATGATTTTTTTTCAATTAGCCCCATCCATCCTTATACTTACAAAAATTGATATCTCCTTCTCTTACCGCTGTCTACACACACATATACATATGCATACAAGAAATCCAAATGGTGGTTAGTTAGTTGAGGGTGTTTCTCAGGAGAGAAAGTAGGACTTGACATACATCTTGGAATCATTGGCATAGAGGTGACATTAGAGCCATGGCAACAGATGAAATCTCTGGTATACTTTGAGATACTATCTCAAAGTGAGATACAATATAAAGGAAAGGGAAGCGAGCCCAGGAGAGAGTCTTGTGGGGCACCCATCATTAGTGGGCACAGAGCAAGCTTTTATAGGAATACATTAAGCTCATCAGGGAAACTGACAGGGATAGAAAGAATAAAGTCAGACAGGGAATCACTACAGACAAAACAAACATCACTACACAGGTGCAATTATAGAGTGTAGATTAAGAATAGAGAATAAAAGGGCAAGAACTTTTGGGGAGTTTGGCCTTGGTGACAAAAGGAAGGGCAGGGGAGTGGGAACAGACCACTTCAATTATATATTACCAGCGTTGATCATATTACTTTTCCTCCATCTAATTCTTGTTTGATGAAATAAAGACAATGGATAAAGAGAGGAAAAAGCATAAGGATATCTGATGGCAAGAAACATAAAATTAATATTTATAATCATAAATATGAATGGTATGAACTCACCCATGAAATGAAAGAGGATAGTAGACTAGATTAGAGATTAGAATCCAAAAATAAGTTGTGTTTACAATGAGCAATTTAACATAAAGATCCACACAGAGTTAAAATGAAAGGCTACAGTAGAATTTATTATGCTTCAGGCAAGTTTAAAAAAAGAAAGGAGTAGTGATCATATCAGACAAGGCAAAGATAAAAATAACCACAGTTTAAAAATATAAACAAGAAAAATATATTATTAATAAAAGCATCACATAAAATGAAGTAACTTTAATAATTAATATATGCACTGAATGGCATAGGAACTAAGTACTTAAAGGAAAATTTAATCAAATTGTAGTGAGGAAAGTACAACAAAACTATAATAGTTGGTAATCTCAATGCACTACTTTCAGACCTAGACAAATAAAACAAAAAGGTAAGTAAGAAAGAAGTTCTGAGCAGAATTTTAGAAGAACTGATTATGATAGATCTCTGTAGGTTACTGAATGAACATAAAAAGTACCATACATATTTCTCAAATGTACATGCCACCTGTATAAAAATTGATCATGTGCACAAAAACTTTAAAAACAAATGTAGAAAAGTAGAAATATTCAACACATTCTTTACTGACCACAGTGCAATAAAAGCTATGATTTATACATGATGTTTAAAAAAATAAAAACTTAAAGGCAAACTAACTAATTTTATTATAAATAATTGGTGAGGAAAAGGAAAAAATCACAAAACATGTCAAGAAAATCAAGGAAATTATTTTTTAAAAAGGTGGAAAGGAAGGGCCCTAGCATATCTGAAAAATATTAAAGAAGCAATGCTCTTCAAAACTTTTTGGTATTGGTTAAAAATAGAAAGTTCGTCAGTGGAATGGATTACCTATAAAGAACCAAAAAGCAATCAAATATGGCAGCACAATGTTTAATAAACCCATGGACTCCATCTACTGGGATAAGTACTCACTTTTAACAAGTGCTGCTAGGAAAATTGGAAAGTGGTCCAGCAGAAATTAGGTTTAGACTCACATTTCACACCATATACCACAATAATTTCCAAATAAATATAGGACATAAATATAAAATATCATAAATTAAAGGAGATGCTTCTACAACTGTAGTTGGGGGGAGAGTTGTTGACCAAGCAAGGGAAAGGGAAGATCATAGGAAATAAAACAGGCAATTGTGATTACATAAAATTGAAAAAGTCTTTGCACAAACAATATCAATGCAGTTAGAATTAAGAGAAAAAAGTTATTTAGGAAAAATTCAAACTTCTCTGATAAAGGTCTGATATCCTATGTAACAGGATAGTAGGCAATTAGGGCACATTCCTTAGAACATGCTTGATATGCTCTGCCAGGTACCAATCTGCATGGAGTCTTTGTGACCTTGCTTCTGACCACGTCTATTGAAGAGGCCTTTCATGACTTAATCCAGAGCATGTATAGATATCCTAGAACTATTTTCTGTCAGCTTTACTGCTTAGTGATAAAAAGCTTTTTATCTGGCTACTAATCCAGACCTGATGTGTGCACACAAAAGCCTCCAACAAATGACTGAGAGTTCTTCAGAACTCTTCCTGGCAACTTTTGAGTGAAGAAGAATAGACCATGGACCTCTGGATGAGGTAAAATGTATAATCAATGGCAGTGGAAGGCAATACTGTAGTTTCCTTATCTCCACACACAGGCCACCACATGGCTAGGAATGTGTGATGCCTATGTTTCTTCTGTTCTTGTTGTGTTTTAACTTTTCCTGATCATAGATGAATGAATTTCAGATATGGAACAGAACTATGCTTTGAAAAGTCAGGAGAAACAATAGAGGTTCAGTAATGGGAGTCTACAACAGTTTGCCAGTTGCTACAGTAGTAGAACCTAGTGTAGAACCTGTCTTGAGGAGTCACCTATTTAATCCAGCCCAGTAATGGATTGACCCAAGAGAGTACCTTCTCCATTAGCTATGTCTAACCAGAAGTAAATTTGGTAGGGGCAATGCTTTCTAGTAAGAACTTTAAGTTTGATCTTCTTCCCAGGGCCTAAGTAGGTATACAGAAGAGAGAGTGTGTCCTGGTTGGCTCATGAGGCTATTTTGTATTTCTTTAATATACTTAGTAATAAAATATAAATCTCCTTATAAAATATGATTGATGTCTCTTGGTTACATAATATTGAGATATATTAAGAGGTGATTGATATTGGAAGGTAAACATTGGATGGAGGCTTATGAACAGTAGTACTAAGGTTAGACATCTTAGTCCCTCAAAGATACCCCTATAAATGTAAGAACAAAAATCATTCTTCAATTAAAAATGGTCAAAAGATAAATAAGCATTTTTCAAGGGAAGGAATTCAAGCTATTAACAGCTATATGAAAAAATGCTCCAACCTGCCAAAACAAACATAGGAACTACATGAATATAATTATAAATTTTATACAAATAAAGTCAGATTTAAATAATTGGAGAAATATTAATTGTTCATGGGTGGGCAGAACCAATATAATAAAAATGACAATTCTACCTAATCTACTTATTTAATACCATCCCAATTAAATGACCAAAAAATTTTTTATTAAGCTGGAAAAAATAATAACAAAATTTATTTGGAAGAACAAAAGGTCAAGAATATCAAAGGAATTAATGGGAAAAAAAATGTAAAGGAAGGAGGTTTAGCAGTACCAGCTCTTAAACTGTATTATATAAGGCAGTAGATATACTATACAGAGTAGTAAATGATTATTGTAACTTCATGTTTAACAAATGTAAAGATTTAAACTTGTGGGATAAGAATTCACAATTTGGTAAAAATTGTTGGGAAAATTGGAAAGTGGTCTGGCAGAAACCAGGTATATCTCTTATACCATTTACCAAAATGAAGTCAAAATGGAACCATGATCTAGGTTATAAAGGGACATATCATAAGTAAATTAGAACACAGAACATATTACCTATCAGACTTATGGATAGGAGAAGAATTTATAAATAAACAAGAGTTGGAGAGAATTGTGGGAGGTAAAATGGATAATTTTATTACATTAAATCAAAAAGGTTTTGTATAAATGCACTGTAGCCAAGATTAGAAGGAAAGCAGAAAAATGGGTGAAAATTTTTATAGACAGTTTTTCAGATAGTAGTCTCATCTCTCAAATAAATAGAGATTTTTTTCAAATTTATAAGAATATGAGTCATTCCCCAATTGATAAATGGTCAAACATATGAACAGGCAGTTTATCAATGAAGAAATCAAAGCTACATATAGTCATATAGAATGCTTTAAATAGTATTGATTAGAGACAGGCAAATTAAAACAACTTTGAGATATCATCTCACCCGTATCAGATTGGCTAAAATGACAGAAGGGGATAATGACAAAAGTTGGAAAGGACGTGGCAAAATTGGGACATGAATATACTGTTTGTGGAACTGTGTGATCCAGTCATTTTGGAGAGCAATCTGGAATTATGCCCAGAAAGTTATAAACCATGTATACCTTTTGACCCAGCAATACCACTATTAGGTCTATTTCCCAAGATGATCAGGAAAAAAGAGAAAGGACCTATATGTTCTAAAATATTTAAAGCATCTTTCTTTGTGTGGTAAAGAACTGGAAATTGAGGGGATGTCCATCGATTAGAAAATGGCTAAACAAGCTGTGGTATATAGAAGTGATAGAATACTACTGTACTGTAAAAAATGATGAGCAGGTTGATTTTTAAAAACCATGGAAAGATTTGCATGAAGTAATGAAGAGTGAAATGGCAGAACAAAGAGAACTTTAGATACAGTAGCAGCAATATTGTTCAAAGAATAAATGTGAACTAAGTTCTTCTGAGTATTACAAACACTCAAATCAACCACAAATGACTTATAAAGGAAGATGCTGTTTACTTCCAGAGAAAGAACTGATAAATAGAAGTATGTATAGTACAGTTTTACATACGTACGTACAAAACACACACAGACACACACGCACGGATGCACAGACATACACATGTCAAACGGTTGCCTTCTCTATTGCGGGGTGGTGAGAGAAGGAGGGAGAGAGAGACGGTTCAGAACTTAAAATGTAACAAAAAATAAATTAAATTTTTGAAAGAGAAAATACTCCAAATCACCAATGATAATGGAAATACCACTTAAAACAGCTCTGAGGTTCTACCACAGGTATTGGCAAAGATCAGCAAAGATGACAAGAAAGAAAAATGACAATTTTTGCAGTAGCTCTAGGAGGATAGGAATGCTAATACACTGTTAGTTGAACTGTGAATTGGAACAGCCATTCTGGAAATCAGTTTGGGATATATCCCTTAAGTCCCTAAACTGTGTATACCCTTTGAATCAGGAATACCATTAGTAGGCATACACCTTAAAGAGATCAAGTAAAAAGGACAAAGACTAGAGACACAAAACTCATTGTAGTACTACTTTCTGGTGTAAGAAAGAATTGGAAAAAAAGTGGGAGTCCATCTATTGGGAAATGAATGAACAAACTATGATACATGGATTTAATGGAATATTATTGCACTGTAAGAAAAGAGAAAGGGTTGGAGTCCAAGGAAACTGGAAATCTTTGGATGAACTGATACAAAGTGAAATAAACATAAACCAGAAGAAGAATTTATACAATGACTACAATATTATAAAGGAAATGTATGTGAAAAACTTAAGGATTCTAATCAATGTAATACCCAACCATGACTCCAAACGACCTATGATGAATAAATTATTAATATCTTATAAGGCATATTTAACTAATCCATTTGATTCTATTAAGGAGAACTTATAATTTTTCTAGAAAAACATATTAAAATATGAAACATTATCTCATCTCAATTATCTATACCTTCAGGTCACTTGGCCTATCCTTCATAATCAAAGCACCACCATGTTAGGTCAGCTGACAGAATTTCAGACATTGAGCCAAGGAAGAATTGACTTTTAATTAACAATTAATTGAATTAACTTAGAAATTTAACTTGTGAAGTTTAGAACTGGGAGGGGGGCTCAAGATTTGGAGTCATTGGTGAGGAGTCAACTCTTGAGTTCTAGCAAAGCAAGTATAAACAATACTACTAAAGAATCTTGAAGTCAGAACCAATAACACCCATTATCCAGGTATTTGGTGCATTCTCTTAAATGTAGTGAATGAGGAGAGATTTTGAAGAAAAGACTGCCAAGCAGCGCTCCATTTTATTTCACCTGAGCTGAAGTGGCTCTTAAGTGTTCTATTTTTTCTAAACAAGAAAAGCATTTGTAGTTATGTTCCTTCCATTCCTACCTGACTCTTATCCTTCCCTGATCTGTAGCACTTTTTTTTTCTCTCTCCATGAAGCTTTGTTCTTCTGGAAGTCTTGCATAACAACAGAAAAGAAAATGTTTTACTGGTAAATTACTTTTTTTTTTTGGTTGAATTGTCCTGATCTGCCTCAGACCCCAAGCTGTTCCATTGATAGAGATATTGTTAAGGAGAAGGTGGCAGTTATGTGCAGAGTAATTCAATGCTCTAAGTACAGGTTTTCATATACTTCAGAGTTTATTAAGTGCTGTTCTTCTAGCTTGGGCATAATAGTAAGAGTTCACATTTATGTGGCAAGAAATTAATGCAGTTTATTTTATCTTTACAATAACCCTGTGAATTGGGTACTATTACTACTTTCATTTTACAGATGAAGAAATAAGCTCAGAGAGTCTAGGTGACTTGCCCAGAGTCACACAGATAGAAAACTTGAGTCAAGATTAGAACCTAGGTCTTACTGATTCCCTGTCCAGTGCTTTATCCACTACGTCATTTGGCCTCTTCTTCTAGGTGGTCCAGTGCAGGGATTCTTAACTACTTTTGTGTCATAGACCTTCTTGGCAGTCTGGTGAAGCCTATGGAGCCCTTTTCAGAATATTTTTAAATACATAAAATAAAATACAAAGGAAATAAAAGTTTAGTGAAAATAGATGTGGTTTTTTTTCTCATTCAAGTTCATAGACCCCCTGGAGAGTCTAAGTTAAGAACTTATCATGGGATTACTGATTTATTATTTTTATTATCTTTTTATTATTTAACCTGGACTGAGCAGCAGGAACTGAAAGACTGCAGGATGAGGGGTAGAGAAACACTATTAAGACTGTGCACTAGAGATTAGCTTTGGAAATCTTACCTGTCCTCAGGCTAGAGAGTGAGGGTAGGCTCAGTGACAGAGAATTGTGTTAGTGTGTGGACATCAAACTAGCTGACCCTTAGTACTTATTCACTGTGCTGTTGATGTCCTGCATCCCAGAGGGCCCCCATGAAGGGAGGCTCTAGACTCTTAGGAAGTCAAGTCAATCTTAGGAGATCTGATCCTGAAGAGTAAAGGTATCACATCCCTGCTTCTGCCTCTGCCCTGAGGTAACTCTAGATTCCTAGAGAAATCTCTAAAGTCAAGCTTAGTTGCGGCTAATCTCTTGGGAGTTCTCAAAAGTGACTAATGGGTTCACTGCTGGAAAAAGTTCCCAGTGTACAACATGGCTCTTGAGTATAGGACCACAGTTTGTTTCTTCTACCAGAGATACTTCTTAAGACACAAAAGACTTTGACGTTAGGTACACATTAAGAAATACAACATCTCAAATGGCCTATTATAATTATTCTGCTCCCTACCTTTGCCCCCTCCCCTCTAGAAGGTAAAGACTTTCTTGTAGAGCTTTTCACAAGAGCCAGATTTATAGCTCAGCCTGACATGGATTTCTTTAGTTTTTTTTAGCTACAAGATCCTCCTGGCAGTAATCATCTTCTTCTCTTGGAAGCATGCTATTAAGGAAACCACCTCCTAGCTAGATCAAGCTAGCTAGCTTAAAAAGAAATCAGATGAACTCAGAAAAGCCCCAAAGATGAGCCCTCCGAAGGGATAGAGTTCTTGGAGACAATTACTTGGGATTTCTACGACTTCAGACAAATCTTACTCAGTGGACTTGCAGTCTCTAAGGATCTCATTTAACTAAGGGTCCTCTGTGTGACTTTAGGTGCATTGCCAAGTGCCATTATTTTAAGGATGCAACATCCTCATTGCTCATATCACCTTTAATACAGTGATATAATAGATACCAGAATTTAAAGAATCAGTAATGCAAAAATTATCTCAAGGTAACTGGGCTGACTTGTAAAGGAAAGTATCAGAAGACTGTCTAACTACAATTAGAATGAAAACATTTAATTAGTATGAAAACAAAAGAAGAGGGGGAAATCTAATTTTTTTCTGCAGTCAATTTGTATAAGGCTAGGGTATCCAAGATACAGAATCCTTGGTGAGAACCTTTCCAATGGGTCCTGGCAAATGCACTGGATACACCAAGTATAAATACATCAACAGTGAAACTCACACAGTGTAAAGTCCCTCTAGAATTCCACCCTCTTCCATTTCAGCTTTCAGATTGGGTACCTGGGCAATGACTATCTTAGTTTCAAGGTAGTCTGTGGTTCCACATCCCTAAAACTCAAACTCATCATTCCTCTACTAAGATGTTTGCCTTATGTCAGCCAAATGACACAAATAGTTTAGTCAAGACAAAGGCTGGGGTATACTCCCCCAGAGATATACACTGCATTAGTGGGAAGAATGGACATATGTATAAAGTTCACAAGTCAGAAGGCATACTTATAGGGAACACGTTTGACCAAAGCAACTTATGCCACTGATGCCACATGACTAGCCAGTGTCTCCTTGTGATATCCTCAATATGCTTCTTGTGGGGTAAAGTATTTCTACTGGGACATTAACTCCACTGGGTCTCCTAGACCTATTTCTGTATTGGGAGCATGGCTCCAACATTTACCTGTGATTTTCCATGGTCTTGAACGTCTAGCTTAACTGATATCAGGGCTTTGGATAAAGCTATGTACCGTACTTTTTAAAAGAACTGCATCTCATACCTTTAGATCACTGGAAGCCTGTTTGCTTCTGCTACTTGGAGCCTCAGCTGTGCAAGGTTTCAGCTCCAGGAATCAGGCTCATTTTGCAGCAGAAGCATATAATCTAGTCATAATTGAAAGTAGTGACTTTTGATTCAATTATGACTAGATTATATGCTTCTGCTGCAAAGTGGAACTGCCAAAAGAAATTTCTCCTTTTTTCTGTATTCTGCGAAAAAGTACTCCTAAAAGCTGCTCATCCTTATTCCTTCTGTAGCTTTATTCTCAACTTGTTTTCCTAGGAATTGATTGTTGATTTTTAAAGGTCACCAGGAGCATTCAGCCAGCCAACAGCCAAAAGTTCCCTGTGTCCCTTGATTGTCTTCATACAATGGCCAATACCCTATCATTTCACTTGGATGGTTGAAGAACTGCACACTTTGTCATTAGGTTATATAGAAAAATGACTTAATTTGATCAAAGATTGATCCAATTGCTTTATACTTTGTTGTAGAAGCACCATTATCTAAGCTCTCTTCCATGTAGGCTGAACGAGTTTTTCCCTAAAAGGCTGGGAAACTGTCCCTAAGATTTGATTGATCTGAGGAATTCAATCACCTAGGATGTGTGTGTGTGTGTGTGTGTATGTGCATGAGTATAAATTACATAGGGCATATATATGTGATATACATACACACAAACATATGTACATACACATAAGAATAATACACACATATGAATATATATACACACAATTACTCTGTATATATTTACTTTCCTCAACTCCTTCCTATCAGACCTCCTGTGCTCATTAAGGCCTCCCCTCTCATTATCAACTCCTCTGCCTCTGCTAGGGGTATGTAGATCAGATCAGTTCCCAAGTTCCAGTCTCAATGGATCTGTTATATTTGAATGACCCAAAAGATTAGTCAATTCATAGAGTACTGACTGAGTGGTCTCTCCAGCCCTAGCTTGTCCATGACTTATCTTCTGATTTTCCATCTCTTTGACATTTCTTTTCAATGTCATGGTAGGATATTGAACCTAATTCCTTCCCCTATGTGAGTTAAAAGATATTGAGGCCATCCTTATGTGTTGATTCCCGCAGAGGACTAAAGGCTTAGGCTGTCGACAACACTTTCTGATTGTTTGGGTACAAAAGCAGCCATGAAAAGCTCTGGCTGTCCTCTGATGCTTGGCTGATAGCAAATGATGGGCAACTCAGGGAAGGGAGCTTCTTTCAGATGAATAAACTTGATGTGTCTTTGTTTAATGTCATTTTCCGCATTTTGTTAAATGCTGAATGACCTACACCTGTTTAATTTTGTTTTACTTTCCAACCTACACTGCCCAGGGCACTACCCTCAGTCAGGCCCAACCCAGGACAAATATACTTAGCAATATGCTTATTTTTAAATTCTTTATCCACTCATAAAATCAGGATACTTCTATGAATTTCTAGTTCAAATAAGTCACATTTTGGAAAAATCTTATACCCCATCTAGTCAACATGCTGATCCATGATAGCAAGATGATTAATAATAATAGTTAGCATTTCTATAGCGCTTTGAGGTTTGCGAAACTCCGTACACATGTTAACTCATTTTCCGTCACAACAACCCTGGAAGGTAAGCAACATTATTATCCCCATTTTTTAGATGAAGCTGAGGGAGGTTTGCCAGGGGTCACTCAGCTACGAAATGTCTGAGGCTGGGTTTGAACTCAGGGCAGATCTTCCTAACTCCAAGTCCAGCACTCTATTCACTGTGCCTCCTAGCTGCCCACAACATGGAATTAAGCCAGATCTGCAATATTATACCACAATGATACAAAAAATTATCCTATGCAAGTGGAACTTAGTAATTAACAGTAAAGCAAAGTTGCAAATTAATCTTACCTAAAAGAAACAAGAACACAGAAATAGTATTCCAACTTCAAAAGCAGGAAAAAATATGCTTAATTCTCATAAGAGATTCTGATTTTAGCAATGTTAAAGGGAGTTTATGATGATGAGGGTTGCTTAATCATCCCATTTTCCCTTTACCCTCCTACTTACTGTTTTTTGAGATTGGTTTCCTTCTCGGATCATAGAAGTAGTAGGGAAGGATTTGTAATTCTCTTTATCATTCTATTCATTCTGAGCCTCCAACAAGAAGTAGTATTTCTAGTAAAATACTGCATTGTTAAAATCTTAATTTATTCTCTGCAGATGTTTCCCCAGTAGTGGTTTCCTCTCGACTGTATGCCAAATAAGTATAAGCCCGACTAGCCAGTGTCAGTGGTTACCACTGTGAAAGCCTCCACTAAAACTTTGTTGTTGTTTAGTCATTTTCGGCTTTGTCTGACTTTTCATGATCCCTTTTGGGGTTTTCTTGGCAAAGATACTGGAGTGGTTTGCCATTTCCTTCTCTACCTCATTCTATAGATGAGGGAACAGAGGCAAACAGTGCTTTGTGACTCGCCCAGAGTCACCCAAGCAGTAAATGTCTGAGGCCAGATTGGAACTTAGGTCTTCTTGACTCTAGGCCTGGTGTTCCATCCACTGTGCCACCTAGCTCCCCTACTAATGCATTAGATGTGTTATAAAATATTAAGAAATATTTTAACTATTGTAATCTGAAGTGCTTGGTCTTACCTAAATCAAACACCACCCTAATCTAGAAACAGATTTTTCTTTTCTCTTTTTGTTTCTTTTCAATTTTCCTTTGTTTGATTAAATCAAGTTCCAAGAGGAATCCTGATTCTCTGAAAGTAAGATTAGATTGAGGGGATGTCCCTTTTTTAATCAAAGGAAGTGTCCCATAATTTATCAAGAGAGGCAGCCCTCTTGTTTACCCTTGATGATCCAAAAGCTGGAGCTCTTTAGTTTTCCCGGAAGACAGATCATCTTGAAGGTGGGCCTTCAGCATCCACATTACTCTAGTTCTATTTGGCAAATTAAAAAAACCCTAAATTGTACTTTTGTTTTATCTTGCTGTAGAATTTTGTCTTTTCTTTCATGATTACTATAAAATGTAAGAAGACATTGCTTGGGTCAGAGAAAATTCCAATTAGCAGGGGATCTCTCTCCAAATATTATGCTAATAAATTATCTCTGAAAGACGTTGGTTAAAACACAGAGTACAGAGTTTTTCTTCCCCATTGCTGTTTATAAGGACAAAGTAAATATTTAAAACAAAGAAAAGTAAGCAAAATTCTCCACCCTGCCCAGAGGAAAAAGCTTTAGGCGCCTATGAAGGAGCTCTGCAGAGAAAGGAGATATTAGATTACTGCTTTGGGCTCCATAGTGGGGAAGGTGGGAGGGAGGATGGTTTTCAGCTACACAGCTTCTGTCCTGGCATTGGACAAAAGCCTGACTTGCTAGAGTCCTGGCCCCTTTCTGTGTAGTGGTTGCCTCTGCTCCACTGCCCGATAGCTTATGAGACTTGTCCCATCAGGGGCTACATTCCTCTTTGAGTTTGTCTCCTGGATTCAGAGACTTAACTTTAAGGTCACCCTAGGTATTGCCTATCATTCTTCATCCTATTCCATCATTTCCTTTATGATTCATTCAAGGGACTAATTTGCACCTTATAAAGAGATAACCTGATGTGGCCAATTCTTTTATAACTAGTTTAATATTTCATTGCCAGCGTCTTTTTGTGTGTGTGTGTGTGATGAGGTCCTGAGCTTTCAAGGACTACTCTTTCATAACTGAAAAGGCCTCATTATCTTGCCGCTTCATACCAAAATACTTCACTCATCTGTGAAGTGTCCACACTTCATAGATGAGACAGTGCCATCTGCATACAATACCAGAAGCCCTAGAATAGATAATGGCCCTTATGCAGGACAAGGGATGAAATCTCACCCCTAAGAAATTCCATAGTCCAGACTACTCAGTCTAGATTTGGAGAATATAGTGGATGGGGAGAACTCAGATGATTCTGGTACTGTCCCAAACAATCTGGGCCCTTCTGACAGTCTCCAATTTAATAGGTCCAAGCAACAGCAGTTGCCTCCGCATGGATCCTAACAGGCTGAACTCTGGACTTTTTCTACCATTCCCCAAAAACCTTTTCATCCTGGAAGCTCACTCTAGCCTCCATCCCTGAACTTCACACACTGGAACTTCCTTCAGTCCCTGTGGCCTCTCCCTCTGATTGGATGGCTCCTCCCAGAATCTCTATTTAAGAAGGGCATCCAGGACAGACATTCCATCCAGGCTGAATTTCTCTACCACCCCATCCCCTCCACCTCATTCTCAGGACATCATATTGCCCTGCATTCACCACAACACAAACTTCTGACCAGATGGATTTTTGTATGGAGATGAGTAAGGCTACATGCACAGGAGTCAATGTTGTACACCTTATTCAGTATCATTTCCATGCTTTTATTAAATTAACTTTTTTTTGTTAACTGTTAAATGACCCGTGAGTGTCTCATTTCATTCCAGTCTTGAGCTTGAATTCATCCTGAGTCATGGCTGGAGCACACTGTACCTTCTCAAAAAACTTCATTGAATGTCTGCTAGGTGCAAGACCCTGCTCACCTTTCAAGATGTAAATGTGAGATAGATCCTACCTTTTAAAGAGCTTAGAATCAAAAGGGAGTGATAAAACATGATCTCGTTTGCTAATTTTTGATATTTCCTCATCTACCCTCTCCCTCCTGCTGCCTACAAGTGTACTTATGTCTCTCTGCACCCTCATCCTTAAAACAATCAAGTACCCCTCCCTCCCCCACCCCCACCTTGGTCCTAGCTATCATTCTAAGTCTCTCTTCCTCTTTGTGGTTAAACCCCTTTAGAAAGCTATCTATACTTGGTACTTCGACTTTGTCTCGTCTCATTCTCTTCTAAACTCTTTGTAATATGTCTCTTGACCGTCGTCATTTAAGTGGAACCACTCTTTTAAAAGTTACTAATTATCTCTTACTTACCAAATCTAAAGAGTTTTTCTCAATCCTTCTTGACCTCTCTGCAGCATTTGACAGTGTTGATCCCATTCTCCTCTTTGGGTTTTCATGACGCTGCTCCTGGCTCTCCTACCTGTCTAACTGCTCCTTCTCATCCTCCTTTATTGGATCTTCATCCATGTCATGCCCCCAAACTGTGGGTGCCTGCAAAGGCTCTATCTTGGTCCCTGTCCTATTTTTTTTTTCTATATACTATCTCACTTGATGATCTCATCAACCCTTTCAGGTACAATCATCATCTCTGTGCAGGTGATCCCAGGTCTATTTCACCCAGACCTAGTCTTTCTCCTTATCTTTCTCCTAAATCTTGTCATTTGTAACAGCTCTCATCTATGCCCCCTTCTCCACTCATGCAGCTGCTGCTTTCATTCAGACTTTCATCACCTCTTGCCTCGACTATTGCAATAGCCTTCTAATTGGCCTCCCTGTCTCAAATCTCTCACCATTTTAATCCATCTTCTGTTCAGGCATCAAAGTGATTTTCCTAATATGTGGTTCTGTTCATGCCCATCCCATTTCCCTATAAACTCCAGTGGTTCGCTATCACCTTTAGGATCAACTATAAAAACTATCTTCCTAACCTGGCCCATTCCTACCTTTCCAGTCTCTTACATTGTATTCCTCTCCACCAAATCTATAGTTCAGTCATACTGATCTATTTGCTGTTTCTTGCATACAACATTCTATCTCCCATCTTTGTGTACTGGCTGTCCCCCATATCTATAATGTTCTTCCTCCTCACTCCTACCTCTTAGAATCCCTGGATTCTTTCAGTACTCAGATCAAACTACATCTTTGACAAGAGGCCTTTCCAACCCCATCACCTTTCCCCTCATCTTCTAGAGCCTTCCCCTCTAAGGTTGCTTTCCGTGTATTCTGTATATATCTTGTACATCCCCATTTATTTATATGTTGACTTAACCATTAGTTCTTAAGGTCAGAGACTTTTTTTCCCTTCTTTTGTCTTTCTTTTTATCACTGGGGCTGAGCACTGTGTCTGGCACATAATAATCATTTAATAAATGCTTGTTGATTGATTGATTGTTGTATCTAAGTATCTATGATATAAAGCAGAATTCATTAAGTGCAGAAGAGAGCACTTGACAAAGTGCTATAAGAAATTTGAGTTGAGAGATCACTTTCAGCTGGGAAGCCAGGACAGGAAGAAATTAATGCAGTACAGAAAGCATGTGGTAGAGAGGAAGTGCGGGAAAGCATTCATTCCGTGTAAGGGCAGATAGTGCCAACAAGAAATAGAGATGTCAGTGGGCAGGATGAGAATGGAATAAAACTATGATTTTTAATGTTTCTCTTAACGAAGCAAACTTGATGGACCTTATATGCCTTATACTAAATCCAGTAAATGATGGAAAGTTTTTCATGTGCTTAGAGCAAAATTAAAACAACAACAACAACAAAAGGGCCCTCTTAATTTACACCTTCCTGCACATTAGCACTGATATAGACATAAAGCATACATGGAGTACAAAACACAAATCTAACAAACCTTATTAATTCAGACCAAGGCCAAGATCATAGATCATAGATTATAGAATTTTAGAGCTCATTTGGCTCAGTCCCCTGAGCATGGAACTTAGATTGAAGACTGGGGAAAAAAATCTGCTATATAAATTGAGTAGGAAAAAGATTGCAATGTTAAAACTTTTATAGAAAAGACAAATAGTTTTCAATCATTTTAAATAGTCTTTATTAGTATACAACTAATGAGCTGCTCTTTTACGTAACTATAATGAGTATACTTTTCCAGAGTATTTTGAAAACTGTAATTCATCTAACATCCCCATTTTCAGATAAGGGAACTGACATTTAAGATAAGATAAATGAATTGGACTCTTTCAGTCCACAAATTAATGTAAAGAAATACTATCTGAAATGGTAAAAATCCTTTACCCTAGTCATTCTTATAATTGCTTATTATAGCAAAGCAAAAACTTATAGTAGCATACCAATGAGGAGGGGGATGTAGTGGCAGCACCCCAAAAGGGAAAGCCCCAGAGAAAACAAAAGGCGCCCAGACAAGCCCCAAGGGGAAATGGAAGACCATGGTGGTGGTTCCCTAATCAGGGATAGCCAACCTCAAAGCCCTGATCTAGGATACTGAAGCCTGCCAGTGCCCTGAGCATAGACACACCAAGAAAAGTGTAGTCAATGGCAAAAACCCAAGAAAGAAAGGTCAGGACCAAACAGCACCTGACCATCCCATTTAAGAATATAGGAGAAAGTAGAGCCTGGCCTTGGCACGAAGTCCCAAAACAGGAGCTGAGCCAGAAATATGAGTAAAAAGAAGATGGAAAAAAATATGAAGAAATGTTATGAGTCAAGAATTTCCTAGAAGGAAAACCCAGAAGAGAGTAAGTCTCTGTAAGTACAGCCTTAGGGGAAAAATAATAGGTCGGCCACAAGGATGACAAACGTACCTGGAAAAATTAAGCAAGAGATAAAAAATAAAAATAAAATTTAAATGAAATTAGAGCTCTGGGGAAAAAAATCAAAGGAGAATAAACAGCTTAGGACAGGAGAAGTAGAATCCATGAAAATCATAAAAAGTCAAACTCAACTCAGTGGCTCCTTGAGACAACAAGAAATATTAGAACAATGTTAGAAGACTGAAAAATAGAAGAAAATAAAAAGTATATACTATAAAAAAAAACAACTGAACTGGAAAAGAGGTTGGGGAGGCAATTGAAAAAAATCATCAGACTATGTGAAAAACATGATCAAAAAGTCCTAGAAACTGTATTTCAAGAAATATTAATAACTACTATAAGACAGTCACTGTACTAAGGACTTACAATTATCATCTCATTTAATCCTTACGACTATCCTGGGAGGTAGGTGCTATTATCATCCTTATTTTGCAGATGAGGAAACTGAGGCAAACAGAGGCTAGCTAGTTGCCCAAGGCCCCACAGCTAGTAAGTATCTGAAGCTGAACGTAAACTCTGTTCTTCCTGACTCTAGTCCTGTTGCTTGCCTGCACAAATAGCTCACATGAATCCGTCAGTTACTTCCTGAAAGAAAACTCCAAATAAATATCAGAAATATAATAGCCAAAATATGGAGTTTTCAGGTCAAAGAAAAAAAATACTATAAGCAGTCAGGAATAAAGAGTTCAAATACTAAGGAAGCATAATCAGGTTCATACAAGACTTGGCAGATACTATTATGAAAGACAGAAATTCTTGGAATATAATATTTCAAAAGGCAAAACATAAAGAAAGGTTTTCAACCAAGAATAACTTACTTTCTAAGACTGAGGGACAAGGAGTAGGGTGTGTATGTATGTGTGTGTGTGTATGATAGTCTTAAGGGAAGGAAAAAAAAGGAAGGGAAAATACTCTAGGTAAGAAATGAGGAAGAAGGCAGTAATCTTACTATTTCTCATAATTGAGGGATATATATATTGGGAAACAGGCAGAATCAGAGATTTAAAAGGAAAAGTAGTCAAAGATGGAATAGTGATAAGCAAAACAAACTTCAATTTTGAAGGATGTATTATAAATGGAGAAATAAAAGGAAACAAAATATAAGAACCAGTGACTGGGGTCCAAGCAAGTAGATGAGAGGATGGACAGTGGAGTACAAGCTGTGTAACTAAAATTACAAACAAGTAGTCAAGAAAGAGGCATTGTGGTATAGTGAAAAGAATGCTGAAGTTGGAGTCATGTAACCTGATTTTGAATCCTAGCTCTACTATTTATTAACCTTGGGCAAATGAGAGTTTGACTAGTTGGACTCTATGGTTTCCTTCTGACACTATATTCTATAATCCTAAGTTAAGGATCGGAATAAACTTTAGAAAAATTATATATGATAGTTGTCTGGTAATTACTGAAGGGGAATAGAATGGAGTACACACATATCTCAAGGATTATGGTCCCTTAAAAATGAGTAGTGCATAAAATTCTCATAAATGCAGAAATAGAAACTTTTTTCTTTTACTAATCACAATATAATAAAATTATAATCAATAAAGAGCTTTTTGGGAAAAAAAGTTTAAAACTTAAATGAAGACTAAAAAATTTAATCCTGATGACTAAAAAGTCAAAGGAGACAAATTCAAAGAAGCCTGGGAAGATGTGTATGACTTGAAGAAAAGAGAAGTGAGCAGAACCAGGAGAACAATTTATACAATGATTACAATTCTGTAAAGAAAAACACTTTGAAAGATTGTTGTTCAGCCATGTTTAACTCTTTGTGACCCTATTTGGGATTTTCTTGGCAAAGATATTGAAGTGGTTTGCCATTTCCTTTTCCAGCTCATTTTACAATAAGGAAAGTGAGGCAAACAGGGTTAAGCAACTTGCCTAGGGTCACACAGTATCTGAGGCCAGATCTGAACTCACAAAAATGAGTCTTCTTGATTCCAGGCCCAGCACTCTATCTACTATATCACCTTGCTGTCTTGTGAAAGATTTAAGAACTCTAATTAATATAATGACCAATGATGATTCCAGAGGATGGATAGATGACGAAGCCTGCTTCTCACATGTTGACAGAGAGATGATGGACTAGAGGCAGTGATGTGCTGGTAAAAGTTTATCAACTGGCTCTCTGCAAGGAAAAAAAATTATGCTTAACAAGCTTTTAAGTTTGCTCTGAATTACTAACAGTTCTCAATTTCATAAGTGTAGTCAATAAACAAAACAATAAATAAAGCCCTAATTTGTATGATTTGATCATTTCCTAAGTGTAAATGCTCACAATGAAAATTTAACATTTGGCTGTCATTAACCAGTTTGAGTTGTCTCTACCACACTCTGACCAGAGGTGAAGAATGAGAAATACATTTTAAGACATAAGTAATGTGTGGATTTGTTTTATTTGACTATGCTTACTGGTTACAAAGGACTTTTTTTTTTAATTTTAGGGGGAGAGTGAAGTAATGAGAGTGTTGCAAAATAAATGAAGAATGTCAATGAAACATTAAAATTGCAAAACACAGAATAGAAGAAGATTCAGGGGAAACAGAAAAGTGAGACAACTTTAGAACTAATATGCTGAATATAGTACATAATTTAAAAATCTCTAACAATCTTTACATAATGGAGATTCATGGTTTTTACCTATAACTTCTTTTTTTCTATTCTTCTTAGAATATCTAAAGTATCATTTTTGCTGATATTTGTCCAGTTCAGAAAAATAAAAATTTTTTTAAAATCTGAAGGTTTTTAATGGACTCCAAGCTCAATATGAATAAACACCATGACATAGCTGTCAAAAAAAAAAAAACCTAACCAATTAACAAACATCCATCACTATGTGTCTATTATTATTCTCCTAAACACTGAGAATACAAGGACAAAAGTGATAGAGTCCCTACCCTCAATAGGTATATGTATAAGAATATACATAATATTTATAAAATTATTACAAGGTTTTTATGGGATGGAGAGAATTAACAACTAGAGAGGACTCAGGAAGAGCTTCATGTAGAGGGTAGCACTTGAGCTGAGTCTTGATAGGGATTCCAAGAAGCAGAGTGCATTCCAGGCATGAGGGACAGTCAGTGCAAAGGCATGGAAGTAAAGCTAGAATAGGCCAGAATGACTGGATTACGGAGCATAGGAAAGAGTATAATGTTTAAGAAGATAAGAACATTAGGAAAGGGACCAGGTTATGAAGAGATTTAATAAGAGTTTGCATTTGATATTGGAAGCAATAGGAAGCCACAAGAGTTGATTGGCAGGGGTGGTGACTTGATCACATCCCTGCTTTCAGAAAATCACTTTTGCAGTTGTGTGGAGGTTTAATTGGAGTGAAATCTTAGGTTGCATTAATATTATCAAGAACAAGGGAAGAGATAATCCTGTCCTGGTCAGACCACATTTAGAGTATTATATTCAGTTCTGGGCCCCTCATTGTAGAAGGGATATTGCAAAATTTAGTATGGCCAGAGGAGGGAAATCAGGGTAATGAACTGCCTGAAAGCAGCTACCTAAAGTTACTTAAAGAGAGTTGGTTAAAGGAACTTTGGATAATTATCTGGGAGTAAAGGAGATCTAGTGGGCATAGGAGAGCTATATCTAAATATTTGAAGGGCTGTTACAAAGGGATCAGGTTTATTCTGTTAGGGACTGTCTTACCCATGCCATTCCATCATGCTCTAGTCACTCTTTCTGGCCACCAACAACTCCACAGGGCCTTATCTTCCCTACTCTCCCCGGTTCCCCCAATGCCACACATGCACTTTCTAATTGTACACAGTTGTCCTATTCCTGGATACAACTTTATCTGAGGCCAGACCCCTGTGGACAATGATAAATTCATTCTTCAATGATTAACATACTTCCACCCACTGACTGCTCTCTTATTCCATCCTCTTAACCTAATTCCCCCAAATTCCTACTCTAAAGCTAACCAATCCTTTCACTGTGCTCTCTGGAATGCCTGTTCCATAAGTAACAGACTAGCTGTCATTTTAAACCTTTGCCTTTCCTGCTCCTTCCATCTTCTTTTACTTAATGAGCTTTCATTCCCTCCTGATAACAACTTCCTTGGCCACACTTTCCAACATACAGAAGCTACAGAGACAATTTTGGCTGGAGTATAAAGACAAATTTCTAACAATTAGAGTTGTATAAAAGTGGAGCTGCATTGAGCAGTAGGAGGCTCCCCCTTGCTAGAGATCTTAGGAGGGAGTTTGAGGTGTTTTAGCAGGAATTTCTGTTCAGTGTGAGGTAGACAAAATGATTTTTGAAGCAGTGTGGCATAGTGGAAAGAGCACTGGATTTGGATTTCAGACACCTTGTTTAGGATTCTGGCATTGACATTTTTACTAGCTACTCTGAGCCTCAGTTTCCTCATCTTTAAAATGGGGATAATAATTCATACACTGACTAATCTTACTAGGAGATTCACAAAATTTAAAGCACTATATAAATGTCAATTATGTGATTGTTCTTTTTTTTTTAAAGTAGATTATTATAGCTAAAGCATGTATTAAGCCCTATGTTTGAGGCCCTGAGGGCAGTTAGGATGGCCAAGTGTGTAAAATTCTTGATTTCAAATCTAGCCTCAGACACTTACTAGCTGTGTGACCTTGGGCAAGTCACTCAATTTTGTTTGCCTCAGTTTCCTCATCTGTAAATTGAGCTGGAGAAGGAAATGACAAACTACTCTAGTATCTTTGACACAAAATCTCCAAATTGAATCGTGAACAGTCAGGCACGACAAAAAAGTGACTGAAAATAAAATGAGGCACTGTGCTAAACTCTGAGAATACAAGTATAAGGAAAAAGAAAACCAGTCTCTCTCCTCAAAGAGCTTATATAGTCCAATGATAAAAGACAATACCTAAAAGGGAGCTGAAAAGGGGGAGTGGGGGAGTGCAGTGGTAGTGGTGGAAAAGTAGTCAGGTAAGTCAGGCACTGAACTCTGGGTTATCACTGATTGTGGCTGGCCTGGAAGTTCTGTGAAAAACTCACCAATTGGAGGAGGCTGTAGAGGACAGAGCCATTGCCTGCATGAGAGGGCCACTAGGATGAAGGTAGAAAAGTAGACTGAGGCATCATAGGTTGAACTGAGTTTAGGATGGTGAACTTCTGTTGACTCTGTTGTATTTTCTTCTACTGAAACTTTTTCTCTTAAGATAAAAGAATAAGATCTCATAGCACCTTTCAGATGTCGATTGCATAGTAATCAGATCAGTAAAACCAGGAAGCTTGGGGTGTTTTGTAAACTTGGTTCGTTTATCTAGCAATAGGACTTTATTTATGCAGTTTGTTCCATTCTCACATTAGAATGTAAGACTTATTATTAGACTGTGAACCAGTCCCAAGTCAGAGGCCGCTACTGGGCAGCTGCATCTGTATCTCTGCCCCGTGGAACATAAGACCAACAAGTCCAATCTGTTGAGGCAGTGAGAACTTGACATATACTGCTTAACACAGCTTAATGGAAAAAATCACTGGTTTGAAGTCAGAGGACCTGTCCCTGTCACTATGTTACCTCTGTGACCTTGGGCAAATCACTTCCTTCTGGGTCTCAGTCTCATCTATAAAATGAAGGGGTTGGACCCAATGACCTTCTAAGTTTCTTCTGGCTTCAGATACCAGTTGTGCGATTCTGGGAAAGTTACATAACCTCTGCCTCGGGTTCCTTCACTGTAAAATGGGGTTAACAAGGTCACCCACCTTGCAGTGTTGTGAGGATCAAATGAGATAATATTTGTAAAGCACTTAGCACGGTGCTGGTCACATAGTAGGTTCTATGTAAATGCGTGTCCCCTTTCTTTCCAGCTCAGAATCTGTTACCTGGTTATGCTCAGTCTGGGAGTGGGGCGAGAGGAGAGTGTAGGGAGGTGTTCCTTTCATCAGTGATGTAAGCAGTTCCTGCAAGGAACATGATGATCTAAATCCTGGCCTTTCCCTCTCCTTCCTTCCTTCAGTGATTGACTTGGTTATTGTAGCTCCTGATGGCTGACACTGCTAATGGTCAGGTTGCAGACTACAAGATAATAAGCTTTGTTTGGAGAGCTTGGTTTCCTGATTCCTGTGGCCATTTCTGTTGGCCGTGTGGTCCATCTACAGCACAATCTTTCACATGTGTGAAAAGTCAGAAATTTAGCATGGTCTAAGATGGAAATGAAGAGGATCTTTTCCCTCTGTGCATACATGCCCATCTCACCGCTTCCCTCTGCCTTTGGGGTTGGTTGCTGTTTTGATTTGCCATGCTCAGGCTTTTCCATTTGCAGATTTTTTCTGTGTCTGTGTTTCCATATGGATGTTATTAACAAGAACTGAGTGGACCCACACCAATGATTTTCAATAGGCTCCACTGAAATTCATAGCAGGTGGGCTCCCCAAGACTTTGACCTTCCTCTTGTGGGATGTTCACCACTTCCTCTTCTCTGTTTGCTTTGCCTAATTGTGTTTTCTCTGCTTGTTTGCCTGAGCCTTAGTTATTTATTCCAACATTTACATGGTGCATCTGGCTCTAGTGGTGGTAGTGGTGGTGATGGGTGCCAAGGGAGAGGGTAAATTAAACATTTGGCTTAGAACTATCGAAGGAAGAAAAAAAGAAATTTTTAAAAAAAGCTTGGACAATTTTATTAAGGTCTTTTTCAGATTGTCACACCCTCTGTGCCTTAGGAACCCTATGATGCATTTTCTGTTTGAAAATTCAGGCTCGAGGAAGCCTGACTTAGATGTATATATCACTTGCCAATGGGAAAGATTGGAAGACTTTTACCTAGTAAACTGGCAAAGATGACAAAAGATGAGAATAGTTAATGATGGAGAGTTTGTGCAAAGAAAGGCAAACTACTGAATTGTTGATGGAGTTGAGAATCAGTACAACTATTATGGAAAGCAATTATGAATTACTCAGATAAAGTGACTAAAATATCCATACTCTTTGACTCAGAGATTCCACTGTTAGGCATATACCTCAAGGAGGTAAATGACAAAAAGGAGGACTCCAGATACATTTAAATATTTATAGCATAATTTTGTGTGTGTGTGTGTGTGTGTGTGTGTGTGTCTGGGAAAAACTAAGTGTGAATCAATTGGAAAATGGCTAAACAAATTGTGGTACACAGGAACATTATGGCATTTTATTAATGACCATGATGAATACAGAGAAGTATGGAAAAATTATATGAATTATAAAGTCAAATAAGTAGAACCGAGAAACCAATATACACAATTACTATAGTAATGTAAACGGAAAGAAAGGTATCAATGAAAAAACAAACTTTAATGCTATGAAATCATAATGACTAAGCTTCACCCCCAAAAAAGAGATATGAGAAGAAACTCCTTCCCCCATTGCTCCTATATAGCGGTGGGGGTCCTCATGGCCATTCATAGAATGCTGCATATGTCAGACTTTCCAGTGTGTTTATTGGTTTTGCTTATCTTTTTTCACCCCTTTATTTTTTTGCTTTTTCTTCCTTCCTTCCTTCCTTCCTTCCTTCCTTCCTTCCTTCCTTCCTTCCTTCCTTCCTTCCTTCCTTCCTTCCTTCCTTCCTTCCTTCTCTTCCTCCCTTCCCTTCTTTCGTGTCTCTCTCTCTCTCTCTCTCTCTCTCTCTCTCTCTCTCTCTCTCTCTCTCTCTCTCTCTCTCTCTCTCCCCCACCCCTCCTATATGGCTTTCTGAACTATGATGAGCTCAATGGCTCTCTGAGAGGGGGTTGAGGGAAGAATACAGAAGAAATAAAAATTTAAGTGAGTATTTGTACATATTTGAAATGAGGTTTGAGACTTAACTGAATTCTTGGATTTGGATTTATAGTCCTAGAGAGACAGTAGTCTTCCCTGTCCTGAAAGAGATGATTTATTTTTTGTTCTGGGGTAGAGGTACAAGTTCTGCTGGGTCAGGAACTTTTGAAATGACTGCAGCAAGAAGGAAAAAGGGAAGATGGAACTTAGAGGGGAGCATGTTGCAAAGGGAGCAGTATGGGGATGGGGTCCATGCTGGCATTTTGTGGTGTAAAATCCAGGACTAGAGCCTAACCAGTAGGCTGGATTCAGTGGCCAAGCCTTCACTCTGTGGAATAAAGAACTGAGACTAGGGCTTGGACTGGTGAAGAGCTGATGAAAAAGCTGCAGAAATGCCTTTTCTCTGGGCCCTTTCTCCCACACTATTGGTACCAATTTCTAGCCTACACTTCTATGTTATTCCTACCCCCAACCATTTCTTTAAGCTGCCTTTTCCCTCTGATTTTGTTTCATGTAAAACATCTATGATCAGTCATCGCTGCTTTATGGAGTATGTATGTTAATTTCATGCAGGGTAAAGGCAGATGGAAGACAACAATGAGTGACTAAGTAGAAATAAACAGAATTCAACATTTTAAATTCAAAGTTTAAATCTCTGTCCACGACACTAAGAGATGCTTTAGGCTTCAGAACTGTACGTGTGAAAGGATACTATAGAGATGGCTTTATGTTAATGATTTTTATAAGCTCCTAAAATAGCAGAGACACCTACGTGAACTGAGGACCCTTTGCCCTAGGCTAGAAAGCAAATTATTTTAACTAGAGTCAGGTGTTTTAGACTGAGAGCGCCTCAGCCAAATCTTCAGTCTCTGAGCTGGGTGGGATTTCAAGCTAGGATTTGAAATCCTGGCTTCTTGTATGGTCTTGGGCAAATCACTTAAACTTGGATCTCAGTTTACTCATCTGTAAAATGAAGGTGATGGACTAAATTATCTCCAGGGTCCCTTCTAGCTCTTACATTCCATGATTACTTGATTTTGAATGCAGGCTCTAAGCCTGAGAAAAAGGTGCAATGAGAAGCAATATGGTAGGAAGGAGAGCATTACACTTGGAGGCAGGGGACCTGGCTTTAGATTTAGGTTTCCATATTCAATAGCTGTAGAACTTGAGGAAAATTTCTTCGTCTCTCTTTCAGCCTTGGTCTCTTCATCTTGAAAATGGAGATTGTATTATTTTTATTTAGCTATCTTACAGGGCTCTTGTGAAGAAACCACTTTGTAAATTCTGAAGCACTCTATAGAAGTGTTTTTGTTCTCTCTCTCTCTCTCTCTCTCTCTCTCTCTCTCTCTCTCTCTCTCTCTCTCATTTCTTTTCCTTCCTTCCTTCCTTCCTTCCTTCCTTCCTTCCTTCCTTCCTTCCTTCCTTCCTTCCTTCCTTCCTGCCTTTCTTTTTCTTCCTTCTTTCTTTTCCTCCCTCCTTTCTTTCTCTTCCTTCCTTCCTACCTTTTTCTTCCTTTCTTTTTTCTTCTTTCCCTCCTTTTCTTCCCTTCCTTCTTTTATTCACCCTCCTTCCCTCTTTCTTTCCCTCCTTCCTTTCTTCCTCTCTTTCTCTTCCTTCCTCCCTTCTTCCCTCTCTTTCTTCCTCCCTCTTTCTTTCTTTCTTTCTTTCTTCCTTCCTTCCTCTCTCCCTCCTTCCCTTCCTTTCTTTCTTCCTTCCTTCCTTCCTTCCTTCCTTTCTTTCTTTCTTTCTTTCTTTCTTTCTTTCTTTCTTTCTTTCTTTCTTTCTTTCTCTCTTTCTTTCTCTCTTTCTTTCTCTTTCTTTCTTTCTCTCTTTCTCCTTCCTTCCTTCCTTCCTTCCTTCCTTCCTTCCTTCCTTTCCTTCCTTCTTCCTTCCTTCCTTCCTTCTTCCTTCCTTTCCTCCTTCCTTCCTTCCTTCCTTCCTTCCTTCCTTCCTTCCTTCCTTCCTTCCTTCCTTCCTTCCTTCCTTCCTTTCTTCTTTCTTTCTTTCTTTCTTTCTTTCTTTCTTTCTTTCTTTCTCTCTTTCTTTCTTTCTTTCTCTCTTTCTTTCTTTCTCTCAGGATCTATGGTTTCATTATTATTGAGAAAGCCTGAAGAGGAAATCTGTCTCTACTACTGCAACTCAGCACGCCTTCAGCAAATTGTAGGTTTAAACAATTACCTAGCATCCCTGAGGGATCAAATAATATGCCCAGCATCACTCAACCATTTAATTGCCAGAAGCAGGACTTGAACCCAGTTCTCTTTACTCTGAGGCCAGCTATGTCAAGCTGTATTTACCATTATGAGAGGATAAAAGGGTGGGAAAGGAGGCACAGTCAGAACTGTCAGAGAAGTCCTAAATCCAGGCAGATGGGATTCGAGAGAAGCTTCATAAATGAACAAATACAGCTTCCCCAATCAGAGAGGACTTTCCACTATTCTTAACACTCTTGAAACCCTTCCAGATTATTTTTGAACAGCCTTAATGAGTTAGCCATAATTAGCGCAGCCAGCAGTTCCTTCCTTTGACAGTTTGCCTTTGCTGCTAAGATGCTTTACTGCTGTCTAATCTAAACATCTCCATATTTAGGTTCGAGTCATAATACTCCATCTGACTGCTCTTCCCCAGAAATATGCCTAGCTGTTTCAAGTGGCACAGACACGCTCCCGGGAGTCCACTAACTTTTCTGCCATCTCTTGGTGCTTATTTTGAGTCTCTAATTTTGGACTCAACCGCACCCTTCCACACCCCCTCCTGACACATTATGATTATTATTGTTATTGTTGTTGTTCTTAGCAGAATGCCAAAAGTTGACTTGGCTCTACACAAAACAGAAAAGAGGGCACAGCCCTTGTCCTGTGAGCCTCCATCCTATATTAGACAGCCAGTTTAATCAAACAAACAAACAAAAAGTCGGTAGCCAAGTAGGTGGCTTCATCTCTCTGCTAGAAGAGGATTTGGATGTTGTACTTAAGAGGGTGGGAGGGGGAATCTTTCAATGGGATATGACTTCAGTTAAAAGGCTTAAAGGAAGAGGTGTGTTCTCTGGAAGGGCTTGAAAGGGAGCAGGAGGAAGCCTGCTGTGACAATGGAGTGGGAATAGGAAAGTGGGAATTGGGGAAAAGTGATGGGTTCCTGTAATAGAACTGGGCAGGAAGGTAGCAATGAGCAAATTGTTCTATTAAATTCTTTTTCTCCCCAAGAAGTATCTGGAAATCATTCCCTTCTTTTATTTTCATAGCTGAAGCCTCTGATTTGATTGTGAAATCTGAGACTGTTCTATAGTGTCACCCTTAATGTCCTGAGGGAGCTATTTTGTCTTTAATGGGACTTTCCCAAGTTCTTTGTGATGAGGCCAAGCACAAGCAAAATTGTGAAATAATAACTCATGTTTCTATAATGCTTTAAGGTTTCCAAAATAAATGTTTTGCTTACAACAACTTCATGAGGTAGGTAGTACAAATGTTGGCCCAAATTTACAAATAAGTGTCCCAAAATTCAGAGGGTAGTAATATGCCTGTGGTTCTACAGTATACAGTTAGTTGTCTATGGCCCAAACTCTCCCATCCTCAACCCCCAATTTGACATTTTTCTTCACCATTTTATTATCCTTTCCCTTGTCCCAGCTCTGCTAATTATTACCTATGTGACTTTGAATTAATCACATAACTTCTCTGGGCTCTAGTTTCTTCATCTTTAAAATGACTGCATTGGATATTTGGCCTGTAAGGTCCCATTGAAATCTTAAATTGATAATCCTATGAGATTATGAAAGAGCTGAAGAAACAGATTGGGAAAAGATTTGTGCCCTCCCAATGTAGGTCTTTGACATCAATAATGGAAGAAATCAATGCACCTTCCAGGGAAGGACAGTGATACACCTAAAAAAGAAAATAATAACAATAAGAGTTGATATCCATCCAGCAGTTTACATATATTAACTTATCTGAACCTCAAAACAAACTCGTGAGGTAGCTGCTTAAGTTTAATGATGAGGAAATCCAGATACTGAGAGTTAAAGACCTCACCTCTGGTCACACAGCTAGTGTGGGTGATATGATGTGATCGTAGCCTTCCTGACGCCAGGTTTAGAGTCCTATTCAAGTCACCACTGTGTCTTCTTCCTTAAATGGATGGAAACCTTTTGTGTGGGTGTGATTATTATGAACTTTACAAATGTCAACAAACACGAACATTTCCTTATATGAAGAAGAAAGAAAAAGTAGACAACAATGACATGCACCTTATCTTTTTAGGTTTATGTTAAATTTGAAATAGTGATTTCGCCATTGCTCTGCTTATGTGTCCCCTTCTAAACTTCCTTCTGCTCTCTCTGTGTATTTAAAAAATACCTCATTGACATTCTTTTCTTCTTATGGGGGTTTCCCTGTCATTTCTCCTTCATGACTCTCTCCTCAGCCAAAAGGCCCTCCCTTATAATAACTATGTGTAGTCAAGCAAAACAAACCCACAGATGGGCCATGTCTGAAAGTATCTCTCATTCTGCACTTGCAGTCCATCACCTCTCTGCTTGGCCTTGAGCTAATCACTTAGCTCAGTAAAGGCAAGATAATGGCATGTATTGTCTTTGCTTGAAGGCACTTTGCAATCTGTACGTGAAAGAGGCTGAATATGTTAGGTTCAAAATATGATTATTAGATGCATGTAGCTAAAGGGTTGGTTCATGCATTTATTCAACAACCATAATAATAATAATAACTGACACTTGATTAGCACTTTACAGTTTACAAAACAATTTTCATGCATTTTATTTTTTCATTCTCAAAAAACTCCCAATGAGGCAGGTATTGTAGGCAGTCATCACCATTTTATAGATCATTGGATCTAGAAATAAAAAAGGACCTTGGAAATCATTATGTGTAGCCCCTTCATTTTATAAATGAGAAAACTGAACCTCCAGAGCTCAAAAAGGACTTGTTCCAATCACAAAGCTAACAAGTGACAGAACCAGGTCTCGAACCCAGGTTATCTAACAAATCCTGGCTTCTTCCTATGCTATTGTGCTACATCAGGCACTCTGCTACACTCCAGGACACAAAGATAGAGTTTCCACTTGGCTCTATCATTCATAAATACAGTTTATTTTTATCCTAAGATAAAATATCAATGGTCAAACTTGAAACCTTTAAAGAATGGAATCCATGGACCATAGTCTTCTTTTTTTAAATATCAAATTTGTTATTATGCTTCATGGTCAATCCATTCTCCATTCAGCCACTAAAATAATTTTCCTGAAGTTCGTATCTAATCATGTCACCCCCTACACAATAAACCCTGGTGACTTCCTATTATCTCCAGATACAAATACAAAATACCCTGCTTGACATTCAAAGTCCTTCATAACTTAGCCCCATCCTACTTTTCTAGCCTTCTTACACCTTCCTTTGTGACAGATACTCTTTGATCTGGGGACATTGGCCTTCTGGCTATTCCACGAACAAGATCCTCCATCTCTTGATCCTTCATCTCTTGACTCCTGGCATTTTCTCTTGCCATCCCCTTTGACTGGAATACTTTCCCTTCTCCACTCTGACCACTGACCTCCTGGGCTTCCTTTACATCCTAAGCTTTTCCCATCCCCTCTTTTTCTGAGTATCTTTCCTCTGTTAATTGTTTCCTATTTTTCCTGTACTTAGCTTACTTTGCATGCATTTGTTTGCATGTTGTCTCCCCATTGGATGGTAAGCTTCTTGAGGGCAAATACTGTCTTTCGCATCTCCTTTGCTTAGCACAGTTCTTGGCACAAATAGGCAATACAGATTGATTGATTGATTGATTGATATATTTATAAGGGGAGAAGTTTCTCCTCCAGTTCAGTTGAGTTAATCAGAAGATATCATATAGGATAAGGTGTAACGTGTTAACGAGTGGTTAACATTCTATGGCCCCTTTCTAAGTGTGAACACTTCTTTCTCTGATTGAATTGGAAAGGAGTGATGGCTGGCCACAGCAACTTCTTTTAAAAGTTGCAGAGTTTGAGGTAGTTCTGGCAGAAGCCAGCAGCTGAGAAAGAACCCAAACCCCTAAGAGGGAATCAGAAGGGAGAAGAAGAAGGGATTTCTCTCTCTTCTCACTCTCCCATCAGCCATGATATTTAGCAGTAGAGCTGCTTTTCCAGAAGAAGATTCCCATCCAACAGTCAGAGTATCAGATAGAGTTTGAAGCGTAGCTGAGAAAAACATACTCCCCGGAAAGACATGCCTGTAGAGAGTCAGTGGCTCTAAGCTGGAATCAGCTTCTAAACCAGCCTCTGGCAGCAAAGACCAGAGAAAGCCAGCTTTGGGTCCAAGGAAGAGCTAGGCCTGACAATCAAGAGCTAGGCTGCAGAGGGGATGAGAGAAAGGACAATGAGCTTTACAGGAGTGAAATGCTTTGGCCACACATGTGGCCACACATGTTCCCTGGATGTGTATCTCACTACCATTCTCTCTTCCCATGGACATTGTATGTATTTGTAGGGGAGTGGACCCCAGGTTTATGGAGAGAATGTTTCATAGTTACTTTTCTTATTATGCTATCACAGGAAATGCCTTTGTTAATTGTATCTACTGAATGACTGTGCATGGGAAGTCGTGAAGTCTGTGGGTTATAACGTGAAGAGCCACAGGGGACCCTGTTAGGACTAGCAGTCACCTGCTGGGGAATGACTTCGTATGTTCAAGCATTAACTGGAGGAGTATCCCAGAAGGGATTAAACTTATTTAACAACCTATTTATTGAGCACCTACTATGTGCTAGGATAAGGGTGGGAAACCTGTGGCCTCAAGGCCACATGTGGCTCCTTAAATCAAAGGGCCACACTTGAGGACCTAGAGGGCCCTATGTAGCCTCGAGGCTGCAGGTTTCCAACCTCTGGAGAGACTGAAGAGAAAACAATTTTGACCCCAAAGAGCTCACTGCCTAGTTGGATCAATAATAAAACTATCTTACATTTATGTAGCAGTTTCCAAAGCACTTTCACACAATTCTGGTTTGATCCTCATACCAGCGGAAGGCAGAGCATCTATTATTACCTCCGTCTTATAGAAGAACCTTGTAATGTAATTAGTAAGTAGTTTAGTGCAGATTTGAGTCAAAGTCTTCTGACTTAGTTGAGCATCTCTTTCTATAACGTCATGAAGATGCCAAAAGGCAGTGGGTAAATACCAAATAAGTGATTCATGTTTAAATAAGTATGCATTCATGGGAGGAAAATATTACTGCAGGTTGAAGCAACTAAGAAAAGCTTCATAAACTGGAGGGTAAAGTGGGGAAGGGAGAGTCGGATAGAGAAAAAGATATGATCAGGAGTGAAGAAGAGTGTATAGAACAGCTTTGTTCAGAAAACAACCAATAGATTGTGAAGGTTGAAAAGATCACCGAGGTTGATTTATATAGAGGCCCATCAATGTTTTTTCAGTGTTAGAACCTTATTTTGTAGGTAACAGAAAGGTGTTACTTCTCAGTTAACATTGATATATTTCAATTTCTGTTAGACCAGTCTTCTGAAACACTGTCTGGGTTAGAAACTTTGATGTGGTTTTGGTGATGCTTTTTGTCCTCTTATTTATCTAGGAGACGTAGCTATGCAGATTAATGGTTTGAATGGAAAACCCATCTATTATAAAGTGCCTTTTTTGATTTAAAAGTGACTTTTTTCATTTTCATCTGTCTGCTTCCACCAGCATAAGTAAACCATGAATCTGCCAGCAACATTTTGATTTTAGCTTTCTTCAATGAAAATTCTTCTTTATTTCCCAAAGTGTCACTTGCCAAGTATTGCTTCATCCTCCCACCCACCTGGCACTGCCTGCTCTAGCCCAGCCATTAGACTGAGCCTGTTTCTTTCTCTCTGCCAACATAAGACTCACAGGAAAGAAGGTATAGGCCTATGCCCCCAGAGTAACAGGTGGGGGTTGGGATTATGAGTGACAGGGCTGTCACTAAGGTTTCCACACCCATCCATCCCATCAGTCTTATTGAAAATATATTAATACTTAACAGATGTTGAACAGGGCAACTTTTTTCTTTGAAAAAATATTACTTATTTTTAACATTCATTTAAAATTATTTTGAGTTCCAGATTCTCTGCCTTTCTTTCACCTTTCCCTTACCCAATGAAAAAGCAAGCAATAGATCAATTATACATGTGAAAAAGCAAGCAATAGATCAATTATACATGTGACATCATATAAAACATATTTCCATGTCAGCCATGTTGAAAAAAAAACAAGAAAAATAAAGAAAGTGAAAAAAATTACATATTCCAATCTGCAGAGTTCAGCAGTTCTATGGAGCTGGATAGTCCTTTTTTTTTTTTATTGTAAGTCGTTTGGAATTGCCTAGGATCAATCTTGATGAGAGTAGTTAAGTCTTTCATAGTCAATAATAGTTACAATGTTGTTATTACTGTGTACAATGTTCTCCCAATTCTGCTCACATCACTTTGCATCAGTTCATGTAAATGTTTCCAGGTTTTTCTGAAAGCATCCTGCTTATTATTTCTTATAGCACAATAGTATTCCATTACATTCATATGCCACAGTTTGTTAAGCCATTCCTCAATTGATGAGTATCCCCTCAATTTCCAATTCTTTGCCACCACAAAAAGCTGCTATAAATATTTTTGTACATAAAGATGCTTTCCCCTTTTCTTTGATCTCTTTGTGATACAGACCTAATAATGGTATCACTAGGTGAAAGGATATGCACAGTTTTGTAGCCCTTTGGTCATAGCTCCAAATTGTTCTCCAGAACACTTGGACCAGTTCACAACTCCACCAACAGTGCATCAGTATACCTGTTTCTCCTTCTCTGCCCCCGAGAATTTGTCATTTTCCTTTTCTGTCATGTTAGCCAATCTAATATGTGTGAGGTAGCACCTCAGAGTTGTTTTATCTAATTAATAATGATTTAGGGAATTTTTTCTTGTGTAACTAGAACAGGGCATCTGTTGAAGCAGTTCCTGCCTGCTTATAGCCATGAATGGCAGGGCTGAAAGGACTTGGTGCTTTGGTGTGATGAAAACCATGGGGAGTCCTTTGGTTCTGCCCTACTCCAACCACCCTTCCATCTCATGATAGCAGCAAGAAAAGAGTGCTTCATCAATGAAAAGAAGATATATCTTCCAGCTTACTTTCTTCCTTTGACTCACTTATGGCAAGAAGTACTCCCTATAATCAGACTTCCTATCACTTAACTTGTGCTGGTAGAACCAGAGGGATGAAGATGGAAAAAAGTCATTGGATTTTTGTAACCAAAAAGACACTTTATGATAACCAGAATCTACCTTCAAACCACTAATCTGTGTGGTGTGGGAGAATGGGTGGTACACTTTCCCTACTACCTGTTGGCTACTCCTTCATGGATCATGGGCTCCAAGTCTGATATTTTTCCACATTGTGTTTCCTTTCCTGAGCAGATGACTGAACATTATTCTGTAGATGGACATATTTAGTTTTGGAGGTAACGTGATGAAAGGTATTTCTTCATTGGAGAAAATAACCGAAGGAAGAAGACATGGACAGTTGTTTGGACAGTTCAGAGTCAAGGTGAAATGTTTGCTGCCTACTCAGTAGGCCATAAACTACTTTATGTTCTTATGAGGTTTAAATATGAGCTTTCCAAGAAATTTTAATGTACTTATAAATTATTACTGAATCTTGTTTCAAGCTGTTCAGTCAATTCTTGCTTTGGTCTTATGTATATGTGTAGAAAATAAATACCTATCCCATATATGATTCACATTGTACATTGAGTACATTGTACTCCCCAAAGTTGAGAAGACCTAGAAATGAACCAAAGCCTAACATTTAAATAAATTGTACTTAGAGTGTTGGGGTAGAGGTTTAATGAGTCTAAAAATATTAGAAAAGTGAGTCTAACTCTTTTCAATAGAAGTCAGGGTCCCAGAGGATTAAATTTTGTTTTACTACATGCATGGGTTTAGAGCAGATGCCCTTCTTAGTAGAGAGAGAGTAGCCACAATTACCTAGCCTCTTGGTCTCAGCAGCCAAATGAATGAATGAAGGATGAATAAATGAAAGAAAAAAAATTGTTAAGAACTCACTATGCGCCCAACCCTGCTTTAGTTCTGGGGATTGTTGTTCAGTTCTTTCAGTCATGTCTAACTCTTCATGACCCCCATTTGGGGTTTCTTGGCAAGGATGTTGGAGTGGTTTGTCATTTCTTTCTCCAGCTCATTTTACAGATGAGAACACTGAGGTAAATAGGGTTAAATGATTTGCCCAGGGTTACACAATTAGTAAGTGTCTGAGGCCAGATTTGAACTCAGGAAGATGAATTTTCCTGACTCCAGGCCTTGTCCTCTATCCACTGTGCCACCTAGCTGCCTCCATATTCTGGGGATCCAGATAGAAAAATTGAGAGTCCCTGTTTTCAAGGAGCTCATATGTTAATAGAGGGAGACAACACATAAAAGGTTTAGCTATAGAGCGAATGGGAAGTCCGTAAGTCTTAATGTAGTAGCAGCTGGCTGAATGACAAGGTCTTGGGTTTTTTAGGTTGCATCAATAGGTCACGTCACATTATCAGGATCTTCAGGGCATAGAAGCAGATGAGAAGATTAAGCCTAGTATATTCATACTAACAGGTTTAGCAGTAATTAGGTAAAAGGAATTCTGATTTTGTCTTGACTCTTCCCCTCCCCCAAACAGGCCTGCCTTATGCTCTTCTTCAGCACAAAATACAAAACTGCTTACTTGATTAGATAACTTTTCTCCCTTGCCAACATGGCCAAGAGATTTTTAGTTCTGCATACTACATAGATACTTTCCAAAGGCACATGGGAAGGACCTTCAGATGGTAGTGTCTTATTTTTTAAGACCAAAAAAGATCCAAAAATCTCCCCCAAATATCAATAAAATGGAAAGAAAGGAGTTTTGGTCCTTGACTTTGCTATCTTTTGTTCCAAGGGTTACTAACCTTGTGTTTCAAAACAGGAAAAGAACTGAATCATAGGGAGTTCACCTCCACACACATTTTGCAGATAATTATTCAGCTGACAGTTCAGAGAGCTCAACAAACCAGACTCTGTGGTCTCTGAAGACTGAATTCATTATGTCCTAAACAAGAAAAGATTTCCCTTCGCAATTTTCAAATCTTTGGGCTTTCTTTAATATGCAGTTTACCTGTTTAAATCATTGGGAAAGATGATTAAAAAACAAAGAGCCCTTTTCCTTCTTAATAGTTCCAGCTTCAACTTGAATTATTGTTATTTTTGATATTTCTGCCTAATCCACATTTAAGTTTCTTTCTTTCTTTCTTTCTTTCTTTCTTTTCTTTCTTCTTTCTTTCTTTCTTTCTTTCTTTCTTTCTTTTTCTTTTTCTTTCTTTCTCTCTTTCTCTCTTTCTCTCTTTCTCTCTTTCTCTCTTTCTCTCTTTCTCTCTTTCTCTCTTTCTTCCTTCCTTCCTTCCTTCCTTCCTTCCTTCCTTCCTTCCTTCCTTCCTTCCTTCCTTTCTCTCTCTCTCTCCTTCTTCTTCTTCTTCTTCTCTTCTTCTTCTTCTTCTTCTTCTTCTTCTTCTTCCTCTTCTTCTTCTTCTCTTCTTCTTCTTCTCTTCTTCTTCTTCTTCTTCTTCTTCTTCTTCTTCTTCTTCTTCTTCTTCTTCTTCTTCACAGATGACTCTTTTTTTAGCCTCTTCACTTGGAGGCTTGAAGCTCTGTTGTGTACCACAGACTGACGTATGCATTCTGAGCAGCCCGGTGGGAGATACAATTGAAAGAGTCCTGTTATGTGACTCTGCTGAAGGAAAGCTGATACACTGCTCTCTGAAGTATCTAGGGCATCTTTTAGCACACAAGACTGGGAAAAGAATGACAGAGAACAGAGAATCTTGTTCTTGCAAGACAGAGCTTATGTAGTCTTTCAAAATCTTGTTCATATATAACAGGATTATCAATTTCCCATTCTTAATCTCTATTAGGCTAATGCTATATTAGTTTTAGTTTATGTCTTCTTACCCTACTAGAGAGTAAACTTCATTAAATCCAGTCTCTAAACCTTCCATCTCTCCCCAGGGTCTAGTATAGTGCCTTGCATAAAAATAGCCATGAAATAAATGTTTGTTGAATGAATGCTTTGGATTTATATATATATATATATATATATATATATATATATATATATATATATATATATATATATATATATTTGTTTTGTTTTGTTTTGTTTCTGAACTACTTAGGCTTTTTAGCTCCTGGGGAAATTGGTTCACTGAATCAGAAATTCTAGGACTAGCAGAGAAGCAGTAGCAAGAGAAGGGAAAGATCGTCAAATTTTCAGTCTTGAAGGTCTGGGACTGTGATGGCTCCACCCACTCTTGGGCAAATCACTCCATCACTCTGCAAAAGCAATTCTGGTAATATGAATGCCATCTTTTACCCTGATTAAGGTCAGGAATGCATAATGACCACTCAAACTTGTATTAAAAGTTACTAATACTTAGGTGGAGGCAGCTTGGTGGCTCAGTGGATAGTATGTATGGACTGAACTATAAAATGAAGATAATAATACTTGCACCAACTACTTCACAGTGTTGTTATGAAGAACAAATTTGCCTTGTAACTCCTCCCTGTGCATGTAGATTTTCCTCCATTTTTAAAGCCCAATTCAAATGCTACCTCCTCCAGGATGTCTTCCCTTATCATCACTGTCAATCATGACTTGTCCTTCCTTATATTTTATCTTACTTGTTAGAAATTAGGCCTTATAGAAATAAAGCCTTCTAGTTAAAAATGAAACTAAGCTTGGAGGGAGTGAAGAATCATTTATTACACTTCTCAAGAGAGAAGCAGGCACAATGCACTTTAGTAGCACGTGGGCACTGGTTCAGTGGTAGAATCAACTTTTAAACCATTAGTAAGATCCATACTCTACCCACCAGGGCTACGATTGGTCTAGTTCATCTGAGTTACACCCTGCCTGGACAGCCCATTGCATGTTTGTCCATGTTCTGTTAACTCTACCAACTTCATGGGTCTCATGTTCAAAAATGGCGGCTATCTCCGCCCTTGGGGTGTGTCAGTTCATATTCAATAAGCTTATTAAGCAAGCACAGTGGAGAAGAGCCTTTGCCTGGTTGAAGCCCTGTCCTTAAACCTGGCTGGTTGCAACTGGTTTAGCCTCCAGGGTACTTTCTTAAGAACTAGTTGTTTATAGAAAAGTTTGGAGTATTTTCTGATTGGTTGAGGGACTACCCACAAGATCTTGGAATTTCTTATCCTGATGTGGAAGCCTTAAAATCTTTCTTACATTACTCATACTTTTCTTATGAGTGGGAAAATCATGGAGTAAAAGGAGTGCAGAATTTGAAGCTAGAGGATGTGGATTCAAATCCTAGCTTCATCACTTTCTGTCTTTGTGATCTTCAGAAGGTTATTTAAATTCCTTGGAACTTGGTTTCTTCATCTGTAAAAAATTAAGGAGTCAGATTACTTGGCCTCATTGGTTCCTCAGATCTCTCGTAACTATGAATATGCGTTTACCATGTACAGAGGGGACTATACATTTTTCTTTCCCTGACATGTAAAATCATCAGGGAAGTGCTTGGTCTCTCCTCTCCTTCCACAAGTACTAGTTACTCTGGTGAGGGAATTGAAGAGGGAGCTTGGAGACACAGTGGATAGAGCATTGGTCCTGAAGTCAGAAAGATGAGTTCAAATTCAGCCTCAGACACTTACTAGCGGTGTGACCGCAGACAAGTCCTTCTGTAAAGTGAGGGTAATAATAACACTTACCTCCCAGGGCTCAATACCTCCTGTACTCCAAGAGAGACAACATAGGCTGTTAAACTGACCCTGATGGGAAGGACAAAGACCACTTTGGAAATAGGGTGAGTGTATTCTTAACCACTGAGCATGCTTTTGTGATGCCAGAGATTGGCAGAAGTGCATCGGAGGGGAGAAATTCAGAGCCAGGCCCATTTTTTTTTTGGTCACTTCTATGAAGTTCAGGGACAACAAGGCACACTGGATAGAATACAGGGCTTGAAGTCAGGAACATTCATCTTCCTGTGTTCAAATCCAGCCTTAGACATTTACTAGTTGTGTGACCTTGGGCAAGTTACTTAATCCTATTTGCCTCAGTTTCCTCATCTGTAAAATGAACTGGAAAAGGAAATGGCAGACAACTCCAGTATCTTTTCCAAGAAAACCCTAAATGGAGTCACAAAAAGTCAGACATGACTGAATAACAACAATCTGAAGGTTAACGTAAGGAGGCCACGTATCTATCTAAAACAAGGGGGCTCTGAATAAAGCATCTGAAGTTATGAGACTGGAGTCTAACTGGGATGCCGAGGGTCTGCCACATCCTGGTAGCTATGGAGAACTAGTGAAGGTGGACGGAAGCTGTCAAGGAATGGCCGTGAGCACACTCATTAGGCCTGAGGAGAGCCTTAGAAGGAGACATGTGCTGAGGAGTGACAGAAACAATTCCATCTGCCGGGATGACTAGAATTCCAGGCTTGTTGGGAAAGAGTTGTTCAAATATAGGTGGTGTTCTTTTCTACCAGTTCTAGTGCCAACCCAACTTGTCTTCTTTGACTTGTAAATAAATCTGTTCATTCATTGAACCTTTCAAGCCATGTGTTTGCAGAAGGAGTTGGTGACAACATGCTGTTGACATAAGATAATGGATGGGTGACAACAAACTGGAGAAATGTAAATGAAATGAGGCCTTTAAAGTCGTATTTGAACCTCTGGTGCAAAGGTTACACATTCAATGTTTTACACTATAGTTGTGGGTGTATGTCTAATATCCCCCCATTAGTTTGTGCTAGTAGCATTGTGGTATTGGCAAAAGAACACTAGACTTGGAGTCAGAAGAGTTGAATTTAAAACCCAGGTATACCATCTTAGGCAAGTTACTTAATGTCTCAAGGTCTAAGCTTACGTTGAATTAAATGGTGGTTAATAACTGTGTTGAATTGAACTCAATTGTTAAATGTTATGTAAACATAAGCTAATATAATAATTACTCTATTAACTCTAATGGCCTAAAAGAGTGCTGCTTAATGTCTTTCAGAGGACCACCCTTGGTTTTATTCCCCCCCCCACCCCGTCTGCATTTCATTCCTGGAAATATTTCTATACTTAGGGAAAACTTTGAAGAAATTGATCTCTATGTAACAGTTATTCTTGGAAAGAGAAAGGAGTGGGACGGTTCTTTTCCATCTGTCTCCCCTCAAACCGAACAGAAGGGTAAGTTTAAAACTTAGGCAAGTGGAAGAAGTGTCAACCACTTACTCTGGAAGGACTTAGTATTCAGATGTGGTAAAGCACAGCAAGGGTTAAAGAGTTTCTCAAGCATTATCACATAGTAGGCAGCAGAAGACTCAATTGGGGCCCTAGTTTTCTTTCTCTTTTGAGCATGTCTTGTAATAAGTATGCCCCCTTGATTAAGATCAGGAATGTACAACAACCATTCAAACTTGAAATAAAAGTTACTATACGTTAGTGGAGGCAGCTAGGTGGCTCAGTGGATAGAGTGCTAGGCTAGAGTAAGAATGACCTGAATTCAAACTAGTCTCAGAAACTCACTAGGTGTTATGACCCTGGGCAAGTCACTTTACCTCTGTTTGCCTTAATCCACTGGAGAAGGAAATGGCAAACCACTTCAGTATCTCTGTCAAGAAAATCTCATGTGGGGTCATGAAAAATTAGACACGATTGAACAACTGAACAACAATATTTAGGTGTAATTGGAATTATCAGGATTTTGAGAAAAGAGCAAGTGAAAATGACTACTTTCTCATCTTGCTTTTCAAACAACACAGCTGGAGTATTCTGGATACTTTAGAGAGAAGTAACATCACAAATTGAGAAATTTAAAACATGGTTTGGTGCTGGCAGTGAATCAATCCACAATTATTTATTAAGCACTTATTAGGTACTAGGTAACTTGTAGGCATTAGGAAGATAAATATAAAGACTGAAACAATCCTCATTCTCACAGTAAGAAGTACATATAAAAGCATATGCAGAATAAATATAAAAAGAATATAAAGAAAACAAGTACAAGGTAATTGTGTGTCCTTTAAAAAGGTAATGAGGCCATTTGGCTTCCTTGCCGCCTGGTGCATGAAAAGCCCAGTCCCAAAGAAAGCTAGTGCTAGAAATTTTACTAGTGCTTCTGTGATCTTTCAGGAAATGCCTTCCAGACCTAAAATGGTCAGTTGCTGTGGTGACAATGGAGGCAAAATAACGTTTTAACTGAGTTATTTGCTTTTTAATTTAGAAATTGTGTTCTTATCTATAAGTTGTATTTTCTTATCTATAAAGTTATTTTTATTGCATTTTATGGTCCATTAATAGCTCATGCATTTCCTGAATCACTGCATTAGCCTAGGTTAGACCTTGTTTAGAATACTTATGGTAATTGGTAGGAGTTACATTACAATGGCCCCATGGTTAAATTCATTTTTTTAAGTGAGGGAAGGTTATTATAGAAGAAAGGAAGTATAAAGTGATAAGATGTTCAGATACAGGATTTTGGTTTCTCATGGCAAGAGTTTCCTTTGAAATAAATAGGAACCCTTTCAATGGGATTAGGGGAAAGATCCCATTTAGCTTGTAGAATTGCTATGATGAACACTTGAGGAGCCTGACAGGCATTGTAAAAAAAAAAAATATTCCTTGGCTTTATTGACATTCTGGATAAGATGGATTTACAACATAGAGTGAAGATAGATTGAGAAGGTAGAGATGAATGAACTTTTGATCTTCAAAAATTGTGCCTTGGAAGTTAAAAAGAGTGATTAAGAGATCTAATAATAAGATAGAAAAGACAGTGTACCTAAAAAAAAAAAAGAAGAAAAAAAAAAGAAAAGACAGTATGAAGGGAGGTGAGAACTGTTAGACCACTGGTAGAAAACATGGTCTTAATGCAGAAATTTCTTTGGAGAGTTTGTTTAACTTTGCCAAGATTAGGGTCATAAGGAAAGAGAATAAGAATAGGAAGGACTATAGGAAACTGTAGCAGGTAGTAAGGAAGCCTTGGTCTTTTCTGTTACTAAACTTCCTTTAATGCTGCCTCTATACCAAGAATGCTACTTTCTATGAGATGACTTCCTCTAGGGAGAGGGTGGTTAGGTTTTTATCACTTTCATGAACTTTGGTAGTTTACAGGAAAAAAAATTAAGTTGTAAATGAATTATCACTTTATTGAAATGAACCAATTCATTTCCAATCAATCATTAAGAAAAAAGTGGCTAATAAGAATATTGCTAATAGGTGCAATTCAGTTTCATCATTTCAGTATTCTAAGGATTTTTTCTTGTAAAGTCAGCTGAATTAATTAGAATTTCCATATGGAGACTAACTTGTCCCTTTTCAGGTAGATAAAATGGAGAGTTTTACATACTTGACCTTATAAAGATGAGTTATCTGTACAATTAGTTGCCCAAAGGATGACCGCAAGGGAAGGTATGACATTTTTAAGAGAGAAGGGTTTAGTTGACTGAATTTATTCTCCTTTCCAATGATTCCTTACCATTCTTTATGACTAATCTGTTTTGGGTACAATTGGATCTTAATTTCTGAGTGGACATTCACCTGAATGGCATCAGGTTTCAGCTATGGGTAACCCTCCTACTCCATTTGCCCCTCCCAAATGGTTGATGAAGACTGACATGGATATAAATCTAGCCCAGGAATTATCTGAAAAGATAGTGCTGTTCACATATACAGGCAATCTAGGGGTGATGGGAAGAGGAATGATGAATGGGTAAAGGGTTATTTCCCTTTCTCATAAGGAGCTGTGGATATGGATTTAGAAACATGTAGTAAACAAGAAGATAATTGATGGTTAACCTATGGGAGTGTTAGTAAAATTGTTAGTAAATTGTTAGTAAAAGTCCTTTTGCCTCATTAGAATTTAGGGACATCCCATCTGGATGCCTGGCACTTTGGAGCAACCTAAGTCTTTGTATTCAGATTTGAGGACCTTTGGATAAGTTTTTTTTTAAATTTAAATACTTTTTGTTGACTATAATTTTGTTGCACTGTCGTCAGTAAAGGATGTGTTTAATATTACTATTTTAATGAATTTGTTTATGAGGGTTTTATGTCCTAGGATAGTCAATTTTTATAGAGGTACCATATATAGCTGAAAAATATGTATATTCCTTTCTCTTCCCATTCAGTAATCACCTGAAATCTATCATATCAAACTTTTCTAAAATTCTATTCAGGCTGTTGACTTCTTGTTCATCTTTTTGTTAAATTTGTCCAGGTCAGGAAGGGGTACATTGTGACCCTAACTATTATAGATTTGTTGCCTATTTCTCCCTGCAAATAGATTAACTTCTCCTTTAAGCATTTAGATACTGTAACATTTAGAATGTACACATATTTTAAGTACTGATATAATTTTATTATGTATGAGGCCTTTAAGTATAATGAGGCTTTGCTGCTTACCTCTCATTACTCTTTTCATTGTTGCTTTGTCTGAGATCATGCTACCAATGCTCTTTTTTAATTTGCCTGAAGAAAAACTCTACTTCAAACTCTCATTTTACATCTTTATATTGAAAGTGTATCTCTTATAAATAATATTTTGCTGAATTTTGCTTTTTAATCTATTCTGCATTTTCTCCTTTCTTTTGAGTGAATTCATCACATTTATGTTCCTGGTTATGGTTACTAATTGTATTTGCCAAATCATATCCCCTTTTACTTTTTCCTCTCTTCTCCTCGTTCTCTGCTCCTTTCTTGGCAAACAATAATGAGGTAGATAAAGAGAAAGACTATGTTCCACATTAATTATCTATAATTGAAATGGTCTCTTCCTTCTCCTTTGCTTCCTCTCTTCAACAAGTCTAGACCCTGGCCTCTGCTCCTTACATTTTCTTTCTTTTTATTTTCCCCTTATTATTCACCCTTCAAAGTTGATGTTTTTTAAAAATTCTATTTCCAGCTCTGGCTTTCCTCTTAAACCCAGAGAGATGGTTCAGTGGACAGAATGCTATGCCTGAAGTCAGGAAGATGTGAGTTCAAATCTGACCTCTCTCAGAGTCTTACTAGTTGCATGACTCTGGACAATTTAAACTATCTACTTCAGTCTCCTCAACTGTAAAATGGGGATAACAATAGCACCTGTGTCCCACGGTTGGTACAAAGATCAAATGAAAATAATATTCATAAATCCTTAAAGAACTCAAAATCACAGCCATCTCCTCGTTTGCCACCACTGCTCTGCCTAGTTTTGACTCCACCACCATCATCATTCCTCTCAACTTCACCCCCCCCCCCCCAGGATAAACTCACCACCAAGAAACTCATCATCATGGAGATTGCTTCAGCTTTGATACTCAGGCATCATCAGTGTCCTCAGTTGCTTCTTTCCTCTGATTAGAGGGCTGGAGAGGAGAGCAAAAAAACACCTCCCATAACCTCTCCTTATAGAGGGCTCAGACTCCCAACCATATCTTCATTTGCCACTATTTGCCCTGTTTGGTTTTGACTTCACTATCAGCATCCTATTCCCTGCCTCCCCCGACCCCTTTGCAGCTCCCTTTTGTGTATTGTCTTTCCTCATTAGAGTATAAGTTCCTTGAGGGCAGGAATTACCATACTTTTTCTTATTTGTATCTCCAGTGCTTAGCACCATGCATGGCACATAGTAGGTAGGGACTTAATAAATACTTATGATATATACATATATGTATGTATTCTTAGCACAGTACATGGCACATAGTAGGGCACTTAGTAACTACTTATTTCCTTCCTTCCTTCCTTTCCTTCCTTCAACTTCCTAAACTCTTCCTGTCCTTGACAATTTCCCTGTAACTTTTTATTTATTTCTACAACTTAAATATGCTTGTTTCCTTCCTTCTTCCCTCCCTTCCTCCCTTTCTTCCTTCCTTCTTTCCTTCCCCCTTCCCTTCCTCTCTCTCCTTCCTTCCTTCTTTCCTTCCTCTCTCTCTTCTTTCTTTCTTCCAACCACTTATATTTTTTCCTTCCTGTCTTTGACTGTTTCTCTGTAATTTTTTATTTATTTCTATACCAAACTGTGCACATGTGCACTTGTGTGTATGTCTTCATGTGGGTTTAATCCTTCTTTGTCCTGTTCAGATAAGAAAGAGGAGATGGTCTGTGATCCCCACTATTTCCACCATATTCTTTTCAACTCATTGAGAAGAATCTCATCTCAGGCCCTTCTCTTTCTCATTTCTTCCTTAAGGTATTCTTTCATCTGTCACCAAGGTCCTGTGTTTGTCCTATTTATCTCTCTCGGTTACCCTTGAAGACAGCAGGATTCTAAAGGGACTTTTGTCTCTTCTCTGTTGTTAAAATGTAAGCACATTATCATTATTTACCCCCTTTCAGTTGCTCAAACTCATTTCCCTTTTTAGGTTTCTCTTGACTTCTGTGTTTTCATTTCAAAGGTACTTCTTGCCTTTGGTCTTTTCCTCATCTGTGTTTCCAAGTCCTCTGTTTTATTAAAGGTTCATTCGAATCAGCTTTTCAGGGAAATAACGTTTGGTTTCAAGATTTTGTCTTTTGCCTTTTAAGGTATCATACTGATAATTTTTCTCTTCTTTGTAGTAGCTGTTGCAAAGTCTTGTGTGATGTCAATGGTAGTTCCTTGGTACTTGAATTCTTTCTGATTGCTTGCAATATTTTTTTCTTTGAATTAGGAGTTCTGGATTTTATTTCTGACATAACTGTGTGTTTTCAATTTGAGATTTCTGGAGATGATTGGAAGATTCTTTCTATTTTCACATTGCCCTCTTGTTCTAATAGATCTGATTAGTGCTATCCCTATCTCCTGCTATAGCTTCAGCACAATCTGCCTGAGCACTGCAATGGTAATGTTTCCTACTATTACTTTGGTGGGGAGTACACAGAAAGTCTGTGGTTTTGGGCTCCAGTTTCAAGTCATCTTGTGCCTAGTCTGCCCATGTGCTACACTACCTCTCTTTCTTGCTGTGGCTCCACTGCTACCAAGACCCTGACTTCAGGCCTCTTGGAAGGCCTTTGCTGAGTGTATACCAATTGACCCTTTTTCCTTATGACATTTGGGGCCTAGTTTGGTCACCTGTTGCTCCTCTTTAGGACATTCCTGAAAGCCCTCCTTGGAAGACTGACTGGTTAATTTTGAGCAGGAAATTGGGGCAGATGCAGCAGCAGAGATCCTGAGGAATTAATCCTTAGATGTCTACTTTAGCTTCCCTCTTCCCTGCTATGGCTCTACTTAGAGCACCTATAGGCTTCTATCAAAATTCTTGCTCATCCCTGGACAGGATGGAGAAGATTATTCCTCTTTATTTGGTTCTTGTATCATTTGTCCTTCCGGGGATTAAAAATAAAACAGCTGTTGAAATTTTTGTGGGGGAACTGTTTTTTAATCAGACCTTTCACATAGGCATCTTCACCAAAAGTCTGCACATATCTTTGGAAATCTAACTTGGTCAATGAGTTTCTTGTGTACCCATGCTAGTCTCCTTAGACAACTCTTCTTCTTCTTCCTCATGTCTCTCCTTTTCTTCCCCTTTCCTTTCAGTACCACCCTAAGCTCTACCCCAGAGGTTAAATATGTGGGCAGCCCAAACCAGATTAAAATGTAACTGGAAAATACAGGCATACCTCAGACATATTACGGATTTGGTTCCAGACCATCACAGTAAAGCAAGTCACATGAATTTTTTTTTGGTTTCCTGATGCAGTTATGCTTACACTATACTGTAGTCTATTAAGTGTGCAATAGTATTGTGTATAAAAAATATACCTTAATTAAAAGTGCTTTATTGCTAAAAAAAATGTGAACCGTCATCTGAGCCTTCAGTGAGTCATAATCTTTTTGTTGGTGGAGGGTCTTACCTTGATGTTGATGGCTGCTGACTCATCAGGGTGGTGGATGCTGAAGTTTGGGGTCTCTGTGGCAATTTCTTAAAATAAGACAATAATGAAATTTGCCCCATCAATTGACTTTTCCTTTCACTTGGACATTTACAGGCCACTGTAAGGTTATTAACTGGTGTAATTTCAATATTGTTGTGTCTCAGGGAAGAGAAAGAGGAAGGCCCAGGGAGATGGGGAATGGCTGGTTGGTGGAGTAGTCAGAACACCACAACATTTATTGATTAAATTCGCTGTTTTTTGTGGGCATGGTTTGTGGTGACCCAAAATAATTACAATAGTAACATCAAAAATCATTCATCACAGATCACCTTAACAGATATGATAATAATGAAAAAATTTGAAATTACCAAAATGTGACACGGAGACACGATGTGAGTATATGCTGTTGGAAAAATAGTGCTGATAGACTTGCTTAATGCAGGGTTGCCACAAATCTTCAGTTTGCAAAAAATGCAATATTTGCACAGCAAAATAAAATGAGATATTCCTGTATTTAACAAAATAAATAAAAATATAATTGAACATAGATAATGAACATATGTGGTTTTCTAAGGCATAGGCAGGCTATAGAGATTGTTATATATGGCTTGGTGGCTTGCTTTTCTGTTTGGATTTGATAATTCTGCTTTACCCCATGCTGGAGACATGAGACAGAACTAGAGGTCTGAAGATGGGGTAGAGGGGGAGACCAAGTTCTCAAGCCCTGTTTCATAACCAATACTAGATTATCGCCATCCTCACTTCAGGGAATATAAGCATGATAAAGAATGGGATTGCAAGCAAGGATAATGCCTTGGAAAATGCCTCTTTTGATGATATGTGAAGTCCCTTGACACTAACTTCCTGAGGGCCCTGAAATCTAAAATTTCATACTCAGTTTCCTTCCCTTTCAAAACCAGTGTCTACTAAACCGTTATTGTTTTCTTCAGGTAACTGACACAGCCAGGCCAGCCAATAGTCTAACTATTTTTTTGCCTAGCTATTTTTACCATCAGCATATGCAGGGGGACTGGCCTACGTATTTTAATTATTGTTGAGGATGATGTTTCCTGACTGGGGATTTTGCTATGTGACCTTTAGGTAAATATTCATACAAATGTCCCTGTCAAAGGTTGAATACGGTTCTGAAAGTTGTCTTAATATATCCCTATGGGTCTCTGTACCAAAAGGGTAACACCAGCAGAATTTCAGTAGAGAGTTCAAGCTAAGGGCCACTGAACCACAGAGTTGAAAGGAACCACAAAAAGTCTCCTAAAGCAGCCTTCTTCTTTCCCATGTTCCCATATTCTTTGTAAGGCTTGTTCCACTTACTTCAGTTCCAGACATTTTACCTTGGCTGAGAATAATCCTGCTTACTTAACTTCCTGGCCCCAAGCTTTGTTCCAATCCACCCAGAATAGTCTCTCTTTGTTTAAAACATGCCTTAGCTTGAGAAAACAGCAGAGAAGAATCTGCTACAGCTGTGCATTTAATAGCCCAGCATTCCCTCCACGCAACTGGAGTACTATTAATAAATTTTTAAGGTATTTATTGAGGAAAAACACACATTAATGGCTCAACAACCTCACAGCCCTATTTAAATTATCACCCTGCCTGGGCCTAAAACAGAAAATCACTGGAAATGGAGGGGAGGTGAAGATGCCACTTATTAGCACAGATCAGTTTGATATCTTCTCATTCTGGATTTTAAACTGACTGACCACTCTGTAGGAAACAGATTTATGTTAAATTAGGCATGCCAGGCTTTGGGGCTTCTGAGGGAAGGGGAGTATTCCTCCTGCTCCTGTGGGCATTTTCTGGGCTCTCCCTTTTATTACCCAAACCAGGCTTTCTTGATTTTCCTTTTGAAATCAATCATTGCGCCAGCATGATGACATGGTAAAAAATGACTTTGGGGCTGATGCGTGAGGTATGGAGGAGAAGGAAGAAAGGGGGGCGGAGAAGAGAAAGAGACCCTTGAGGGAGGTGGGCTAGGAAGGTGTGAATAGAGTGAGAGGTACAAGAGGGATTGTGGCAGGGGAGTGTAAAGTCCTAATGAAGCAGGTCTGCTGCTGCCTGGGAATAGACAACAAGCCTGCTGGAGATGTGTGATAACCACAGCTGATTCCTGGGGGAAAGTATAGAGTGGCCTGCTCCAACATGCCTCCATTAGCTATAATTACCCCTATGACTTTAGCTCCAGGGCTGCTGATCATTAGCAGTGAACAGAGTTAAGGGTCTGCCTTCAGAATCTCCCTCTTTTGCATATGTGTTTTTCAGCTATAACATTTGTAGCCTTTGGAAACAGAAGGCATCTGAAACCCGGAGGTGGTGGTGGTGGTGGTGGTTGTGGTGGTGGTTGTTTTTTAAAAGCGGCATCTAAATTGCAAGGAGACCAAATAAATTGACACATTAACCAGTCTTTGTTCTTTCACCTCCCCCCAGTCCGTCCCCCCCCCCCCCCCCCCCCCCCCCCCGCTCCCGCTTCTGCTTCATTATCTGAGCCTGACTTTTCTCTTGGAGCAGATATGAAGGGAAAGCTCTCTCTAATAGTAAATGATACTCCAATAGTATTTAATTGAAGAGAGAAGTTCCTATTTGTTTTTAGAGGGACCATGATATGAATAAATTGTGATTTATGTAAATACAAATCAAGGGAGGACATTTTCATTATCAGCTTAAATAAATATATTGTAACTTAAAAAATAAACTTTTTTGGGTAAAAAGAACCCATAATTCAGAAAAGAGATTTCAGTGAAGAAATAGGGAATTACTAAGTGCTCATTCCAAAACAAATGCATTTTAAGCTACAATTTTGGCTGTATCCCAAATGCAGTCACATCAGAAGAGAAAGTCACCTTCTTAGCCTACAGAATTCATCTACGTTTGGGCTTTTTGCCTTGTGATTATCTTTTTCAGGTGAAAACAAAATTAAATGAAAGAAGTGTTCTTCTGCAATATACCTCATTCAGTATACACACACACACACACACACACACACAGAGGCACATTTGTGATCTTAACAGTTTTTGTTGTGGTGGTGGTTCCACATTTTATTTGAGGCATAATTTTATGTTCTTATGTTGATGTCAGTGGGGTTTTGGAGTCAAACGTAAGCTGTTCACAGTAGGCAGTGGTGATATCGTGAATGAGGACTGTACTTGGAGTCAGAAGGACCTGGTTCAAATCTCTTCCCTGTTATTTACTTTATCTACCTGACCTTGAGCGAATCTACAAAATAATGGGTTGGATTAGATGTCTTCTAAAGTCCTTCTAGCTCTAAAACCCTATCCTACAAACAAGACAAAAGTGGCTATATGACCAACATGATAGAGGACTCAAAATTTACCTGCATTTCTTATGACCACTCAGACCTCTCTGAAACAAAAATTATGTGCAAAAGATAAACTTATTTCATTTGTCTCCACAGGCTAAGACACTAAGAAGAACACCTATGGTCTGATGAATTATTAATAGAGGTCTGGAATGTAATCCCTATTCCTTAGGCTCACTCAGTGCCTTCTTTCCCAACAGCCCCCACCTCTTGGCAAGGCTGCACAATAGGACACATGTACCTACCTCTGGATGCTCAGCAATTCCCATGCTGCTGTTGTAGCTTCTGCCAGCATACCATGCTGTATCACCCCTCACCCCACTCCTGCTGTCACCCCACAATTCTGTGGCAACTAGCCACCATATTCAGCTCTGCCCCTTTTTTTTCCTTTATGCAGAGAAAGTAGAAGTACAGGAAAGGGAAAGCTTGCACAGGTTGTAGCACCTATACATAGCCAGAAAACTAAGGAACAGAGTAATTAGGACAGTAGACCAGTGGGGGGGGGGTGAGAGGAGCGGCAGGGCAGGATTCTATCAGTCCTGAAGCAAAGGGTACTGGCATCTACCTGAGGTCAATTCTATATCCCCAGAAGTCATTTGGGTAGAAGCTAAGGTCTGTGGTAAGAAGATGAAAGAATTTTCAGGGAGATGTTGAGACAGCTTTCAGGGAGATCCAATATCAAAAGGGAAAGAGTCAGAAAGTGAGTGATAGGAGGATATGGGGAGGGGGGAAGACTGAAATTACCAAAGATCTTGAAAGGAAGAAAACTAAGTTAAAAACCTTTAACGCAAATATACAAGCCAATAGAGAAGATATTAATGACAGAAGAAAAATGGCCTATAAAACATCTAAATGAGTGCAAACATCTCTGAATAAACATTCCAAAATGAAAGAAAATGAATTAATACCTGATGAGACAGAGAACCCTATGCATTCCCCGGAGCACAAGGAATAAGAACAGAAAGTTCTCCAGTGGTTCAAAAGATAAATAAGAATTATGAAAGCAGAATTTATGGCCTACACAGCAAAATGAACGTGGCAAGTCTCACCAAAGGAAAAAAAGAGAGACAGCGAGCAGCTGATTGTGAGTACAAATACGCAGAATGAAGGGCAATCTGGAAGAAGAGAAGCAAAAAGCAATAATGTTAGAGGAAAACAGATCTCTATGAAGGCAAAACATATTGACCTTAGGAAAGGACGTATATAGACAACTTAGGAGCTATAGTTTCCCTAGAAAAAACATGACAGATCAACAGGACACAAGTAACCTTTGAAAGCTATGGGCATCTCTCTTTGTAGTCATCAAAAGATCACATGATTATATTTTCTAGTACAAAATTCTCAGAAATGCTGGGCTTGAGTAATCTTGTGGAGGTTTTAAAATATAGACTTTTAATCTCATCTCTTACTAGTCTCTAAAGTAAATCTGCTAGTCAACTCACTGCCCCACCTCCACCCCCAAGTACTGGAATTCTTGCTCCTCAGCCTTTGCTCAGATAGGGTTATGGGGAAAATAGACCCCTTTAGGTCTTTGCTGGCCACATCTTCATATGAAAAGGCCAGGAATACATTTAGACTGGTAGCAGACAATGACCTTGCTTCCTGGGTTTAGCTTGCCTCAGTACCAGTTTCCCCATATGCTCATCTACATGAAACAACAGAAGAGGCTGAGGATTTGAAAGCTGAGGAACCTCAAACCCCAGAGTTGTTTAATATATTTTAATCAAATGACCACTATTTGGCTTATAGTCTAGTTTTCAGAGATTGAAAATTGAGAAGATTATGAAATACTTGGACAGCTATGTAGTACAGTGGATAGAATGCTGGGCTTAGAATCAGGAAGACTCTTCTTCATGAGTTCAAATCCAGCCTCAGACACTTCCTACCTGTGTGACCCTGGGCAAGTCACTTAACCCTGTTTGCCTCAGTTTCCCCATCTGTAAAATGAGCTGGAGAAGGAAATAGCAAATCACTTCAGTATCTTTGCCAAGAAAACCCCAAATGGAGTCATGGAGAGTTGGATCTGATTGAAATGACTGAACAACAACAACAATCGCTAAAAGCTAGGAAGGCCAAGACCCTGGATTAGGAAGAAGAATTTTTTAAAAATCCTACTAAGCCTAAAGACATTAATAACTGGTTGTATCCTGCTTTTTGCTCTCGAGAAGTTATTGTGTGAGTCTGACAATCCCCTGCTAACAAAATTAAATCCTCAGTAACTAAAACTCTGAGGGAATAAGAGGGAGGAACTTTTTCGGTTGGTCCTAGGTCAAGATTTTCTGCTTTTTCTGTGTAATTGGTCTTTGAGAGAGACTGACCCCTCTGAATATAGAGGAGAAGGCTTCCAGAGACTAACTGAATTCTGTGTAGTATTGTCTTGGATGGATAGTACACTCTTCCCATCCTGAGAAAGACTGAAAATATCATGTACAGTCTCTCTCCAGGGACAGTCATAGCCAGCAATCCCTTGTCTTCGAACCTGCTTCCAGAGGCTCCTCTATCCCTCACGATGATTTCCTTTGCACTCCTATTGCAATTTCTCTACACTATGTTGCAGACCTAGTTCAAAAACATCTATGTATCCAGCACTTATCTCTCCTCATTTCCCTATTCTCAATCTCTTACTGCCTGTTAGACATCTCTACCTGAATGTGACATAGACCTCTCAAATTCAATGTGTCAAAAACAGAATTCATTACCTTTCCCATTAAACCCATCACTACTCCTAATGCTCCTATGTCTGTTGAGAGTGTAACCATCTAATTAGTCATCGAGTTTTGTAACTGTCCTCAATTCTTCCCTCTCCTTTGATAATCCATATTGAATTAGTTGCTTGTCAATTCTATCACCATAACATCTCTCCCATCCATTCCCTTCTTTCCATTTACATAGTTATCACCATGTAATAGACCTTCACTGCATCTTACCTATACTGCAGCAATAGCTTCCTGATCAGTCTCCCTGCTGACTTTTATCCAGTCTTCACACAGCTGCCAAGTTGATATTTCTAAAGCAGAAGTATGACCATATTATTCTCTGGCTTAAGAAGCATCAGGGACTATGAAAGTGTAAATAGAATAATAAAAATAATAATAAGAAGAAGCATCAGGGACTATGAAAGTATAAATAGAATAATAAAATAATAATAAATAATATAATAAAAAACAACCAAAACTGAATACTATGAAATTATAATAACCAAGCTTGGCTTCAAAGGAAAGATACGAGAAGGCAACTTCCTCTGTTTCTTTGCAGAGCTGGAGAACTAAAGGTACTAAATAAGTCATTTAATGCCAAAATCCACCCCCCCCACCATATTTTGGTTAGTTTAGCAGCACTTCCCCCCTCCCCCTTTTTATTCTTTTTTTTTTTTAATAAGCTCTAGTTCTCTGGAAGAGAATACAGTAGGAAACATAGGTGATATAAAAACAAAAGATATCAATACAAATTAATTTTTAAAAATCTTCAGAGGCTCCCAATTACCTCTAGGGTAAAATAGAAACTCTTTTGTGTGGCATTTAAGGAATTTCATGATTTGTCTCCAATTTGTCTTTCTATGCCAATTTATACAATACTTCCCCTTACAAACTCCACATTCCTGTCAAACTAGCCTACTTGAAGTTCTCTAAAAGCCACATTCCACCTCCCTCCCTGTCCTTTGCACAGACTCTCTTCTGAAGTGTTTTCCCATATCCTTGCCTGTGCTTTTTGAAATCCATAGCATGGCCTTCAAGGCTCAGTTTAAGCACCACTTCCTACAAAAGACCTTGCCTATTTCTTCCAGTTGTTAGTGCCCCCTCCAAGGGGGCCATATTCAGTTGTACTGATTTATATCTTGCTGCTGGACCCAGATGGCTTGGGGCAGGGAGAAAGTGAGGCTGGTGACCTTGCACAGCCCTCCCTCACTTAAATCCAGTTCACTTGCAAGTCATGGCATCATCTTCCTGATGTCATGGTCCTCTTCCAGAAGGAAGAAATAGCAACAAAAACAGCCCCTTCCAAAAAATTGCTTTTCATTTTGTATGTTTGGCATATTGACTTATTTGTATGCATGTTTCCTCTCAGTTGAATGGAAATTACTTGAGAGCAGGGACCTTTTTGCTTTTGTTTTAGCACCCCCTGCTCTTAGTGTGGTATCTGACAGTTAAGATCATAGAAAAAGACCATCTAGTCTAAACTCCTCATTTTGTTGATGAAGAAATTGAGGCTGAATGAGAATAAGTGGTTTATCCAAGGTCGCAGAGGTGGCAGAACCAAAATGTGAACCCAGGCCCTCTAATTCCTGACTCAGAACTCTTGTAATAGGTGCTTAATAAATACTCCTTGTTACTGATGCAAAGTGTTGTTCTGGAGGTGTTCTCTTATGAAGTGATAAAATCAACTTCTGTGTCTGTCACCATTCAAAGTGCCATAATTTTATCATCTTCCTACACTCTGCTGCTCTGTTATTTTGGGTTCTGCTATTTCCCTGCCCCTACCCTGTTACCTCAGTATACCCCATTTGCCTGGCAGATGAATCTCTAAGGAAATGCTTTATTTTTCCAGATGCAGGTTGAAGTTTTGTTACAGGAAATACATTCCCATGAGTGATGTTCTCTGTATGCCATCATGCCCCAATCCTGATGAATATGCCATGATATATTTCACTGAAAGCAGAAGCCTAATTAATTTTCTCGTTATGGTCTTGTGCCCAGGAACTGAAAGCATGTTTCTTGCTGTTATTATGATTGTTTCCCTTAGCCACTGATCCAGGCATAGCAGAAAAGGAAAAAAAAAAAGAAGCCAGCAGACCAGTAAGCAAAGAAAACTCATCTCCTTCTATACTTCCTGTACCTCCCCCTTCCCCTTCATTCCCATCCCCATTGTAGTGTGCCAAAGACTTCTGCTTCCTTTAATTTGCTTTTTTTAAAAAAAATCCTAGAAATCTTCTGACATTGTGAGAAGGGAAGGAGGCCATAGAAAGGGGTAGCCCTTGGTGTTATCTTATTATGTCTGTTCTCCTAGGTTAGATATTTAATCAAGTACACAGTACAGGTCCTGTATAAATCAGGAGATGAATGATTACCCTTATAAATCATGTGCCTCCCCTCCCCCTCCAATCATCCATGTTCTATGCCAGGTCTGCCAGTACTTTTCATTTTCATAGAGGCATAATGGCATCACCCCTTCCTTGTATGAATTGTACCCAGCTCTCTTGAATATTCTGTAACAGGAAGCTTTCTCCTACCCAGGCCGTTCCTTTTCATTGTATCATCTCAGAACCATGTTAGGTCTTGCAATGTGCAATATGTCCTTAGGAATTTGTGAAAGCCAGGCAACCCTGAAGCTCAGATGCTGAAAGACAACTTTATGTGCCTGAAGGCTGAATAAAGAGAAGTTGCTTGTTTCCTTTCCTTCCCCCCACCCCCTCCAGCTTTTTAGGTACTGAACACAGCAATCAGAGGGACCATTAAGTACACACAAAAAAATTGTTTCCTACCTTTCTCAATCTGGAGCTTATTCTAGGCCAGACCTAACTCAAGCCAGTCTTAGTGGTTCAGGCTGAGAGTTAGAACACAATGAAGTAATTATGGACCATTGTTAGGGGTGGGCCTGCCAGTAGTGTATAATAAATGAATAAGTAGTTAACAAAAGTATGAGGAATGTCCTAGCCCTAACAGAATAAGGATACAGTAACATATAGCTTTTATAGAAGCAGCTCCCCTCATATGGAAACTCATCTGTTCAATAGGGAAGGGTATGATGACTCTTGGTCCTGGGACACCCACCAAGTTTGAAGGACTCTAAGAACCTTTTATGCCCCTGTGTGACCAAGAGGCAATCAGGATGCTGCACGAAGGGAAGCACAGTTAGAACCTTTGCCCCACACTCAAGTCAATTGTCTTAACTCTGTTGTGTTTTAGGGAAAATCTATCCTAACCCATTTTTTTAGGAGGGAAATTGGAAGAGGCGAAGGAGGAACCCTGGTAAATATTGGTCCAACCATATAACATCTAGTTGAAAGAAATTTACTTACTAATAATGAAGGGCAGGTATATATGGGTGGGGGTATGATTTATGTAGCTTACGTATGGCCTCATGAATCTGTCTAGATATGGCTTGCAGGGAGGTAAGAGCAGATATTTCTAGCAGCTCCAATTGCCCATGTTCTGTGCCAGGTCCAACATTCTCCAAGGGACACTTTGATTCCTACCAGGAGGGGAAATGGGAGGTTAGGCTCAGAGGCTGGTCATTCTCTCCTCACAGGCAAGGATTACATCTGTCTTAAATATTATTAGTTTAGGGCAATGTAGTTTTAAGGTATAAGGCACAACTCCTGATTATTGTTTCTTAGCAGAGAATGAAAGCCTGAAGTTCTATGTCCAAGACTTGACTCCCTTCTTACCAGATGCCACATACATATAAAATAGCAAAGAAGCCCATTTATCCAAGTCAAAAGCAAATCAGAAAAAGTATGTATGTGAGAAGAGATTGAAGAAGTTCTCTTACTGGGAGTAAAATAACTCAGCTCAAACAAGAGAAAGTATCAGATCTTAGCTATGGGGAAAATTATCTGAAGTCTCTAATGTAACAAATTAGGGATAGAAATTTGAAAGAGATTCTCAGAGCCTCTCATATTGGCTTCTTTCCAGAGTATTTCTCTCTCTTCAATGACATGTAGAGAGGTTAGGATGGCCACTCTTCTCTCTCAGAGCTGTTCAGCAAAGAACCCAAGATCTCTTTCCTCTCTCACCAACTCCACCTGCCTTTGATGCAGGCATGGAGCATTGAGTAACCAATCTCTATGGATGAAGAGAGTCCAATACAATTGTCCATTTGAGCCAAGAGATACATTCCTCCTCTGAGCCCAAACTCTGCAGTTCCTTGAAAAGATCAGCTGGGCCAAGTTCAAAACCTACAACTACACAATATAAATGCAAACATTAGTACTTTAAAGCAGGATGATTTTCCTCATGTCCCAGGTAAATTTGATACTATTGAAACTGAAATAAAATAAATGCATATTATCAATACATGTAATAGACATGCAACTCTACAGAGCACCACCTGGAAGGCTAACACAGTGACAACATACCTAACTGCATAGAGGATGTAGCAGGGGCACATTTCAAAAGTGCATGCATATCCATAGTATGCAGTAATCCATCAAAAGCAAATGAACATGCTGAACTAACAAAGAAACGCTAGCTAGCTGCAATAACACTATCAATAGGCCTATATTTGAAATATTGCTTAATCATAAGCATTAGTACATATGCAAATCAATTAACAGACAATGTTAGGGAATGAACAAAATACAAAACATAATCAAATGAACATAACTGAGAAGTAATAAACAAGCCTACTTAAATGTGGTAATTTACATGTATAGCAACAAATGTGCAAATGCACGAAAGGCGCATTTCACATGGGCAGTCTCTAGCATTGTCACCTAGATATGTGTAACTTTTTCTTCAGGTTTATTTTTAAAATCGGGTCTGATAGGTCTCTCCATTATGTACTGATGTACTCTCCATCATGATAATTATAGACTTGTTTGTCTATACCTGGACTGGCATGGCTATCAGCATATTTGAGCTCTGTGGGTTGATTCTGTGCCTTAGAAGTCTCTCTCAGCTTTGGGCGGGAAAGGAATTGCCTCTGGATTCAGTTCCCCTGCCCTCTAGTAATACACATGGTTTTCCTCACTGGTTGCATACTTTCAGAACTCTTATCTTGGTTAAAAAGTCTTTGTACAGCTGGTTAGACAGTCTCTTTTTCTCAGCCTTTGCTTAGGTGATTGTCTATCAATTCTCTCTACCTGTTCATTAGAAAGTTCAACTAACTCTCCTATGGGAAATAGATGGCTACAGTGAATAGTCCTGATATGACTCCCTCCATTTCCTGAGGCTATTTTGTAAGTGGGCAAATTGCCCAGCCTCTTAATAACTTTGTACAGGTTAGCTTTCTAGTGGTCAGATAAGTTGAGTCACTTGCCAGATGAAAGCAGTCTTTTACTTGTCTTCTTCAGACATAGGAACCTGGTAGTATCCATTACACAAATTCAAAACTGAGAACCACTGGCCATCTAACAATCTGAAGCATTCTGTGCCCACAACATAGGGTCCTGGTTTACTTTGGTCCTTTTGTTCAAAGTTTGGTCATCTGTATCTTTTCATTTTTCTTATGTGCCATTATTTGAGGTGATATGAAAGGGCTGCTAAATGCTGTGATGATGCTATTAACCAGCATTTCTTTGAGATGGTTTTTGAGATCTTCCATCATAAACAGAGGAATCCTCCTAAATCTTTCTCTAAATGGTTGGGAATCATGAGGTAGGTTCGGGTTGGTTGGCATTAATTTGTGAAAGGCTTTAACTGCTGAATAGAGGAGTTTGTATTGGATTCCAGAGGTAAAAGATAGCCACTGAAGTTTACTGAGCAGGGAATGACAAAGCCTGAACGAGGGTGAAGATTGGAAGGAGGAAACAAATTTGAGAGAAATGTATTGCATTTGATATGTGAAATGCAGAAGAGAAGGGAATGAAGGATGTGTATCAGTGGTCAAGGTCTCAGGCTAGAGCGTGGCCTTAGGGCCAAGAGGAAGGCATCTGTTGAAAGCATCTGGAAATGCACCAAGCAGCTTAGTCTGAGGTGACTCATCACTGACTAATTTCCCCTGCATAACTGTACTACCTGGCATGTCTATACTATTTGCTTCTGCAGCTTCAGGCAGATGTGTCTCTCTTGCAGCTATGTCTCCCATAAAACAAGGATAAAATAGAAAGTTGGGTTTCCTCTTGGTTGAACAGAAACCTCAGACAGACACCAAGACCTTATACAGTGAAGGGAACCAGGACATCCCAACTGCCAAGACTACAATGGTTTGATGTGCTAGAAATTTCTTTAATTTTTAATTGAAATTGCACTTGCCACTCTCTCTGCTGAAGAATGCTTTCGGCTAGCTCCCTAACACTAGGGGCCTGTAGTGATGAAGCCCACTTCTAAACGTCCTGTCATTAATTACCATCTCCCTTGGGGCAGGATGCTTGGGAGTCATTTCCCAGAGTCTTTACCAGCTCACCGATCTCCCTCTGAAGAACTGTACGAGGGTCTGAATTTCTCTAGTTCTGATCTATTGCCGACAAGTCAATTTAACAAATATTTAAGTGCCTACAGTGTTCAATACCCTATGCTGGGCACTATGGATTCAAAGATGAAAGGAAGCAGGACCTGTTCATGGCGAGTTTATAACCCAGATGAATGAAAGACAGAGGGGAAGAGGAGGGATTTCAGGTAGCTCTGAAAAAGTTGAAGGGGTTGTGGTGGTGGCACAGGAAAGAAAATTAGGAATTTGGTAGATAAGTGGCTTCTGGGAATTTAGGATGAAAAAAAAGAATTTACCACAATCTCACACAGCCACAAAAAAAGGAAACAAAATAAAACAAACCCCAGCACACAATTTATGTGTCTTGTGGTTTATTTAGCCACAGTGACAGCACACAGGGGAAATGTGAATTGTCTGACAGGCCTTGGAGAGACCTCCTCCTCTAACCTGTGATTCAAACAGAGCAGAAGGAGGCAGCCACCAGATCCACCCAAGGGTCTTCATTCCATCAAGCATCAGGCTTGTGAATACAGCTGATTTCTGTCAGGAGCAGATAGGATTCCATTAGCTTAAATAATTTAGGGATCCAATAAAATCTTTGTGGAGTTGGTTAAGATGTTAAGCCCAAACATCTTTCTAGAGGGTAATTAATTACATTCAAAGATCAAAAGCAGAATTGTGCTGGAAAGAGGATGCTCTGACAGTGAACGCTGAGAGCTGCGTTAGTGGGTTAGACACTTTCCAATATTGTCAAACATGCAACATTATTTCCTCTGCTGTTACTGGTGTTGCAGACAAAAGACAGTGAGAAAGGAAATGTGTCAATATGGTTGACTTTATAGCAGTTTAAGAAGAAGCCTGGTTTTTTAGGACCTAGAGACCAGTACAGGTGCGACAAAAGCTTCCTGGCTAGGCCATTTCCTGCCCACATGACAGTCTGGGCAAGGTAGACTCATAGGTATGTAGATTTAGAGCTAGAAGGTCCTGAGAGGTCAAACTCAGTCTCATTTTACAGATGATGACTCTGAGGCTCAGAGATATTAAGTCGCTTGCCTAGGGTCACACAGCTAAGACGTACTGAAAAAGGACTTGAACCCAGGTCTTCCTCCCCTTCACATATGCTACCATCCAGTGACACTAGCCACCTTGCTGTTCCTCAAACAAGACACTTCATTTCCTTATTCTTTGCATTTTCACTGACTGTCCCCCATGTTTGGAATTCTCTCCCCTCTTATCTTTGTCTTCTGGCTTCCTTGAGATCTCAGCCAAAATTCTGCCTCCTGCAAGAAGCCTTTATTAGTCCCCTTTAATGCTAATGCCTTTCCTCTAAGATTATCTCCAGTTTATTCTGTGTATATTTTCTTTGTACAAAGCTATTTGCACATTCTCTCCCCTGACAGATTGTAAGCTCTTCGAGGGCAGGGTTTTTTTTTTCTTTCTTTGTATCTCAAGCATTAGTGCATGCAGTGCCTGGTACATCATAGGAGCTTAATAAATGTTTGTTGACATGACTTCTTGACTTCAGGGCCAGTTGATTCTATGTATTATACCACTGCTATATTCAGATAATATGAATTTAGTTTATTTGAGAGTCCAGGCTCTTCAGCTCAAGTGAAAACATAGGGTAGTGGTTCCCAAATTGAAGATTATAGCATCTTGGAGGTCAAGGACCTACACCCTTCAGTGTCAGGGACTTCTTGGAGAGAGGGCTGCTGTAACCTCAAACCACTGTCACCAGACCTGCTTCCTTGCTGCCTGGGGCAAATATTTCCACTCATGGATCTGTAAATTCCCTGTGTGCACTTTGAATGTTTTCCCCTTCTAGTCCCTCACATCACACATAGGCTAGTAGCGATTTAAAGGGGCTCATGCCCTTTTTTGGAAAAACAAAGTCTCTTCCCTGTCTATCCATAAGTACTTTCATCATGTCTCCTTAGGGTCAGTTACCCCTGCCCCCAGAACTTCTTTGTCAGACCCACAATCCATCTACCTTTCAATAGACTCCAGAGACAGTGATTTAAAGGACATTTGAGTTGAAAGGTATCCTGATATAGGAAGTAAAGAACTGGCCTCAAAGCCAGCCAGGAAGACCTAGGTTCATGTCCTGCCTCTGAAACAAATGGCTGTGCCACCCTGAGGGCATCACAAACTCTCACTGGGCATCTCTAAGATATGAAGTCCCAGGGAAGGTGCCAGTCTGCATTTGTAGAGGACATTTCTTCATCTCGAAGGTCCCTCTACTAGAGGCTCACTCCCTATCCCATATCCCTTGGAATTGCTGCCGTTAAGAAATAACAAAATGGGGCAGCTAGGTGGTGCAGTTCATAGAACGCTAGTCAGGAGGACCTGAGTTCAAATCCAACCTCAGATACTTATTAGCTGTGTGACTCTAGGCAAGTCACTTAATCCTGAGATATATCTATATCTATATAGATATTTATATACATATACATATATACACATATGTATGTATACCACATATATGTCACATATACACACACACACACACACACACATATATATATATATCACAAAACAAGAAATCTAAGGCTATTAATGGGGACCTGGGGTTGGGGTGGGGGTAGTGGTATTCCTTCTAAATATAGCTACATGGGGGCAGCTAGGTGGCACAGTGGATAGAGAGCACTGGCCCTGAAGTCAGGAGGATCTGAGTTCAAATCTGGGCTCAGACCAAACACTTGACACTTACTAGCTGTGTGACCCTGGGCAAGTCACTTAACCCCAATTGCTAAAAATAAAGAAATATAACAACATGATTAACTGTTAAATATCTTACTTTTTAATAAACAAGTTTCCTGTTACTTCTTAATCCTGACACTCTAGAAACTGTTCCAGGCCTTCCAACCTTGAATCCATAATCAATTATTTTATCTAGGTACAACAATCACTCTCTCCTCCCTCTCCCATTGCAAAGTCTGCTACATATCCCCATCAGGGTGTGACCTCATTACATAAGCAGTAAATTCAGATTAGGAATTTAGCCTGCTCCTTTGGTGTCCCAAAACTATAACAGCCTAATTAAGTGGTCCTTCTGAGGGCCAAATTTTGGAAATTCTTTTGATCTGTTTAAAAGATAACAAATAAATTTTGAAGCAGGAGTGTTAGGGTACCCATAGTAGAGAATATACCAGTTCTCCCAGGATAAAGAGAAGTATGTCAGAAAATGTGATGCTCACACACACACACACACACACACACATATTTTAATGCTCACTTAGGATGGATAAGCAGCTTTAAGCATGGAGGGAGCTGGTAGATGCCACATGAGTCCGAGTGCAGTAGTTAAAGGGACTGAGGAATAATGTTTCACATCCTGATTCTTAGTCAACTGGAAAGGGGTCAGGTCAACCTCTCCCAGCAGAATGACTGCATTATCTCATTCTAGACAGAGCTCTGACAGGAAGGGAAAAGACCATCCTTAAAAATGACGAGAAACTTCTCTGTCAGATTTTAAAAGAAAAAAAACACACACTTTGATGTATTAGCAACTAATTCCCTCACCTTAATTTGATAATGTGCTGACAAAGGATGATAAGCAAGATTTGCATAATAGCTCCCATTCTTCTGTCTAAAATTCAAATATTTCAGAGCATAGTTAGAATAAGTAGAGCCTACCACTCAGCAGACCCTAAATCTGCCTGGCTTAGTGTGGTTAGCGACAGACCAGTGAGCCAAAGAAATAAGGAAATAGGTCTGGCCCCAGGTATGCTAATCACTAGCCATGTGATTTTGGGTAACTATCTTCCCTGTGCCTTTTTTTAAAAAAAAAAAATCTATAAAATGGGGGGATTACTTCACAAAGCTATTATGAAGAGTGAATAAGGAAAACATAAAAAGTGCTTTAAAAAGTAAAAAAAAAAGTGCTGTTCAGATAAAAGGCATTTAATAGATTCTTTGAGGAATATTAAAATAATTTTGGAGTTGAAAAAAGGCCCTAGAGAACATTGAGTTCAATCCCATCATTCTACAGATGAGGAAATTTATACTCCTCGTCATTGCCTTCTGGTAAGCTATTGTGAGTATGTGACTATCTGTTCACGTATCCCTGGTGTCTAGTACAGTTCTCAGCACATAGTAGGTACTAAATAAATCCTTGTTGATTGATTGATCCTTCGAGACCCAGGTCATAGGCTCCTCTAGGAAAAATTCTCTGATCTCTCTTGTTGGAAACTTGACCTCACATAATACTTTATAACTCTCTTATGATTTTATCTTTTTCAATTCTGGTTTTGGAAAATTGTGTGTGTGTGTGTGTGTGTGTGTGTGTGCGCGCACGCACGCTTAGGTTCTGAGTTCCGTGAGAGTAGAGACCATATATTTATTATTTTTGTTTCTTTCTCCAGTGACTAGCTCAGTGCTTTACACATAGTAGCCTCTTAGTAAATTTGTTGTCAGTCCTGTCTGACTCTTCATGACCTCACTTGGGGTTGTCTTGGTAAAGATACTGGAGGGTTTGCCATTTCCTTCTCCAGCTCATTTTACAGATGAGGAAACTGAGGCAAACAGGGTTAAGTGACCTGCCCAGGGTCACACAGCTAGGAAGTACCTGAGGCCAGATTTGAACTCATGGAAGTGAGTCTTCCTGGCTTTAGGCCCAGCACTCTATCCACTGCACTACTTAGCTGTTGGTTATTGATAAATGAACAAGTCAATGAATACCTAAAGAGGAAAAGTAACTAGCCCAAGGTCATATAGATAATTAGCAGTAGGGCTTGGACTAGAGCCAAGTCTTCTGAATTTCAATTCAGTACTCTTTTCACCATGCAGTTACATCTAGGATCATAGCTCTAAGCCAGAAGTGGCATTGGAAATCATCCAGTCTAACCCCCTTATTTTACAGATGAGCAAATTGAGGCTTAGAGGTCATGTCTTACCCAAAGTAATTTGTTGTTGTTCATCTTTCATTCTCTAAAGGGACCAGTGACATCATGAGGGTGATGCCTTAGCTTATGAGTGAATTGGATTTAAGTGAGGCAGAGCTGGGTAAAATCATCCACCTCACGCTCTCCTCCAGAGCCATCAGAGTTCAGCAGCAAGATGTAAGTTAAGATGACTGGTGATGGCTCAGCCTCAAGTCATCTAGGTGATAAGTGGCAGAACTAGAATTTTTTTCTTTCTTAACATTTATATCATAAATCAAAATGTTTTTAATTTATGAAATTTTTTAATGGAAATATTTTTAATTTATGGAATAAAATAAGTAATTCCATAACATAGTATAATAAAAAAGATGATTGCACACAAAAGTACAAATCTATTATGTACAACTTGCTATTCCATTTAAATATATGATAAAGTTATCATGTAATTTTTTTTCCCCTTTTTTCATTTCCTCCCCCCCCGCCATGGCTACCACTAGATGCAAATAAATATACATATGTAAAATTATTCTATACATACTCCTATTTATCATTCTTCTCTGGATGCAGATAGCTTCTTTCTTCATATGCACTTTATGGTTCATTTGAGTATTTACAATATTCAAAATGATTAATTTGTTCAAAGCCATTCTTTAAACAAATATTGCTATACTAGATATAATGTTCTCTTGGTTCTGCTCACTTTGCTCTTCATTATTTTGTGCAAGTCTTTCCATGTTTTTCTAAGATCATTGAGTTCATCATTTCTCATAGTACATAGTATTCCCTCACAATCACATACCACATCTTGTTCAGCCATTCCCTAAGTGACGGACATCTTGAAAATTTCCAGTTCTTTGCCACTACAAAGAGGGCTACTATAAACATTTCAGAGCATATAGGTTCTTTTACTTTTCCCCTAATCATCTTTGGAAATAGACTTAGTAGTGGTATTGCTGGGTCAAAGTTTAATAACTTTTTGAGCATAATTTCAGATTGCTCTAAAAAATGGTTGGATCAATTTGTAATTCCACCAACAATGACTTAAACTCCCAGTTTTTCCACATCCCTTCCAACATTTGTTGCTTTCTCCTTCAATCATTTTAGCCAGTCTGACAGATGTAAAATGATATCCCAAGGTTGTTTTAATTTACATTTCTCTAATCAATAATTAATAAAATTTGAATTCATGTTCTTTCACTCTAAATCCACAACCACAATGCTTCCAATGAGTAAAAGGTAATAAGAATCTTTTCTGCTATACTTAGACAATTAAGTTAAAATTCAAGTCTAACTTTGAGGAACCACTCCTGGGTCACTACAGATTCTGGGGAATACTGAATCTACTTCTTATTCTGCTATTGGGCCTATGGTCTGATCAAGTTCCAGCTTGAGGAAGTTTGCCTCTAAGGAGAGGAGATGAGGTTCCTGTTCTCACATTCTGACTCATTCAGTCCTCACGGTGCCCTGGGGATGATTTCACTTATTAGTTCACATGCAGGGCCTACCCAAAAAGGCAGAGTAGAAAATCTTCCTCACTGTACAATATTAAATAGGTTCACACAAAATAATTGTGAAACCTGGGCACTTATGAGCATACATCTGATAAAAATAAACTTAAAACAGTGTTCAGTAATCATTTTAAACTACTTTTACAGTCTTGCTGGGTGGCTGAGACTTACACCTTATCAAAACAGAAAGCAGCTTGGGAACTGCTAGTTAGGCATTTTCTATTTCACCTTGGCTCTGCAATTTCAAATAACTCCTTGTAAATGTCTGCTGGTAGGGTGGCAAAGCTGGGACCAATCCTCTTATTAGTGGCTGTTTTCTCCAAGAGCTCTGGAGTAGTAGCCAGGGAATCTTCCCTTGCCACCATTCAGTTCTGACCAAATGAGACCCAAGAGGTCAAACGTTTCTTGAACTTATAGGGTCACCTCTAATCCTGAACAAGTCTATCTGGGGATAGCTATTTGTTTGCCTAAAGAACATATGCAGGGGCAGCTAGGTGGCGCAGTGGGTAGAGCTCTGGTCTTAGAGTCAGGAAAACCTGAGTTCAAATCCAGCTTCAGACACTTGACACATACTAGCAGTGTGACCCTGGGCAAGTCACTTAACCCTGATTGCCTCAGCAAAAATAATTAAATAAATAAATAGATTTGCAAAAAAACCTCAATAAGCTCAGATTTGCCCAAAAAGCATATGTGCTTTTACTGCCATGTCTTCTGGGGTAAAGGAATGGGGTACCCACCTAGCTCTTAAGAAAAAGCTTACAACAGTCTTTCATGATATAAAGCCAGAAAGGAAGAGAGATAGGGAGTAGATAATTTTCTTTTGTACAAGAACTTGGTCATCAGTTTTTCTGACTCCATTAGTAAGACAATTCCTTACCATCTCAAATTATATGATCTTCAATGATGGCCAGAGACAGCACCAGTTATCCCTCTACGCCCCTGCCAAAAAAAAAAAAAAGGCATCCACGTGGATACCCAGAACCAGGAAAGTAGTCTTTCATGGTCAATAGGATGGCCCTCCACTACACTAGCAAATACAAAAAGAAAGAGTATCTGATACCATTAAAAAAAAACTTTATGGAAACTAACTCACAAGGCAAGCACTTACACAAAAGTCAAAAGAAGCAATACAAGGACACTCTTAAGGTCTCTCTGAAGAACTTTGGAATGGATGTGAAACATGGGATGGCCTCCCAGCATGGTGTGCCCTCATCAAAGAAGGTGCCGTGCTCTGTGAGCAAAGCAGAATTGCAGTAGCTCAAAAGAGAGGTGTGATATACAAGTTTAGAGACAGCTCTACTCCAAATGTTCATGTGGACTGTTTGTGCCTGACCTGTGGTGGAGCCTACTGAGCTTGAATTGGTCTGATCAGCCACAGTCAAACACACAGCACCCTGACCCCAACATAGTGATGTCAGTTTGATCCTCCTTGAGCACAAAGGACTACAACCATTACGAAGTCCCTCAGAGTTGTTAAATTCAGGAAAATTAGGAACATTTCTAAGTTTAGAGACCCACTGATGACAAAAGAAGGAACCCTGTATATTTCTTTTTTTTTTGTGAGGCAATTGGGATTAAGTGACTTGCCCAAGGTCACACAACTAGTAACTGTCAAGTGTCTGAGGCTGGGAAACCTGTATATTTCTTGCCTACGACATAAATTATGAAACAATAAAAGTTTGTCTTCAGGGCTTTGTCGCTATAGCACTAACATTGGTAGCATTCTTTCTCCCCTTTCCCCATGCTGAGCCTGGTCTGCCGAAGGCCTCACATTAGTATCCTATTTAGAACTTACCTCCTCAAGTAGCATCCTCATGCTTTGAGCCTCACTTCTTCCCCTTCCTTGATTACAAAATTGTGTCCCATTCCTTTGCTGCCTAGTTCTCTGCTTCACGATAGCTTTGAGATGGTGTTTACATCTTAACATGAGCTTCCCAGGGTTGATGTCTTGACCAAATCTTGACCCAATCTAATGATGGGCATTTCAGGCATTGGGAAGAAAAGTGGGAGAAACAAAATCCTTGTAATAAGTATGCATAGTCAAGCAAAGTAAATTTCTTCATTGGCTATGTCCAAAAAATATATATCTATTCTGTACTCTGAGTCCATCAGCTGTCTGTAATGAATAGCATGTTTCATCATGGCTCCTCTGGAATCATAGGTGGTCATTGGATTAATCAGAGTTTTTATAGTTTTCCAACATTTGTTTTTACTGTGTTGCTATTATATAAACTATTCTCATTAATCCATTCATTTCATTCTTTACCACTTTAAAATTTTCAAAATTATTCATTTTTGTAATATTGATATCATAGTATGACATTCTCAGGTTCTGCTCACTTCACTCTGCATCAATTTGTACAAGTCTTGATGTCTCTGAAAAATCATCTACTTTATTTCTTACAGCAAACATTGTATTACATTCATATGTTGCAATTTCTTCAACCACTTCCCAAATGATGTATGGTCTTCATTTCTAGGTTTTTCCCACCACAGAAAGCTGCTACAAATAAGTGAATGAATGAATAAATATATGTATATGTATATGTACATACAGATATATTAACGTAGAGAATCTTTCCTTCTTTCTTTGATCCTTTGTTGTATAAAAGCTTATTGGTATAGCTGGATCAAAGCAGTATTTGATAACTTCTGGCATATGATTCCAACTTGCTTTCCAGAATAGTCAGATTGATTCATGACCACCAAAAAGACATCAATTTGCCTGCTTTCCTACAACCCTTCAACATTTGTCATTTTCTTTTCTTTTTTTTTTTTTGCCATTTTTGCCAATCTGATGAGTGTAACGCAGAACCTCAAAATTGTTTTAATTTGCGTTTCCCTAGTTACTAATGATTTGGAGCTTTTATTTTTTCTCATATGGCTATAGATGGCCTGGGTTTCTTCTCTTGAGGACTGCCTGTTCATATCCTTAGATCATTGTGTTGCATTTTTTTTTTCATTGAGTTGGAAGCTCTGGGTTGTAGCTATGACATTGCTCAGAGTTTTTGATTTGGGTGTCTTTTAGGAGATGACTAATATGCGTATATATATATATATATATATATATATATATATATATGTAGTTTTTTCTTCTTTTCTTTCTTTCTTTCTTTCTTTCTTTCTTTCTTTCTTTCTTTCTTTCATTCTTCCTATTTTCACTCTGCCCTCTGGTTGTAATAAATCTGGAAACTTTTCATTTATGATTTATTGAAACATGGTATCAAGGTTTTTTGTTTGATCTTGCTTTTCAAAGAGTCTGATAATTTTTAAGTGATCTCTCTATGATCTATTTTCCAGGTCAGTTGAATTTGTTAGTATTGTAGATACCTTATATTTTTTGCATTTTTTTCCCAAAATTTTGATTAAAACAATCAGTTGTGTTCTCAATATCTTCCAGAGTCATTTTGTTTGTTCCATTCTAATTTTCATGGAGACTACTGTTTGGGTCAGGTTTACAGCCTTCTGTTTTCAGTTATTCAGCATGTTTTCAATGTTTTCCTCTAGAGTTCTTAACTCATCTTTTATCTTTTTCTTAATTTCAACCAGCTTCTTTTGTAGTCTTTGTGGCCAGGTTATTTTTTTCCCCTCTTCTCTCTAAGGTTTTCCTTGTAGGTTTGTAGCTATTTTTTTCCTTTGGGTGATTTTCTTGGGCATTTCTTGATCTTACTTCTGCAATGTGTTTAGTGTTTTCTTTAATTTACTTCTCTCTTCAGCCTCATGTCCTGGTTTGGTATTTTGTGCAGGCTCTGGTTTCTCCCCTTTCCAGACTTTGGGTGGGTTGATCAGACTCTACTTGATCCTTACCTCATTTTCAGAGGATCTCATTGCTGTCTTCCTCAGTGCCTGGGGCTTCCTCACTCTGGAACATCTACTGACTTCTGTGAACTTCTTAACCTGGAACATCCCTCCACTATGCTGGCTCCCTTCTCCTGGCGACTTCTTCTCAGGGTCTCCATTTTGGGGGGAGAGTCCAGGCCAGCAGACCTTCATTACCCTGTCGGCTGTGCTTCTGACTTTTTGGATTTTGCCACCATGCCTTAGCCTGGATCTTCTCTCAGCACCTGGTACCTCCTTGTCCTGGAACCTCCATTTAGGCCTTTTCAAACTGGAGCATCCATCTGCTATGCTGGCCCCCTTTTCCCATTGATGATTTTTTCCTGATTCCTTCATTTTGGAGAGGGTTCCTGGCTACTGCTTTTTCCTCTCTCCTTCTCACCCCAGCATATTCTTTAGAGCACTCTGTGCTTCTAACTTCCTGGGATCCAAGCACTACAGTCTTCTAGTGACCCTGGAACATCCCTGCTTAGAGTGCTAGCAGGCTTCCAGAATATTTACCTGTGCTCATACTGGTTTCTGTGGTGGGGTCCATCTCCAAATGTCACAGGCTTTTGGCTCTCCCCCGTATCTGATCAGTTGCAAAGTTCTGTTGATCATGACTTTGCAATATCTCTGATATAGCCTTGCTTGTCTCCTCTGACATTGCCACCACCCTGGTACAGACCCTCATTACCTTAAGCCAGGACAGTCTGCTGGTTGGTGTCCCTGCTTTGAGTTTCTCCCTACTTCAGTCCATCTTCCACTCAGCTGTCAAACTGATCTTCCTAAAGTGCAGGTCTGGTTGTGTCATCAGTCCTCCCAATTCAATAAACCAGTGGCTCCCCATTTCCTTTAGGATTTGAAACAAAATCCTCTGTTTGGCTTTTGAAGTCTGTTACAACCTAGCCCCCTTTACCTGGGCAGTCTTTTCACACCTCACTCCTTTCCACATGCTACAATCCAGGGACACCATTCTCCTTGCTATTCTTTGCGTGTGATACTCCATCTCCCAACACTGTACATTTTCACTAGCTGTTTCCTGTATCTGAAATTCACTATCTCTTCAATTCTGCCTCTTGGCTTCCTTCAGCTCTCAGCTAAAAACCCTCCTTCTGCAAGAAGCCTTTCCCAATCCCCCTTAATGCTGGTGTCTTCCCCCTGGGATTATCTCTAATTTATCCTGTTTGTATCTTGCTTGGACATAACTGTTTGCATGCTGTCTCCCCCACTAGATTAGGAGCTCCCCCAGAGGAGGGATGGTTTTTGCCTTTCTTTGTATTCCCCAGAGCTAAGTACAATGCCTGACACATAATAAATGCCATTTAATAAATGCTTATTGACGTGGCTTTTTGTGTAGCCCTTGGCTGGATCAAGGCATTTACAGTTGTTTCAATTTAGATTCCTTGATCATTATTAAACCTGGTTCCCTTTCTTAGATCTTTACTGGATTATTTGTGAAAGAGGAGGCCTCCTCTATAACCTTTCCTGTTGCCATTTTCACTGACATCTCCCAGTGCTCTTTTTTGCAATGCACACTGAGTTCTGGGAATGCAAAATGTGCAATGTGATGTCTTCCTTGTTTCCCAACATGCTGCATGAATGCAATAATCCACACTGTAGGCATTTGGACTGTCCTTCAGCACCATAGGGAGATGGGGATGAATGTCCTAGGCCACAGACTACTGAACTCTTAAAGTATTCTTCCTGAACAAAACTTCACTGGATGACTCTCTCCTTTGTTTATCTTTGTATCCTGACCTTCTGCCCCAGAGGAAGTCCAAGCTTCCCTGTCTCTAAAGTTAACCTCTCCATCTGTGCCTCTGATCCCATCACTTCCTGACTCCTGAGGAGCCCAGCTCCCCACAGCTAGCCTCTCCATCTCTTCCTTCAAACGTACAAACATACTTAGGCCCAACCTAGCTTGAAAAGCATTCCTTGGCCCTGTGGTTACCCCTCTTGTTACTTTCTTATTTTTCTACTTTCACTGCCAAACTTCTTAAACATGTGTTCTAAATCTACTGTCCTACATTCCTTCACTACATGTTCCCTCCTAAATTCCCTGTGTTTTCAACCCCAGATTCCAAATTATGCTTTAAAAGTGTCTAAATTATTTGTCATTAGATTAAAAGTATATATATATATATATATATATATATATATATATATATATATATATATGTATATATATATATGTATATATATATGTATATATGTATGTATATATCAGTGAAATAGGCTAGATTTTTTGGGGAGGGAGTGGTCCAGACTTACAATTTCATTGTTTAGGGAACTTCCTATGAGGAACCTCTTTACTTGGTGGTTCCATGATTAGAACTCAGCTTTGAACCTCTGAATACCTGAGCTAGATTCCTGGTCAGGAAAACTGTTGTATTTTGGCATCCGAACTGTGCAGTGGATAGAGTGCTGGGTCTGGAGTCAGGAAGACCTGAGTTCAAATTTGACCTCAGATGCTTACTAGGCTGTAGAACCCTGGACAAGTCACTTAAACTTGGTTTGCCTCAGTGTCATCAATGGTAAAATGAGTATAATAACAGTACCTACTTCGTAGGGTTGTTGTTATCGAATGAGGTGAGCTTTGTAAAAGGCTGAGCACAGTGCCTGGCACATAGCAGGTGCTATGTAATTGCTTATTCCTTCCTTTTCCTGCCCTTCACCAATGCTGATGAAATTGTTTTGTTTACATATATTTAGTGCCCATACTGTTCCTGTACCTACACTTGCACCTGTACTTAAAAATAAAATTTTAGTTCACAGCAAAGATTTCACAAGTGTAAATCCACCTGGTGAGGAAACTACCTTTACCAAAGAAGATCAGTGATCATTCTGCAACTCATATTCAGTCAGTTGTCAGCAAGTATTTATTTATTTTTTTTAAAAAAATATTTATTTAGCATTTTATTTCCCCCAATTACACGCAAAAACAATTTTTGACATTCCTGTTTTAAAATTTTGAGTTCCAAATTCTTTCCCTCTCTCCCTTACCCTTTAATTGAGAAGGCAAGCAATTTGAAATACATTGTACAGCTGCAATCATGCAAAACATATTTCCATGTTAGTTATGTTGTGAAAGAAAACACAGACCAAAAAAACCCAAGAAAAATAAATAAAAGTTTGCTTCAATATGCACTCAGACTCCATCACTCGATAAGTCCTTCAGAATTCTCTTGGATCATTGTATTGCTGAGAATAGTTAAGTCATTCACAATTGCTCATCCTTACAATATTGCTGTTACTGTGTGCAACGTTCTCCTGGTTCTGCTTACTTCACTTTGCTTCAGTTCATATAAGTCTTTCCAGATTTTTCTGAGATCATCCTGCTGTTCATTTCTTATAGCACAATAGTATTCCATCACAATCATACACCACAACTCATTCAGCCATTTCTCAATTGATGGGCATCCCCCCTATGTCCAATTCTTTGCCACCAGAGAAGAGCTGCTATAAATATTTTTGTATACACAAGTCCTTTTCCTTCTTGTTTTTTTTTTTATCTCTTTGGGATACAGATCTAGTAACAGCCTTGCTGGGTCAAAAGGTATGTATGGTTTTATAGCCTTTTAAGCATAGCTCCAAATTACTCTCCAGAACGATCAGATCAGTTCACAACTCCACCAACAGTGTCTCAATTTTCCCACATCCCCTCCAATATTTGTCATTTTTCTTTTCTGTTGTATTAGCCAATCTGATAGGTGTGAGGTGATACCTCAGAATTGTTTTAATTTGCATTTCTCTAATCAATAGTGATTTCAAACATTTGTTTGAAAATGTGAACTATAGATAGCTTTGATTACTTTATCTGAAAACTTCCTGTTCATATCTCTTGACCATTTATCAACTGGAGAATGGCTCTTATGTTTATCAATTTGACTCAGTTCTCTATATATTTGTGAAATGAGGCCTTTATCAGTGACACTTTCAGCAAGTATTTAAGTGTTTGTTATATGCTAGGCACTGTATTAAGTACTGAGGACACAAAGAAAGGAAGGAAACAAGCATTAATTAAGTACCTGATTATGCCAGATACTATGCTAACGTCTTACAAATATCTCATTTGATCCTCACAACAGCCCTGGGACAGAGGTGCTATTATACTCTCATTTTATAGTAGAGGAAACGTAGGCAAATAGTGTTAAGTGACTTACCCAAGGTTACACAGCTGATAAGTGTCTGAGGCCAGATTTCAATTCAGGTGTTCCTGACCCCTGGCCCACTGCTCTACCCACCGTGCTATAATAATAATAATAATAATAATAATAATAATAATAATAATAATAATAATAATAGCTAGATAACAGTACTACTACTACTACTACTAGTACCACCACCACCACTTTAAGGTTTACGAAGTTCTTAATAAATGGTTCATTTTATCCTCACAACAGGAGGTGGGTAATCATCCTCATTTTACAGATGAGTCAGAGAGAGGTTAAATGAGTCGCACAGCTAGTAAGGGTCTGAGGTAGGATTAGAACTCAGATTCCTAACTCCAGGTCTTATTTCTGTCCTCTGTGACATCAGAGGAAGATCTTATATGAAGTCTTTCTGATTGGAAAAAAAAACTCTCCTGTGCTTAACTACCTCTAAAAATAAAATTTATATTTAAAAGGTTGTTCTGCTTTTAGTGGAGTGAGGCTTCTGGCACATTGCTGGAGACCCTAAGCCTGTTCTACATTTGTTATTGTTGTTCAGTCTTTTTTCAGTTGTGTCTGACTCTTTGTGACCCCAATTTGGGATTTTCTTGGCAAAGTTATTGGAGTGGCTTGCCATTTTCTTCTCCAGCTCATTTTACAGATGAGGAAACAGAGGCAAACAGGGTTAAATGACTTGCTCAGGGTCACACAGCTAGTAAGTGTCTGAGGCCAGATTTGAACACAGGAAAATAAGTCTTCCTGATTCCATGCCCATTGCTCTATGGTCTTGACATAGCGTACTGCTCTGATAACCTTCTTGTCAGACGTATTTCATTTCAACAAATTAAGCTGTCTTCATTGCTATTTTCTAGTTATGAGTCCAATCTCTTCAGTCCTCAGTGCTACCTATCCATGAGGCTGTATTTACTTCCTTGGATTAAAATCTCAAGTTAAATTTCTTTATTAACCATACACTGCACTTTGGTATATAGAAATATGAGGTCATAGGTATTGCTCCTGAATTTTGCTTTAGGTTCTTTCTATAACATAGATATGGTTCTCCACAATGTATGACATCAAATTGATCTCAGTATTTTTCTCCCTCTCCCACCATTTTCCATTTAAAGTTTTATTGATCAGCTTTCTTTTAAGGAAAGTTGTGAGAATATTAGGCTTAGAGGATGTTTGTTGCTTATAATTTGATGTGACACTGAAATCTATGAAATAAAAACAAAGTTTTAATGTTTTATATCTGAAGGGGCAGCTAGGTGGCACAGTGGATAGAGCTCTGGCCTTGGAGTCAGGAGGACCTGAGTTCAAATCCAGCTTAAGACACTTGACACTTACTGGCTGTGTGACTCTGGGCAAGTCACTTAACCCTGATTTCCTCACCAAAAAGGGAAAACAAAAAAGTTTTATATCTGAAAGCTCTTTGAGTCACTGGAAGTGAGGTGTGATCTGTATTAGGGATATGATTAGAAGCATTAGAAATAACAACTCAAAAAAAAAAAGAAATAACAACTCATATTTAGTTAGTATCTTCCTCATAAAACCCTTCAGGGTAAGTGGTGCAGCTATTATTATCCCCCTTTTACAGTTGGGGAACTTGACAGTTAAATAATTTGCCAAAAAGCCTCCCAGCTATTAAGTATTCAAGGGATGATTTGAACCTAGTCTTTCTGGCTCCATGTCTGGCATGCCTTCCACTATTGTACCTCTCAGAGAATCATATAGTTAAGACTTGTTTTTATTACTGACTTTTTGGGAATCCCCAAACACTTAATTTTTTTCAATGATATGCATAGAAGCCAGATAAAATTATTACAAATGTCATTATGTGGTGCCAAATTAGAGAATTTATAGCTCAGAGAGATGTGGTGATTTATACATGGCATAATAGTGAAGAAACCAAAATATGGTTTCTCATGTGTTAATCACCAATTTACCTTGTAAAGAAAGCCAGTCTTCCATCTTATGACTTCCTGAAAGTTTCCTCATCTGTTCTCACCTTTCTTGGCCCTCTTTGCAGTGCTATCCTCCTTCTTGAAATTCTTTCCTACCTTGGCTTTCTTGACATTATCCTGGGGTAAGAGTTAGGTTGAGAAACTTTGATTCTGCTGAGCAGGGAGCACAGACTCAGAGAAGAAAGGGCACAGTTATACTCTGTTGCCCAGCTTCTTGGGAGGGGAGGAGGGCGGAAAAAAGGGAGGGAAGATGGGATTTCTCCATGGGCACAGGTGAGAGCAGTGGACTTCCAAGGAGCTAGGGAACTTATATCAGAGCAGTGAAGTTATGTGTATAACCCAACAGAAATGAGGTTTTATGGCAACCAGTGCCTTCTTTATTGCCTATGAGAACTAAGTGAAATAATCTTTAGATACCAGTTAAGTCTCAGTTTTGTGTCTGGATATTTGAATGGGTTGAATCAACTCATTCAAATATCCAGATACAAAACTGAGACTTACTGGTATCTAAAGGTCACTTTACTCAGTTGAAGGTTGGGTTGAAGGACCCCATTTCCATTTTAAGCAGTAACACAGCAGTGACATGTTTCTCTCCTGCTAGTCCAGGCTTTAAGGGACCCAGGACATCCTGTGCACACATTCTCAAGAGGAGATTTTGTTGGACCCCTTTTTGCTATTGTTGTAAACATCTCTCATATTTTGAAACTGGTGTCTCTATGTCTCAGAAATATTCTGTCTTCTAGATATGGCATTAGCCTTGCCTCCTCTAGGTCTTTACAGTTCTGCAGATGTCTCCCCAGTTTGGCTGCTGCAGCTTTGACTGCCTTTCAGAGGCTGCCTGTTTGCCCCTAGAGGTGTTCTTTCTTTATAGACTGGATTACATAGCACAGCCAACTCACTGTAAACTGCTACCGTCTTTTCTTGGGGCAGGCTGATAGGACTTAGAATGACCTCAGAACTCAAAGATCCTTCCATAGTAGGAAATGTTTTATCTGACTCTAGGTGACAGGGGAGAACCCTGAAGACATCTAGTACAGAATAACTCCCTTTGGGTCATTTCGTATGTATTTCCACTTTTTACTACTGTGGTAAAGGGAATGAGAGGGCAGGAAGGAAGAGAAATTTCTATAGTGCTCTAATGTTTTCAAAGTGTTTTCTTCACAAAAAAGCCTAAGTTAGGTAGAAAACTAATTTTATCCCATTTTATAGATGAAGAATCTGAGGCCCAGAGGGGTTAACTGAATTAGCTGGGGTCGCATAGCTAGGAAGCAGAGAAGCTAATCCAGATGTCTTGCCTCCAGTGCTCTCTTTGCCTCTCTACCACATTTCCTCTATTGGAGAGAATTAGAAGGCTTTGCCACCTCTCATAGCAGAGTAGCTCTGTAAACACCTCTCTGACCTCCTTTCCCCCCTACCCTCCGCAACAGAGGCTGCGGAACTCTTTATGCAGCTATTTCTTAGGGCAGGCTAAAATTCTTCTTTAAACTGGGGATTGAATTATAGGAAGAAAGAGCCAGAGAGATTCTTCTTTGAATCATCCCATTTAGGATACATCATACTTGTTAGGATCCTGCCAAAGTGCAGCAGTGAAATCAAAGTTAATGGATAGCAGCCAAGACTCATGTAAGAGTTCCAAAAGAATTCCCTGTGATAAGCAAGTCCAAGGCCAATGATTTCGAAACAGGAGATCGTAGTGAGAGTACCTACATAGTGGGGGAAATGATGGGAAAATTAAATAGAAGGAAGCAGTTAGAAACATAAAACAAACAAGAGCTGAGGTTGAACAGAGTACCTAAGGCAACAGACCAAGCTTTACAGCATAAATGAAGGCAGAAAGCCCAGGAATCAAAACTAAGAGAAAGCTGGATGGAAAGGCACCAAGCTAAGTCATTGTGGAAAGAAGTTGTTGCTGAATGCTATGGGATCCCATAGAATTGTAGAACTTGAGAATTAAAAGGACCACAGAAGTCATCTAGTCCAACCTGGACTTAAGAAACAATCCTTTCTATAATATTCTTGACAAATGTTCAGTGCCTAGAGGACCAGACCTGGAGTCAAGAAAATTTGAGCTCATATCCAGCCTCAGACACTTACTAGCTATATAACCCTGGGCTAATCACTTAACCCCTGTCTGCCTCAGTCTCCTCATCTGTAAAATGGGGCTAATAATACCATCTACCCCCCAAAGCTGTTGTGAGGAACAAATGAGATAAAATTTGTAAAGCACATTGCAAACCTTAAAGTGCTGTATAAATGCTGATTGTCGTTGTTGTTGTTATTATTAATCATCTAGTCTTCACTTGAAGACTTTAAGTGATAGGGTGATCAACAAATAAAACTCCTGAGAGAACCAGTCCATGGGAAGCTGGAGTCCTGTGGTCATTTCATAGTCTGCCAGTAGTGTCGTGCTATGCTGGCAAATAGACAGGGCTCCCAATCATTCTTTCTCACTCTTCACTCTTTTGTGGGCAGGCTACTGTTTTCCTTCTGTATGTCTTTGTCTTCAGCCACTCTTTCAGCTCTTCTCCTTGGGAATAAATTTTCTACTCCAATTTCAGCCCAGCTAGCTGTAGCAGCCACTAATACTAATTGCATAGAACAATGGTGTCAAACTCAAATAGGAACAAAATTTACTCAGCCACACATAAGGATCCCTGCAAAATATTCACTCAGAAAACCACATATTAACATTATCTAAGTTTTATTTGTACTTTTATTTATTTTGTTAAATATTTCCTGATTATCTTTTAGTCTAATTCAAACTGCAGTCAGGAGTGTTTGGGGCTCTTCATGCAGCCAGCCAGTATGTTTGACATTTCTGGCTTCAAGGAGCCCCTGTGTAATAATATCTTGGCCCTGGAGGACTTGTCAGAGTGAATCATTAATTCTCTTCTATAGCTCTGAACACCCAGCCAGAAACCACACTGGCAAAATATCTGTTTTAAATCTCTCTCTTCTCACTCTTAGGATGCTACCCAACAACCTCTTTTCAATTGTGTTTCCAGAATAATATACACATATTTTCAATGCCAACAGGGGCAAAGTAAATGTTTAAACAAAAGGTAAACAAACTTTTCAGAAATACGTGAGCTCCCTCTCAGCTTCCTCAAATATTAGACCAAGACATAAATTTGTCTTCTCAAGAGGGCAAGGAAAAGGGGAAGGAGGAAGAAAAGAAAAAGCAGACTCTCTCTGCATCCCAAATGGATCTTTTTCCTTGATATACCTCATGTATCTAATTATGTAGATTAAATCTTGTGCTGATGATCTCATCATAGCTGCCTCCCAAGTACTCTCACCTTCTTGGCTTTATTCCTTCCTACTATAAGGTGGGGAGGGTTAGCTGATGAGCCATATTAGCCTCCTCTGCCAATCTCATTGGCACGACCAAAGTCCTAGGAGATTGAGGAACAGAATACTATGATATTTCTACCACACCGGTGGCAGTAGAAATCAGTACAGAATCACAGGGCTCCAGAGTTGGAAGGGACATCAGAATCTTCCTAATCCAAACCATACCTGAAAATGAATCCCTTCCACAACACATTTGAGAAGACGTAATCCAGCCTTTGCTCAAAGACCTCCAGTAAGGAGAACTCTATTAGTTCCTAAGATAGCACATTCTACTTCTGCGTAATTCTAATCAAGAAGTTTTTTCTTATATCAAACCTAAATTTGCCATATAGACTTCCACTTTTTGTCCTATAGTGGTGTGTGAAATAACTGAGACAAAGTGAAATGATTAAACTTACTCACATACATGAAATCTTAACTTCTGCCATCTTAACAATTTTTAATGTGCACTATATTTTCCTTTTTGCAGCAATCACATATTTTACACAATTCACCATTGAAGCACCAACATTTGACATTCTTAATTCTTCATTGAAACTTTACTTTCATCACATTGTATAGTAAAACATAACTTTTTCAAACTCTAGCTTTTAGTGTGGTTGAGTGGGATGGAATTTCATCAAAATACCCCCAATCAATTGATTTCACCCTCCAGCCCAGAAGACCAGGGGCCGGATAACAGAGTAACACAGTTTCAAGACCTTAAATGAAGTGCAAAGTTATGTCTAGTCACTAGTGTCTAAACGCTATTAATATTTTAGAAGGTATGAAGGAAATCTTTAGTCAGACTTGATGGAATAAAAGGACAGCCAACCATTATACCTTTATTAAGATGTTCCTCAATCAAAATCTGGAACTTGAGGGCAGCTAGCCCTTTGCTGATCAAGAATCCATGGGAGCCAGTGAAACCTGGTTCAGCCCCAGTCCAGACCCCACGATACATGTATGTTGGTGTAATGTCTAACTGACTGAGAAACTGGGCATTGTTTCCTTTCCCTTCCCTCCACCCTCCATTCTCCCTGTCCCTTTTTATGCTGTGTCACTGTAAGAGGAAAGTTTCCTGGCTCTTTGATCCTCCTTGGCAATTAAAATATAGCTTTGAATAGCTCTTGGTCTTTGACTAGTGCTTACTCCACTGCATGTCTTAGCCACTGACTATGTGCTGTTTGTAGAATTGTGAAACAATGGTGAATTCACTCTGATATAAGTCCCCATTGGCAGTTATTCTATCCTTATGAGTAGCAAGAAATCTTTGCTAACCAATATCCCTGTGTGGCATCACTCTTCAAGAACAACTCCTTCCCTTTTGCACCACAATCCATCACTCCTGGCAGCCCTTTAAAACAATGAGCCACATTCTTTAGAAAGTCAGTTGAGAGTTAAAGCAGGATGCATCTTTGAGGAGCGTGACTTCTGGAAGCAGAGAAGGAAGCCATCTTCTGAGAAGGAATTGTAATTTGCCTCTTGCAGTGGAAGGATTTCTCTTCTCCCATCCCTTCCCTAAGCCATGGTATTTTGCAACAGAAGTACTCACCCAATAGAAGTTGCCGCACTTAGTGAGGAGAAGGTCCAGAGAGTCAAAGAATCAATGTAGGAGACTACTTTGAGGAATATGACCTCTGATGGTTGAGAAGAAAGTCAATGAAGGAAGAAGAACCCATTCCTTGAGAGAGACTGTCTCCTATTTGATTGTAGGTAAGGTATTTTTTTTCTTTCTTTTCTTCTTCTGATTGGCAGCATCATCTTGCAGCAAAGCCAACAGGAGACACCACAACCAGCAGTGAGCAATCCTAGTGAATCAAGGTATGAGAGAGCTTTATGAGTTGAGAGAGAGAGAGAGAGAGAGAGAGAGAGAGAGAGAGAGAGTTAACCCCGGCCGTTATGATCAAGTTCTGGAAAGAAACGGGCCTATGGAACGCAGGTGGGGTACCTGCACAGCAGAGATGATACATTTGCTGGGAGCAGCATAAGGATTTATAGGAAGTTTAAGTTGGTTGGGCCATGTGGGCCTCTGTATTAGTGAACTCCACTTCTGTACCAACTATTTCCACTAACATGGCATATATATATATATATATATATATAGATAGATAGATAGATATAGAGATAGAGATAGAGATAGAGATATATAGATATAGATATAGATATAGATATAGATATAGATATAGATATAGATATAGATATATAGATATATAGATATATGGAAAAGTACTCCCCAGGTTTATAGGTATAATTGGTTCTCATGTTCCTATCTTGGGTACTTACTTACTTGTGTGACCTTGGATAAGTCCATACCTGGACCCAAGTTGCTTCATCTGCAAAATGAGATGGCTCATGAAACAAGATGTTCTGAGTTCTCTTTCAGTTCTAAATCTATGATTGCATGATTTTTGTTTTGAGCAATTGTATTGACTGGCTGACTATTAGAGAGGTAACATGCTGGTGGGAGGCTTGTGAGCTATAACTCTGTTGTCCCACAGAGTACCTTGCACCTGAGGATAGTCCCCTCGAACTCTGGGTACTGAACCTGTGATCATAGGTGGGAGTTAAGCCCTATGGGGAGCTTTATGTTAGATTCAGCCCAATATTCTAGTCCTCACTTTATTATTCAGTGTCTAACTATCCCTCCCATATTTGTGTCACCTGCAAATTTCATAATCATACCGTATATGTCTTTAGCCATGTCAGGGATAAATGTTAAACAGCATAAGGCCAAGCAAAAATATTAGCTGTACTCCACCAGAAATCTCCTTTAAACTTATCATTGAAAATGTCTGTATTAATTCTAAATCCATAATCTAGTTTGTATCACTCCGACTTCTCCACAAGCATAGAATAAAACATGTCATCAAATGCTCTGGAAAATTTATAGCATATACCCTATGGGTAGCTAAATGATACAATCCAGAGAGTGCTGAGGATAGAGTCAGGAAAACCTGAGTTCAAATCTGACCTCAGACATTTACTAGATATGTGACCCTAGGCAAGCCACCTAATAATTGTCTATCTCAGTTTCCCCAATAATGGGGAATACTAATAGCACCTACCTTCCTAGGTTGTTGTGAGAAATAAATGAGAAAATATTTGTCAAATGCTTAGTATGGTGTCCAGGACATACTAGATGCTAAATAAATGTTTGTTTCCTTCCTACATGGTGAACCTCTCCTTCCTCCCCAACCCCCCATTTAAAAAAAAAAAAGGAAACAAAGTCAGTCTGGCATGACCTATCCTTTTTTTTTAAAACAAATTTTTATTGATGACTACTGTTTCTTACATTATAATCATCCCAAATAGTCTTCCTTCCCATAGAGCCACTCCATATAACAAATAGTGTTTTTTGAGAGAAAAAAAAAACCTAGTATAGTGGATTGACATATTGAAAAAGTCATGAAATATATACTACCTCTGTATCTCTCACCTCCATTAAGGTATGTCTTCTCATATATCTTTGAGCGCTGCTTGATCTTTAAAATTTTGTTGCAACTTTTGATTTTTTGATGTCATTGTTCTTTTCATTTACATTGTTGCAGTCACTGCATAGGTTGTTTCCTTGGCTCTGCTTACTTCACTCTGCATTAATTCAATAGATCTTTCCATGCTTCTTTATATTCATATACATATATCATTTCTTATAGCCCAGGAGTGATTAAATTACATTCATGTGCCACAATTTGTTTGGCCATTCCCCAGTTGATAGGTATCTACTTTGTTTCCATTGCTATCACAAAAATTGTTGCTAAAAACATTTTTGTGTATACAGGTACTTTCTTCTTATTAATGGCTTCTTTTGGGGTAAAAATCTAGTAATTGAGTCTCTGGTTCAAAGGGTATGGATATTTTAGTAACTTTATTTACATAGTCCCAACTTGCTTTGGAAAATGGTTGTGCCATTTGACAGTTCCACCAACAATGTATTAGTGTAACTATCATTACACAATCCCTACAACATTGAGTATTGCCATTATGGGGGTCTTTTTTTTTTTTCAATTTCATGGTGTGAGATAAAACCTCGGGTTGTTTTGATTTATATTTCTCTTATTATTAGTGATTTAAGAGCATTCTTCAACATGGTTGTGAATATTTGTCAATTTTTTTTGTTCATGTTTTTTTTTACCATTTATCTATTGAGGAATGGCTATTAGTTTTATATGTTTATCAATTGTTTATACATTTTGAATACCAAACCTCTATCAGAGAAATTTGATACAGATTTTTTCCCCATTTGAACACTTCCCTTCTTATCCCAGGTATGTTAATTTTGTTTGTGAAAAAGCTTTTCAGTTTCATGTGATCAAAATTACCTATTTTATCTTTTGTAATTGCCCCTGCTTCTTGTTTGGTTGCATGACCTGCTCTTGAAGAACCCATGCTATTATTTTGTGATCATACTTACCTATTCTAACCATTCACTAATAATCTGTTTGGGAATTGTGGTGAGAATACATTTTTCTATATGATCCTTTGATGTTTCTTAAACTGGATGATTCTTTGATGTATCCTAAGCTTTATCTTATTACTCCGGGCCCAACCTACAACTTTGACTTATAACACAATTTTAATGTAATTTGGTGTGAAAACATACTAGATGGTTTGCTGTCTCCCCACCCCCTTACCACAGCCTCCATGCTTTGGCCTCCCTGACTGTGTGCTTTGGTAAGTTAACACCCTTGCAAAACATGAGTCTGCCAAGGTGACTCTAAAGGTAGGGTGTTTATTGCTCTGTATCTGAGATAAGGCCTAGAGTCACTCAGAAATGCCTCATCCTCCTTTAAGGTCAAGGAGAAACACCCTTCTCCCACAACTGAGGAGGAATGTCCTACTCCTACCTAAATGGTCAAGGAGGGGATTGTCCTAGAAAGAAATCCCAACCCCACTGAAACCCTAGGTAGCAGAACAATCACTGACAGTTTCTAGACTGCTTAATCCTCTCTCAATCCTGGTTGATCTTCAGAGACCTTCCTCCCAGGGATCATCTAAACTCCTGTGTGGGACTCCTCTGGGTGCTGCCCTTCTTCCTCTCCTTCATACCCCCTCCTTTCCTATCCCCGATTAGGTTTGACTGTTGCTATATTGCCTGATTCTGGAACCCACCAAATGTCAGTGTTAGTAAGTGTCTCAGTGTTGCCAGTAGAGCCTCTTACAATGTTCCTTCTTGGCAGAATCCAATCAAACCAAACAGATGACAACAGGTCCAGCCAGGGCCATGGATACCCTGCCTTAGTCCATGAACTGATGACCAGAGTTGTGACTAAGTTCCTTGGCAGACTTTCTTCTACTTTCTGTCCTTTCTGTAGAGAGCAAGAGTCAGGTCACTGAACCACATGCTCCAATGATAGGAACCTCTGCATCTCCTCGCCCTAGCTCATGACCATTGTTCTGAACAGGGATCACTTAACCAGGCAGTCACTCTGATATCCTGTTGAGCATGACACTGTGATCAAGACTCCAATGCTTGGCTGGGGTACCTTGAGATTTAACAGGAGGACTTCTGCCATTCCACTGTAATCTATAAATTGCTAACCAAGTCTGGGACTAGGATCCTCAGCAGCTACATGGTATCCTGACAAACACGGCACTATGATTCAAATGCAAGGGCTGAAGTTCTCAATCTCATGACATAGGGAACTCTTCTCCCCCCTTAGATCTCAGAGTGCTGATCAAGGCTATGACTAAGGCCTTTGGCCACTAGCACCTTTAGAAGTAGAACTTTATGTCTTTGGGGCCCGAGAGGTGGAGTCAATATGGCAGATTAGGGGCAGCTACCCAGCTGAACTCTCCCAACATTCCCCTCTAAACAACTTTAAAATAAGACCTCAAATTTTGGAGTGGCAGAGCCAACAAAAAGGCAGGGAGAGATATGTCTCTGGTCTAAGAAAACTTAAGAGGTAGGCAGTAACATTGGAGTGGAGGGCTGGTGAAGGTCTGTCTGGAGCCTATCCACATGCAGCTTTGGGAGTTCTCAGCCCAGAGATGGTAAGGATCTAAATTACCCACCCAAGCCCCTATAGAACACAATGGGCTAGAGTTTCACCTTAGATTAATTTCCTCATAATATTGAGTGGGGTAGTAATACCTAGACTGAGGAGAAAGTTAATCCTATCTACTATCATCAGTCCTGTCTTTCAGAAGCTGACCCTTGAAATGAGGACTTAAGAAAAAATGGGGGAATCTCTGGATCTCCCAACCAAATAATTGGCTATTAATAATAATTTCTCTCAAAACTTTGTCCGTTTTATAAAAATAAGAGCCATTCCCCAACTCATAATGGCCAAAGGATATGAGTATTTTCTGATTTCAGAAGAAGAAATCAAAGCTATCTATAGTCATGAAAAATGCTCTGTATCACTATTGCTTAAAGAAATGCAAATTAAAATAACTTTGAGGAACCAGAAATGACAAACGCTAGAGGGAATGAGGAAAAAAATAGGTATGCTAATGAACTGTTGATGGAATTATGAACTGGTCTAACCATTCTGGAGAATAATTTGGAACTATACCTGAAGGGCTATAAAACTGTGCATACCCCTGGACCAGCAAAATCACTACTAGGCTTCTATCCCAAAAAGATCAAAGAAAAAGGAAAAGGACCTATATGTACATAAATATTAAAGCAGTTCTTTTTGTGGTGGCAAAGAATTAAAAATTGAGGGGATGCTCATCAATTGCAGAATGGCTGAACAAGTTATGGCATATGATTTTGATGGAGTACATAGAATGCCAAAGACATATAAACACATCAACACGTAAAGAAAATGCATAAAGCACTGAGAGCAGATCTTAAGTTCTAATACCCTACTATTCCAGTGAAGTCCCTCTCTTCCAGTGTCCTACATGGCCTCTCCTAAACTCATAGTACTGCCTTGTGGTTTGGACTTTTCATTCCCCTCCCCCCCATAAGGCAAACACACTTGTATGTTCCAAATAATACAGTATCAGCCATCTGTTCTTTCTCATGGTGAGAGTCCTTTACTGCTCTTCTAATTCTAGAGGGGATGTGGGCAAGTTTCTTTTTCATTAAAAAGGTATGCTGCTCAGGAACTCCTTTCTCTGGAAGCCCAAATCTCTGAATTTTTGAATTTGGGGTTACTCTTGAGGCATACCTACAGGCAGAAATCCCCTTTCTCTAGGTACAATGCTAGATTCTGCCATTATCCTGCTCAGGAAACTCCCCTGACACCATATTCACTCCTCTACCCACCTTAATAGACAACTGGGGTTAAGGAAAGACATTGACCATGAATTCCTCTCTTGGGTCACATGGATGAACCCTTGCACTTTCTTATAGCAATGGACCATGCTTTTCACTTGAAGGAAGAACAACAAAGACAGCTCTCCACCAAGTTGGAAGATGATGACATCTTTTTTTTTTTTTGACATCACATGGAAAACCCTCCAAATGATTTAGTTAGATGACAGAAGATTGGTTTCTTTCTTTCTCCTTCCTTTCTTTTTTCCTGCCTTCTTTCTTTTCCTTCCTTCCTTCTTTTCCTTCCTTCCTTTCCTTCCTTCCTTCCTTCCTTCCTTCCTTTTTTCCTTCTTCCTTCCTTCCTTCCTTCCTTCCTTCTTTCTTCTTCTTCTTCTTTCTTCCTTCTTTCTCCTTCTTCCTTTCTTCTTCTTCTTTCTTTCTTTCTTTTTTCTTTCTTTCTTTCTTTCTTTCTTTCTCTTTCTTTCTTTCTTTCTTCCTTCCTTCCTTCTTTCTTTCTTCCTTTCTTTCTTTCCTTTTCTTTCTTTTGATAGAGACTTGGATTACTGAGCACATTTGACAGCTGTAGTTCATGGCTGCTTAGCTTCTAGATGAATCTAAAAAGGGAACAGTGTGCTCCAATAAGCAAACATTTGTGAGTGAGAGGTGAAATATGTCAAGGTTTACTTCACAAGGACTCTTAGGCAATTGCCATGGCACTAAAGCTAGTATTACTTAAACTGAGTTACTACTCAGACTGTTCAGAGCTTGAGGAAAAGGGTGGCTTCATGCTGTATTTTTCAGTGCAATTTTCTTTTCATTTTAGGATGCTAAATCCATATATTGATGGTGCTGGGGCTTTGGTTTAATTCTAGCTTGTCAGAATTAGGAACTAGCCAAAGGGCTTGGCCAGTGCTATTAAGGGAGGACTGTAAGCATAGTTGGAGAGGAAGAATGAAATCAGATGACTTTTCTCCTTTGGCCTCTGATATTAATATTCCACTGTTATATAGGGATTGCCAGATGGTTACTGTTAGCAGTAGCTTTAGAATTCAACTTAATTAATATTCAGGACAGATGAAACTGTGGAATAGGCCAAGTTTATGGCCAGCCCTTCCAATGCCCTTTAACGGTCACCCTTTCTTACTTCAATTTTTCTTCCAGGTGCTAAGTACCATTAGGTACAGTTTAATCTTGTGCCTCTTTCAATAGATATCTCTTTAACCACTAATACTATGTTGGTACTCACTCCTTGATAGTGACCATATTCCTGTGCCTGATACATCCCATTGATTTGGAACTCACTACTGCCAACATGCAAGCCTTATTTCTTTCCCTCAGTTCCTTTATACCTATCCCACTCAATCTTCCTTGTTGTTCAGTAATTTTTAATTATGTCTCACTCTTTGTGAGCCCATTGGGGTTTTCCTGGCAAAGATACTGGAGGGGTTTGCCATCTCCTTCTCCAGCTCATAGGAAACTGAGGCAAACAGGGTTAAGTTTCTTGCCCAGAGTCACATAGCTAATAATACCTACAGGCAGAAATCCCCTTTCTCTAGGTGCAATGCTAGATTCTGCCATCATCCTGCTTAGGAAACTCCTTTGACACCATACTCACTCCTCTACCCCACCTTAATAGACAACTGGGGTTAAGGAAAGACATTGTTGATGAATTCCTCTCTTGGGTCACATGGATGAGCCCTTGCACTTTACTTATAGCAAGGCTGGATTAGAATTTAGGTCTTCCTGACTCCAGGTCCAGCACTCTATCCATTGTACCACCCAGCTCAACTTTCCCCCTACCCCTAAATGTCCCTCTCCAGATCTGCCCACCTGTTTCACTATGTTCTCTGGTATGCCTGTTCCGTAATGAGTAAACTTCTTTCCATTTTAAACCTATTCCTCTCTCATTCCTTCTATATTTAGGCCCTAGTTGAGGCATAAACCCTCTAACTGATGCCACTTTCCTTGATACTCTTTCCAATTCTGCCTTCATTTTCTATAATTTCCTCCTAACTCACAGAGTGAAATTTTTTTTTTATTATAGTCAGAATACTCCTTACCCCTTCCCCATTACTACTTTAAGACTCTCACTCATCCTTGGTTAACAAAGCCCTCCTCCTTTTATGTTCATGATATCCAAATTTGTCACAAATTCAGATCCTACTGACTATTATCTACTAACCTCCAGGATGTTTTCCTTCCTTCTTCTCTTCCTTAATGAGTTCATGGTCATCCTTGACTCCCCATCTCCTGATGTCATGGCAGAGACTTAAACATGCATATTGATACTCCCTCACTCTAACTTCCCAATTCCTCAACCTACTCAATTCCTTCATGACCTACTTCTCCACTCTATCTCAACTACTTGCAGAGATGTCCATGCCCTTCATGTTGTCATTACCCACAGCTGTTCCATTTTTTTATTCACGGACTTTGAGATCCCCTTTTTTGGTCATAATCTTTCATTAGTCCATCTTTCCTTATGCCTTATGATCTCTAACCCTGTTCTTTGCCCTCATCATTTTTTTCACTAGTTTTAAGAAGTACAGAGAACTAGGAAGACCCCAGGTGTCTTCTGATGTATAAATCAATACTTGTTTCACTACTCTCTCTGCTTCCTGTCAGGAGTGTGATTCTTATATGAAGAAGTTAAGACCACTTCTCTTATCACTCCCAAAATATTGCTTTCTCTGACTATTCTTCACTTGTATCACCAGATGATCACTTATCTTCAGTGGTACATTTATGTTGTGTAACAATTGAATTTCCCAATGGTGAAAGCATCGTGGGTATTTCCCAATCTTATTCCTTTATCTTGCTCAAGACCCCATGAGATAACATTTAGTTTTAGTTTACTTTCAGTGCATGGGGGAATATTTTACTTTACAACCCCTGTATACTCATACTTTGCCTTGGTTACCTTGGGAGATGTGTGGGCAGAATATAGTAATATTATGGTATGTGCAGGTTGGGGCAGGATATCTGTGGAATTTACTAATTTCAACATTAGTATGCTTCTTTTGACTTTTAATCCTCTAATAAATCTGGTTATTGCTTTTTCCTTCATTCTTTGGATATACGATAAAATCTAACTAGTTCATTCTAAATCTCTGTTTTGTCTGAATTAGTGAAAAGTACTAACATTTTTGGAAAAATGCAGGTTTATTTTTTTTTAATTAGAAAGAAGCTAACATTGCTACTTGGCCTCTTAAGGCTAAGACCATGTGTGATATTCAAAGAGAACCTACTTCAATGGATCAATAATAAGGAACGCTAACAACAACAATTCTATATGTATAATTGATGCATCTAATACTTTAGAGAATTCTTGAAAACCATATTTCTTTTGAATAGTTTATTTTTCCTGCTACCTTGAAAGAAGGCATAGTGTTATGCAAAGGAATTTCTCTGCCAAAGGTAAGTATGAGGCATGGGGGATGGAAAAGAAGTGGAGAATCTTCCCTGGAGTGCAGTACCAAGGGTAGAGAAATCATACCCTGGGTAACTTCAAGTTTATATGCTACTGGAGAGACAGGAGGTGAAGTAGAATGGGGATCAAGGTGAGACTGCAGGGGAGGGGCAGCATAAACAGGATGAAGTTGCCATCTCTTGTGGTGAGGTTGGGTGGGGAGGAACTCACATGAAGAGCAGATAACAGGAATAGGAATCCTTTATTCCATGAGATGATGCTATTTGATTAGACTGGTAAAGATGAAAAAAATAAAAATAAAAACATCTGAAGGAGTATGGGAACACAAGCACACCAAAGCAGTGTTAGTAGAATTATCAACTTTTTCCATAAAATAATTTTGAATTATACCAAAAGAGTCACTAAATTATACATACCTTTTGACTCAATCTCAACTAGGTATATTCCTCAAGGAAAAGAAAGACAAAGGGTAAGGTATTACATATAAATCCAGATCTTTTTAGCAGTACTTTCTGGAGTAGCAAAGAACTGGAAGGAAGCTATATGCTCATCAACTGGGCAATGGCAGAACAAATGGTGATATCTGAACATAAATGGCATATTACTGTACTTTAAGAAGTAATATGAAGAATTCAGAGTATTGAGAAGACTTGTATGCAGAGCATGTAGAAAAAACATACCAGCTCTGGAGTAAGAGGGCATAGATTTTGCTTCCTGCAGCTTTGACATTGGTTAAGTCACTTGACGTTCCTTGGCCTTAGCGTCTTAATCTGTAAAATGAAGGGATTGTACTATATGGCCTTTGATGTCTCTTCTACAATCAGGAGAATAATTTACAAGATGACTACATTAATATAAAGGGGGAAAAAGTAGAAAACCTTCAAAAGCAATTACTGAACAATAGAGAATTTTTGGACCAATTTGGGTGCTACGGTGATGTGTACCAACATTTTTGAAGTAGCAATAGCAAAGTATTGAAGAGTTATTGGACATGAAGAGGAGGTGTACCCACAAGAAAAGAGGAATGAATCAGAAAGCTAATGATAGAGGAATATAAAGAAAAAATGCTGACACCCAAAAGTTTTCAAAAGGAAGAAAACTCACTAAAATCCCAAAGCACAAGTGGGCGTATCAACAGAAATGTTCATAATATTAAAAGGAAGGATGAGCACTAAGTACTCAAAGAAATTACAAAGCTCTTGATGAATATTAAAGGACTAAGGAGTGTAAACCAATATCTGATGAAACATAGAATCCTGTGGAATCCTAGTATGGCATGGAGAAACAACAAGAAATTATAGAATGTTAAAAGAAAAAATTAAGTCCATAGGAGAAGAAATTATGAATGAATGTCAGATTTTATTCCTCTCAATGGAGAAATAAATTTACAAATTAGAAAAATTGAAAGCATAGTGGAAAGTTTCTCCAAAGAAATAAACATTGAATAGATTTGAAATACATAATTACTGAAGTATTGAAAAACCTGGCAGAAGAGGAATAAAAGAACAACAACAATCTTAAAGGACCAAATGATCTTTATAAAAGTCAAAGCCATTGACCTCGAAGGCAGAATATTCAGAGACAGCTTAAAAAATCACAAGTCTTCCAGGAGAACATACCAAGTCAAAAAGCTTGAACATTAGGATGCAGGAAATAATACAAGAAAGATGGCAAGAACTTCTGAAAATAGAAAACAAAGCATCAACCAAAAGAAAACACAAATGTGTTTCTGGTAAGTCTTTATTTTTCCTGTACTTCTTTACCCCTTCACCCCCTGCTTTATAAAAAAAAAAAAAAGAAAAAAAAGAAGATGGGGGAGATAAAAGGAATGGTAAAAACATGATTAAGATATAATCGAAATTCTCTGATCCCACTCCTATAAATGATTTCTTTCCTTTGACTTGGGAGCTCTGGATTTTGACTATGATATAGTTGAGTGTTTTCAATTTTGGGTTTTTTTTTTCTTCTTCAGGAATTGACTAGTGACTCTTTCTATTTTTACTTTGCTCTCTGGTACCAATAGATCTAGACTGTTTCCTTTCGTGATTTCTTGAAATATAGTATTCATGTTTTTGTTTGGTCATAATTTCAGGGAATCCAATGATGCCTAAATTGTCTGTCCTTGATCTAGTTTCTAGATAAGTTGTTTTTGATGGTAAATCCTTTATGTGTGCTAATTTTTCAGCCTTTTGATTTTGTTCTAATATTTTATGTGGTCTTAAAGATCTGCATTGTACTTTATCACTCTATTTTTTAGGGAGTTCACTAATAAGTAAGGTTTCCTACCTTCTATTTTAAGCCACTTATTTTTTCAATTTTTTTTATTCAAGAGCTCTAACCTCATTTAAAAAATCTCTTTCTTTCTTCTATGTGCTGTTATAGTCCTTGAGGCTGTCATTCTTTTCTCTAAGCATGTATGTGGAATTATTCTTTTCTTCTGGGCTTATTTTGTAAGCTTCTCTTACCCTAAAGTATTTCTTCATTGTATTTGGACTTTTCTTCTGTTTCCTCATATCTCTGGCCTCCTTTTGTAGATTAAGTCTTTGTAGCCAGGCTCTACTCATTCCCACACTTTTGTCTAAGTTAGGAAGGCCCCTTGATCCTTTCCCCTCTGTAACCTAAATGCCACTGCTATTGCAGTTCTGGATGGGGTAACTGGGACTAGGGCCCATCCTCCACCATAATCTCTAGCTTTGGTTTCCTGGTGGCCCAACACAAACCTCAGCCCCATCTCTTTCTCTATCTCTTTGCACAATTCCCAACCTTGTATTGTCTCCATACTTCACTATGGCTCGATAAGTTCTGAATATCAAAGTATTTTTGGTCTCAGTCCTCCTAAGAAAGCCTCCTTTCCCTTGTGTGTGGGCCTCCTGGGTGCCATGCTGATCCTGTATTTAGCTGTGACCACAAGAGGATCACTGGTAACAAGTTTTCTTAGGGGCCCCAATTCTGGCTCCTCTGTTATCCCTGTCACCTTATGTAGCTCTGAGAGGAGGGCTGCAGTCAATGCTTTTGGAAGGCCCTGGGGGTTAGCTCCCTTAATATTGTGCTGTCCCCATGTATTGCTGTGACTCTGATAACAGTTCTTACTTCAGGTGTATTGGTGTGCCTTAGGTCCTATCTCCCTGAACTTTTAAGAGGCACTTTGTGCAATCTTTTGCTGCTCCAACAAGCCAGAGATCATTTCCTGGAGATTACACTAGATCCTATCTTCTCTGGCAACATCTTTCTCTGAGGACCTATAGGCTTCTGGACATGTTAAGCCATCTGCGATTAGGTGTACTGATGTTTCTTTTTGGTCTTTCTTGATTACTGTTCCATTTCTCATCCTTTTAGATCTTTGCTGAGGTTTTGGGGAGAGAGCTATTTTCCTTCCTAGAAATCTCCAAGGCCCAGATTTTTAACATCAGTATTATCATAATGATGCTGTATGACAGTGAGTCAGAGAATACCACAATACCGAAAGCATCAAAGTTGTAGGTCACCCAGGGAAATGGAAAAGCTCATGGTGGATGTGAGTAGGCTGAATATACAGTGATGATGATAAATAATTGTTCAAGAGAAGTGTTGACAAGTACAGGAAGAAAGTACACAACCAACAAAGGTGTGCCAGTCGCATAGCAAATTTGAGGGATAATTGATGGACAGCCTTGAGTTCTATTGGTCCACATTCAATATCAAGACTTCCATAAGAGGAATTCCTCAATTCTGCCAACACACATAGTGCACACCACCCCAATTGATTGTTCTATCTTTTCTTTGATTTTTCTCTTTCTCCCAACATAGCTTAAAACAAAATTAGTTTTTTCCTGGCTCAGCATATTTATCTTGGGGATCTAATTTCAGAGAACAGGACTCCTTTGTGGCAGATAGGAATGTCTCTGTCAGTCCCTCTAGTGTCTAGAATATGATTGTGATGGAATACTACTGTGCTATACAAAACAATAAGCTCAATGATCTTAGAAAAACATGGAAAGACTTGCATGAAATAATGAAGAGCAAAATGAGCAGAACCAGGAAAACATTGCATACAGTAAGAGCAATATTGTTTTAAGACCGACTTTGAGTGAATTAGTTATTTTGACTATTATAAATACACAAATTAACTATAAGGGCTATATGAAGAAAGAAGCTATCTGCATCCAGAGAAAGAATTGATAAATAGATATACAGAATAATTTTACATATATATCTGTGTATATATGTATATGTGTATATTTGTATATGTGTGTGTATTTATGTATACATATATATACAATATGTATCTCTCTATCTCTATCTCTTTATGTCTAATAGTGGCCATCTCTAGAATATGGGGGTGAGGGGAGAAAAAAAGAAAACAAAAGAAAACAAATATACATCTTTTTAAAAAATTATGTGTTACAGAAATGCTTGTTTTATTCTATAAATTAAAAATAAAATATTTTTTAAAAAGAGGAGCCATATGTGGATTCTATAGAAGAGCTGTCTGAAATATTAGGAGTAATAAGTTATCCTATGCTACATATGTGAACCTCCACTACATGTGAACCTCACAACCATTGTACTTAATTTTGAGCCCTCTCTTCTTATGTTTTGTGTGTGTTCGTGGAAAAGCATATCTCAGGGCTTTTTTTTTGGCAGGGGGATGCTTTGTACCAATTGTTCTTGCTACACCACTTGAGTAATGCCTTTGACAGGAATTCTTTACCTCATTTTTGCTTTCTTTAGAGCCATGTTTACTATAAGTATAGCTAAAATTGTATTAGAGTCAACTAGTGGTCACTTTACTTGATGGCAAAAACAATTTGTCATAAAAAATATTTGCAGATCTTTTCCATTATTCTTCTGTTTTATGTTCTCCTTCCATTTTCATCCTTTGATACCCTGAGGATGATTTTGTTTTGCTGGGTCTCATGCCAAGTTTTTTTTTAAAGGAATTTTACCCTTCACTGATTCTCTCTGCTTTATAAAACAATACTGAACATAATTATCCATCACCCTTCTTTGTAAGACTTTCACATGAAGAAGTAAGTAAGCCTGATTTCTAGGACATTTCCTAGATTCAGATTGGGTCCAGATGGAGAGTCTGAGCAATATAGGAAAAAAGGGCAAAGAACTCCCTTTCTGGGAAGCTATGCCTATGTGGAATGATGTGTGGGGTGACAAGCCAACCTCCATGGCAGATTTTAAAAACAAAAGGTAGCACAGCAATAAGGATTTCTCACTTGGAACTTATCAAAGAATACCTCCAGGACTTCGGAAATCCTGTCAGGTAGAGCAGGGTAATGGGAAGTCTTAACTTTAGCATCAGGCAATCTAGGTTCAAATTTTGGCTCCTTTATGAACTCATGTTTCATTTAACTAATTTGGGCCTCAGTTTCCTCAGCTCTAAAATGAGAAGATGGCACGGACGACCTTTAAATTCCCTTTTAATACTAAATCTCTAATTGAGTGACTGCACTGGGAGTTACTTTTACAGAAAATAAGCTGGCAAAGTTGGGAATCATCCATCTGGACTATGAGGATTTCTCTACTATGTATTTCCAATTACCTTTAATCTCCTGCCTTGTTTCATTTTTTAAATTTCAGTTCTTAATTTACATATTTTTATTATTCCAAATAAACACAATACAAACCACGTGTATGCAAGAGAGTAAGAGATAGTTGAAGTGGGTTCTGTGACACAGATTCCAGTCTTTCATCCACAGTTGTAAGCTTTATAATCATAGAAAAGTTACCTGTCTCTGAACCTAAGATTTCTCACTTGTACAATAGGGATAATTCTAAGCCCATGGGGATAGTAATAAAGCTCACATCATTCTTGTGAGGAAATAACTTTATAATCCTTAAAGCACTATAGGCTTGAATTACAGTAAGTTGAATTCCTGGGTCAAAAGGAGAGTATCCTTGTGAGATTCAGTTGTTGTTGTTATTGTTGTTAAGTTGCTTGGTTCTCGGATTCTTCATCACCCCATTTGGATGATGATGCTAAATACTGGAGTGGTTTGCCATTTCCTTCTCTAGCTCATTTTACAGGTGAGAAAACAGGCAAACAGGGTTACCTGTGCCCAGGGTCACATAGCTAGTAACTATCTGAAACCCGATTTGAACTCAGGAAGATGAGTCTTCCTGACTCCAGGACTAGCACTCTGTCCACTGTGCCACCTAGCTTTCTGGGATACAGTAAAAAGAGTTTAAATCTTCCGCAAAGTTGATATCATCACTAGACCCATAGGCTAAAATGATTCCTTATAGGGGCCTTCGGCTTAGGCCCTGAATGATGGGTCAGGATTTTCACAGATAGAAGTGGTGCTGAGTGAATTCAAGTAAAAAGACTTAGCAAAAAAAAAAAAAAAGGTACCATGGTAATAGGATTTAAAGCTAGGGACCTCAGGTATCACCTCATCCAACCTTTCCTTGACCCCTCCCCCTACCCTGCTCCATCCCCCACCATACAGATGAGGGGAAGTATCCAAGGTCACAAAGCCAATAGGTAGTTATTCAAACTTTACTCACTTTGCAGTGGAGAGCCATTGAAAGTATTCAGAACTACTTTTTCCAGGCTCTGATGACTTTATAATTGGACTGTTCTGGTATATTCTTTTTCTTGCTCGCCTGGCTCCTTGCTTTTCCCCATTCCCATAAGAGCTGATGCAAATTATTTTTTATGCTCATCACTTCAAACCATGTCACTTTCTAAGTCACAGATTCCACTGCTCTCTATCACCTTCTGGGTCAAGTAAAATTTAGCTATTAGAGGAGCATGATGTAGTGGAAATACTATTGGAGTTGGAAACAGACCAGAGCTTCAAATCTGGACCTACTATTTACTCCTGTGTGACCTTAGGTAAGTAATTTAGTCCTTCTTGTACCCAGTTTCCACATCAGTTAAATGGGGAAGATAGACAAAGTGATCACACACACACACACACACACACACACACAGACACTATGCAGAAATATGCCTAGTTTGCAGGGTGAGGTAACTTCCATACAAGTGGGACATTTACCAAGTCTAAGGGGCACTAACTCCTCCCAAGATGGCTTCTTTCATGCCCTTAGGAAATAGGAGGCTTATCAGCGATATAAACCAACTCCCTGGATCAATCAAATCAATTAGAGACAACTTGTTTGCCTTTTAGGGGGGAAAAAACAACAACCTAGTCTACCCGTCAGGGACCTGGGTAGGAGACACTGACTCTTTTAAATGTGAATTATTTGGTTTTTATGAGTAGCAGAAAAAATATGTTTATGTAAGGAAAAAGAATAAAATCACTTTATGAAGAAACAACATTTCCTCAGATAAAATAAAAGACATAGACTGTTAGGAGGATGAGTAAAAAACTGAGAAGAGACATAGATGATGTCTCTTGATAGGACATTGTCTATATCTCTTAAAAAGAGACAGAGTAGGGGCAGCTAGATGGTGCAGTGCATAGAGTACCGGCCCTAGAGTCAGGAAGACCTGAGTTCAAATCTGACCTCAGACACTTGACTCTTACTATCTGTGTGATCCTGGGCAAGTCACTTAACCCCATTGCCTAGCCAAAAAAAAAAAAAAGGAGAGAGACAGAGTATTGGGAGGATGGGTAAAAATCTGCCCCTTAGATAACATACTGAAAGGACCTGCTGGAAGGCAGAAAAATGACTGAGAATGGTGTCTATAGTATATTATGGTCCATTATTTCCTTTGCATGTCATTTTATTTTTTTAAGAGGTGTGAAAATTATCACTAAGTTGTAACTCAAATACCTATTTGGAGACAATGGAAAGATTATATACGGACTATTGGGTTCTGTCCAACAGATTTGATTCTAAAGGTATCAGGTGTGGGGGAAAAAAAGCCAGCTGTGAAATGGCTGAGAACAAAGAAGCCAGCAGGAAAATAATCTATCAGGAAGGCTTCAGTTGTTTTGCTGGAAGCCTGGTGATTGGAAGAGAGGTATTGTTTTGATGACTGGCTGGAAGAAAAGGCTGGAGCTGTTGCTTGGTAGCTCATTGAAATACAATTGAATTTTGCTGCTGTTTGAACTTATTGTCCTCTTGTGCTATCTACAATTTGCACAAGGAAAAACCTTTCAGAGGTGCCTGGTTTCTCTTTACTGCTCTCTCTGTTTTGAAAGGTAGAATCAGAGGTGGAAAGAGGCTCTGCATCTGTTTTTCTGAGAGTTCAGATTGTCTATGAGAAGAGAATTGACTAGCTGAGGGATGACTGGACAAAGCAGAATCCTGTTGACTGAGAGTTAGCTGGCCTTGTCTGTATTTCCCAGAGAGCTAACTGAGGTGTTTATAGTTCTTTGACTTAAGAAAACTGCTTGGAGCTATAAGAGCATAACCATTTCTCAGCCTTCTATTAAGGGAGACTGAATTAAAAGAACCTTTCCCTGCTTTACTAGCTTGAAAACAAACAAGAATGGATTTACCCAGAAGGAGAGTGGTGAAGACCAGATGCGGAGCAGCTAGCAGAGAACCAACATTGTGTGTTTATGATTGTTCCTGAGGAGTCTAAGGACATTAAGTCCTACAGTCCAGAGTTGTGAGTTGCTGCTAGCACATGGATTTTCCCACTCATGTGCCTCCCTGATAGATTTCTATATCTATGTACCCATTCTCCATCATGGGAACTGTGTGCCTTGGTTTATGAGTGGAATGGGATACATAGATTATTCTTACATCTACATTATACAGAGCAACTATATATTCTTACTTTTACCTTATTTGTAATAAGTGTTTTATGTTTAAGAATTAATTGTGTCATGACTGATTTCATATAAGTGGTAGGGGCTCAGGAGCTACATTGGTGAATAGTAGGGATGTATCTCCCCTATAACAAGGTGATACCTAGAGAGTGTGAGGTGTAGCCAGTAGTGATGGTCCCTTTCTGAGACCCTCAAACCTACTAGTATGAGGGTACATCAAGGTAAGTGAGCTGGTCCAATGAGTAAGGGTAGGAATTCATTCCATGCCTTAGAAGCTATATAAATATTACTCCTACCACACTTACTATCAGGTAAAACTTGGTATAGCCTCGAGCTTGGGCAAAGACTATCCTGCAGTGATTTATCCTGAAAAACTCTATGCCTTCTGGAACTCTGTGAATCTGTTTATTTCTCATAGGAGGAGGATAATAGTTGATATGAGAACAAGGAGAGCCCTCAAGCTTACCACCTTTGAGCCCTATGGAGACAGACACAGCAATATGTTCATTTACATTGGTCTCTTTTGCTCACCACAGGTGGCAAATGTAAGGCAGTGGGCTATGAGCAATTCCTGAATTTGAAATATGTTTCTGGGTGGGTTTTGGATACTCACTGAAAATATAAATACGTTTCTCTGGAAAATAAGTACAATTTCTTCTTCCTCTCTGCATGCTTTGATGGTGAGTTCTCTCACCCTCCTACTTATTTCCTCTTGAGCAATGATTCCTTCATTTCATTTGTAAGCACATCTGAGCAATTCTCATTGTTTTCACTGGAACAGGCTTCCCTGGCCAGAATATCATCCACACTGTTCATGTGAAGGTTGTGTTAGGCAATATCTTATCCCACCTCCCCCTACCCCCCAGGTTTCTGTGTACAATCAGGGAAAGAGTGTAGATGAGTGGAAACCAATCAACCTGGCTGAAAAAATGTCTGTTTGAGATTCACACAGCTCAAGAATAATTTAGTCTTGGAAAAGGATTTGGTTCCTAAAGTAGTAGCATATACTGGTGGAAAGAACCCTGGACTGGAATAAGGAGACCTGAGTTTTAGTTCTGGATTTACCACCAGCTTGCTTAAAACAAGTAATTAAGTGACTCATCTTCATGTCCTTATCTCTCTCATAACAAGGATAATCATGCTTAGTCTGAGTATCTCACTAGGTTGTTGTCTATATTAATCAAGATAACATGTTGGAAGTGCCTCTCAAAGTAGAAAATTCTATACGAAAATGTGGTGTAATAGTAAGCAACTGGAAGACTTTATCTAGAGCAGGTGTTGGGGTCCAGGGATAGATTGCAGGGGATCCAGGAACTTGAATGGGTAAAAAAAAATTATATTTTTATTTTCACTAATTCTAATTAAAAGGTAGCATTTCTTTTGATTACAAATATAGCCTACAGGGGGCAGCTGGGTAGCATAGTGGATAGAGAACCAGCCCTGGATTCAGGAAGACCTGAGTTCAAATCTGGCCTCAGACACATAACATTTACTAGCTTGTGACCCTGGGCAAGTCACTTAACTCCATTGCCTAGCCAAAAAAAAAATGTGTGTATATATATATATATATATATATATATATGTATGTATGTATGTATGTACGTACGTATACCTCCTACAAATACAGGCAATCAAGCATTATTTTGGGAAAGGGTTCATAGGTTTCACCAGACTACCAAAGGGTTTCCTGACATACATGGAAAGATTAAGAACATCTATTCAGCAGATCAATCAACAAAGTAGCGGTCTAAGGATTGCTTTGTCTTTCACAGTCACAAAAATGTGGAGCTAGGAGGGACCTTACAGGTCATCTAGTCCAAGTATAAAACTCACCCACAAAACTCTTGAGTATAGCCAAAAACAGATTAAAATATAACTGGGAAATGTTTATCACAATAAATAAAAAGACAGCACAATATAATGTTAATTTGTAGCTTTGTAAGTCAATATGTGGCCTATAGAAAGGGGTCTGAGTTTGGAACACATAGTCTGTTCCAAGCCCTTCATTTCACTGACGAGGATACTTCCAGAGAAGTGAAGTGACTTGTCCAAAGTTGCATAATAAATGGAAGAACTATAATGATTAGCTATTACCTCCTCAGTGAGGCCTTTTCTGATTCTCCAGTTTTTAGTTCTCTTTTACTGTTGAAACTCCTTGGTACATACATATTTTGTACTGGCTTAGGATATTACTGTCTTATCTGCCCAGGCAGTAACTGATTTGTTTCTGACTTTGTATCCCTAGTGCTTTATATGCAATAGGTGCTTAATAAAATGTGTATTGGGCATTTTTGTAGCCTCATTTCATCTCTATGGGATCTTGAGGGCCTGGAAGTTTCTATAGGTGAAAACAGCATTTGTGACATAATGGGAAGCTGTGAGGTCCCAACGATACTTGTTTTGTTGTTCAGTCGTTTTCAGCCGTGTCGGACTCTTTATCACTCCATTTGAGGTTTTCTTGGCAAAGATACTGGAGTGGTTTGCCATTTCCTTTTCCAGCTTATTTTACAGATGAGGAACTGAGGCACATAGGGCTAAGTGACTTGCCCAGGGTCACACAGCTAGTAAGTGTCTGAGCCAGATTTAAACTCAGAAAGATGAGGCTTCCTGACTCCAAGCCCAGCACTCTATCCACCAAGCCACCTAGCTAAAGGTACTTGAGATAGGCAAGTAGTCATGCAATAGAATGAGGAAGCATGTGGATACTAGCATTGAAGACTTACTGCCTCCTAATTTTTTTTCACTGCTCCTTGAGATTTGGACTTCCAGCTCATTATATGGGGAATGGCAGTGGCTGCTGCTGGGAATGCACTTGCTGATTGTGCAAATTATAGTCAATTTTGAGAGTCATGTTCCCTAGTGAGAGACCACTGCTGTTGGGTTGAGACATTTGGAGATCTGCCTGCAGAGGCAACACTGATCCTACATCAGTGGTGGGAACTGTAGCAGGAAGGGGAGAAGGCACCAGGTCTTCTGGCAGTTATTTGTTTCTGTCAGTTGGTAAATAAGTCAGGGGACCTGTTGTTTTCTCACCACTCTCTCTCCACTTCCCTCTGGTATAGTCCCTCATATCAACTCCTGGACATATATACATACGTACCTCTTTCCTTCCATTCCTTTTCCACAATCTATGGATAATGGTCATTTGGGAATTTCCGCTTGTCCCTCCCTTTAGGTCCTGGAAGAGTACATGGGGAGAAGTTTTGGGGAGATAGCGGATGACAGATGGCTCCCTGTAAGGGCACTCAACTTTTTCCCTCATATTTTCACTGTGTCTAATAACAGTTGTAGCCATAGTACATTGAGTTTATGAGTACTGTGAATGTGAATGTTTATGTGGGTGAGTGGGAGATTGTAGAAAGAAAAGTTCAGAGGTGGGGTGGGAGATCTATAACAACAGATTTCATATATTTGATGTTTTGAGTAATATTCCATATCACTCTTTGGCTAGATGAGGAGCCAGCCAGCACAGGTTTAAATGGATCAGTGCCGCTACTTAAAGCCACACACAATAATAAGGGATCAGTCTAGGGATTTTTGGCTGAGTACCTTCTGCTGGACAACTTGGATGTTATACTTCCTTGATGGAAAATGAATACAATGACATATTTGTCATCCCGTAGACTTAAAGAATTAGCTGCTTTGGACTTCTGTCACTGTTACCGTGCCTACCTTAAACTACTCTTAACAAATAGCTAAAAGGTGTCACATGTGTGACATACGAGTGTCACATATGGGTCTGGCCAGTCTATTTTGATTTTTTTTTAAAGCTGATCTGACTCAGTGATACACAAGTTTTATAGATGTTTGCTGGATTGTTGAATTGAACTGGTCTGGAATCCAAAACCTACATCCAATGTTCTTTCCATAATACCATGTGTTTCCATAGAATCACAGAATTGCACAGGTGGAGGGGTCTTCAGACCAACTTGTACATAAATAGTAATATCCTCTTTCACATCCCAGACAAATCTGCAGAGTGATAGAGAACTCTTTAGTTGTTGTTGTTGTTGTTAAGTAGTGTCTCTGTCACTCACTGTGAACTCTTTTGGTGTTTTCTTGGCAAAGATACTAGAGTGGTTTTCTATTTCTTTCTCCAGTTCATTTTTACAGGTGAGGAATGGAGTTAAATAGGGTTAAGTGAATTGCCCAGGGTCACACAGCTTAGTAAGTGTCTAAGGCCAGGTTTGAACTGAAGTCTTCCTGACTTGAAGTCCAGTGCCATAACCACTGGACCACCTGTGGAAGTATAGTTTATTTCATTATCTAGCTATGTTAGATGCTATGAAGAGTGGGTTCCTATAAATGTTTTTGTGTTCAATCATTTTTCAGTCATGTCTGACTTTTTGTGACCTCATTTGGGGTTTTCTTGGCAAAGATACTGGAGTGATTTGCCATTTTCTTCTCCAACTGCTTTTACAGATGGGGAAACTGAAGCAAACAGGGTTAAGTGACTTGCTCAGGGTCACAGAGCTAATAAGAGTCTGAGACCAGGTATGAACTCAGGAAGATGAGTTTTCCTGATGCCAGGCCCAGTGCTCAATCTACTGCTCCACCTAGATGCCCCATTAGGGAATTCACTAGGTTCTACAGCCTCTCCTTATTCCTTAGAACAGTGCTAATTGTTATGCAGCTTTCTTTATGTTGATCCAAAATCTTCCTCCCTCTAACTCCTAATTCTGCTCTCAGGGCAAACAGGACAAGTCAATCCCTTTTCCATACCACAGCCCTTCAAATGCTGGAAGCCAGATAAGCATTCTCTTCTCTTGGCTAAATATTTCCAGTTCCTTTTCACTGATTCTCATCTTGCATGGTTTCAATCTTCTTTGAGTGAAGGGAAAAAAAAGTGTTTGTTTGGACTAGTTCTGCCCACAGACAAAATTTCGCTCTTACATTTCTTTCATTTCATTTGTACTTAGTGCTTCTGTGAAAAATGATTCTCAGAGCTTCCTCCACAGCCAGCCCCCATTCTAAAAAGTTCTACAGAAGGACATTACTGATAATAAGATTGCATGGAGTCTTATCCAGGTGATATCAGCCCGTGCTGAAAATGTATTGTACCAGGATTAAGTGACCTAAATCATAGCCCACCTCCCAGTGTGTTAACCAATCAGAGTTGATGGGTACCCCTTGGGAATAACTGCTCTTCAAAGGGCATATAACACTGTACCCCAAAATCCCAAATCGAGCCAGTTCTGGACTAGCCTCCTTAGGGGAGCCTAGTGCTGGACTGTAACTTCCATGCAAGTCAAGCCAGCTTGAGAGAAATAAAACATGGACACACACCCTAATCCTTTTGTCTCTTTCTTAGAATATACTTTTTTGGGGGGGAGTTGGCTTCATGGTCCATACTTATGGAGTGGCTAAATTACTATAGTCAAGGTTTAGCCCTAAATGCTAGTGATGGAGTTGGGCTTTTGACCCCAGAAAGGAAAAATCCTGGACTTTCCCACTAGGCCAAATCTTTGGATTTCACCTGAGGCTATAATCCCATCAACTGGCTTTTTGCTAGCTCCTGTACCTGATTTCCCAATTCTGTTACCTTTAACCTAGCCTAGCCCTCCATTGCCTTACTTCCCTATGGCCCCAGGCTACTTCCCACCCTTAATCCTATCTAGGCTCCATTCTCCCTTGGTCTTGTGGTCCAGGTCCCTGGCTGTTCTATTACCTCATAGTCTCCCCTCCTAGATCCCTCCCATAGTCTTTCTGTATATAAAGTTCATCTTATCTCCATTAAGTGCTCAGATTCTTACAATCCAGCCAATAGCTCCGTGATGTTCAGAGTCTGTAAGAGTCTGCCTCATATGGCAGATCTTTAGTAAACCTTGTCTCTGGCTGAAAGAAGACTTGGGTCAAATTCTTTCGGACAGGACCCACGTGTTGTGATTTTGGGGTCCCAGCACCCCTGAACCTCATCAGTAAGGATGCAAAGAAAGACTAAAGACTGCAAGTGCCTGCCCTCAAGGAGCTCCTAGCTTAATGGGGGGAGATAACTTGTGAACAATTATGTACAAGTAAGACAAATATAGAATAAATGAGAGCTAATCAATATAAGGAAGGCTCTAACCTTAAGTGATGGCAGGAAAGACTCACTGAAGACAACATTTTAGCTGGGACTTGAAGGAAGGCAGGGACTTACTAAGTACTTGTTGACTTGCTGGCTTTTGGACTTGCACATTTGCCTGAGGATTTGAGACAATAACCATATTCAATTCAGTTTCATTGGATTCAATTCAGTGAGTATTTATGGAGCTTAAGATAGCTGTTCAAGTCTCTGGCAGTTAGGTGCTCTGGGGTAGATGTAAAGAGTCTTAAGACCTTTTGTCCCTGCTCTCAAAAACCTTGTTGAGAAAGCAAGAGCTGTACCAAGTGAATAAAATATGATCAAGTCAATTAAATATAATCAGCAGCCCAAAGATATGGTAGAAATGGGAAGTACAATTTGTAGCTAGGTGTCTATGTGGGAAAATACTCCTTAACTATTATCAGTCAGCTTTCATAATATTTCTGGGAATGACAGCAAAAACAAATTTTCCTTTTTTTTTTCCATAGGAAAATTAAGGCTATAAGGGACTTGTCTGACATCAGTCATTTGCAGAGCCAAGTTGGGATTTCTTGTCCTAGGTTTGGTCCTCTAAGGCATTTGTCAGGGAAAGATAACGGTGGGATTACCCCAGCTGTGTCTGAGACCTGCCTTCTCTATTCTTCATTCTGAGCTCAAGACAGTTTCAATGTCTCAGATGAAGCATTAATTGTGATTAGACTTTTGGGGTTAGAGGTAACAGTAATAACTATGATCAGTCTGTTCTTGTTTTCTTTAAGCCTCTCCAGTTTCAGCATAGCAATAGGGAGAGGTTTTTAATCCTGCTGTCATTTCTCCACAAGTTTAAGAAGAAAAAAAAACATTTTTATCTTCTCACTTAACAGTAAATAAATGAAACAAAAGAAAAAAAAACCTAACTTCACATTAAACTCTCTTTATGCTGCTGATCTCTTGTCAGATGAATCAACAGCTTCTTCAGTCACACAAAGTGCATTAGGCTCTCTTTACTTTCAGAGTTAATTGTGATAGGATGACAACTCCAGAGAGCTCTGACAAATGCAGAGATCTGCTGTCTGCTGACTTCGAATTTTGCCTCCCTCTTGCTAAAGCTAGGGCCCTTCAAGGCACACTGTAATCCTGAATCAGGAATTTAATCAAGTTAAAACTTTCTATAGAGTAAGAAGAAATTAGAAGGCAGTTAATTTTCTTGAATAATAATGAGGCTGATGGCTCCACTCTATTGTCTGGTATATGAAATGCTACTGAGCCCATGATTTATTTTTTACAGGCTCTTTATGTATGAGTACCCAGATGAGATTTGGGTTTGGGTTTTTTTGTCCTAGAGTAACCACATAAAAATAAGTAAGTATTTTTTTCTTTTTTTTTTTAATATAAATTTGTTTATTTTTAGTTTTCAGTATTCACTTCCACAAGTTTTTGAGTTACAAATTTCTCACCCCTCCCCCCACCCCAAGATGGCATGCATTCTGAATACCCCTTCCCCTGGTCTGCCTTCTCTTCTATCTCTCCCCCCTCCCTTCTCTTATGCCCTTCCCCTTCTATTTTCCTGTAGAGCAGGATAGACTTCTGTACCCCATTTCCTGTAAAAATAAGTAATTATTAATATCAATTGAAATACAAAATAAACATAAAATTTAAAAGGAGAGGATCACTTACCTAAAGGAAGGAGATAGTATGATGCCATACAGTGGAAAGCATGCTAAACTTGGATTCGTAGTACCCATATTCAAATCCCGGTTCTGACTATGGACAAATCGTTAGTCTCCCTGCATCTCAGTTTCTTCAGTTGTAAAATGGGATGATTTTTCTAGATGACCTCTAAGGTCCCTTTCAGTTCTAGATCTAAGATCCAAGTGAAACAAAATTTGGGCCTGTGAATAAAAAAAAGCACATAGAAAGTGACCAAGCTGGGGGGTGAGGGGAACTTGTAGGGTCCATTGCAGGCCTGGGGTTGATGTTGCTGAATAGCCGTGATTGTGGCCTACAGGTGTGGAAGAGACACTAGTCCAAATGGGACTGGGTGAGCTAGGAGAAGGATTCAGACTAGAATCAGTAGGTGGGAACAGAAGCAGGGACATTCTATCCTATGGATTCAGAGTTGGTCCTGAGAGTTCAAGGCAAGACAGGGATAAGGTAGGGCCTGAAGAAGAGACTTAGAAACACAGGGACATGTAGTGGGTAGTCTAGATGTCAATTAATGACAGAATTATACTGTTTGGTTGCTTTGGCCAAGGCAGGAACCAGGTAGGATTAAGAAGACAGGTTAGCAAATGTTATATGAGCAAGCTTTCACAAAAAGGTTTTGCTGTCCAGTCGGGTCCCTTCCAGGTATAGCTCTGTCCTTCTGGGTGGGAGTTAGTTCATTTCTAAAGGAGACTGAGTAAGAAAATGCTGTGTTCTCTGAGTGGCTTGACTGATTAATCCCTGAAAGGTTAGTACAAAGGGTTTGATGAACTACTGGGATACCTAAGGAAGTCCTCAGGATTAAGATTGGGAGGAATTTGATGGTCCCCAAAAGAGAATCAGAAAAGGTATATCCTAGTTTCTGATTTTCTTGTAGGGCATAGGCCAAAAATTCAGCCCTCATCTTTAAATGGAGCTGGAGAAGGAAATGTCAAACCACTCTAGTATCTTTGACAAGGAAACCGCAAATGGCGTCAGTATAACATGACTGAAATGACTGAACGACAACAAACAATAATAATAACCACTGGAATATTTGAGTAGGAGTGGGAAGTGACAGCTACCTATACCTTAGGAAAAATCACTTTGGCAGCTACGTGGAATGGAGTAGAGACTTGAAGTGGGGAGACAATTAAAAGTCTAAAATACGTGACTGTAATAGAATATTATTATACCTTAAGAAACAAAGAAAAGGATAGATTCAGGGAAATCTGGGGGTGGGGGGGACTTGTATTGACTTATGCAGAATGAAAAGAGCAGGACCAGGAGAACAATTTATACAATGACATTACAAAGGAAAGCAACCGTGTAAGACTTAGAAATTATGATTAATGCAATAACCAAGCACAGCTCCTGAAGAGTGATGCTTCCCATCTCTTGGCATAGAGGTGAACCAGAGATGTGGCCAATGTATGGATGTGTTTTGATTGACTATAGTTATCTGCCACAAAGGAGGAGGGGAAGAGTTAATGGTGGGATGAGGGGTGATGATAACATCATAAAGAAAAGGAAAAAAAAGAAAGAAAAGAGCATCAATGAAACATTAAAAATGCACAGAGCAGAAGGAAGTTTATTTTTTTTTATAATTTATTTTTAGTTTTCTACATTCACTTCCATAAAATTTTGAGTTTTAAATTTTCTTCCCCTTCTTATCCTTCCCCCTCCCCATGATAGTTTGCAATCTGATATAGGCTCTACTTATACATTCATATTAAACATATTTTCACATTAGGCATGATGTAAAGAAGAATTAGAACCAATAAGAGGAACCACGAGAAAGAAGAAACAAAACAAAATAACAAAAGAAAAGGAGAGTAAATAGTATGCTTCTATCTGTATTCAGACTCCAAAGTTCTTTCTCTGGATGAGGATAGCATTTTCCATCTTGAGTCTTTTGGAGTTGTCTTATATCTTTGCATTGCTGAGAAGAACTAAGTTTATCAGAGTCAGTCATTGCACTATGTAGCTGTTACTGTGTACAATATTCTTTTGGTTCTTCTCATTTCACTCTGCATGAGTTCATATAAGTCTTTCCAGGTTTTATAGAAGAAAGTTTAGAAAGGGACACAGACAAATAGGACAATGTTGGAATTGCCCTGCTAAATTTAATATGTACTAGAATGTAATCTGCTGCTCAAAATTCATTTGCATAAGACTCTCCTCATTGGCGGAGATTGATTAGTCAATGCTCCATGCCTATCTGAGGGGCAGAGTTGGCAAAAGCTTGAGATAAAGAGAGATATTGGTTTTCTGGCTTCCAGCTCCTAGAAAGAAGATACACAGTTCCAGATTCTCTTCAGGTTCCTAACGAGGGAGAAAGACTATGGGAAGAAGCTGGCATGTAGAGGAGCTGGCATCTTGATCACATCCCTGTCTCCGGCTTACTATGTTAGACACTTTGATAGGCTTTGAATCATGGACTATATAAAAAAGCCCGGGACTCAATTGACCAGTTCCAGTTGGTCAACACAGCTCCTTCCTCTCTTCTCTCCTCTCCTCTCCTCTCCTTTCTTCTCTTCTCCTTTTCTCTCCTCTCTTTCCTTCACATAGGATATCATACCCTTACCTGGGGGTGCTCTTCCTAAAGGAACATAAATTTTGATCCCTGAAACCTTGAAAGATATCTTGGGTTTATAGGCTAGATTTCTTTCTCAAGAACTATGCCTTAAACCCAAAATAACTCTGGCTCTCATTGATTGGCCCACAATAGGTCCCCTCCTCTTGGTCATTGTTTGAGCCCTGATGGCCAGAAACTCTTACTCTTACTTAGGGTCTTTTCCTCCCACGTTTATTATATCTGTATCTATATCTACATCTCTGTGTGTGTGTTGTGTGTGTGTGTGTGTGTGTGTATTGACTAGTAAAAGAGGCCATTCTTTGCCTCATTTCTTACCTAGCCTTAACCATTGCCTCAGTCAGACTGAGATAACCTGGGAAAGACCATAGCTTAAAAAGGCCATGGTTTCCCACTGTATCTGGGGCCATCTCCAGTTTTCATGATCTATATTTTGCCACTGGACCCAGATGGTTCCAGAGGAGAAAGTGAGACTGGTGACTTTGCACAGCTTTCCCTCACTTAAATCCAATTCACCTGCAAGTCATGGTATCACCTTCCTGATGACTTGATCCTCTTAGAGAACAAAAAGACAAACAACAACAACAACAACATAAAAAAGAAACTGTGCTTTGTAGAGATTTGTGGTATTATATGTAATTATCTGTGCTATATTGTAAAAGGAATATTCACATTTGTTGATATTGATCAAGTTCATAATAACATGAAAAAATTATTTGAATTGTTTTAAAGAACACTTCTGTGAGTCATTTGTATACAGTAAGGCATAGAGAGTAATGGTAGTAGTAGTAGTCATAGGAGGAAGAGGAGGAGAGTAGCAGTAGTAGTAATAGTAGTTGTAGTAATAATAGTAGATATAGGATTAGTAACTGGCCTTTATATAAACCTTTCAGGCTTTCAAAGCACTTTACATATGTTTTCCTTATTTGATCTTCACCAAAACCCCCTAGGTACCATTATCAATTCCTACTTTATAGATGAGGAAACTGAGGCACAGAGAACTTGTTACTTGTCCAAGGTTATGAAGCCAGTTAGAATCTGAGGCAGACTTTGAATTCATGCCTTTCTGGCTCTTACTGTAGTGCACTTTCCACTAGCTCCTTCTAAATAACGCACCCCTAAACCACACAGAGACACAGAGCTAGGAACTTGTGGGCATCCTAGCACCAATTCATTATCACCACAAAATGCAACTTATTTTCCTAAACTCATTAGCCTCTCTTCAAATCTTTTTCTCTGCATCAGGCACCAGGAAGTTGACAGTTAGCAGTGGGTTCACATCAAAAAGAATGCGAACATTTCTAAAATTCATTTCCATTTCCACTTTTGAGTAGGTGCTAACTTTGGAATATTTTACCGATCCCTTTTTCTCTAGCAGCAATAATTGTTTTTAAAAAACTGGCCACACATTTCATGAGGGCTCATGCTAAAGAGAAGTGAGGTGCTGAATCCCAAGAACTACACTTGAATTGAATTGCACCCACAGAGCAAGCCCATCAACTTGGCCCATTAGTAATAATGATAAGTGTGTGCTAAGCTGTTCCGTGTTGCCAGAAATAGAACTTATCCTCTGAAGATCTGTTCTGATCCATGGCCCTTCTGCACACATGCCCTTCACAGCATTTATTCTGTAATTTATAAAGGATATGTATTGTACCTGGGTGTCTTGGCAAAATTAAAATAATTAAAAAGCATACAACTCAAGTCTTAAATGAAAATCTTCCAAATCCCCTGTTTGATGAATATGATTAACGTCAGACTCAGCACAGGTGAGGTTTCTTTGCTTTTCTTTCATTTTTTTTTAAAGCACAGACCAGGATTCATCAGAGCTGGGTTTGGGCTGTGTCTGAGGTAGAAACAAGTTCTAGAAATACTGAGCAAGAGAATGCATATGCCACATTAGAAGTCGCCTGGCATGGGCAGACCACAGAGTTTATAAATAACGCTTTTATAAAGCTCCAATATTCCAAGAAGCTATAAGTGCTTGACAGACATTATCTCATTCATCCTCACACCACTACTTTCAAGATTCAAGGCGGATGATATTTTTCTTCTTATTTTGACACATCTACCAGTAAGGCAACAGATTGATTTGTTCCAGGCCCTTTCAGGGAGTGAAGGAAAGTACCCAATGTTCCCTTCAACTTCCCAGGTCTCTCCAGCTTACCCAAAGTCACTTTCATTGACAAAGCATTAAGGTCAAGATTTGTATAACTCAATGTCTTCATACAGACTTAGAGAGGTTTGGAATCTTAAAGAGCAAGTACAAGGAAACACAGAACTCACAAGACAATAAAACAAGCTAGCTTTACTGAGGGAGACACAGAGGAAAAGGCAGTTAGGGAGAATTATGGAAACAAGTCAGGTTTGGTGGCTGGAATTGGGCACCACACTGGGGCTTTGGGCCATTACTACTTGTCTCATAAAGTATCTCAGTTTCCCTGTTATGAGTATATTTGAGTTTCCCTGAGGCTTTTTTTTTTTAGGCAATTGGGGTTAAGTGACTTGCCCAGGGTCATACAGCTAGTAAGTGTCAAGTGTTTGGTCTGAGCTGGGATTTGAACTCAGATCCTCCTGACTTCAGGGCCAGTGCTCTATCCACTGTGCCACCTAGCTGCCCCATCCCTGAGGCTTTCTTGTTTAGCACTTTAAGGAGACAACTGTCCTCCTTACAGAGCCAAAAAATCTGTTATTTGGATTTAAATTTTGTAGATTGGTTGTTTTCAAGATGTATTTTTTGGCTCCTAGGGTCCTATGATGGACCTTTCCCCCCTGAAACATCTTTAGGGTATCTTCAGATGAACATACTGACATACTGCTTTCCTCAATAAGATGTAAGTTACTTGAGAGTAAGAACTGTTTCCTTTTTTTTTGCCTTCATATCCCCAGCATCAACACAGTGTACACCACGTAATAAGTGTTTAATAAATGCCTGTTGAATGAATGCATTATGTATCAGATATGTTTAATTTGAGCTTGTTTTTCACTTCCATTCAATACAGAATTGAGATGGAGCTTCCATTAGACTAGGTAATTTCTCATGTCATTAGTCAGGATTACCAGGGAATGACAAGTCACTATTACCTCTCCCAAATCTAACAGTTTAACAACTGTAGATTACCTCATCAGTTACCAGGCACATACCTCATTGTCTTCAAATGACTTATCAAATTAGATATTTCTAAAGCACTTAGAGCAGTGCCTTGCACATAGTAGGTTCTCTCTCTCTCTCTCTCTCTCTCTCTCTCTCTCTCTCTCTCTCTTTGTATACACATACACACACACACACACACACACACATACACACCCACATGCTGTTGCTGATGACAACATCATTATGTCTAAGATATTGGTCATGAGAATCCAAATGCTTGAAAACCTTGCATTTCAGGAAGCAAAGAATGTGTGAGCTCATCCAATCAGAGTTACTGTATAGCTGGAAAGCACCTTAACAATGTGTTCTAGGCTGGGTCTGACTCAGGCCAGTCCCCTCATAGTTTAGATCTGATATTGGAACAAAATTAAGCATTTGTAGGAACCTAATGGAAAAGAATTTTCCACAGGGATAAGAGTTGAGAATCTCCTTTGAGTTGATGCAGCTGAATGAGGCTTCTATCATGATTCACCAGCTAAGCATCTCAGAGCCCTTCTTGCTCCTTATAGCTACTCTTTCCTCATGCAATGGCCCTTATTCCCCTGAGCCTGAGCCCTTATTCCCCTGAGTCAACCAATTCTTATGTAGTGTCTCAAAACCTTTTAAGGAAAAACTAGCCTAATCTGTGTGGGAGGAGGGAAGGGTTAGAATATTCCTCCTATCATGCAATCCTTCCCTTTCATTTTAGAGATGAGGAAAGTGAGACTGAGAGAGGTTAAATGACCTTTCCAAGGTCGTATAGGTAAAGTAGCAAATACATCACCTCAAACCCAGGTTTTCTGGCTCCATGGTGTCCTCTCCATCTCAAAATGTCTATGACGTTGTCCTTTACTGTGGTTTTCATGATTAGGACCAAAGTCCTTCATGTTATCAGGCCATGGGAATTGGGAGCTGTGTCCAGGAGTTCAAGGACTGATATCTAGAAAAACCCAAGGATGCCTAGGGGTGGGGAGAGGAGGGTCTACAACTTCCTTTCAGGAACCTCTCATAATCCTGCTTAGTTTTCTCTCTTTTTCAGGATTGACAGCTCTTATTTGGTTTCTTGATGAAGTGTTAGAGGCAACTTTAACAGAGTAGGTTATGATAAGGATGTTTCAGGGACTCTAAAGGGAACCTTCAGAGTCAGAATCAGCACTGAACAAATGGGATTTTTCCCCAGACGCTATCATGGGGAGAGGAATCTTTCCTCACCAAGGTTGGGGGTGGTGGTGTCAAGTTTCTACACTTATACTTACCACCCATCCATAGCTGACCCTGCCCCATGCGTCAGTGCATCTTCCAAACACCTAGACATACTCTCCTTACAGAGAATCTCTCAGTGGAATTATTCTTTATGCTATTCACTGCCCTTCCCCTAATTGTATCATTGCTCTATCCCTACCCCCAATCTACCTGCCTAATAGATCCACTCCATGCACAGTTTTACCTAATTATAGCTCTAGCAACTTCTTGTTGTTTTTTCTTGTACCATCCTAACATTTGGGGTGATGTGATTTTTTTTTCACGAAATAAAAAGCCTTTTAACCCACAATTGCATATGAAGCTTAAGATGCAAATATCTCTAGGTGAGACAACGCATTGGGTTAATTTCATACCAAAGTATAAATGACTGATAGGAAAGTTTTCTGGACAACAGTTTTGGATGAAGAGCATGGGAAAGAGGAAAGGGATGAGAATGGTCATAATTCACTATTATATACCACTCTCTTCTACAATAACTCTGCAAGGTGGGTGATACAAATATTCTTCTTTCTAATTAATAGATGAAGGAACTGAAGGTCAGAGAAATAAAGTGACCTACGGAAGGCCACAAATCTTGTTAACAGCTGAGCTTTGAACCCAGGGTTCCTGGTTCTAAGGCTAGTGTTGCCTGAGGGCCCAGGGAAGCTGATAGGGGATGAAAAGCTACAGCAAATTACAGAAAGGGTAGGAAAATAAGTTTAAAAAAAAAGATGGAGGCTGGGGTCACACACACACATTTCCTTGACTTTACCATTTTGCTAAGACCTGTCCTGGGTGGGTTGCTGATTCTTGGAATTAATTAGGGAAGTTCATGCCTTTTGGGTACAGGTGACCCTCCAGATGGATCTTCTCCTCAGGTGCTTCATCTTCTTGCTTCCTTGGGCCTGGCAGGTATAAAAACAGCCCCTTGCTGTGGTAGCACTTGTGCTGGCTGCCCCTTTCTGCTCTGTTAGCTCCCAGAAGACAGCCTTCAGCATCCACATCTGTTGTTGATGTTGTCTTTCACTCCCCTGCTCATTTGTGAATGTTAAGGTTTGTCTTGGCTGTTCAGCAGCTGAAAGAAAGCCGACACTTTGCTCTGGGAATCAGAAACCCGGGAGTTGCAAGCACTAGCTTTGGTCTGGTAGAAGGGGACCGAGTAAGGAAGCAAGGTGCCAAGAGAAAATGCAGGTGTCATTCAAGGACTCCAAACTTTTAAGGTGACTTTGGGAAATGGTGTACATAAAACACTATCAATTACATGTTGTAAATAAATAATTAAAATGTGCAACGTACTAATTGAATATTGCTTTAATTAGTATCAGTATGAGTTAATCACTCACTATTCTTCCCTCCCTATGCTATCAAAATGCAGAGCTTTGCAGAAAGACCTGCTCTTGGAAGACCTTGGAATTGAAAGTAACGTGTGGTATTGAAAGCCAGAATAATAACTACTTTTGTATCTACTGCTAAAGCTCTACCTGGTGCCTCAATGTACGTCAAGATGACTGTGGTCTCAAAGGCTGTGACAGGGCGTCATAACCTCGGACAGCTCCTACCAAAACAGAAAGGCTTCAAGTTGACAGATTATGTATCTGTCATTTGAAGACTAAACTAGCTAAGTGTAGAGAAGCCAGGCATTTAATGAAAACTGACTACAAACTCTTGGAAGAGGGGTTTCAGTTTGTCTCAGTGGAGACACGCTGATGAAATCACAGCCCTTTTGATGTAATGAGATACATTTACATTTATAAAGGACTTCACAAACATTATAGCTTTTGGTCCTCACAGCAATTCTCTAGGTAGGCACAGCACATATTTTCCATTTGCATTTTACAGATGGCTAAATTGTGGTCCATAGGGATTAAATAACTTATCCAAGATTACACAGCTAGTGGTAGAGTCAGGATCCAAACACAAATCTCTGGTACCTCCTAGATTGTAAGCTTCATGAGGACTGGGAAGGATATGTCTTATTTGTCTTTGTATTTCTCCCAAATACCTAGCACAATTCTCTGAACATAATAGGTGCTTTAGAAATGTAGAATTGAATTAACTTTAAACCCAGTGTTCTTTCTACTATATTTAATTGACCATCCTACATAGAAATGCATTTTATATATACATAAATATATTCCATCTTACAATTTTTAATTGATGTGCTTTGTTTTTTTATTACACGTATTTCTGAATATATCCTTCTCCTCCAGACATCCAGTAAGACCTCTCATGTGATTGAGCTTTTTTTTTTAAAAAAAAAAGGTGGAAAAAAGTTAGGCAAAACCAATTAATATATTGACCAAGTATGACAGTATATACATTATTCTACACCCTTGGTCCCCTACCCTCAACCTCTGTAGTAGAGAGATATACGCATGAATTCTTGTGTTGTATTTGAACTCTTATTTCACCTTTTCTTATCCTTTTCTGATTACGGAAGACCTTAGGTGTGATAAGTCCATTAAGAGAATCTTTGAATACCACCTTAGATATCCATTGGCCAAGATAACAAAAAAAGGAAAATTATAATTGTTGGAGTAACTGTGTGATGTTAGGCATTGAATTGCTGGTAGAGCTGGATTTATCCAGCCATTCTGGAAAATAATTTGGAACTATAACCAAATTATAACCAAAAAGTCACTAAACTGTACATACCCCTTGACCAGTGATACCACCACTAGTACAAAGAGATCAAAGAATCATGAAGAATCACAAAATCACACATGGGAAAGAAACCATACATACAAAAATATTTGTAGCAGTACTTTTTGTTGTAACAAAGGATTGGGAGTGAAGCGGGTGCTCACTTATTGAAGAATGGCTGAACAAATTGTGATCTATGTGCTGTAAGAAATGACAAAAAGAACAGATTTAGCAAAACCTTGCAAGACTTGTAGGAACTGATGCAAGGTGAATTAAGCAGAGTCAGGAGAACAATTTATACAATTTATAATGACTACTACATCATAAAAGAAAAACAACTTTAAAAGACTTAAGAACTCTGAACAATGCAATGGCCAGTCATGATTCCAGGAGATTGATGATAAAATACTTTTCTCTCCTCTAGACACAGAAGTTATGGAGTAGAGGTGCAGAATGGGACAAATATATTCTGATATGGCAAAAATGTGGATTTGTTTTGCTTGGCTATGCTTATTTGTTCTTGGTGAGGGAGGGAGGGAAACCTGTAGAGGAGTGAGGAGAAGCTAACAGTAGTGATGCCAAAAAAGAAGAAAAGAAAAACAAAAGAACTTCTATGCAACATTTTTTTTAAATGTTCAGAAGAATACATAGACAAGCAGGACACATTTGGTACTGTTGTCGTTGAGTTGTTTCAGTCATGTCTATCTCTCTGAGACCTGATTTGGGGTTTTCTTGGCAAAGATACTGGAGTGGTTTTCCATTTCCTTCTCCAGCTTATTTTACAGATGAGGAAACTGAGGCAAACAGGGTTAAGTGACTTGCCCAGGGTCACATAGCTAGTCTGAGACTGGATCTGACCTCAGGTCCTCCTGACTCCATAGTTGGCACTCTCTCCACTGCACTACCTAGCTGCCCACTTTGATACTACCATGTTGAATTAATTATATATTCTTGACAAAAATCTAAGCTATACAAAATGTTCACTGTTTCATATATAATCCTTTTTTCTTTTCTATGCATACAAAAATGCTGTTTGTTGGTGTTTATCAAGTTCAGAATAACAAAATGCTAAAATTAAAATTCAGAAAGAATATTAGCAAGGCGAAACACATATGTTTGCAGATGAGATATTAAAAGAGATGGAAGGTTGATGAAGCATGAGAGCAAGTGTGTTCTTTCTAAAGGATTTTATTCCTATTAGCAGACTTTCTCCTTGAAGAACTGCCTGATGCTTCTGGCAGGTTTCCAGACTGTATGACTCACCACCAGGCAAAGTCCATCCCTTGGCATCTGTCTACCTAACACCCCGTGTTGATCTTCATAGCCTCCCAGTGTCAAAGATCCAAAGTGTGTCCTCTGGCAAGCGAGCTGACTCAGAAGTTGCCTGGAAAGTAAAATCTTGGCTTCCTTTCCTGACTCAATTTTCCTTGCCCTTGTCTGATCTTGTCTCTTTTTAAGAAGCCTGCTCCATCAGTGTGGCCTTTTTGCAATAATCCCAGATGCTCCTAAAGAAGGTTTCCTTGAGAAAGCAGCAAAGTGTTCTTTTTATCAGAACAAGAATGAGTATGGAACTAGACTAAGTTATTGTGGGTTCCACTCCATATATCAACATGGGTAAAGGAGTAAGATTACTTTCCCTGAGAGATTTTTCCCCCCAGCCCAGCACCAACTGCCTATACCTTCCTACTTCCTCACTCTCTTGTCACTCCCCAAGGTCTCACAGTCATGAATCCGCTCCTTCAACTACTATAGTAAATTCAAAATTAGCCCTCCCTAGTCTTTATCTTCTTTTCATCCTTCTTGTCTACTGAATTCTCTGTATCCTATGTCTATTGTCATACAGTGGGAAAATTGCTGGATTTAAGATTAGAGTACCTCGGTTTGAATTCTATCTTTGCCACTTACTAGTTGAATGACTTTGGAAAAGTTACTTCATTTTTCTGGGTCTCAATTTCCTAATCTGTAAAACAAGGGAGTGGGACTAAATGACCTCTAATGCTACTCTTCCAGCTCTAAATCTCATAAAGAATGGGACACAGACTTAGTCAGGAAGACCTGAATTCAAATCCTGCCTCAGACACTTACTTTCTATATGAGCCTGGGCAAGTAGTTTAATTTCTTTCTTTCTCAGTTTCCTCATTTGGTAAAAAGAGGATTATAGTAGTACCTACCTCCCAGGGTTTTTGTGAAGGTAAAATGAGATAATATTTGTAAAGGACTTTGAAAGCCCTAAAGCGCCATATAAATGCTAGCTATTATTATCATTATAGTTATTGTTATTTATTAACTTATGCCTCTGTAGTTAGTTTTCTCTTCTTACATTTCTTCCATCATCTGGCACTCATTGAAATCTAGTTTTCTCTCAATGCCACTGACATGTCTTGGCAGCTTTCACAAAGTTGGCTGTTTCTTCTCCCATACTCCTTATTCCTTCAATGCCATTTTCAGCCCCTCTTTCTGATGCCATCATTCTTTAACCACTTTTAAAGTTCTCTCTACCACAACTAAATCCTCACTAAATCCTTTGCTATTATCTATGGCCCTCTGGTTCACTCTCTTTCTCCCATCACAAATAAATTCAGATCTGGCTCACAGTCTTCTTTTCCAATCCAGTATTTCCCTCCCTACTTCAAAGATCTTCAGCCTCTTCAGCTACTCTGAATTCTTCTCTTCAGCGTCCTTCATCCATGCACAGGAGCAGTCATATTTTAAATGTCCTTCCACTCACTAACAGTGTATTTGCCTCCATTGTTGGCATTTCTAGTTATGGCTCTACTTGTCACTAAGGGAGGGAATGGCAAGGGGTGCAGTCATGACATCATGATTATACTTTGCATTTTGGATGTGCTTAGAACCCTGTCAGACCCTGGAACCACCCATCAGATCCATTTCTTGTTTTTGATTTGTGCCTTTGATAAGAAAGGGGAAAAAATCCTTTCAATCTTAATTGCTCTTGCATCTGATTTCTTTTTCTACCTATGAAATTAGTTACTAAGGTGCCAGTTTTTGTTTGCTTTCTAACTCATTTCTGTGCCCCTAGAGGTACATTTTGGGGCAAATCTGATTTTTTTAAGTACAAAATGAAGTTTAATATCAAAAGTGCTTTGTACAACAAAGCTTTAGATCAATTAATTATTATTAATGTTGTTATTCATGACCCTGGGAAAGTCTTCTCAGTATTCTATGTAACTCTAAAAGCATAACCTTCTTTTTCATTAATTAATTATTTTAAAATTAATTTTTAAAAAATTTTAAGTTCAAAATTCTCAGTCACTTTCAGCCATAAAAATTGCCATTGAAAAGGCAATCAATATGATATCAGCTATACCTGTGAATTCACACTAAACATATTTCCATATTAGCCATGTTGCAAAAAACAAAAGCAAGCAAGAAAAATAAAGTGAAAAAAAGTATGCTTGGATCTGTGCTGAGAGTTCATCAGCTTTCTCTCTGGAGGGGGATAGAATTTTTCATCATGAGTCCTTTGGAATTGTCTTGATCAGAAGTCTTTCACAGTTGATCATCTTTCCAATATTGCTTGTACTGTATACAATGTTCTTCTGGTTCTGCTCACTTCACTTTGTGTCAGTTTCTATAAGTCTTCCCAGGTTTTTCTGAAACCATCCTGCTTGTCATTTCTTGTAGCATGATAGTATTCCACCACAATCATATAGGATGATTTTCTAGCTATTCCCCAATTGATGGACATCCCCCTCAGTTATCAATTCTTTGCCCCCACAAAAAGAGCTGCTATAAATATTTTTGTACATATATGTCCTTTCCCCTTTACTTTGGTTTCTTTGGGAGACAGACCTAGTAGTGGTATTGCTGGATTGAAGGGCATGCACAGTTTATTAGTCTTTTGGGCATAGTCCCAAATTGCTCTCCAGAATGGTTATACCAATTCACAACTCTACCAACAGTTCATTAGTGTGCCTATTTTTCATGTCTTCGCCAGCATTTACAATTTTCTTTTTCTGTCATGTCAGTCAATCTGATAGGTGTGAGATGACACCTCAGAGTTGTTTTAATGTGCATTTCTCTAATCAGTAGTGATTTAGAGAATTTTTTTCATGTGACTATAGCTTTGATTTCTTCTTCTGAAAGCTGCCTATTCATTTCTTTTGACCACTTGTCAATTAGGAAATGGCTCTTATTTTTATAAATTTATATCAATTTCCTATATATCTGAGAAGTTAGGCTTTTGTCAGAGAAACTTGAAGTAAAGTTTTTCCTCCAGCTTCCTGCTTTCCTGCTAATTTAGGTTGCGTTGGTCTGGTTTGTGCAAAACCTTTATAATATCATGTAATCAAAATTATCCATTTTACTTCCCATGATTCTCTCTATCTCTTGTTTGGTCATAAACTCTTCCCTTATCCATAGGTCTAACAGGTAAATTTTTTTTTTTTAGAGAGGCAATCGGGGTTAAGTGACTTGCCCAATGTCACACAGCTAGTATGGGTCAAGTGTTTGGTCTAAGGCAGGATTTGAATTCAGGTCCTCCTGACTTCAGGGCCGGTGCTCTATCCACTGAGCCACCTAGCTGCCCTTGAATTTTTTAATGCTTCCCTAATTTATTTATGATATCATCCTTTATGTCTAAACTATTTATCCATTTTGACCTCATTTTGGTATTCAGCATGAGATGTTGGTTGATGCCAAGTTTCTACCAAACTGCTTTCTAGTTCTCCCAGAAATTTTTGTCAAATGGTGAGTTCTTGCCCCCAGAGCTTAGATCTTTGATTTTATCAAACACTAGATTGCTATGATCATTTATTACTATGTATTTTATACCTAACCTATTCCACTGATCCACTACTCTATTTTTCAGTCAGTACTAGCCTGTTTCAATGACAACATAAACAACTCATTCCTGTGTCCTCGGTCTATGTAGAGTCCTTCTAACTTCCCTAATAATGATAAAGTTCTTAGCAGTTACATGTATCATCTTCCCATATAGGAATGTAAATAATTGAGTCCCTTATGATTTGTCTTCATGTTTACCTTTTTATACTTCTCTTCAGTCTTGTATTTGAAAGTCAGAATTTCCATTCAGCTTTGGTGTTTTCATCAGGAATTACTGAAGGTCCTCTATTTCGTTAAATTTCCTTTTTTCCCTCTGAAAGATTATACTTAGTTTTGCTGGGCAGGTGATTCTTGGTTGTAATCCTAGCTCCTTTACCTTCTGGAATATCACATTCCAAGCCTTCTGCTTTTTTAACATGGTAGCTACTAATTACTCTGTGATCCTGACTGTGGCTCCCTGGCATTTGAATGGTATCTTTCTGACTCCTAGAAGTATCTTCTCTTTGACTGGGAGCTCTGAAATTTGGCTATAACATTCCTGGGTGTTTCATTTTTTGATCTCTTTCAGGAGGTGGTTGGTGGATTATTTCAGTTTCTATTTTACCCTCTGGTTCTAAGATATGAGGGCAGTTTTATAGTTTCTTGAAGATGATGTCTAGGTTCTTTTTTTGATCGTGACTTTCAGGTAGTCCAATAATTCTTAAATTATCTCTCCTTAATCTGTTTCTAGGTCAGTTGTTTTTCTTATGAGGTATTTCACATTGTCTACTATTTTTCTTTCTTTTTGTCTTTCTTTCTTTTTTACTTTGGTTTGTTGTTTCTTGATGTCTCATGGAGTCATTAGCTACCACTTGCCCAATTCTAATTTTTAAGGATCTTTTTTCAGTGAGCTTTTGTACACCTTTTCCATTTGGCCAATTCTGCTTTTTAAGTTTTTTTCTTCAGTGAAGTTTTGTACCTCTTTTTCCATTTAGCTAATTCTGTTTTTTAAGGTGTTACTGTCTTCAGTATTTTTTTTGTTCCTCTTTTACCAAGCTGTTAATGGTCTTTTCATAATTTTCTTGCATTACTCTCATTTCTTTTCCCTATTTTTCCTCTACTGGTCTTAATTGATTTTAAAAAAAATTTTTAACTCTTCCAGTAAATCTTGTTGGGCTTGTGTTGAATTCGTATTTTTTCCCCTTGAGGCTTTTGCTTGTAGCGATTTTCACATTGTTGTCTTCTTCTGAGATTGTGTCCTGATCTTCCCTGTTATCACAGTAGCTTTTTATGTTCAGGTTATTATTATTTTTTTTTGTTATTTACTCATTTTCCCCAGCCTATTTCTTGACTTTGAACTTTATGTTAAAGTTGAACTCTGTGGGGTGGTAGTGGGGGCACTGTCCCAAACTTTAGGCTTTTTCATGCTGCTGTTTACAGAGCTAGTCAAGGGGTTTGAAAGTTTTTCATGGTTTCAAAGTGGTATGATCTGGGGAGAGGTGTGGTTATTGCTTTCCTGGTCTGTGCTCTGTTCCTCATCCAGGAAGGGATCCTGTTCCCTTGTAACCACAAAGCACTCCTCTCTGCCCAGGAACTGTGACCTAGAAGTGACTATAGGCAATGGAGTTGCCAAACCATGCTCTGTCCTACACCTAGTGCTAGCACAGGTGATCCCTGTAATCTTTTTCTGACCAGTTGTCTCCTCTTACTGTTTCTGGGCTGAGAACTCCCAAAGCTGCTGTGGCTGTCATCACCTCAAAGGCCCACAGCTGGTGTTACTGCTGCATGTGCTCTAGGCCAACCCTTACCCCAGTGTCACAGACTTCTTCCACCCTCTGAAGTTGTCTTGGGCTGGAAAAATATCTCATGCTGATCTTTTGTTGGTTCTGCCACTCCAGATTCCAATTTGAGGCATTATTTTAAAGTTGTTTGGAGGAGAACCTTGGGAGAGCTCAGATTTTTACTGTGCCCCTGGAAGACCCTAAAACATTGAAGCTGAGAAGATACTGACTTGCATTTGTAGAGGTAGTTTCTCCACCTGGGAGTCCCCTAAACAATGAAGTCATAGGTTCAGATCCCATCTCCAGTCATATTTATTAATAATTCTGGAGCAATATCCAAACTAAGGGCTAGAAAAAAATCAGTTAAAAAGTTATTCACATGTCTTAATTCTTAACTGTGTAAAACATAGTCATTGAAAAGCAGATATTTCAATGTTAAGTGTCACCAGAAGAAGAGAGTAGCCCCATTATGTCTGTCTTGGCCTCCTGAAGAGAACTAGATTGATAAAGGTATTAGTGGGGTAGGGCTGGTAGTGTAACTACCAACTGTGGGTAACTGAGTTGTTGAAGGTTTGATCCTGGGTTCTCTTCTCTTCTCCCACTATACTGCTTCACTTGGTCATCTCATTACTCACACAGATTTAATCACCATGTCCAGGCTGATGATTCTCAAATCTGCTTTTTCTGCCCCAATTCTCTGCTGACCTTCTATCTTGTATCACAACTGCCTTTCAGACTTCTTGAATGAGATGTCCGGTAGACATCTTAAATTCAATATGTCCAATGGACATATTTATTATCTTTCCCCTTAAACCTTCCCCTCTCTCCTACCTTCCCTGTTACTATAGAGGGTAATGCTATCTTCCCAGTCCCTTAGGTTTGCAATCTAGGAGGCATCTTAGACTCCTCATTATCTTTCACTGCCTTCCTCCTGTCCTCAATTCCAATCTGTTGCCAAGATCTGTTGATTTTACCTTTGCCAGATCTCTCAAATATGCCCCCTTCTTTGCTCTGACATTGCCACCACGATAGTGCAGGCCCTCATCACCTCATGTCTAGATCATTGCAATAGCCTTCTAGTGTATCTATCTGCTTCAAATCTCTCTCCACTCCAATCCATCTTTCATTCAGCCACTAAAGTGATTTTCCTAAAGTGTAAGTATAAGTCTGATTTTCTTTTTCCCCCACCACTCAATAAATTCCAGTGGCTCCCTCTTGCCACAAACTTTTGTTCAGCATTCAAAGCCCTTAATAACTTGGCCACCTCCTACCTTTCTAGTCTTCTTACACCTTACAACTGACAAGTACTCGTCAATGCAGTGACACTGGATTGAACTGGACTCTTGGCTGTTACATGAATAAGACACTCCGTCTCTTGGCTCAGGGCATTTTTGCTGGCTTTCACTCATGCCTGGGATACTCGCCATTGTCAGCTCTGCTTGCTGATCTCTCTTTATGTCCCAACTAAAATCTTTTCTTGTACAGGAAGCCTTCCCAACCTCTCTTAATTCCAATGTCTTACCTCTGTTAATTATTTCCTATTTGTTCTGTATATAACTTGTTTTGCATATATTTGATCACATGTTGTCTCCTCTTTAAGACTGTAAGCTCCTTGAGGCCAGGGTCTGTCTTTTAGCTCTTTTTGTATCCCCGGTGCTTAGCACAGTACCTAGCAATTAATAAATGTTTATTGATTGAGAAGACACTAGGTTATTCAGAGACAGTGCTGAACCTACAGAGGCAATGACATGGGGATTGGGCAATCCAGGTTAGCAGTAAAGAGAAGGATACTTGTAGTTGGGAGGGGAGATGGTGCAGAAAGAGCATTGGACCTTGAGTTAGGAGACCTGGGCTTGAGTTCTGGGTGTTACATGGTAATGTTATCATAGGCAAGTTTGAACTTCACTTTCTTTAACTGTAAAATAGGGTTCATAATACAGCTACCATTTCTGTAGCCCTTTTAAATTTGTGAAGCCCTTAACAAATATTATCTCATTTTCTCCTCACAACAAACGTGGGGGTTGGGAGCCATTATTATTTCCATTTTACAGTTGAGGATACTGAGGCAGACAGAAGCTAAGTACCTTGCTCGGGGTCACATAGCTAGTAAGTATTTTAGGCCAAATTTGAACCCAGGTGTTCCTTATTCCAGGCCCAGTACCCTAGCCACTGTACCACCTAGCTGCTTAGCTATGTCACAAGGTTGTTATGGAAAAAATATTTTTCATACCTTAAAATGTTACAGAAATCTGAGTGGTAATTATGGCAGGACTTGGAATGAATATTAAAGTTTTGGCTTTCAAGGAACTGATAAATGATGGAGTTTTGGTTTTTTTTGGCTAGGCAATGGGGTTAAGTGACTTGCCCAGGGTCACACTGCTAGTGTCTGAGGCTGGGTTTGAATTCAGGTCCTCCTGAATCCAGGGCCAATACTCTATCTACTGCACCACCTAGCTGCCCCTAAATGATGGGGTTTTGTTGTTGTTTTTTGTACCTGGCAGGGCCCAGACAGTGCTTTGGGATAGTACTGATCGAAGTTTATAAGACATTTGAAGGTTAGCAAAACACAGTCTTATTCTTTTTTCTTATTTGAACCTTATGCTGACTCTTATGTTATCATTCCCATGTTACAAATGAGGATCAAAGACTTTGCAAAGCTAAATAAATGTTAGAGGGGGGATTTTGAACATAGGTTTCATGATTCCAGTTCAGGTACCCACATCATATTGTCTCTCAACCCCTCACATATTTTTAATAGGTTTTAGAGATGAATAACATTGAACTCTAATGGGTTATTTGGCATCTTTTTTATTCTGGACTTGCCCCAGATTTCAGTTATCCTAGGTTTTAACTGGAGACCATCTTCTGAAGTTTTTAAAAGTCCCAAGTGAAGGGAAGGAATGAAAAGTCATGAACTGAGCTGAAAGTACATGGTATGATTCACAGAATCACACGATTTAAAAGTTAGAAGGGACCTCAGCAGGCACTTAGTTTAGCTGCTGTTATTAAGTCATTTTTTAAAAAGCCACGTCCAATTCTTTGTGACCCTATTTGGAGTTATCTCGGCAGAGATACTGGAGTAGTTTGCCATTTCCTTATGCCAGCTGAGGCCAGCAGTGTTAAATGACTTGACCAGGGTCGCACAACTAGCAAATGTCTGAGGTCACATTTGAACTCAGGTCTTCCTGACTTCAGGCCTGCTGCTCTAGCCACTGTGCCACTCCATAGTTAAAAGGAATCCCCATTATAACACGCCCTTTACCTTTCAAGATCCCCTTGAAAGCAGAGACAATCTTGTTTTTCTCTGTGTTCCCAGAGCTTAGCACAGTGCCTGGCATGTAGTAGGCATTTAATTGCTAGATGGCTGAATAAAAGGTAGCCTATTCTATTCTTGGACAGCTCTAATTCTTAGAAGTGTTTTTGTTGTTGCTTTCCCCCCTGATATCCAGCCTCAATTTGTGTCTTTGTAACTTCCACCCATTTTTCCTGGTTCTGCCCTCTGGGGCCAAACAGAACGTCTAATCCCTCCTCCATGTGACAGCCCTTCACATACTTGAACACAGCTATCATTGTCTACCCTGAATTGTCTTTCTCCAGACTAAACCTGCCCAATTCCTTCAATGATATTGTCCAGACTACATCAGGTACTCCCGAGGGGGGCTCAAAGAGGGTGGGGGAACTCCATCCCCCAAGGCTGGGAGCCCTGCCTGTCTTGGGCAGCTTGTGCAAGGAATTGAGATGAAAGCCTGAAAACAATGCTGATCTGGCTGGAGCTGCTTTCTTCCAGTCCTTACTTGTAAGGGACTTGAGAGATTTGAGAAAATAACAAAGCACTTCTCAAACATATTGTAACAAGGGAATATTTGTTGATTTTCCAGTGTTAAGTGGGTGTTTTGTTACCCAAAATGTAAGTAGGTAGTTAGGTAGCAAATACATATATAAAGGAGATTGAGATGCCTCGGAGGGGAAAGAAAGCATTAGCACAGGAAAGGAATCTGAAAAGGCCTCCTGGAGGAGGCAGCCCTTCGGCTTAGTCTTAATGAAAGGCAGAGGGATTCTAGGACGGGGTGATTAGGAGGGATTACATACCAGGCATGAGGGACAGCTATGTGCAAAGATGGAGATGGGAGATGAAGTATCATGTGTGAGGAATGGCAAAAAGGTCAGTGTGTCTGGGTTGTAGAGTACATGAATGGGAGGACGGGAAGATTTGCAAAGGTAGGAAGGAGCTTAGATTTGATCTGAGAGGTAATAGGGAAGCCATTGAAGTTGAGTGAGGGGGTGGATTGTATGACATGATCAGACCCATGCTTTAGGAAAGTAGGGCCAGTTGAGATTAGAATAGATTAAACATTGAGGGGCAGCTAGGTGGTGAAGTGGATAGAGCACCAGCTCTGGAGTCAGGAGGACTTGAGTTCAAATCTGACCTCAGACACAAAACACTCACTAGCTGTGTGACTCTGGGCAAGTCACTTAACCCCGATTGCCTCACTAAAAAAGAAAGAAAAACAAAAAACAAACAAACATGGAATGGTCAACAGAGTTTCATGATTTCTTCCAGTTCCATTCAGAAACATAAGTAGGAGCAAAAGAGGCAGATGATAGAAGTAACCTAGGATTGGAGTTTTGCAAGTCATGATAATTGATAGGTCAATGGAACAAGGCATTTAAGAGTAGAGGATAATGTAAAATTGAATGGTTCCCCAAAGGACTTGAGACTGGAACGGGAGGAGAGTTGAGCCAGAGCAGAAGTGATGGGATAATGGCTGAGAGATGGAGGGACTGAAAGTCACAGTGAGAACAAGGAGTGGATTTAAGAGAAATAAGGTTCAGAGAGATATGAAGTAATAAAAGGTTAGAATTGAACATAGAAATGGAACACTTGTAGGTGATGGCAAGATCTAAAATATGACCATCTCTGTGTGTTGCTAAGGTCAAGTGGAGGAAGAAGTCATGGGAATTGATTAGACTGAGAAACTGGGAAGTTAGGGTACTTGAGGGAACTTCAACTCACATATAAGTTGAAGTCACCTAGGATGAGGGCAAGAGTTAGGATGGAAAAGAAAACTGTGAGCCAGGCTCCAAACTCATTGAGAAATGAGAAAGAATATCTAGAGTGGAGTGGGGTTCATTAGATAATGGCTGCCAGAATCTGGGTTGTGTGTTAAATTTGGATCATATGAGCATCATACAAGTAGAAGTTTCTTCTTTTTTAATTATTATTTTATTTTTCTCAGTTACATGTAAAAAGAAATTTTAATACATTTAAAAAATTTTGAGTTTCAAATTCCCTCCCTCCCCTTTTCCATCCTTCCTCCTTGAGAAAACAAGCAATTTGATATAAAATATACATGTATAGTCAGGCAAAACATATTTCTATGTTAGCCATATTGCAAACAAAAACACAGACTAAAAAAAAACTCCAAGAAAAATAAGTAGGAGAGGCATGCTTCAATTTGCATTTAGACTTCATCAATTCTTTCTCTGGAGGTAGATAGCATTTTTCATTATAAGTCCCTCAGAATCGTCATGGATCCTTGTATCGCTGAAAATAGCTAAGTCATTCACAATTGCTCATCTTTACAATATTGCTGGTACTGAGCACAGTGTTCTCCTGGTTCTGCTCATTTCACTTTGTACCAGTTTATATAGGTCTTCCTGGGTTTTTCTGAAAGCATCCTGCTCATCATTTCTTGTTTGTTTGTTTGTTTGTTTTTGCTAGGCAATGGGGTTAAGTGACTTGCCCAGGGTCACACAGCTAGTAAGTGTTATGTGTCTGAGGCCGGATTTGAACTCAGGTCATCCTGAATCCAGGGCCGGTGCTCTATCTACTGTGCCACCTAGCTGCCCCCCTGCTCATCATTTCTTACAGCATAATAGTATTCCATCACAATCATATACTCCTACTCATTCAGTCATTCCCCAGTTAAAGGGCATCCCCTCAATTCCAATTCTTTACCACGACAAAAAGAGCTCCTATAAATATATATATATTTTACCTATAGGTCTTTTTCTTTTCCCTTTGATCTCTTTGGGATATAGACTTAGTAGTGGTATCAAGCAGAAGTTTCTTAGCAATGATGGTAGGAGAGTCTGAAAATGGCAATGAGGAGCAAGAAATATTCAGTATCTCACTGCACATAATGAGTTTAGAGCATGAATGAAAATATAGCCAGGACTGGAAAGGGTGATGAAGGATGCAGTGTCATCTGGAGGGAGCCAGGTCTCAGTGAATGCTGGAAGGAGCAAGAAAATGGTCTAAGATGAAAATAACTTTGTTAGTTACGGAGCAGAAGATCCAGAGAATGCAGAAGAAGGGGGTCATTTGATTATGGAGTAAGACATTGGGAAGGCTGAGGTGGTTATAAATGAGGCAACAGACAGTTGGAGGTTCAGTTTCACTATGGCAAGGATAGTAAGGGGAAATGGGAAGCACATTAGCAAGTGAGGAATGAAGCCAGGAAGAGCATCGTAAGACTGGCTAATCAAAGCAGGTGATTGGTAAGTTTAAAACTGATCCTCAAGGTTTGGGCACAGCCCTCAACTGTCAAGTCTACAGTGTTTTTGTGTCTTGGCATCTGGAAGCCTGCCTCATAGCAGACATGGGCGAGAGGTCATGTGTTCATGTTGGCTACCTCCTCCAGGACGCCTTTCACACAACCAGGAAGCTGTCCTGGCTCCTGGGCCAGTTTGGGGCAAATCTGGCAAGTATTGCAGCGCTCTTGAAATCTAGAAAGGAGGCAAGTGGTGCTGTGATCCAAGCCCAGATGGAGCCAGCCATGAAAGGGGCCCAGCCATGCTGTAGCCCTTAAGGCATCTGGAAGCCTAGCAAGGAGAAAAGAGGTGATATCTTCCCTTCTTTCCCTCCCAGCCACCCCCAGCCATGAGCAGGGCATGGCTGTCTTGTGACCAGACCAAAAGCATGAATTTTAGAAGTAAAACATTTAATTAGGATTCAAACATCTGGCAATGGAATAGAGAAACAAACTCGCAGAGATTACAATCTAAAGCAATCAACTGAGACTCATACTTCAGAGCAAGGAAAGATCTTTTTGTCTCTCACTCTCCCACTACAATCAAAATAAGATGAGCATAGCCTCCCATATGTGTGCTGGTAATTTTTGTTTTAATTTAAAAATTTTTAAATTACTGGCTCTCTGTTCAATTTAATCTGCATTATTAACATTTGCTCTATCACTTTTTGAAGTCTAGAAATCAACAAAACAATAAACCAAGTCCTGATTTATAGTAATTTGCTGATTTCTGAAATGTGAATGCTCACACTGAAAATTTGTGCTCCAGTACAACTCTGTTTTCAGGAATTCTTGAACTTGAAAATTGTTCCAACTCCCTCCCTATCTCCTCTGGGAACTCAGGAACATGCTGGGATTCCTGGGTTCCTGAATGCCACACACTCTCCATGTGGCCCCTAATCTCAGAGGTCTCCACTAAGCTCTCTTCTTTCTTTTACCCCAAAGTCCCTGTCAAGCTCCACTATAATCACTCTATCTTCCCTGCCCACAGCTCCTCATGATGCAATCACCCATCACCCAGGAGCACATGTGTAGTGTTCCACAGGAAATGGAGTCCCCAGGAGGTCTCCCAATGAGCTCTCAGGGCTCAGGTGCCAAGGAAAATATAGTTGTGTTGGAAATATAGTTCATACCCTCAGAGATGCCCCTATCCAATATAAAATAAAGGGGAGGTGGAGTGGTAGACTCAGTCAGTGGTTCTCAAACATTTTGAACTCAGAATCCCTATACACTCTTTTTTTTTTTTTTGCTTTTGTTTTTAGGCAGTTGGGGTTAAGTGACTTGCCCAGGGTCACACAGCTAGTGAGTGTCAAGTGTTTGGTCTGAGGCCGCATTTGAACTCAGGTCCTCCTGATTTCAAGGCCAGTGCTCTATCCACTGTGCCACCTAGCTGCCCCTATCCCTTTACATTCTTAAAAATTATTGTTGAGGCCCTCTTTCTCTCCCTTCCCCTATCAAAAAAGTTTTTGTTTATGTGAATGTTTATCAATATACACCACATTAGAAATTAAAAGAGAGAAATTTTAAAAATATGTGTTAATTCATTTTAAAATAATAAACCCACTATGTATTAACATAAATAACATTCTTTTATTTTTAAAAAGGTATATTTTCCAAATCATAAATTTATTGAGTGCCATTATTTTATATTTCTTTTGCAAATTTCTTTAATGTCTGGTTTAATAGAAGGCAGATGGAGTTTCCTATCTGTTTCTGTATTCAATCTACTGTGATTTTTTTTTTGTTGAAGTATATGATGAAAATCCAGTCTCACCCAGATGTGTAATTGGAAAAAGGAGTATTTTAATAGGCAAATATCACCTTAGTATTATTATGAAAAATAGTGACCTCAAGGACAAAACTATTGTTCCCCCCAGGGGTCTATGGACCAAACTTTGAAAACCATTGGACTAAGTGATAGATAAGGTTCTTTCTAACTCTAAAATCCTGTGATTCCATATCTCTAAGTATAATCCTGACTTTTCCTCATTTCTGCCCTCTTAGCAAGCTGGTGTGCAAAAAAATTTGGGCATTGAAAGCAAGCCAAGCAGTTTCTAGGAAAATATATGTTTTTCAACATGATTCTTCCCCAAAAAGGCTCAGAAAAAAATCAGGTTTTGAAGCTGGAAGGTACCTTGTTTTTAAACCTCTTTATTTTATAGGTAAGGAAATAGAGGCCCAGAGAAGTTTATTGCCTAGTTTAGGATTATTTGGTCCATGATGGAACCAGGAACTAGAACCTAAGCTTCCCAACTCCCAACTGGGGGCGGGGAAACAAAACACATTTGTTTGTTTATTTTTCAGAACACTTTATGGAGTCACTCATCAGTGATATCTAGGATAAAGTATCATAGCCCAGAGGAGGAACAGGAAAAGAAAGTTAAAAGACTTTAATGCTTCATTGTATTGAAGAAGTTTTAATATGGTTGTAAGTTTTTCAAATACTTTAATTCCCTGTATCTTATTACTTGTTGGCCTTGTACCCTGAGGTTATTTTGTGAAGGCTGCCACGGTCAAAATTAAATGAATAAATTGAGTGAAGAAGACAGTAGTGGGACTGTTGAGAGAACACTAAGCTCAGGGCAAGGAGGAAAGATGGAATAAATGACCTGGGGCTGTTCCTAAGTACCTTGTTCCATGTCAGGAAGATATTGCATAGAAATGTTTTGGCAATTTGGTCCTATCCCAAGGGACTTTAGGATATCTAGATCCCATTTCCCCCCGGTTTGATCCTAAATCCTCTGGCAGAGTGTATGAGTAGGAGAGGGGCTATTCCAGGTTCCAGTGACCTGAAGGTATCCTCTTCATACTTATCTATCCAGGCCCCAGCCTCTCCCCTAGGGGCTGGGAGATCTAGGTTCTGGATTTGGTTCCATGATTGACTGTAATCTTTGTTGTTTATTTTTGTTCAGTTGTTCTTACAATCATGTCCCACTCTTCATGATTCCATTTGGGGTTTTCTTTGGCAAAGATACTGGAATAGTTTGCTGTTTCCTTCTCTAGCTCATTTTACAGATGAGGAAACTGAGGCCACATTTAACCACAGTTAAATGTCTTGCCCAGGGTCACACAGCCAGGACATGTCTGAGTCCAGATTTGAACTCAGAAAGATGAGTCTTCCTGACTCTATGCCCAGTGCCTCATATACACTGTGCCATCTATCTGCCTCATGTAATCTTAGGCTAGGTAATTAACTTCTTTGGGCCTCCATTTCCTGATCTATAAAATACAGAACTTAACTGATAATATGCCTTCTAGTTCCAAAATCTGATTTTCCTGAGCATTTCTGTTGGGTCAAGTTGAAAGCCAGAGTTTGCCCCCTAACTAATCCAGAACTGTTCAAAAGCCAAGACTATTTCTAACCAGTGCCAAGCTGGGCTTCTATTGAAAATCAGTCATATGCCGGGGAAACATATGATCACTTCTGGGTTTTAATTAGGATATCTTTGGGCATGTTTGTGTATATGTTAAGATGGTGACTAAGTCTACCTAAGGATCACTAATGGGAACTATTTAGATCCCATTATAATCCTGTTGTTACTCAGTTACAGATATTCTGGCATAAATTGGAGAAAGGGTTTTTTCTAAAACTCTGAACAGGGATGTCCTTTTGTAAAGGTCTAGAAATGTCAACAAGGTACTTCTTATTTAGATGAGAAAGACAATGAAATAAGTCTTCAAAAACAATTGTTGGCAGAGGATCAGACATTTGGAGGTACTATTCTTAAGAACATGTCTTTTTCAGAACCTGGTATGCACATGTGACAGGGAACTATTTTTCTAGTTTGTATGGGGAGGGGTCAGGAGCCATATTTATAGTATGTACAAGATTTATGAGATTTGGCAACAGGTTGGCTATGCGGGGAGAGTAAGAGAAGGATGTTGAGAATGACATTGAAGATGGGAATGTGAGTAACTGGGAGAATAATGGTGTCCTTCACATGTGCACAGTAATATAGATACAGAGCTGGAAGGGACCTCATAGGCTCTCTATTCTAACTTTCTTATTTTACATATGAGGAAACTGAGGCCTAGGGAAAGTTAAATGATTTGCTCAAGGTCACACAAGTAATAACATCAGAGGTAGGATTTGAATCCATGCCCAATAACTCCATAGCTAGCCCTCTTTCCATTGGACCACATGTTATCTCCCCTGAGAGAATGTAAGTTTCTTGGGGGTAAGGGCTATTTCATTTTTTGTCAGTCAATAAACCTTTATTAAACAGTGCCAGGCACTGAGGATACAAAAAGAGACAAAAGATGGTCCTTGCACTGAAGGAGCTTACAATCTAATGGGGGAGACATAAAAACAAATATACACAAAGCAAGTTACATACAGGATAAATAAGAAACGCTTTTGTCTTTTTATCTGTAGGACATTTTTGTTCAGTAATTTTTTCAGTCTTGTCCAAAACTTCATGATGCCATTTGGGGTTTTCATTGACAAAGATACTGGAGTGATTTGCTATTTTCTTCTCCTGGTCATTTTACAGATGGGGAAACTGAGGCAACCAGGGTTAAGTGACTTGCCCAGGGTCACACAGCTAGTAAGTGTCTGAGGCCAGATTTGAATCCAGGTAGATGAGTCTTCCAGTCTCCAGGCCTGTCATTCTATATATTGCACCATCTAGTTGCTCTTCCCTCCTCGTACACAGGTAAGTACTAACAAATGTTTGTTGATGAATTGATTTTTGTTGAATTTTCAATTGATGATCTCACTTATTTCAATTTTTCTTTCAAGATCATGTCACAGAATCTCCATTAGAAAATACTTCAGAGGTCATTCAACCTATACCTGAATAGTTCACCCACTCCACAAAACTTCAAACCTAATTGCTAAACTTATGTCCTCATATTTCCTCTTTCTTTCAAGGAAATAAAAGGATGTACACGTAAAAAAGTACATAAAAGATAAATATAGAGTTGATGGAATGTAATCTCAGCAGGCAAGGCACTGGAGGGCACACGTGGTGTGCATAAGGAGGCTGGTAAACCATTATGGTGGACTGGAGGATGTGTGGAGGGAGAAATGTAGGAAGGGAAAGGTAGGAAGGGGCCAGGTTGGGAATAGCTTCAAATTCCAAATAGAGGATTTCTTATTTGATCCTCAAGGTAACAGGGAGCCATTGGAGTTTATTGAATTTAGAGGGAAAGGGAAGAGGTGGCATGGTCACACCTAGACTAAAGGAAATCACTTTGGTAATTGTGTGTAAAGATGGATTGAAAGGGAAAGAGGCAAAGATGCCAGTGAGGCTTTGCAATTGCCTAGGCAAGAGATAATAAGGACCTGAACCTCAGTGGGGGCTGTATAAGTGGAGAAAAGGGATCATACATGAGAGATACAGAGAAATGCAAGATTTGGCAATGGATTGGACGTGTGGGGGTGGGTAAAAGAAGAGCATTGAGGATGACGCCAAAGTTTACAATGTGGGTCACTGGAAGAATAATGTTCTCTACAGTAATAGGGAAATTCAGAAGAGGGATAGGATTTTCGGGGGAAGATAAGGAATTCTGTTTTGTCATATTGAGTCTGAAATGCTATAAAGTACATCTAGTTTGAAGTGTTCAATAGACAATTGTTAATGCAGGCCTGAAGCTGAGAGAGACTAGGGTGGGATTTATTGATATGGGAATCATTTTATAGGGATGATATTTAAATCCATGGGAACTGAGGAGATCACCAAGTGAGCAAGTATACAAGAGACAGACAGACAGACAGAGACAGACAGACACAGAGAGAACAGGAGCTAGGACAGAGCCTTGCGGATGTGACATGGATTGGGGGGTAGAGAACAGAACATTGGTCAGGAAGAACTGAGTTTGAATTCTGCTTCAGACTCTTACTATATGTGTGATTCTGGGCAAGTCAAATATCTTCTCATGGCCTCAGTTTCCTTATCTGTTAAATGGAGATTATAATAGTACCTACTTCTCAGGGTTGTTGTAAGGATCAAATTGGAGGCCTTAGGTAGATTAGGTGACTTAGACAGGTAATCCTTGAATGAAGGAGTGATGTAGTGGGATAATCAGTGTAATACTCTTTACAAACCATAAAGGGTTACACCCGTGTCTTAAAGAAATGTTATTTGGCTAAATGTAACTAGAAGAAAAGTTATATTTTACACACAGACATTTGTCAATTTTTAAATGGGGTGGGGAGAATAAAGAGAAAAGGAAAAAAAGCTATTAGTGTTGTTTTTATTGTTGTTATACAGCAAAGGAGATGGAAGAGATAGCAGACAGGTAGAAAAAGAACCAAGATGGACAGAGTCATGAAAATCCAGAGGGGAAGGATTATCCAGAAGGCGGTCAGTAGTGTCAAATATGGCAGAGAAGTCAAGAAGGATGAGGACTGAGAAAAAGCCATTCAAGTAAGCTGTTCAGAGATCACTGGTGACTCCAGAGGACACTTTGAGTTGAATGATGACTCAGGAAGCCGGACTGCAAAGGGTTATGATGAGAATCAGAGTAGGGGCACTGAGTGTACATAACTTTTTCGAGGAGTTTAGCTGACAAGGGTTGGGGGGAAGATATAGGATGGTAGCTGGCCAGCATGGTATGATCTAATTCCTTTTTTTAAAGAATGACTTGAACACATTAAGAGGAGGAGGAAAAGGAAGGAGACAGAGAACAATTGAAGATTAGAGACAGAGGGATGATAGAGGGGGCAATCTGCTGGATGAGGGGAAGTGGACGGGATCAGAGAACATATAGAGGGTTTGGCCTTGGAAAGCAGAAGGGTCATCTCATCATCAGAGACTGGAGTGAAAGAGAGAGATGGGGGATAATGTTACATGCATGTGAGGAGGAGAGAAGAGGGAACTCAATTTTATCAGCGAAATAGGAAGGGAGGCCCCTAGTTGAGAGAATGTGTGGAAAGTATGTTGTAGGAAGCTTGAGGGTAGAGGAGAAGGTTGAGAACAGTTATTGGTTTTCAACTGTCTTTTCTTCTCACCTCAATGACTAGCCTGGTGCTAATGGCTTTGAATGGCAGAAAAACATACTTGCTCATCAAACTTATGTGAACTCTAACAGTGTAATAAAATATGGCCTATGGTACAGTGCAACAGGCTTAGGAGATGTGATGTTGCTGATGTAGACCAGTTTTTGAATTTCAGCACCTAACCTGCTAACACAGAGGCCTCTACCTTTCATTGTAGAGTAGTTATGGTTCTTTTTCAGCTGCAGAAATTTCTCCCAGGGAGCAGCTAGGTGGCACAGTGGATAAAGCACCGGCCCTGGATTCAGGAGGACCTGAGCTCAAATCTGGCCTCAGACACATAACACTAGCTGTGTGATCCTGGGCAAGTAACTTAACCCCCTTGTTTAGCCAAAAAAAAAAAAAAGAAATTTCTCCCAAAGTAGTAATGGCTCTCTTCCACATTTCTCAGGGTATTGGAACCTAACCTGGGGTTCTAAGTAATGCAGGTGTTTAACCAACCAATCAGGCCGTTGGGTGGTTAAATAATCAAACACCTGGGATAAGTTGGCTTTCCAATTATGGCAGGGTGGTAGGCAGTTAGTTGGCAAACTGCTTCATGGTTTGGTGGCATGGAATACTGTCCCCTGACCCCAAGCTAAAAGGGAAGAAGCAGGCAGAAGAAGAAATCCATAAGTGTCCACACAACCATTGTTAAACATATCTTCCTGAATGGGAGACTGAGAATTTATTTTGCTTGATTACACATATTTGACACAAGGATTTTCTTTTCTTTTCTTTTTTTCCAGTGAGGGGAAAGATAGGAGGAAAAAAACTAAATGCTTGTTAATTGAAAAATAGTGAATTAAAAATAAAGACAGACCTAAAGAAAAAAAAAGAAATAAAATTTGAGTTCAAGTGGGCTCTGTAACGCAACTGTATCAGGAACCACTTCTGTCAGATATTTTGTATGATTCAGTTTTTGAAGATTTTTTGCGTCCACTTTCTTTTCTCTATAATCTCCCCTGCACAGTACCCTTAGATTAATCTTTTTCCAAAAAAGATCTCCTTTTATCATGTCACTGCCCTGCTTAGGAAAAGATAAAGTCCCAAATCCTTTATTTGATGTTCCAACACCCTTCCCCCAAACCCGAAGTTCCTGTTCCAAGCCTTCTCATCTCTCCTCAAGCCTCTCACATGACATCCTGATTCCCAGGACCTTGCCTTGTACTTCACCAAAAAATTGAAACTATTTGCTGAGAACTCCCTCTTCTCCCTTACTCCTCATCTCATATCACTCAGAAATCTTTCTCCATTAGCTCCCCCTTTGATCCTATCTCAGATTAAGAGGTGCCCTTCTCCTTGCCAAAGCAAACTTCTCTGCATGCACCCTTGATGCCATCCTCTCCCAGCTTCTTTAGCATATTGTCCTCATTTTCCTCTCCCTCTTATCTTCACTTTCTCCTTACCAATTGGCCCTTTCCCTGCTGCATACCAATATGTCCATGTCTCCCCTCTCCTTAAAAAACCTTTCACTTGATCCAACTTTCCTCACTAATTATCACTCTATATCCCTCTTCCTTTTCATGGTTGAACTCCTTGAGAAAGATATCTACAATCTGTGCCTCTACTTTCTCTCCTTTTACTCACTTCTAAGCCTTCTGAAATTGGACTTCCAACTTCATTGTCCAACTGAAACTGCCTTCTCCAAAGTCACCCAATGATTTCTTGATTGCCAGATCTAATAGTCTCTCAATCCTGATCCTCTGTGACCCCTCTGCAGCATTCCACACCTCCTCAATACTCTCTCTAGGTTTTCATGACACTGCTCTCTTCTAGTTCTCCTCCCACCTGTCATGCCAATCTTTCTCAATCTCATTTTCTGGTTCTTCATTGATGGTATGCCCTCTAGCCGTGGATATCTTACAAGGCTCTGTCCTGGGACCCTCCTCCCCCCTTTTTTTCATTTTATGCCAGTTACTTGTTCCTCAGACATGATGCTGTACCTGTCATTTTTGTGTCTTTGCACTGGCTGCACTGCCCCTCCACCCCTCCCCCCAGCCAGCATGCACACCTGGAATTCTTTGATCCCTCACCTCTGCCTTCTGTTTTCTTTCATGATTCAGCTCAAACCCCATCTTCTTTAGTAGGTTTTTTTCTGGTCCTTCCAGTTGCCAATGCCTCTGTCTTTCAGATTATCCTTATCTACTATGTATATCTTGTGTATCCCTAAATATTTTCATGGTGTCTCCCCTGTTAGTATATATCCTCCCTTGAAGTAAGGACTGATTTTTTTTTTGCCTTCCTCTGTTATTATTGAGGCATGGCACATAATAACTACTTAATAAATGTGGATTGACTGATCGTGGAGATATTTGACATTTGCCCACAAACTATTGGACTACCTTGGGCTGTGTTCCATAGTTTTCATTTTTAGTAATTTCATCTAGAAGGGATGTATTGGGGGTGGAAATAACCTTATAACACATTCCTTAGCTTGTGGTAAAAGAGAAATCCAAATATCTCAATCAAAGGCTGGCCAGAACTTGACTCAGTGTTGGAGAAGAATGAATGAGCATTTCCTGCTTAAGTGCCTCAAATCTCTTCTCTTATCTGACCATACTCCCTGCTGTTTAGTTTCTCATCCTGACTCTAAGGCCATCATTCTATCCAATGTGCTGCCTAGGGAGGGTATGAGCAGTTACAAAAATTAGGAAAGGTCTTTTATTTAAAGATAGTATCTGAGCTGAGTGTTACAGGAAGTGAGGGATTCTAAGAGCTGGAGATGAAGAATTCTAGATATGACAGACAGGTAGAGTATCATGTGTAAGGAACAGAGAGGCCATTTTATATCGACCATGGAGTGTAGGAAGTGGAGTATTGTGTAATGAGACTGGAAAGATAGTTTGGGGCCAACTTTTGAAGTGCTCCAGGAACATTCTTTGGATGGAAGCCACCATTATTGTTCATCTTGGGGCACTGTACCCTCTACCTGCCTTGCCATGGCCTCACTCAATGTTTAGAAGACAATTCTATCATTATTCACTTTGGGGCCCAGTTGGTTGGCTATAATCAGTCTCCTAGTGATGGAAGAGAAGGGCTTCCTCTCTTACCTTTTTTTTGTGTGTGTGCATGTGTGTGTGTGTGTGTGTGTGTGTGTCTGTGTGTGAATGTGCTGAGGGATAAGTAGATATGAGTAGCTATATATAGATATAAGTAAACATATATATAAAATATAAGCTGTATATAGATGTAAGTAGATATATAGATTATGGACCATATAAGATACCTCAGGGGCTATCTGGCTTACTCATCCATCACAAGAGGCCCAAGGAAGGAAGTTAACTGATGCCTGGGTCATACAGGTGGTAAACAACTTTGTTGAAATTTGAACCCAGGTCCCTTGACTCTAGATCCAGTATTCTTTCCATTCTAACACGCTGCCTCCTATAGGAATATTGACCTGCATGAGACAGCTATGAGTCAAACAGGGGTCTGTAGCCTAAGCTCTCTGGCAGTCAGAAAGTGGAAATATTTTGAGAACAAGTATTTATGGATTTCCTACAGGTTGCTGACTCACATTAAGTGCTGCCTTAGGGTATATGACTAAAATGATACCCATTTCTAAATGGCTTTGAAGTTTATGAAATGCTTGTCTCACAACATCCTTTGAAGTAGGTCATATAAGCATTATTATATCTTTCTTATAGATAAGAAAATTGAGCTTAGGAGAGCATAACAACTTGCCAATAGCCTCACAACCAGATACATTCCTCTCCTTAAGAGGTTTTTAGTCTACTTGAGGAAATAAGATTAACATGTAGTAATGGACACTGAAGCCTTCTCTCCTATGACTCCATCATTATGACTCAGGTCCATGCCCTGGAGCTGTCTTGTGAGGCAAGAGTTTCTTGGCAGTTTAGTAACCATATCCCCTTGAATGAGACCAAAAATGGGCTCATATCAAACTCCACCCTAATATGATAGTAAAGTTCTAGGAAAAACTTAGGCAAATGGAAGATAGTTTAGGTGATAAGAAGGTCATGAGTGTATATGCTCCCACCATGATGAACCCTGATGAGGTCAAATAAATGCTATGAAGACCTGGAGACCTTCATCATTAATGTGCCAAAAGAAGATAAGCTTATAGTTCTGGGTGACTTTAACACTTACATTGGCATAGACTATCAGACATGGTAGGGAGTCCTTGGGAAGAATGGAATTGGAAACAGCATTAGCAATGGTCATTTACTGTTTGAAGACTTTTGCATCTCATGACCTTCTCATCACCAGCATTATCTTCCATTTGCCTAAATACAACAAAACTTCATAGATGCATCCTCACAGCAAACATTGGCCTTCAATAGACTATGTCGTTGTAAGGAGAAGAGACAAATAAGATGTGAGAGTGATGAAGGTGATCTGTGGCACAGAGTGCTGGACTGATCATAGACTTCACCTTTCCAAGCTAAACATTTGAATTCAAGAAAAGCAGCAGCGACAAGGCATGACAATTATCAGAAGGCTCAATGTCAACAAATTAGAGCACTTTGCCATCTGTGAACAGTTTGTTACTGACTTGGAGGGAAAGCTGAGTCAACACAGTGTTGGCAACAGTGGAGCAGAAAAGGAGTGGGCAGCTTTTAGAGATTTGGTGTACAGCACTTCATTTACTCATCTGGATGGAACACTTGAAACATCAGGACTGGTCTTGCTGAAAGGGATAAGGAAATTCAGAAGCTACTAAATGAAAGATGAGAACCCTACAGAACCTATCAGTAGGATAGTTCATCCATCTCTAAAAAAGCATCATTTAACCCCATCAAAAGTAAAGTGTAAGCAAAGCTTAGAAAGATGCAGGATTCTTGGCTCAGGAAGAAGGCAGATGAAATTCATACGCTGATAGTAACAATCCAAAGTATTTTTATGATGGCTTAAAAGCTATTTGTGGGCCAAAGACCTTTGGAGCATCTCAACTACTCAGCAGTGATGGAGCCACACTGATCAGTGATAAGGACATGGTCTGGAGAGATGGATGGAATGCTTCCATAGTGTTCTCAACAGGCCATCATCAACCAATGCCGAAGCCATTGTCCATTTACCTCAGGTTGAAATCAATCCCCCTGTATCTGAACTTCCAACTGAAGAAGAATTTTTGAATACCACTAGGTGCTTCTTTGTGGCAAAGCACCTGGTGCTGATTCCATTCCAGCAGAGATCTACAAGGCATGAAGTCCCCTGCTCACACAAAACCTGATGGAAATCTTCTGGATTATATGACAAAAGAATGTTATTCTCCAAGAGTCAAGGATGCCTCTATTGTCTATCAACATAAAGGAAAAGAAAATAGGTTGTCCCATGACAACCACAGAGGGGTCTCTCTCTTAGTCACTGATGGCAAGAATCTTGCCAGAGACCTCCTTAATAGACTGGCCCTTCACCTGGAACATTGCCATCTACCTGAAAGCCAGGATGGCTTCAGGTGTTTGCTGCCTGACAACTCCAGGAGAAATGCCAGGAACAGAACAGAGGTCTGTATGTAATGTTTATCACTCTGACAAAGGTCTTTGATACTGTCAGTCATGAGGACTTGTGGAAGATCGTGGCAAAATTTGGTTGCCCAGAGAAGTTCATGAGTGTTGTATGCCAATTCTATGGTAGCATGCTTGCACAGGTTCTGGATAACGGGTGATGTTCTTGTACTTTCCCAGTCACCAGTGGGATGAAGTAGGGCTGTGTGCCTGCTTCCATGCTTTTTATTAGCATGACATTTTCAGTGATGTTGTCAGATGTCTTCAATGAGGATGGAAACAACATCAAGGTCAACTACCACACTGATGGTAAATTATTTAACTTGAAAAGCCAAGACTAAAGTGGAGGGAGAATTGGTGCTCAACTTTTTGTTCACAGATGATTGTGTACTCAGTGTAGCCTCTGAGGCTGAGATGCAACAAAGTATGGATCTTCACTGCTTGTATTAATTTTGGCCTAACAATTAACACCAAGAAAACAGAGGTTCTCTGCCAGCAGCACCTTGCCATCCATACAAGAAACCATTGGCTACAGCAAATGGAAAAATTCTGAATGCTGTGGATAAGTTCACTTACCCTGGAAGTACACTTTCTAGGGAGAGATTGACACACACACACAGACACACATTGCCAGAACTAGCTCAGCATTTTCGAGGTATTAGACTGTCTACCAAACTGAAAGTCTACAGACTCATTGTGCTGATGTCATTGTTGTATGCCTGTGATACTTGGACAGTCTATGTGGACAGTCTATGTGCCACACCAGGAAATTGAACCACTTCTATCTGAATTGTCTTAGGAAGATTCTGAAGATCACCTGGCAAGATAAGGTACCAATGAAATCCTTTCTTGAGCTGGACTGTCAAGCATTCAAACTCTACTGCAGAAAATGCAGCTCTAATGGACTGGCCATGTTGTTTGAATGCCAAATGTATGCTTGCCTAAAAGACTGTTTTACAGAGAACTCTTCTAACAGAGCTGCTCACATGATGGTCAGAAGAAGCAATACAAGGACACTCTTAAGTTCTCTCTGAACAACTTTGGTATCTATTTGAAGACATGGGAGACACTGGCACAGTATTGTCCAGCTTGGTGTGCCTGCATCAAAGAAGGTGCTGTGCTCTATGAGCAAAATAGAATTGTGGTAGCTCAAAAGGAACATGAGATATTGAAATTTAAAGACATGTCCCTCCCAAATGGTCATACAGACTATGTGTGCTTGCCCTGTGGTAAAGCCTTCTGAGTTTATGTTGGTATGATGAGTCACAACTAGACACACCATACATTGACCTCAACATCGTGATACCACTTTGGTCGTCTTTGAGCATGAAGGACAAACAACAAGATTTACTAAGACTTTTGGGACTAATACCTTCGAACTTCACTAAGACTTTGGGGACTCCCTATATTGCTGAGGGCCTATTGTGTGTAGAGCACAGAACTGGCTGGAGTGCAAATGTTATTTTATATATTTGCGTGAGATTTATAATAGTAACCCAGTTTTTTTTTCCAATTCAAATAATACACTCTGTGATTTAGCTCAGTGTTTGGAACTCTAGAGAAATTGATATCCTTCAAAGATGAAGGTACAGTACTCCCAGTGAAACAGAGAGCTTCTAAATCAATTAGACCAAACTCCAGATTGTTAGAAGTCAGGTTATGGTCATAGAGATGTCCTATAGGTAATTAGAAACATATGTAGCATTCCTCTCTCTCCCCATCATGGCACTCTAAAGTTTTCAGATTGAGTACCTATAGGGTCCACCTTCCTAAAACCATAGATAACTCCATAGCCCCCATCAGTGACTTTACTTTTAATAGTCAGCCAGTAAGCGCAACTAACTCAAAATCAAAGCCATTTACTAAGAGGACATTGTAAGAATAGTAGCTACAAAGCATTCCCCCAATAAAACTGGGATACATTCTCCCAATAAAATATACAGTGTCACTGGAAGATTGAATACAATCTTAGAGTATGTTGGTGGTGAGGCAATATAGAGGGAATACATGACCAAGGCAACTCACACTTCTAGTACAAAGGACTTCAGTATCCTTTCTCTCCTCATGAAGTCCTCATTTTGCTTTCCCCTGAGCACAATGTCTCTTTTGGGAACTTAACTCCTGTAATTTCCCTGGGTCTGCTCCTCTCCAGATTCTTCATTGTCTTAGCTAGTTCTCTCTTGAATTCACAAATGTTTCTTTTCCCTACCACCAGGAACTTTTCAAAGTTGCTTCTTATCTGAAATTCTGTTCCTTTCTGTGTATTAATAGAGAATGGGTGTCTCAACTCCCTGCTGGAAGCATCTCAATGATGCCATTAACTTTCTCTAACCGAACTCAAGGCTGGAAGACTTGTCTTTTAAGGACTACCCTGGGTAGGGGTAATTATCACCTGGCTAGTGGCCAGCTTCCTTTCCAATTCAATCAGGGAACTTTTTCACACTTCATGAAGAGATGATAGGGCATAGACAAGTCTCTGTACTTCATTAGCATGTTAATACCTCATTATCTCAGTTATTTGCCCGTAATTTCTGTGATTAGTTTAACTATCAAGGAGGAAAAACCAAATTCCTTTTCCTCCAATCCTCCTTCCCACCTCCCTATACTATAGGGTGCTGGTCACACATTTGGGAATACTCTATATAGATGGGATAGTTGAAGCCATGAAAGTTTCAAGAAGTGGGTTATCAAGGGTGTTGAATTGATATGCAAAGGTTGAGGACTTGAGAAAAGGGCTTAGAATTTGGCTAGAAGCTAGTCATCAATAACCTTCAAGAGATCATTTGTAATCAAATGATGGTAATTAAATCAGAATATAGCAGGAAATGGGTGGAATGGGGAAGAACTGGACAAACACTGCCATCATTCACTATGACCCTTGGATCTTCTGTGTCTATTCTCAACATTGTATCTCCTTCCCTCATGTACTTGGATCCCCCTCTCTTTCTAACCCCTTTTGGACTTTACTTCCCAACTTGTTCTTTCTCCACCATTTTCAGTCTCTTCACAGCTCCTTCCCTTCCATTCTCAGGCATACTTGAATCTCCTGTGACATATATACATATACATGAGCTGCTTCCTTTATCCATCACACTCCTCAAACATAAGAACTAAACCAGTAGTGTCAAACTCAAGTAGAAATGGATCCCTATGGGCCCATTAGAAGTTTACAAATCAACATTATTGTTAGAAAAACCTGAAACAAAAATCTGCTACAATGAGTGAGTGAAGGAAAGTCTTTATTACACTTCTCCTGAGAGAGGTGGGCATAATGCACATTAGTAGCATGTAGGCACTGGTTCAGTGGTAGAATCAACTTTTAAACCATTAGTAAGATCCATACTCTACCCATCAGGGCTCCTGTTGGTCTAGTTCATCTGAGTTACACCCTTCCTGGACAGCCTATCGTATTTTCATCCATGTTCTGCTAACTCCGCCCATGTTCAAAAGTGGCAACTATCTCTGCCCTTGGGGTGTGTCAGTTCATATTCAATAAGCTTATTAAGCAAGTGCAATGGAGAAAAACCTTTGCCTGGTTGAAACTCCATCCTTGAACCTGGCTGGTTGCAACCAGTTTAGCCTCTAGGGCTCTTTCTTAAGAACTAGTTGTTTACAGAAAAGTTTGGAATACTTTCTGATTGGTTGAGGGACTATCCATAAGATCTTGGAATTTCTTATCCTACTGTGGAAGCCTAACCCCCTAAAATCTTTCTTACAATTATCTATCTTATGTTGTATTTTTATTTATTTTGTTAAGTATTTGCCAATTATATTTTAATTCAGTTCTGGCCCCACTTTTTCAGCTACATAGTTTGACACCTGATAAACCTATTGCCTCCACTTTCTAGAAATCTTACCAAAGTCAAGGTTCATGTTTAGGAAGTACAAGAGTGAGCCAGGGAGAAAGGGAGGAGGAAAATGGCTGCTATGTTTCAGTTTGGGCATTTTGTTGGGTTGTCTTGCCAAAAGGCAGTGCTCTCAAGACTTGTTTGGAGTTTTGTGATTGTCTGGTTCCTGTGCAGAGAAGCCCAGTGTTCCCTAGAGATGCATCAAATTTCCCTAAAAGCTTTCCATGAGTGGCTGCTGCATACCCCTTCTACTATGTTGAGGAGGCAGTGTGGTTAATTGCAGGCATTACCTAGGGGATACATGTGGAGGCAGCTGTCATTTGGGAATGGGTGTGGAAAATTTAATAATTGATTCAATTTCTGGGTTTGCCTAGTTATTCTGTTTTATTAAATGCCTTTGCTTTGAATTCATGATCAATTGGTTTATGCTTGTAAAAGATTCATTGCTGAAAGCTTATTGTAGTAAGATTTTGAATAGATAATTCCTTTAACAATACCCCAAACCTAGGTGTAGCTAAGAAGGTTGCCCTGGGTACTACATTCCCATTCTCAGGTAGTATTTGGCTTTCAAGGCATTCTACTCAACTAACAAAATTAGCAAAGAAATAATGCCTTGCTCTACCTCCCCTGCCAATCCAGCAAGGAAATAAAAAAAAATTCAGAAAATTATGGAAGAGATAGAAAATTGAAAACATGCAAAAAAAAAAAGTCCACATCGACTTCATAAATAAAACTAGCTTTGAAAAACCTAATAAAATAGATATAATTGCTAATTTAATTTTAAAAAGAAACAGGAAGACCAAATTACCAAAACAAAAAATGAGAATTCATAACAGATGAAGTAGGAACAAAGGAAATTGTTAAATAGCCTCTGTCCAGTTGTATGTCAACAAAACTGAGAATTTAAGTGAAATGGATGAACATTAAAAACTTGTAACATACTCATATTAACAGAAGAAGAAATAGAGACTTACTTAACCTAATCTCAAAAAAAAAAGGAAGAAAAGACATTGGAAAAGTCATAAACTAACTCCCAAAGGGGCAAAAAAACCCCAAGCCTCGATGTATTTCCAAATGAATCATATCAATAATTAAAGAAAATTAACTCCAGTATAACATAAATCATTCACAAAAATAGAGGAAGAAGTTATTCTATCAAACTCCTATGAGACAAATATGATCTTCGAACCTAAAGCTGAGAGTGAGAAAGAAAAGACAGAAAATGAATGTTGATATTAATATAATGAATATTGATATAAATTATTGAATGAAATATAAGCAAAGAGTCTATAATAATTCATTTAAAAGATTATACACTTTGGCCAGGAGGGATTTACATGAGGAATTTAGGGTTGGTTCAACATGAAGGAAGCTGTAAGCATAATAGACCATATTAATAACACAAAAGATATAATTCAGATGACCATCTATACAGGTGAAGATTTCAACCCCCCCCCCAAAATGCACTTACTAAAAACATTAAAAAGCATTGGAATCAATGGACATGTATGTAAATTCAAAAGTAAGCACTTTCTGTCATGGAGAAAGAGAAGTCTGTCCAGTAAGGTCAAGGATGAGCAAGGATGCCCATTGTTACTCATTACTATTATTTGGTATAGTGTTAGAAATTCCAGCCATTGTTTCTTTTTTAAAATTTTTTTCTTTTTATTGGCAAGGCAATGGGTGAAGTGACTTGCCCAGGGTCACACATCTAGTAAGTGTTAAGTGCCTGAGGCCGGATTTGAACTCAGGTCCTCCTGACTCTGGGACCAGTGTTCTCTCCACTGTTCGACCTGGCTGCCCCTAGTTGTTGGAATAAAACAAGAAAAAGAAACAGGGAATAAGCACAGGTAGAGAAGAAAAAACATTGTCATCTTTTGAAGATATTATGAATGTTAACTGAGAGAACCTGAGATTCAATCAAAAACAGTCAGTAAAATAGCAAAATAAATGTAATAAAACAAGCAAATAAACAAATTAAATATTACTTTAAGTTTAACATACAATTAAAAACAAACTACATATAATAGAAGTTCACAATTTTATGTGATTCTCTTTTTCTCTTCTTTGTATATCAGATTTTTCTATAAGTTTGTATTTGTTAAAGTTGTACTTAAAAAAACAAAAATTCAAAAAATGAGATGGCCTGGAGATGTATTAGGGTAACAAGAACTTAAAATGAATCACCTGTATCTGTGGTAAGAGACAGAGATCCTATAATAGATTTCAACTGAGGGAAACTTGAACTTTAGGAGACCACCGTCTCTGGTAAAGATTATATTTCCTAGGACTGCGATCCTATTCTAGGAGAGAGTATATATAAACCCGAAAGTGTATCCAACACCCAGAGTAGTGTGGGGTGGGAGGTGGGGGACACAGAAGTAGAGATAGGATAACCTGAATGAAGAGTGATCATTGTAAGGGTAAAAGGTGGAATTGGGCCTCATGACTTAGTATACAGAGTGACTCCCATCACATGACACTTTTTCCATTCAGCATCAATATGGTAAGCTCCCAAGAGAGAGAAAGGAAAGGGGCAGCTCCAGTATACTTAAAAAGAATAAAATGGTTCAGGTTAAAAAGAGAGCAAGTCAAAGCTTCTGGATGCTGATCAGCAGTGAGATCAGGACACAACTGGCCTCTACACTTTTAAATGTGAGTGACTTTGGGAGACTTAATTTCTAAAAAAAAAAAAAGAAAGAAAGGAAAAAAGATTAAAAAAAAAGGAATAGTTTGAGAGAAAATTTTGAAGACTTGTATGAACTGATGCAGAGTAATGTGAGCAGAATTAGAACAATTTATATAATAAAAATGACATTTTAAAGACAAAATAGTTCAAAAGACTTAAAAACTTTGATCAATTCAAAGACCAACCATGATTCCAGAAGACCAATGATGATGATGAGTGTTACCCACTTCCTGATAGGGAGGTAACAATGCAGACACAACAAGCAGAATGAAATGTTCATTTTTGGACATGGCCAGTATGAGAATTTGGTTTGCTTGATTATGCATACTTGTTAGAAGAGTTTGTTTTTCTTTCTCTTTTTCAATGGTGGGGAAGAAGAGAAAATAAATTCTAGTTAATTGAAAAAAAATCCAGATATTTAAAAAGAAAACAAGTTATTGGACAAGGACAAACATTAAATATAGGTACTTTAGAAGCATTCTGAAGTTTCCTTCCTTTCCCACCGCTCCTCCTTCTCATTTCCCTTTTTCTCTTTAGGCTGTGTATTACAAAATAATGTTATGATAGTATTTTAGTCTGAAGTCCTCTGTCTAATCTGAATGAGGAACTTTATCAGTCTTTAACTATCAATTCCAAAACAATGTCCTGCACTGAAATATTTTTGCATCCTTCTTGTCAAAGGCCTAGCCAATTTGTAAACAGAGAGGACTGGTCAGGCCAGGAAGGTTTCCTCCCTGAAGTAATTAGGCACAAAAAGAAAGAAGAAATCTTTGATTAATTCAGTTAGAGGAGTTCTCTCTTGGGATTAGGAGGAGGTGGGCTTAGGGCAAAAGTTAATGAGCTCAGTTTTGGACTTAGTGATTTTGAGGTACTAATGGATCATCCAGGCAGAGGTATAAATTGGAGGGTTCAAGAATGAGCAAATGAGGAAACCGAAGCTCTGAGAGTTTATATAGTTTGGCCAAGGTCACACAAGGTAGTAAAAAACAGACTTGGGATTTGAATCCAGTTCCCATGACTCTAAATTCAGTTTTCTGCCCTTACTTGCTCATCTCTTACAAAATCTTTATAAGAATGGTTTGACACATCCATAGAAGATATCCTTGATGGAAACAATCAGATTACTAGTATTTTTTTTAAGTAGATCACATCTGAAATACAGAAAATATTAAGTCCTGTTGTCCTATTATTTAATGATTTCTTTAAAAAAAATTTCATTCAACAGAGCAAAATGCAGCATTGAAAGCATATTCTTTCAAGAAAGTTTATTTCACAAATACATCAAAATTAGATAAAGCTCCATACCAGATGTGACTACAGAAGTAACTTTAGCAATCCATGGGGTACTGGCATCAAGTAAAGTGTAAAATGGGTAAGACATATGCCCACCTAAAATGTTCAGTTTCCTCATCTGTAAAATGATCTGGAAAAGGAAATGGAAACCATTCCAGTATCTTTGCCAAGAAAACCCCAAATGAGGTCACGGAAAGTCGGACACAACTAAAAAGACTGAACAACAACAAAATATCTGCCAGTATTGTGGAAGATGTTCCAAATAAAATCCAAACAAAACAAGGATCCCTAACGATGGATGGCAAAGCTCTCCAAACACTTTCATTCTCAGCTGATATTTTACGAATTGCATCAAGCCAAAGATGCCTCAGTAAAATTCACAGCAACCTAAGTCAGATCAATTTAACCATCCACTGAGGAAAAGCAATGAACATGAAAAATGTATTTGATCCTGACTATGACATGTAGTAGGATGGGCAACCCCCCCCCCCAAATTAGATCACATATGGTTTTTGCATAAGCAGGCTGTGGTCAATTCAATCCAATTCAATTCAAGTCAACATGCATTTGTTAAGAGTCTACTATGTGGCAGGCACTCTGTACTGGGGATTCAAAGGAAGTCAAAAAATATCTCTCCTCTCAAGTACAGCATGACTCAGCAAGCATTTATGAAGTACCTGCCATGTGCTAGGTTTGGGGGACATAAAAGCAGAAACCAAAATTCCCCACCTTGAGAAGCTCTCAAAAATCCCCAGATGCTTGGGCCATTTTCAAATTTTGAGCTCACAAAAATAAAACAGCACTCCAAAAACTGAGACAAGATTTACCTACTTTATTAAATATATATGCACATATATAAAAATACATATAAACATATATATATACATGTACATACATGTATATCATTTCTAAGCATTTTCTGTGCCAATGCACTAATTATTGATGAAAACTTTGGCTTTCATGCAATGTTATGAGGAGACAAATCAAAGGCCACTGTCATATAGTGTTGATAATCCTTTATCTTTTCCATTCCAGGTCTCCTGTGAGTTCAAGCCAAAGTGATGTCCTCTTCATTGCTCACAACAGCTCAGCTAAACTGAGGTAGAGGCCTTGGTGAAGCGTCTTTGTAGAATTCTTTGGAAGGCTGAAAAACTAGACAAATGTGGTGAACACCCCTGGAGAGATAATTCTATGGAGGTAATAAAAAATGACATGATGCTATATGAAGACATTTTTTTCCCCCAGAAAGAGCAGAGAGGAAATAACTCCTTTACAACTCTTTAAGAAACAAACAAACATGACAGCAGGCTAATGTTGGAATAGACTGCTATATCAAGTGACAATTCACAGTTAATGACCAAAACCTTCAGGCCAAGGTCTTAATAGTCAAAAAATGAAGGCATAGTGGCTATATTCCAACCCGACATACTGGCCTCACAGTTTCTGGCTTCATAAATCACTTATGTGCTCAGGCTATGGAAATATTTCCTTTACTTACCAAATTCATCATTTTCAGAAAACGTATAATTAATTAACACGCTTTTAGTGTAGCAAACTGTGTGAAAATGGGCCCAAACCCGATCCCTCAGCAAATGCCTGTTTTTGTGTGTGTGTGTGTGTTTTTTTTTAGTGATTCCAAGTGGTTTTTGCTCTTGGGGGTTTACCAAGCAGGGCCTAAGGATTGAGCAGAGAGCTCAGCATCTCTGTGCTGTGTCCCTTGTTTTGTCTTTTTCTCTGTACTACAATTTGACAATCATTTATTAAGTTCAAGTTGTACATAAGACATTGTGTGTCCAAAGTCTAATAGAGCTGAATTTAGCATTAGATAAGAATAAGATATGAATAAGATACTTATGCCGGAAAGCTGGAGGTGATTAGGGAAAAGCAAAGATCCAGGGAAAGAGATATAGGAGAAATTGAGGATTGAGAGATCACTCTTGTTTACAGGGTGTAGGAGTGGGTGGGGAAAAGGGAATGAGATGAAAACTTCAGAGAATTCGAGGAAGGACTGGGACCGGATCTGGCCATTGAATGAAAAGAAGGATTTCCACAAGTGGAAGAAGTACATGGGGAGACCCCTGTGTGAATTCATGGAGATGGGAGAAGACAGAATAAGATCCAGCTAATGGTCTGATTTGGCTAGAATATTGGGTGTACAAAGGGGAGTTGAGTGAATCACCTCCTTCCCAGTGCCCTTCAAGGCTGGATACATCGCTCTTATTATATGTGTTGCTGTCTTAACCTTATGTGGGATCCTTGTTCTTGTTCTCAAGCATCAATCTATGTGGAGGCTATTCACATAGCCCCATTTGTAATTCAGACCCCACCAAGTTGCTATTTGCTTTTCATCCCCTTTGGAAGTTACTTTTATCCTGTGCACTAATGGGAGCTGGCTAAATTCTGCACCCCCTCCCCATTTTAGCTACAAATAAGTAGATTGTACTTGTGTGTCCTTCAAGAAGGAAAGTATTTTTAGACATTTCACAAAAGGCTTTTTTTCTTTGTTGCAAACCTCCTGGATTTATTCTGGGAATCAGTCCCTGCCCGCCTTTGCTTCTCGGCTGGCCTGTATCTAAGCTCTAAAGTAGAGAAAGCTTGTTATCAGTTTCACAATGAGGGAGAAAGTATGCCCTAGACTTTCAGATAGAAGACTTGGCCTGACTTCTGTTCTGAGCTCTGTCCCTAGGTGGTGGGAATTGTTGGGCAAAATCTAATCTCTGTCCAGTCAGCATTGTAAATGTCAATTTTGGTGACCTCAGACAAACGTTTCAAAAATAGCTCTGTGCCTTTGTTAATAGAGAAATAAACAAGATTGTCAGTAATAATAATAATGATAATTCCTGACATTTAAACAGTGTTTTGAGTGCCTTAAATACATTAACCCATTTGATCCTGGCAACAACCCTGTGACATGGCTCCTACTGATATTATTTCCTCCATTGTTCTGCCTCAGGAAACTGAGTCTCAGACTTGCCCAAGGCTATATAACTAGTGAGTGTCAGAGGTGGAATTTGAAACTTTGGGCTGTCCTGGAATAATGTATAGAAATCTGGGTCTGAAATTAGAAAGACCTGTGTTCAAATCCAGCCTCAGATACTAACTTGCTAAGTCACCCTGAGTAAGTCACTTAAACCACTGTCTGCCTTAGTTTCCTTATGTGTAAAATGGGGATAATAATAGCACATGGGTTATTGTGAGGATAAAATGAGACAATATTTGCAAACCTTGAAGCACTATATAAATGCTAAATATTATTACTTCAAATCCAGAAGAAAGCTGAAAGCAAGGAGCTTATTTGGAGGTATTCAAAATTATTCTTTCTCTCTGGCTTGGCTTTGGGCAGGCAAACTCCTTTTAACAGGCAGCTGGTAGTTACTTGCTACTCTTCAGATGGCCCAGAGGAAGCTTATTCTGGAGAGTTTATCCCCAGCTGCCATGTTGAGGCTGCCAAGCCCCCATAAACCCTCACTATGAACCAGTCGTCCCCAAGAGCCTTTTCCCCAAAGGTCCAGAGGAAAACTGATTTGAAATGGGATTTGAGTGTGAAATTGTTCTCTCCCAGCTATTGAATGAAACACCATGTGTTGGCCTGCCTAGAATGTCATTTAGTGAGCACTGCCAAACGGATTAAGGACACCAGAAGGACCTATGGCAGCCAAACAGACTTTTACCCATATTTCACAGAGAGCACTCACATTTTGACCTAGTCTTAGATGACAGCTCTGGGAAGAATAAGAACACAGAGATATTCCATCTTGACTGAGTCCTGGGAAAAGCATGAAGCTAGGGTGGGGGATCTGAATTGTGTGCCCTTCCCCACTGAAGCCCCTTTCCATTCCCCCTACCCTCTGCTCTTGGTGAGTTGCTGTTGTGAGTGATGGACGTTATGTGGGCAATGGTTGTGGAAGCAGCCACCTGGACAGGGCTGCTAAGCCATGGACACACAAAGACCCTGACACTTTGCCATCCCACTCCTATGTTCCTGGTGGGAGAACAGCCCTCCATTGTCTGAACACTCAATTCCAGGCTAACCCTTCCTCCTAAGAGGAAGAAGAAGAAAGGGAGGGAGGGAGAAAGACAAGCAGCTTATCCCTCCCTGGCTGCCAGCAAAAAAGAACAGGTGGTATTTATATCTTTTGCTTCCTAACTATATCCCTTTGTACTCCTACATATTTTTTCATTTGTTGGATTAAAAGGAAAAATGGTAGCCACCAAAATCCACTAAGGCTGATGTTTATTTTTTAGTGTGGGACAATTGAAAAGAGCTTGCGTTTTAAATGATGGGAAATATTGGTGAGAATAATCATTTCCTAGATTAGTTAAAGTGAATTATGGAGGAAAATCCTTATGTGACAATGAGAACTGAGGGTGTGATGCCATATCTGCTAGAAAGCACCGAAGCATTCTGCTTTCAGGTTATGGTAGCCGCTCACTTATTACCTGAGAGCTCTTCCAGCAACAAACATAGATTCTAAGAGTAAGGCAATAGACATCATTATTATTGAGACCATTAATCACTTTTACATGAGTATGCCTTTTGACTGCGTCATCATTTTATAGGTAGGATCCTATTGCTTGGCCCAAGGGGCCAAGTGTATGAAACTATCTCCTTATTGGTGGATATTGATTACTTCAATGTCCAACACCTGTGTGAGGGACAGGCAAAGTTGGTGAGAGTGGCAGAGAGGCTCTTCTGGCTTCTAGCTTCAAGAGAGAGGATGCATGATTCCAACCTCCCTTCAGGTCCATGATGGGAGAAAAACTCTGGAAAGAAGCTAACATCTAGAACTTCAATCCTGTCCCTGTTTCCATCTTGCTATACTAGAGACAAAGGAATTTCCTCTTCAGTAAGGCCTAAAATTCTTTCTTTGTTGAACTGAGTTATCTCACTCTCAATGGGGAGAGCTCAATTTCTCTGTGTATTGTCTGGTATATGTTGTCCTAGGTATAATTCCTCTGGTTTCTGTTTTGCTGTTGACTTGGATGAATGGGTTTCTTTGCTATTTGCTGTGTGTATTCAGTGTGCAACTGGCATTTGGTGGAAAGTGAGTTAAGTCTTGGATATAGAGCTTGTGACCTCCTTTTCCCACTTAGAAATAGTCATTAGGAGTTTAGCTTGAACCTAAAAATTGCTTCCTTAAGACTAATAATACTTAAGGGAGCAGATAGATATAACTCTAGCCTGAAGAGAACAGAGTGCCTGCCTTAGGTCCTCAAACCCTCCCTGTTACCCCTCCTGGCAGGAGTCAAAGTCTCTTTTGGTGTAGAGTGGGAGGAGGAGATGCTAGAGATGTCTATTCTTGCCTTCCCTTAAGCTACATCCAAACAGAGACCTACATAACCTATATGGGCCAAACAAAACAATAACACCTATGTACCTCCTCCTAAATCTACATGCCAATTGCCATATGTGGGAGTTCAGTGTTATAATGCTCATGTTATTATAGTTTACATGTTGTTGTTTTGTTGCTGTTCATCCTTTGTTCTCAAAGAGTTCCAATGACATCAGGAGGGTGATGTTTTGACTTGCAAGTGAATTGGATTTAAGTGGAGCAGAGCTGTGCAGAGTCATAAGCCTTACTCTTTCCTCCAGAGGCATAAGAGTCCAGAGGCAAGATACAGGTCAAAATGAATGGCAATGGTCCCAGATGAAGTGGAAGACCTTGGCCTTTTTAAGCTAAGGTTCTTCCCAGGTCTCACTTTGTCTGAGGCAATGCCCATTCAGTAAGTTAAAGGCTAGGTAAGAATTGAGGCAAAAGATGGCTTAGTTTGCCTTCATAAAAGAATCAGTCTGGGAGGGTAAGACCCTCAGAGTTTCTGGCCAGAATGGAAACAATTGCTATTTACACTCACTCTGAGACATCAAAACCCAAACAATGAGCAAGTGAGGCTTGGGCTGGGACCAATCAGTAAGCAATCAGTTAAAACCAGAGTGATTTGAGTTTAAAGGTATATAGTCAAGTAGCTCTATTTGAATCATAATGGGCTTTATAAAAGCTTGGTTTTACAGAGCTATATTTCAAGAAACCGGAAATGAAAACTACTATGAAAGAATTAATTGTCCCGATTTTTTGAAAAAAAATTAAGTTACACGTGGGAATCTCGTGAAGTACATTGTTACACATATTTGGTTTGTCAAATGCTTTGAGACCTTCGAGTCATAGAAAAGTCTATGATGATGGTGATAATACCAATCTGGCTTAAGGAGGGAATAACATACACACTCAATTGGGTATGGAAATCTATCTTACCCTACAGGAAAATAGGGAAGAAGGGGATAAGGGGGGGCAGATGATAGAAGGGAGGACAGATTGGGCGAGGGGGCAATCAGAAGCAAACACTTCTGAGGAGTGACAGAGTCAAAAGAGAGAATAGAATAAATGGGGAGGGGGCAGGATAGGATGAAGGGAAATATAGTTAGTTTTCCACAGCATGACTACCATGGAAGTGTTTTGCATGACCTCACATGCATAACTTGTATTGAGTTGCTTGCCTTCTCAATGAGGATGGGTGAGGAGGGAGGAAGGGAGAGAATTGGGAACCCAAAGTTTTAAAAACAAGTGCTAAAAATTGTTTTTACATGCAACTGGAAATAAAATATACAGGCAATGGGGTATAGAAATCTATCCTACCCTACAGGAAAATAGAAGGGGAAGGGGATAAGAGGGGTGGGGAGTGATAGAAGGCAGGGCAGATTAGGGGAAGGGGTAGTGAGAATGCACGCTGTCTTGGGTGGGAAGAGGGGACAAAGTGGGTAGAAAATTTGGAACTCAAAATCTTGTGGAAGTGAATGTTGAAAACTAAAAATAAATATTTAAATTTAAAAAAAAACTTTAAAAAAATGATGATGATGATAAATTCCATGTGTAAATAGGATCCCACCTATAAAATGCCCATGTAGGCAAAAGAGATACTCATGTATAATATCAGTTAAGATGGGTCTAATAATGGTGTTTATAGCCTTCTAGGTCTCATGGGAAACTGTGCATTTATTGCTGCTAGGACTTTTAGGCAGGGGCCAGCCATGCTGTGTGGCCTTGAGCAGATTTCCCTTGTGACAATCCTGTTAGGTAGGTACACATGAAATTAAAAGATGCTTGCTCCTTGGAAGGAAAGCTGTGGAAAATCTGGACAGCATATTAAAAAACAGAGTGATCACCTTGCCAACAAGGATCTGGATAGCTGAAGCTATGGTTACTCCAATAACAATGTATGGCTGTGAGAGTTGGGACTATAAGGAAAGCTGAGTGCCACAGAATCAATGCTTTCAAATTGTGGTGTTGGAGAAGACTTTTGAGAGTCCCTTGGACAGCAAGGAGATTAAATCAGTCAATACTTAAATAAATTAATTCAGGCTTCTCATTGGAAGGTCAAATACTGAAGGAAGCAAAGCTTAAATACTTTGGCCACATAATGAGAAGACAGAACTCGTTGGAAAAGACCCTGATGTTGGGAAAGATTGAAGGTGAAAGGACAAGGGGACAATTGAGGATGAGGTGGATAAATAGTATCATGAAAACAATAAACATGAACTTGGACAGACATCAAGTAGTAGTGTCGTGCCATAGGGACAGGAAGAGTAAGACGTACTAAATGACTACACAACAAGATGGTAGCACATTACAATATCCTCTTTGCAGATGAGAAAACTGAGACTTAAAAAGGTTGCTGACTTTCCCAGCTAGTGATCAGGCAGTCTATAAACATTTATTAAGTACCTACTATGTTCCAGGAATGGGGCTAAGCTCTGAGAATACAAAGACAGGCAAAAATTTCCTGCTGTCAAGGAGCTCACAGTCTAATAGAGGAGACAGCATGTAAAAAAAACTGCATCCAAATCAACTATATACAAAATAGATGATTAACAGAGGGAAGGCACTAGAACTAATTAGATCAGGATACTATGAGGGCTCCAAAAAGACAATATCATTCTCATCATGCTGGAACCACAGGGACTTTATAGATTTAGTCAAATGAAGCATCCTAACATTTATACTCTTGTAAAAATCACCTGTCTATGTGTTTGGTAAATGAAGAGATTTTAAAATGCTGGTGTACTAATAAAATAACAACCCATGGTCCTACAGCTTTTTACACAGCTTACAAAACACTTTCTTCAAAACAATCCTGTCAGTTAGGTAGTGTAAGTGTATTTGAGGTCCGGTGTTTATCTTCTGAAACACGAGAGACCTTAGCCTCTCCCCCTCCTAACGGAGGGCAAAGAAGAGGTGAAGCCTCCAGAGAAGTGAGGACATGAGAAAAGCAAGATGGGAGATAAGCCATGAATAGTTGAGGGGGGCCAAGCTGTCCTGTGCCAGGGACGCTGCTGCACTCTGTGCTTAAGCTACTGACATTGGGAATGAACTCAGACACATAGTGGGTGTGCATCAGATGTGACAATGGGTGCTGGGGCCTTGGCAAAAGTCCCGTCAGAAATTAAGCAGAGGAATAAGAGACTGAGACCAGCAGAAACCACAGAGCACAGCTGCCAGAGATTGGGAACATTTGCCTGTTCCCCCATCCCATTCTAGGAGAGCATGTATTCATTCTAAAGACTATCTCTGTTTCTTTAAAGTATATTTATATTTTGTTCACCTTGTCTCTAAAAACTGGTGAGATAAAACTATAGCTAACCTTGCGTTACTGCTCTGTATATGTTTCATTAGCTCAAAAGCAGCTAAGGGGGGGGAGAGAGACAGAGAGATAGAGAGAGACATTCAATTTCTAATTGCCAGGGGCTTAGATCTAGCTGGGAAAATAATGTTACCGAATACACACACACACACACACACACACACACACACACACACACCCCTAAATGTATATATGTATGTGCATGTATATACACATACATATATACATGTAATTGTTTGGTCATTTCAGTCATGTCCAACTCTTTATGACTCCATTTGGGATTTTCTTGGCAAAGATATTAGAGTGGTTTTGCCATTGCCTTCTTTAGCTCATTTTAGAGATGAGGAAACTGAAGCAAATAGGGTTAAGTGACATGCCTAGGATCACACAGCTAGTAAGTGTCTGAGGCTGACTTTGGACTTAGGAAGATGAGTCTTCCTGACTTCAGCCAGGCACTCTATCCAGTGTGTCAATTTGCTGCCTACATATAGACATATACATACATATGTGTAACATATATATGTACATATATATTACACACAGACAGATAGATAGATAGATAGATAGATAGATAGATAGATAGATAGATAGATAGACTGACCTAAATACACACACATATATATAAAATAAATCACTTTGAAAATAATCCTATGGTATAGTAGTTAGTATAAATGTATCCAGTATCCAGTGTTTCTCTTCTGAGATCCAAGATATCTTAGCTTCTCCCCTTCCTAAGGGAGGGAAAAAAAAGAGTGTTTTGCCTGTCTTTCAATCCCCAGAGCACATGTGTGTGTACATGTGCACACATACATACACACACACACATATAAAATTAGTATTATTAAGTGCTATGTGCCAGACACACACATATATGCATGCATTTATATGCATGTGTGCATATATATACACATACATATATGCATGTATTTATATGTATGTGTGCACATATATACATACACATATATGCATGTATTTATATGTATGTATGCATATATACACATACATATATATGAGTGTGTATATATATACATACATACATATATATGTATGTGTGTGTGTATATATATATATATGTATATATATGTATATATATGTATATATACGTATATATATGTATATATATGTATATATATATGTATATATATACGTATATATATATGTATATATATATATATATATATATATATATATATATATATATATATTCCTAAATGAAGAGAAGAAGGGAGTCCAGACCCAGACCCAGAGCTTACTGGAAACTGTGCTTGGCATAGGCAGTGGTACCTCAGGCAATTTCTGCCTTTTGCATTGGCTTATCTCTAGAGGTAGGTTTATCACAAAGTCCACCTCTCCACAGGGTGGTTTCTAGAGCAGTAATTAAAGAGAGGATCAAGGCCATAAAGAAGGAGCTAGGAATAAAGGGAACTGTCTACATGAGGTTGAGAGTGAACCGCGTGGGAGTAATTAGGTCTCAGCCAAAAACCATCTATCCTTGCTCTGCTAGAAGCACATACCTCCACCACTACCAAATGAGAATGATCATCTCTATTTTACAGAGGAGGATATTGAGATTCATAGATGTTAAATGATGGATTTATGATCATGCAGTAAGTGTTACTAGTTAAGTGACAGTGGTGGAATTCAAACCCAGCATTCATTTCCCTATAGCACTGTGGAGTAGCTCTTAGAATTCAATATGCTTATTGAATAGTGAGTTCCACAGAGTATCTCATTAGATGTTTTGGAAAATGCATATCTTCTTTGAGGTCACCAGAATCCTGGCACCTGACACGGGACCTCAATCAACTGGACTTCCAACTATTCCAGAATGAGCTTAGACATTGGGAGCTCATCATCCTTCTCCTCCTCCCTTTCTTATATCAATCATTAGACTTGTGTAAGACTTCCTCTCACAACTTAATATCTAAGGCTTTGATGCCTAGAAAGAGTTGATGTGTGTGCTAAAAAAGAGAGAGAGAGAAATGAATTACTTATTGAGTCTCATTACTGAAGTAAAATGATTTTTTAATTTAAAATGTCTATCTGTTTAAACAATAGTCTCCAATTTTTTTGATCATACATCCTTTTCAGTAAAAAATGTTTGAACAAGCACCACCAATATGATATATTTACGTGTTTATTAAGTATATACATGTATTGCTTCACTATTGATTAGGAACATCAGAAAGCTTACACAAAAATAGTAATTTAAAAAGATGAGATTAAGATGAAATCATATTTGATCCTAGAATCAATAGAGAGTCATCGGGGATTATTGAGATGGGGGAGAAGTGGCATACAAAGTCAGACCTCTGTGTTAGGAAAATCACTTTGGACAGCCTTGTGGAGAATGGATTGGAAGGGGGGGACAGGGACTTGAGACCAATTAGGAGATTATTGCAAAAGGTCAGGTGGGAGGTGATACAGGTCTGAACGAAGGGGTAGTTGTGTGAGTAGAACAAAGGGCACAGATATAAGAAATGTGGAGGCAGAACAGGATTTGGTAACCATTGAGTGGGTGTGGGGTGATGCAAAGTGAGGAGTCAAAGGTTAGGAAAACCTGAGTGACAAAAACGATGGTGGATCCCTGGATGATGGGAAGATGGGCAGGGCTGGAAGTAAAGATAATGTAATGATTCCTGGCATCTAGATGCCAGTCCATCCTTGCTTACTCGCTTTGTGTGATTCACTCTGATCCCACTCAAAATGAAAGGGGTGGGGATCTTACTCACAGGTCACTACCCCAGTGCAGGACCCAGAACCTACCCTCCTCTCACAGCCACAGGGTGACCTGTGCAGCACAGAGGGTGGGGGCAGAATTTTCTCACAGTCACCTACCCAACTGCTGTGAGCACTGATTAGTGTAAGTTATAAATGTCCCAGGGTCCACCGCCTGAAAGGGAGTGGTTGGGAACATGCACAGCAGAAGTGGGATAAAGATGAGTATGAGTGCATTGGAGACAAGTCCTACACGTAGCTTTCTCAGAGAGGGTGGCATGCAACCTGTCTTTACATTTACTGATTAGTTGATCACACACCCGTTGGCATCAGGCCATTGTCCCTGCTATAGAGACCGCTGGCTGAGAGCACTGTCATTCAGCCCAATGCTGTCTGGATTTTAGACGAATTCCAAGAAAATCTACATCGATGATTGGATCAGACTCCTGGAAAAAAAAATGAAATAAAACCTATGGCGTTTGTATCTAAGTAAAACCTTTGCAGAATTTAAATACCACAGGAAATGATTCTACAGGTGTCCCTCCTGTGACCTGCATGTGGTTACAACTGTATCTCAATTGCAATCACCATCTGCTTTTAGAATAGCACATCTGAGTTTCACAGTAAGTACAGGTGATGCCATACATACATAAAATAATTCACATTTACATAGGGCTTTAGATTTACAGTGTGCTTTCCCCACAGTAACCCTATGAGTTAAGTAGTATTATTATCCCCATTTTAAGTGATGGGAAGACTAAGGCTCAGAAGGGTAACATGAACTGGCCAAAGTCACACAGGGAGATGTTTTCCAACTCAATATTCAAAAATAGGTCTCCTGATCCTGTGCCCAATGCCCATGATGGCTGTTATAGCCCTAGAAAAGTATAAACATAAAAATTATAAATCTTCTATATGTCCAACTAGATACTGTTAAGTACACTATGATTCTGGTGAGCTTGTGCAGATGCCCCGTCTATGGAGTAGTGGCTAGAGGGCTGGATCTGGAATCAGGAAGACCTGAGTTCAAATGTGACCTCAGATGCTTACTAGCTCTGTGACCTTGGGCAAGTCACTTCATTTCTATCTGCCTCAATTTCCTCAACTGTAAAATGGGAATAATAATATCTTTCTGGGTGGGTGTGAGGATCAAACAGGATAACATTTTAAAGTACCTGGCACATAATAGGCATTTAATAAATGTACCTTCCCTTCCTTTCTTTTTCCTTTTCCCTTCTGTCCTATTCTTAACCTGGCCTTGGTGTTATCTCAAGCTTTCTGATGGAGGAGCTTTCCATGGATAAATGAAGTGAAATTCTTAGAGAAGCAGTGAGAATTTTGAAGGACACGCTTTCACACTTCAGGCCTCTTCTTTAGCCTCAGCTCATGTCTCTACTTCAAGATCCATGTTTCAAATTGGGGACTGATTGAGGAGGGGAATGAAAGAGAAAAAAAACCAAGTGGTTTATACTGTTAGTTTAGTTCAGGAAATGGCTTTGTTGGTGCAATTCTAGCTTTGACAAAGGAATGTCAATTCATTCTTTAGGAGTTGTTCATACTTTATGTCAAATAATTACTCTGATCCTGTCTGTTCCTGTGGCACAAAGAAAGGGATTAGAAGAGCAAACTGGCTTTCAGTGAGGACTTGGGATCTTGTAGGTCAACTCATTCAGACAGGAACTGGAATTTCCAGGTAATGGATCCTCTGGGAAGCAAACCTTTCTCAGATAGTAAGTTGTTTAATGCTATGAATAAGAACAGACAACTTACTTACTAAATGTTACCCTTGTGCCCTGAAAGAGTTTATTCATCTCTTTGGGGAAATACTTCTGCCTCTTCATCTGGCCACCCCTCTCCAGACATTCTGTCTCCCAAGCTGTATCACATGTCTCAAATGCACAACTCACCTTCTCTACTGCTTCACCCCCTACTCATTAAATCTCATCAGCCTGTTTCTCCTATTACACAAACTTGCTTCTGAAATACCATGGCTTCCAGAAAGCCTTCCTAGATAAGGGAAATGAAAGTCTATTCATGATATTGCTGACCCTCCCTGGGCCAAAGTTGAAACTCCAATCACCACTCCAATCATCTCCACTTCCATCCCATCTTCCACCCCAGTTATGTGCTGGTACACTACATTGCATTTGCCTCCTAGCGGGTATTTATTGCTAAGATGTTACTCTCTAGTTTTTCAGAACTATCCCTGTTGTTGTTCAGTCATTTTAGTCCCGTCCAACTCTTCATGACCCCATTTGAGGTTTTCTTGGCAAAGACACTGGAGTGATTAGCCAATCCCTTTTCCAGCTCATTTTTACAGATGAAGAAACTGAGACAAACAGGGATAAGTGACTTGCCCAGAGTCACACATCTAGTAAGTGTCTGAGGCTGGATTTGAACTCAAGAAGATGTCTTCCTGATTCCAGGCCTGGTACTCTGTCCACTGCAAGGAGGCATCAGCCTAGGGGAAATCGGGTGATGCTGACAAAAATAAAAAAAAGACAAGATCCTGGTGCATATATTCAATCCATAAAGATCCTCTCTCTCCCTCCTGCATCTCTAAAGTAAAGTGGCTAGTACTTTTCTTCTTCTGTGTGTTCTCCTCAGCCCTCCTATTTTTGGTGACTTCTTTCCCTATATATATCTCTCCTTGATCTTCATCTTCATCTTAATTTCATCTAAACAAAAATATTTGAGGAATTAGAGTGGGGAACGTAAAGTGTAATTTATTCTGGACCCTGAAACCTCTTGATATTTTGTGTTTTTAACCATTTCAACGCTATTTTTTTGTCTCTAGGTATGGATGGATGGATGGTTGAGTGAATGAAAAAGAGCTTATTATATGCAAAGCACTGTCCTAAGGACTGGAGATACAAATAGATAAGCAAGACAGTCCCTGATTCCTGAGAACTCACATTGTAATAGGGGGATACAATGCGCAAGGGAAGTTGCAACTGTGTCAGATGGAAAAACTCCTCAGATCTTAGGATGCAGCAGGAAAGCAGATGATTTCCGTTAATCTGGAAATAGCCTGATTTGGCACAGAAGTGTTTGCCAAAGTGAAACTCTGGGAGTGGCAATGTATATTCAGGTATTCTTCATTCACAGCGTTCTGTATGTACAGGGACTGACAGATTGGGAGATCTCAGAACTGAAAGGGCCCTGGGAGGCATCTAGTCCAACTTCATGGACCTTGATGGATTAGTCCATCTTTTGGGACCCTTCAGGAGAAACCTCTCTTTTATAGACCACCTCTGCTTGAAATGACATGCTAGTTTTTAATCCCAAATTTACAAATGAATCAAAGCTGAAGTTCCTATGCCTTATTTATTTTAAAACTGAAGTTAACTCCTTCCCACACAACCCAGATGTTCTTTCACTTTCCTTATTTTGATTTCCTGTTGACGAGAGTGATGAATTATGGAGATCAACGCTGTGGAAAGTGTTGATTCTAATAACCTAATCCTTGATGAAAGCTTCCTGGTCTCCAGTTTTCCTGAGCCCTTCATCCTGAATCTTTGTGCCACCTCTGGACCCTGGTGGACTTCAGTTTGAGCTTGGTAATGGATAAGCCTGCTAATTCTGGCACCATTCTGTCAACCTACATATGCCTGCATATCACAGGGATGGATGAACAGCCAAAGTGAAAATGAGATGAAAATAAATGATATTTGAAGACCTCGAAACAGATTAACTTGGATGTGCAACTAGTCTGGTTTGAAGAACACGTTGACTTTTTTTTGTCATATGATAGTTGGGGATTAAAAAAAAATTATGGCAGAAGATTAACTTTCCACTTCCTTTAATTTCTTGATTCAAATTGCTCCCAGTAGTGAAATATTAACTCGGCTCATTCCCTCTCTCTCTCTCTCTCTCTCTCTCTCTCTCTCTCTCTCTCTCTCTCTGTCTCTCTCTCTCTCTCTCTCTCTCCCCCTAACAGACCAGCCTGTTGTTGGAAGACTTGTTTGGCCCTCAGATGCTGCCTCTAAAGAAAAAGGAAGAGGCACATATTAAAACACTGTTTAAAAAAATTAAGTAAGTAAAGAGGAACCTTGATCCTTGAACTACCTCTAAGAGATATCATATTACATTCTTCAGGGTTTCCTAGGAAACCAGTACGGTGTAAAACAGATTCTTTGTCTCCAGCTTTTTGCAAAATTGTTTGAACCATCATATCTCATAAAAGGTTGCTTCACAGGCAATTTGAACAGCATTAAAAAAAAAAGCTTAATCTGCAGTTTGTTGCACCAATGAACGGGATACACCTTTATCGAGAACCTGAACGCTTCAGATTATATTTGCTGAAAACTGATAAGATTATGCCATTATTTTTAAAGCATCTGTGAAATCAAATCTTGTTGGAGAACTCCCCTCAACATGGTGAATCTCCCCTCCCCACCCCCACTACCTCAGCTCACCCGTCACATTAAAAAATAAAATCTAGCCTGAGATAGTTTCTGGAGATTCTTATCAGCACTTACACAATGAGAATATTAGCTAGGAGAGAAACACACATTTATCTCTCTGAAAATTGCTAGGACCTAGACAAATTTATGATTTACATAGTTTGTGTTTATTCTTTATTGCTTCTCACACTAAGGTGCGGGCGTGTGTGTGTGTGTGTGTGTGTGTGTGTGTGTGTGTGTGTGTGTGTGTGTGTGTGTGTTGCCTCTGTGTGCCACTAACTAGGTCAGAATTGCCTGTTTCCTATTCTTTTATCTGGAGTCACCCATGACACTTTTTCTACTGCTATTGCTGGGTGGAGTCAAGCTGAAATACTTGTTACATTGGTTTTGCAAAAGCCTAAATAAGGGCTTTCTTTTTTTAGAGGAGGGGAAGGGGATGTACTAATGGAAGTTTTTTTTTAAATTATGAACTTGACAAACACAAACATTTCCATATAAAGAGAGAAGAAAACAGAATGGTGTATGAAACTGTCAGTCTTTATTATAAGTAGCTTGGTTTTTTTAAGTATGTATTAAATTTAAGATGATACTAACAGTGACCTGCTTTTCTTTGTCCCCTTCTGAATTTTCTCTTCTGTGTATTCCTTCATACTCATAATTCTCCACCATCCATCAAAGGGTAGACACAATTTAATCATTCCAAAGACCTCTCCACAGTTTCACCAATAGCACATTAATGTGCTTGTATTCCCACAGATCCTCTTAGTCATGTCTAACTCTTTGTGACCCCATTTGGGGTTTTCTTGGCAGAAATACTGGAGTGATTTTGCCATTCCCTTCTCCATCTCATTTTACAGATGAGAAACTGAGGCAAATAGCATTAAGTGACTTGCCCATGGTCACAGAGCTAGTAAGTGTCTGAGGTGGGATTTGAACTCATGAAGATGAGTCTTCCTGACTTCAATCCCAGTGCTCTATCTACTACACCACCTAACTGTCCTACAGCCGCTCTAATAATTCATTTTCATTTTTGTCATCATTGCCCATCAGAGTTGAAGAAGGTGTTTTAACATTTGAAATGTTACCTATTTACTTTGGGTCCAGTTATAGCCTCTTTGAAAATAAATTGAACATTTGTCCTGTATTAAATTCCAGTGGCTTTGGAATTGGAGGAACTGGATTCCTTACTTACTACCTCTTTGACTTTGGGTAAGTCGGGGAATCTTCCCAGGCTTTCCTTAGTTTCCTCATCGGTAAAAATCTGGGATTTGGACTGAATGACCTCAGAGGGCCCTTCTAGAGACAAATCTATGCTCCTATGATCTAAGATCCTATTTTCCTAATACAGGATTATCTGCTTTGTTTAAAGAAGCCAGCTAATGTGATAATCCAAATCCTATCTTTGGTGTCATTAATAACCCTTGTTACACTGAATTTGTGGCACTCAGGACTCAGATTTTTTTTTTCTGATGTATCCAACAATGGCAGCTTTAGTGTATATTATATGTAGTTTTCTTTTTATGTGTATAATTACTAGCTGTGTGACCCTGGGCAAGTCACTTAATCCTTTTTGCCTCTATTTCTTCATCTGTAAAATGAGCTGGAGAAGGAAATGGCAAATCATTCCAGTATTTTTGCCAAGAAAATCCCAAAATGGGGTCATGAAGAGTTGGACATGATGGAAAATGACTAAAACAACAACAACAAAATGTGAGGAAGATAATAATAATAACAATAGCAACAATAAAAACTAACATTTACAAAAATGTATGAAAAGGGGAATGCTACAGTGCATAAAGAGCCAACTTCAAAACTGGGTTGAAGCCCCACATCCAATGCCTACTGGCTGTGTGATCCTGCAAAAGTCATATCCTCTCAGGAATCTAGGGAACTCTCTAGATCTTGTTGACCTGCATGCGAAGGAGTTTACTCACACAATAATTCCCTCTATCAAGGAAATCAGAGGTCTAGCCCTTATCCCTATATGTACATGCACATATACACAAAAATATTTTATCACATTTTATGCATGTTTAACGTGCCATTATAGGAGTCAGAAGACCTGGGTACATTTAACCCTAATTCTGCCACTACCTAGCTTTGTGACCTTGGGAAGGAAGGTCCTCTCTCAAACCAACAACGTCTTCCATAAAACAAGGGAATCTGACCTGACAGATGACTTCCAAAGTTCTTTCCTCCACAACATCCTATGATCCTATATCTAGGGACATACATAGGATAAAAACATTTCCTTCACACCAGTAAGGACTCTAGTCAGCCAACACATGCTGACACCTAACGGATAGATTTATAATACCATGAAATGCATTCTTCTCACAGGAACACATACAGGAGAGGCCTCTGCCTTCTGAACATCATGGGCAGGCCAGTTGTATAAAGTATTCAGGACTTCCAAAGACCTTAAAAAAAAACAATAGCCTGGATCTAAGTAAATTAACAATGGATAAGCCCTAGGGGATTTTTATTTGTTCTTCTTTAGAGGAGCTTACATGGAATATTAAGCCCATGTCACAGTGGCCTGGACAAGCCTTAGCTTTGTCCCTGCTCTCAGGCAAGTCATGATGGAGTGTCATTCTCCCCTCAGTTCATGCTTCCCTGAAGACATGACAGTTCATTTGGATCCCCAATTAGGGCTCAACCCTTGATTGAATGAAAAGAAAAAAAAAAGTTTTCCATTTCCCGTATTAAAGTTGACTAATTAAAATGAGATGCAGATGCTCTGCCACCTAGCAATTTTCACCTCACTTACTTTGGCTCCAATTATAGCCTTCCTTACTGACTTACACTGTTTAAATTACAAAGTCAGAAGGAAATATGACAATTTACCTGTTTCTATTCATATGTATAAGTCTAACACATTACCTTTTTCTTGAGTAATGAATGTGATTATAGTCCTAGCCTGGAAACAAGGAGATAATTCTTCAGCCATTAAATAAAAATAAAAACCAATAAGGCTTCTAGCAGCCAACACATGCCAACATTCAACAGATAGCTTTATAACACAATAAAATGCATTCTTCTCACAGGGATGTGGGAGGGAGTTGTGACTTCTGGATACCATTTCTATTTGGTATGTGGGACACTGCAGTCCCACTCTGATTTCTGGAGGAAGCTTTGATACTATGTACTTTATGTTAAAGGCTTCTTCTAACTATGAACCTAGATTCTAGTAAATTCAGGAGGAGGGGAAACTGGAACCATGAACCTATGATTTAACAATCCAAGAGCAGTGAGGTGGTTGGAATAAGCCTCTGAACTGAGGACAGGTATTCATTATCATTGGTTATTAAGTGTGTTTGCCACTGAACTGTAGACCAAGGAGAAACAAGGACAGAAAGGGAAAAAAAATGTTGGGCACACACTGGGATGCCAGGCTCAGGGCATGTGGTTTCAGGGTCTGATGGCCTGCAGAGATATGGAACCTAGACACGAGTCCAGAACAGTAAATGGAAAAGGAGACTTCATCAATAGGAACAGAACCAGCCTTCATAATCTGGCTAGAGGATTCGCTTTGGGCAAACCAACTGGTTCAGAAAGAACAGAGTCAGGATTTGATCCCAGGTCTCCTTATTACACATTGAATACTTGCAGATAGAAGAAAAAAGCAAGCTCACAGAACCACTGTGGCACAGTATGTTATGAGGAACACAAGATTTGGGACAAATATGAATTAAGAGGGTCATAATTTCCAAGAATAAGAAGGTGATAGTCCCTCTCTACTCTACCCTTGGCAGATCTCTTCTTAAGTATTGTATTCATATCTAGGCAATACAGTTTAAGGAGGACATTGATAAGCTGGAGAGCATCCAGCAGATGATGGCCAAGATGGAGGAGGGCCTTGAATTCATATTTTAATAGGATTGATTGAAGGAACTAAAGATGTTTAGCCTAGATAGGAGAAGACTCAAGGCAAGGGGACATGATGTCTCTTTTCAAGTATTTTGAGGGGCTTTCCTGTGAAAGAGGTATAGGGGAATAAGATTTGTTCCATTTGATCCCAGAGGACAGAAGCAGGAGTTCAGTCATTGCAATCGTATTTGATTCTTCATGACCTCATTTGTGTGATCACATTTGCTCTGTTGGCTGCCACATCATGCTGCTAATTCATTTTGAGCTTGTAGTTCACCAAAACCTAGGTCTTGTTTCAGACTTCTGAAACTGTTTTTTTTTAAATCCCAGTGTAAGACAACATTTATCCTTCTTGAATTTTTTATCATATTAGTTCAATACTTTAGCTCGTTGGATACTGTTATCCTGTTGGATAATGATTGTTGCCCAGCATACCAGCTAACCTTCCCAGTTTCATGCCATCTACAAATTTAAAGAAAATACTGTCTATGCCTTCCTCCAAGTCACTGACTTAAAATGCTAACTAGCACAGGGTCAAGTACAGATCCCAGGGTTACTCTACTGGAGACCTTTTGCCAAGCCGATGTTAAGATATTAATTCATCTTTTTGTGTCTGGCCTTCTGGATCTTTCTAACTTTATTAGTCTAGTTCATATCTCTCTATCCTCTCCATAAGAATAATATAAAGCGTGCTATTAAGAGCTTTACTAAAAATGTAGATAAGCTATATCCAAAGCATTCTCCTCATCTATCAGTTTAGTATAACTATTTTAAAAATAAGGTTAGTCTGGTGTGACCTGCTGTTGGTGAAGCCATGCTGGCCTTTGGTAATCACCAACCATCTCTTTAATGAAATGTACTAGAAATTTCCCAGAAAATGAAATAATATTCACTAATTTATGGTTTTCAGAGTCTGGTCTTTTCCCTTCTTTGAAGAGTAAGATATTTGCCCTTCTCCTTTCCATTCTTCCATGATCTTTCAAATATCACTGACAGTAGCTCAGCAATCACACCTGCTAATTCTCAAGGATGTGGTTCATCTAAGTTAGGTGACTTGAATTCTTCAGGAGCAATTAGGTGTTGGTCTTGTATATTAGCTCCCTGGTAGTAATTTTTCCTGTCATTTCCAGTGTAAAAGTCATTTTCCTTGGTAAAGAAAATGGAAGAAAAATAGAACTTGAACACTTCTGCCTTCTCTGTGTTGTATATTATGGTCATCCCATAAAGGTTCTGTTCCTTCTTTGATTATCTTTTTTTCCTCCCAATACAGCTATTCCTACCCCTTTTTGTTGCCATTAGCTTCCCTTCCTAATCTAAGTTCATTCTGAGCTTTAGCACTTTTGATGTTTTTACAAGCCAAAATCTAATATTCATCCTCACCTTGTTTCATCTTCTTTTGTAGGTTTCTTTTAAAATCCAAGTTGGTTAGTGAGCTCCCTGTGTATTCACATCAGTCTCTCCAAGCAAATTCTATTTTTTTCTCCTCAATGAAATTGTTTTTCTTTGTGTCTTCAAAATTTCGTTCTGGACTAACTTACCTTGTAGAATTTCAGTCCTTTGAATCCTACAGGTTCTTCCTTTGAACTCTTTCAAATCTGCTTTCCCAAAATCTAGGGTGCACGTCAGATCATGCCTGGATTTTCTCCCCATCACAAACTCTAGGAAAGAGTGGTAACTTCTCAACAAGATCCCCATTATTTTCGACCTAATGACCAATTCTTCCCTGTTAATGAGAATTGGATCCAAAACAGAATTTCTCCTTAGTGGTCTTTCCACCCTTTAAGGTATGATATCTGCTTTTAGAGAGAGAGAAGGACTACTCTTGCAGATGGCTGAATAATCAAAGTTGCCCATTATTACTACATTATGCTTCTGTGTCAGACTTGTGATCTACTTTCTAAACTCCTTGTCTGTTTTCTCTTCCTGATCTGGTGATCGGTAGTGTACTCTTCAATGACAAAATCATTTCTATCTCCCTTTGTTGACTTTCACACAAATGCTCTCTACCATACTCCCCTACTATAGTTCCTGATTTTCTTGCATAAGTATTTCTTCTTAAAATGCTATTCCAAAACAAATAAATAAATAAATAAATAATAAAAAATTTAAAAATTTAAAAAATGCTATTCCATCCTACCCATACTCTTTACCTATCCTGTTTCTTTTTCATAAGGTCTATCCATCTAGAGCCATATTTTAGTCATGGATTTCATTCCACTAGATCTCAGTGATACCTATTAGATCAAATTTTCCTTCTTACATTGTAACTTCTAATTGTTCTTGCTTCTTGCCTAAACTTTTAGACATTTGAATGTAAAACATCTGGGGTCATGGATTTTACTACAACCACTTTTCTTGGATTTTGTTCCCTGTGAATTTCTAGGTACCTCAACTGCTAATTTTCCTTCATTTTAGCTAATCTCTGTGGGATAGAGCATAGAGGATATTCAAAGGCATGCTTCTTCCAGTCTTTTCAGTTTAAAGCTCTTTTGATTAGATTTGTAAGAATCTCTTTTAGATGTGCTCCATCTCTGGCCAGGAATCTGTCAACATTATATTTTAAGCTGGAAGTCCAAATCCCATTCTCAGATACCACCTTCTAACCAAACCAACTTTTCTGAATCCTTTGCCTTCAATGGTCAACAATAAAGAAAACCTAGCCTATATTCCTATAGTTTTCAGTTTCTTGTCCAAGACTTTGCAATCTTTGGCAATACTTTTTAGATTTCTTCTGGTAGTATCATTTGTGTCCATATGAATTAGCAGAGGCAAGTAGTTATCCATTTTGATAAGTGTTGGGAGATTTTCTGTTAAATCTTGATTGCATGTCCCTAAAAAAACAATAGACCTCTCTTTTTATTAACAGGTTAACAAATAGTTATCCCAGGAACTCTGAGCATGGAATCACTTATTCCTACAATTACTCTTTTCTCTTTCCTCTGACTCTTAATGGCTGATCCCTAAATACTAGGTTTTTTGTTTGTTTGTTTGTTTGTTTGTTTTTTGTGGCTCTACTTTATCATTTTTTGGAAGGTAAGCAAGCAGTTACTTTCTCCTCATAGTACCCAGCCCCAAACTCTTCAGGAGAGAGGCTTAAATCTATTTTTGAGTTTGAAGTTGTTTCCCCCCTCCCCCCTTTTGGATCCCCTTCCCCACACCCCTTGAAATCTCAGTTCTGTTTCCTAAACTAGAACTTCAATGTTCCTAACAATGAGAAAAGAGATGCCTCCACCAGGTCCTTCAGCTTCTCCAGGAGGGAGATGTGACTTGGAACAATGGTAACTATTACTGACTGTAGTTTCTTGTTGTTCAGTCACGTCTGATTCTTCATGACCCCATGTGGAATTTTCCTGGCAAAGATACTGGAGTGGTTTGCCATTTCCTTCTCCAGCTTAATTTACAGATGAGGAAACTGAGGCAAACAGGATTAAGTGACTTGTCCAGGTTCACACAGCTAATAAGTGTCTGAGGCCGGATTTGAACTCAGGAAGATGAGTCTTCCTGGTTTTGGGCCCAGCACTTTATCCACTGGGCCACCTAACTGCCCTGTTGACAGTGGTAGAAATACAAATATCACACATTCAGTGAAAATCACTGCTCAGTTTCACCTACTTTCCTTACCCTTTCTGAACTCAGGGATTATCATAGCCAAATAATTTTATCTCTAACCGTTGATGATGAGTCTATTTACTTGGTTGGTCCTCAGATAGCAAGCTCTGTTTACCACAAGTCCTATATTCAAAGGCTTTCCAGCATGCTAGAACCTGCCAGGGTTTACTTATATCTGTAAATAGAACTTTTAAGAAACTTAGTTCTTAATAGGGGGTAGGCTCATAAATGTTTAACTCTCCAAAGAGAAAAAAAAATCCATGAAAATTTAAAGTTTACACTTCCTTAAGGTTAGACAATCAACAAAACAATAAATAAAGCTCTGATTTGTAGTCTTTGCGGCTTTCAAAGGTGCAATTGCTCACACTGAAAATTTAAGAAGTGACTCCCAACTTGGTTGAAGCTGGCTCCGGGACGCCCCCAGTATTTGAGGGGCTTACACTTAGAAGAGGTATTCGACTTCTTCTGTTTGGACTCAAATGGCAAGAACTAAGAAAAATAGTAGGAAGTTACTGAGAGTTGGATTTAGACCTGATTTAAGGAAAAAAATTCCTAACAATTCAAGTGAAATGGGCTGCCTCAGAGTCAGTGACTTACCCCTTTTTGGTGGTCTTCAAGTAAGGCTGGTTGAACAAGTGTCCAGATATATTATAGAAGTTGTTAAGGTTCTTAACATTTTGTGTGGGTGTCATGGCCTCCTACGGCAGACTGGTGAAACCTGTGGACCATTTCTCAGAACAATGCTTTAAAAAATTAAATACATAGAATTACAAAGGAAATTAATTATATTGAAAGAGTTATACAAGTGGTTTTCATGGAACTCAGGTTAAGAACTCCTTGTGGTTGAGAGAATTCGTTTGCTAGTATGGATTGGGCTACATGGCCACTATCAGGTTCCTTTCAACTCTGAAATTCTACGATTCTGTGATTCATGTGGTTCCTGGCTATCCTTAAGATCTTAGTTCTCTAGTGAGTCTGAATGTAATAATGTTGTTAATTGAAGCCCTAAAAGGCGGGCATTTACATTGTTCTTCATCCAGACTAGGTTGTGTGTGAAAATTCTGCTCTGAGCTCTGTCTTCTTAAGCAGGAGGATATGAGAATCCTCTGAGTTTTGCCTCAGCTTCCTCTTTTCCTGCTTTGTAGAATGTTCCTAGTTATGTTGCTGGCATTAGCACTTTGTATAAATGGGAAGGAAGCGATGTATTTACCCTTGCTTTTTAATGATGGAAAAAATATTTGCGCACAACACCCCTAAAATAGAATGTATATGCTTAGTTTGGAGACTTCAATCCTGCAACCAGCCCTACTGGGAAAGAACTTGAGAGTGGTGTTTTTCTTTGGATGATCTGGAGTAATTGTATAATGTAGGTTCCCTAGTGATAGCTCAGCCTTGTACCAGGGATGCTTACAATGCACCATTTTCCTAAACGTTATTACTTTTGATATTTTGGTCACCATTAAAAAAGGTTTCTTTCTCCTGACACTGTAGCTGATTTCTAATTGCAAGGTCAAGTTCTTCTCTATATGAGACAAAAGACAAAAAGCTCACTTGGAATGCATGCCTTGCCTTTGCCAGCACTGGATACATACAATACCTTTGGTACTGCTCTGATCTGATTTTCTTATTAAACAAAGAAGTTATCATAAATTAATGTTAGAGAGCTACCAGTTATCACAAATCTTTATCATACGCTAAAGTCCTATATCATGATTAATAGTAGGATGAAACAGTTTGACTTTCTCTGAGCTTGACTCAAAAATTTCTGGTGAATTTCTTGTTACTTTCTCCCAACCCAAGAAACTTTTGGAAATCCCACCCACAGTTCTCTCTTGCTGGTTTCCTGAGATTGGCGTTGTCTCCAGTGTCACCTTCAGCTATTTCCATTGAAAACCACCAATGAAAAATGCCTCTTATTTCATGGTTACCTTCTTTTCTCCCTCATTAAGTTTTCCCTACTAGAGCCATTACTGTACTCCATTAGCAGGATAGATGACTGGCTCTGGGGACAATGTTAATGATAATCTCTAGAGAATCCTCAGTCACTGAGTGGTTCAACAAGGAAAAGGGGTTGCTGGCTACCTTCTTCAGGGACTCAGGAACTCTTGGGGTACAGAGTGATTTTTTTCCTGGACTTCTTTAGAAAGTTTCTTCTATATTGTCCTTCACATCCTCAATTTGTGGTGGACAATTTTTAAACCAGAAAGTTTACAAGGGAGCCCCTTGTATCCCACTCCTGATCCTACTAGTGAAGCAGGTAGGAGGCCACATGTGATGACCCTCTTCTGCAGACATAGAATTTGGGTCTGTGTGATATATTCAGTCTTAGAATGTGAGGGGGAGATTTTTGGGGTGGGGTTGTGGAACTCAAAACTCACTACCAAATACTTGTCTCTTTGGCAGCTAAAAGTGCTTCAGCTGGCCTCTTTTCAGCTCCTCAGATTTCATTTCCATTTGCTACGAGACATCTGTAGCATTCTTCTGTCCAACCATATTTAATGTACATCAGTTCAGCCCTAACCCTCTGGCAGGGTCAAGCATAGCCTACAGCAACCCCCTCCTCCTTGCTTTTCTCACCAGCCTCAGGCACCCTGGTGGGGGGGGCGGGAATTTGGGGCAGCAACATACAATAAATACACTAAATGGAATGTTGAAGGTCCCCATCTGGCGGACAGTTCCTACAGATCAAAGTGACCCCTTTCCTTCCCTCCTCCCACCCGCATAGAACTGAGACATGTCAGCACCTGGCTTCAAGGAAAGCATGAGGCCTGGGTTACTAAATCCCAGCCCCCAGCTGTCACTAGGCTCAGCCAGAAAGAGGATTATTCTCTTAATCGTGTTATTTTGTTACCGAAGTACTTTTTTTTTATTTCTCCCTTGTTTTTCTCTTGAGAAAAATGTACTGGTGTCTGAAATTGTAGGTGCCTTCTGACACTTTTAGTTCAATTGCTAATGAAATGTCTGAATTCCTTTCTGAAAACAGCTTTTGTCTATAGGCCCTGAGGTTCTGGGGTATTTTGTTTGGCTTCTGCCTAATTGGGATTTGAAACAATAAGAATAGTTTTTATCTGCCCAAAAGTGAGTAAATAAGGAGGTGGGGTAGGGGTAGGGGTGTGTGTGTGTGTGTGTGTGTGTGTGTGTGTGTGTGTGTAGAAGTATACATAGGGGATGTTGTCCACAGGCAACGGACCAGAACCTGGCACTTACATTAAAATGAATGAAATATCTAACCTGCCCCATATTTTGGAATAATTAATGGGGAGTTGTGCCAAAAATTGAACAAAAAGTCTTTATGCCCTCTTAAGGGTGGTTGGGATTGGGGATGGATAAATTAAAGGCAGTGTGTCTCAAGACTCAGCCTAGGGAATTCCAGGAGTAAGGGTTAAAATATAGGCTGCACCTGTTCTGACTGTGTCCTCTCTTCCCCAGACCTTAGCACAAAGCTGACTTAAATAAAGACTGTCAGAATCATATATATCAGATTACGGACAAATGCAACTCAAACCTGTCCAAATGGGTCTATCTTGCTGGAGAACATTGAGGAAGTACATGAATGACTTCGTATGTTCATTTGTTAGGTTTTCAAAATTTGAAATAATCCATTAAGGACTGTTAGAACCGGAAGACCAGAGAGACCATGTTAGAGATGAGGTGAGTATAGACACACATATAGATAGAGGACCTGGAATTAGATTGAGTGAAGACAGTACTAGGCCAGAATGGTTTCTAAGGAATGTGGTGTTTCCTAGAATTTCAGAGTTCAAGAAGGGATCTCAGAGGTTGTCTAGATCGACACATACCTGAAGCAGAAACCTTCTGTCTACCACAACTTTAACAAATTGTCACATAGCCCCCATTTAAAAACCTGAGGCAGCCACCCCATAGGACCCTAGGACAGATCTGAGGGTCATTTCTTTTTTCTCATATAGAATTGAAATCCATCTCCTTTTAACTTTCTCCTATAAACCCTAGTCCTGGTTCTGGCCCTTGAGGTGAAGCACAATAAATCTAGTTCCAACAGCCCTTTCAATATTTATCTCCTCTTCTTCCATCTCTCTCTCCTTCACACTATCTTTCCATGGCATGGTTTCAAGTGCTATCCTGGTCACTCTCATCATAAGCTTTAGCTTCCTTTCTACAATGTGTTACCAAAAGCTAAACACATTTTTGATTGAACCACTTCAAAGTTTCACCAAGAGTGCATTAATGTGCCTGTCCTCACATGCAGCCCCTCTAGCAACTGTCGTTTTTCTGTTTGGCTTCGTTGATAATCTGACAGACATGAAGTAAAACCTGAGTTGTGGAAAGTGTTTTAACACTTGAGATGCTACCCATTCACTTTGGCTCCAGTCATTGTCCCTTTGAAAAGAATTTGAACACCCTTTTTGTATTCAAGTGCATTGTCCTGTTCTGGTAAGAGCATTAGTGAGAACAGGTGTGATTCACGTGTGTTTTCTAAAGAATTTGAAAATGACTTTGGTGCTGTCTTCTCCAGCTTCCCAGACCACATGGGCACAATAGGAAACTACTTCCTAAAAGACATTCCAGGCTAGAATAACAATTATGCTGCAGGATTTAGGCCTAAAATATTTGATAGCATGGGAGTTTTCCTGAGCTCTGATTTGTCCATTTAAAAAAAAAATCATAATAAAAATGTAGGGTAAGATTAAGAGCCACCATAGTCTAGAGGTTAAAGTCTTAGCTTCAGAAAGCACTGAGTTCAAGATCAATCTCTGACATATATAAAAATATGTGGGGGAGGTTTGGTTTTCCCTTTCAGTGGACCTGAACTCTGAGTGTAAGAGCAGATTGGGGGAATAAATGGGTGACTGGGCAAGCCACTTAACTTCTTAGCACCCCCAAACAACTCTCTATAATTATAAGTTGTAGAACAATTACTGATGTGCATTGTTAGAGAGGATTTCCTTACTAGAAATTACCTACACTAATAAAATGATGTCTCAAACCAAACAAAAAAGATTTAATTTAAAATGTAGGAGTAGCCATTTTAAAAGTCCATTGCCCCATTTCTGAATACCCAGAAGGGAGAAAAATAAAATGATTTGTACTAGTTTAAGGTGTCATGCAAAACAAAACTTGAATGCTGAATCTCAGTGTGCCTCAAAACAAGTCCTCTGTGTTATACAGATAAATGGTAACAAGGAGGAGAAAATGACAGCCTCAGCCTTATTAATATGTAAAAAGGAGCTGAAGTTACATTTGTGCAATAGTGTCTTGACCTCTCAACCTATCAGGCCTAACATAAATGTTTGCTGATGAGCAAGCCTATAAAAAGAGAACGTAGAAAACAGAGGGCAGCTAAATGTCTGAGAATCTGGAGAACACTGGATATGGAGTCAAGAAGATCTGAATTTAAATCCTGCATCAGACACTAGCTGTGTGACCTTGGGCAAGTCACTTAGCCTTTCTCAGCCTCAATTTCCTCATCTGCCAAATGTCCACACTTAGTAACATACTTAGCATAGTGCCTGACCAAGCTAGTTGTTGACTGTCTCACAAGGCTGCTGTACTGAAGTAAATAACATATGTAAAGTGTTTTGAAAAATCATAAAATGCATTATCATTATTACCACCACCAGAACATGATGTTAAAATCTGGTTTCTGACTGTGAGCATCAATTTTGGTGGTTAATGCAAAACAATATAATAGCACATGGCTATTCAGGCCTTGGGAACAAGGAGAGGAAGAGAAGGGGAGAAAAATTATTCAAAGAAAGCATCTGGCACAAAAGGTAAGGTAGAACACTCTGGATTTTGTTTATTACTTTCATGTAATAAAGAACTTTTTCCTTGCCTTTTTTTTTGTCTTTTCTCTTTTTTTTCTTTTTCTTTCTTTTTTTCTTTAACATACATTAAGTTGTGAATCAGATGTTAGAGGATGTGGAGGTGGAAGGAAAATTGGTGACATCACAATATTTTTTTTACAACTTTACAACAAATAGGAGTCTGAGTCTGTTGCACCTACCAGTGTACAGCAAGGGTGGAAAAAGGAAAGGCACACTTAGGTTTATGGACCCTCCTCCCTACACATAGCAGGGAGAAAAAGAAAAAAAAAGAGAAAAAGAGGTAAGGGAAGAAGACCCATTGAATACAAATGGACATTTCAGGGTCAACCTAGTGATCGATCTGATGTACATTACCAAGTAGAGAGCTCTCCACTGTGGCAGATGCAGCAATCTTTTTGGTCTGGTTTGCTAAGGGACAGCCATAAGTATTGCATTACCTCTGGTTTTCTCTACTGCCAAGCTCTTGGGAGAAGGTTGCAAGGTAAAATTCCTTCCTTCCTCCCCTCCTTGTCTTCACCTTTTAGTATCTACATCTTTAAAGAAAAATCACAATTCCTGCTTAGGGAACAGAGTTCGTGACTTCAAGAAGTGTGGACCACAGAATCTGAACAGTTAGTCCATTAAAAAAAAAAGATGTGATAAGAATTATGGAATGGAAGGACATGCACTCACCCTTGCTACACACTTAGGTCTCCAGACCGCTCAGATTCTCTAAATATCACCTATATTCTAGATGACTCAAAATGGTTCATGTCTTTCAAAAAGTACAAAACAAAACAAAACACCTGCAGAACAAACTAGGTTTAAAAAGGAGGAGGGGGACAGAACCTAGAAGAATCTTCTAAACATACTGTTCATCTGATTTAAATGTAAACAAACAAACAAAAAAACCCAATACAACAATAATGTTCACTTTCTACAGTATGTAGACACAGTTTTTTTTTCATTTTTATTGACATATTAAACAAAAAAACCTGTGTGCATGGACAAATGAAAACTGAGAAAGAAACTGACACACAACCCCCGCCCCCCTTAAAAAAAACCCACAAGGAAACAAAAAAGTAAATAAAAAAAATCCATTGCCTCAAAAGGCTTTTGCATCATCCATTGTGGTTGGCCTTGTACTCCAGGTTATTTATCAATCACAGCAGGGACCAGCCTGCCCAAATGAATTTCCACCTCATTTCATTGTGTACATTGCGTGTGTTCACTGGGCAAATGACTGGGGACTCCTCTCAGGCATCAGCCCAAATGCCCAAGTGTGCACATGCCAGAAATGATGATGATTACTTTAGTTTCTTCTCTGCTGGCTGAGAATATCACCATATTGAAATGATATGAAAATATAAGGGGGAAGAAGGAGATGTGCAGGAAGAAAGGGTAATGCCACCCACAACACTGGGTCCATGCTGGCAGCACAGCCTAAGGGCGGTTTGAATTGGCACAACTAGAAAGGTAATTTGAATTAGAGGGTGTGGTACTGCCCTAGTTTCTCAAGGGATGTGAAATTATTATGATAACCATGACATTCTTCTTCAAAACTTCTTGACTTCAATTTTCTAGAGGGTCTTAGGGAGGAAAATAAATATCTGATTTTTTTTTTCCAAAAGGGGAAAAAAAGTTGAACATACTATAGCTCACAAGTATACACAACTGAGGGTGTAAGGCACAAATTTACATGTGGAAGAAAACAGGCTATTCACAGATGTAATCCCACGAAAAAACCCGTGTGATCAAACCATTAATTTATGCATGGTAACAGCCAGCATATTAATGAGTTTACACCATTTGTGTATTTCATTTGCCATCTCACATGCAAGGTGAAACGAGAGGGCACATCACAAGCTGGTGCCTTCATAGAAAGTATTATCGATTGACACAGCCTTGTTAGCTGCAGTGTTGCACTTATGTGCATTCTAAAAGTTTCTTGTAGTTGCTTTAGATCTAGGGGCATTTCATTTTCTCTTTCTTTTGTGTGTGTGTGCACGTCACAGGTCAGAGACCCAGCCAGAAAAGTAACTGATGGATTTAAATAAATATTCCCATCTTAATTTTCTTTTCCTTTTAGCTAAGATCAGACAGTCCAAACAAAAAGTTTAGAATTCAAGCTCCAACTTATTTACTCAGTGAATTTATTGGAAAAATAAAGTGAACTTAATTACTCCAGTTAATGGGATTCATGTTAAATCGTATAACTTTCAATGGGCTTTCTGAAGAGCTGTTCTTAGGATATGTGAAAAAAGTCATTTCTTTAAGAAAAGAAAAGGTGAACAATAAATAATAGGAGTTATTTGCGTTAACGGTCACGTTATTCATTAAAAGAGAAGAGTAGCAGAAATCTATGACATAGTAGCCCAACATGGCAACGAACAGGAGGCTGTAACACTGATGGGCATTTCACAGTATCTGCACATAGTAAACGTCTGCCATTGTTAAAGTCTGAGTTAGATTTATCAATGAATTCTTTACTTTTTTTATCTTTTTTTTTCCTTTCATTTCTTTTTATGGATTTCTGTTGCAAAGGACAGAATTCTTGGCCAGTCTAGCAATGTCCAATGCAGTCATGGGCGAAATGTCGAAGTCACTGTTCACCTGTGTGTGTGTGTGTGTGTGTGTGTGTGTGTATGTGCTTTTGGCTCATGTTTGTGATGTTAAGTCTTTTTTGTGAGTCAGAGCTGTTATCAAATGGAAAGGGCAGGGGAGGATGAGGGGTGAGTCCTGTGGTTGTAAACCTTCATCGAAACACATGGCCCAATTTTAGAAAGTATTCCACTTTATCCCAAAGGAAAGGACTGTGTCCTCAGCGACACTGCAGCCTTCTTTATAAGATTGGAACTGATGAGGCAGTTTAGAACATTGGCTGAGAGGGGCCAATTTCGCTTCACTGTTGGTTTACCACCTGTCCCCCTGCCACTGGGATTATGTACATGCGTCATTAGGTTTCATGGATGTGGAAAGGGGGGCAAAAGAAGGTTTGGGAGGTACATCTGGTTTTAGTGAAGGTGTGCGCTTCAGCCCCGACCGTGTCAGTGAGTTGTATGGATTGAGGCTGGGTTGCCTTGAAACAGTCACTGCCTGGGTGGGTGGGGCACCATGCACCTGTATGGAGTCCACCCTCTGAGGGGCAGGGGGTGGGTTGTCTCCCCTGCCAAAGCTCTGATTTCTAGAAAGGTGGGAGGAATTAGAAGAGTTAGTATTGTTTCTTTTGAGGGTGGCTGCTTGGTGACTCCTTGTTAGAGAGTTTGTAGGATAGCTCCTTTTATAGTCCACACCGTAGGAGGAGGGATGCATTTCCAGTCGTTTGCCCAGGCCATTCTGAGACAGCGAGGACCCTGGGGGCCCCAGAGAGGCCTCCCTCTGGGGCACCTTTGGAGGCAGGCTATCCAGGTTCTCGACCAGATTTACCCCGTGGTTGGGGCTCTTGCTGCTAAGATGTTCCTTGATGGTCTTGTACTCAAGGGTAGCTGCCTGGTCTTCCAGGGACATCTGTGTCACGTCACTCATTTTCGGCTGGTCCACGTACTCATGCTGATAGCCCTGCTGAGTGATGGGCAGGACCACAACACTGGGGATGTGGCTTGGGGAAGCCCGGAGGGGAAGTTCAGTGGGAATCACAGGTGAGGACATTGGGGCCATGTCCTTGGTACAGGCATTAATGAGGTTTTGATTCCTCTCCCACTCCCGGCTCCCTCGACTGGGTTTCCGTTTCTGTTGCAGAGTTGGGGTAGACTCTGGAGTAGGCAGAGCTGCCAGGTCTAAGTGGTGCTGGTCAGCCTTGATGAGGATCTTGGCCGTATTGCTGGGGGTGGCAAGTTTGCCATTGTGCATCAGGGGGGTGAGGATGGCTTCTGGCTTAGGGTCCTTAGACTGTGTGTCCCCAAAGAGGCCGCTGAGCTTGGTCACACTGCTCATGGAACCCCGGCGTGAGTGCGTCAGCTCTTTCTCCTTCCTCTGTGTGACTGACACATCCTTGCGACGATGATCACAAATGCAATAGACGATGATGCCTGAGAAGACGGCCCCCATGACAAAAGCCAGGATGACTGCGATGGCCAAGAGAGTGACTGGAACAAGCTGATCATGGCCTTTGAGATAACTTTCCCGTATCACACCTGCAACAAACATTGGACAAGGCATTATGGAAAGGAAATATACTGACCAGTTTCTTTTCACAAAACTTAACATTTAGCCTAGTAAATAATAACAGTAATAATTAACCAACAGCTACTTCTGTCTCATCTTCAAAGCAAGGTCTTACAAAACAGTAGTTAATTAGTCCTTACAACACCTCTCGTTAAGTAACAAATAAACTTGGTTTGATGTCTTGCTTTTGTTGTGAAAAGTACGTTTCAGGATCTCACCCGCTCCTTCATTCGGGGCAGTGCCATATTTTAATCTCTAAATTTCATTTCTCCCCTTTCCCCCCATCTCCCTTATTTCTTCTTTGTGCCCTTCTCTTGTTCTCTCTCTCTCTCTCTCTCTCTCTCTCTCTCTCTCAAATAATCATGGTAACTCCAGAAATGGGAAGCCTTTGAGGAGAGATGGCAATCCTTCAATACACAAATCCCACAGTACGTCAAGCTTTCTGCCTAGATCTTTTTGGTCATTGTCACTGACAAACCTAAAAGCTAGGGTCACACATTTAGTGCCCATCAGGAGGGGAGGCTCTATTAACATCCTAGGTAACCGTGAGAAGGAAAGGGAGCTGTGAACCAAAAAATACTGGAAAGTAAAAAGCAAATGTCCACAGATTTCAAGTGGCAATGCCAATTTAATTTTTTTATTTAAAATAAAAAAATACTACATACACTCTTAATGCTAGACAGGAAACTCTACTGATTATTTGAGTGAGGCTTTTTCCTTAATACATCTGGAAGAAACTGCAGCAAGAAGATCATTTTGTGGCATTTAGCAGTGAGCCTGGAGAGGCGTCAGGTCCCATTACTGTTTGTAAAGCCTGCTGTCCCAGTGAGTTTCTTTGTTGGAGTTAATCTCTTCAATTTAATAAAAAATATGTGACTACACTAGTCAATAATCTTACACAGCATTAACCAAGATGCTGCATTTCTAAAGAAAGTTACTTTCCTAGTTCCTGCTTAATCAGGCACCAAGCTGGCAGATGTGGATCAAAATCAAACAGAAAAAGGCTTTTCCTTTTTAAAACTAAGTGAACAAGTGGCACAATCGTCAGATCACAAGTGCCTGATGCTGTAGTTAAAAAAAAAAATCCCAAAGGCCTCAATTCATATGTCTGGAGAGCCAGGGAACACGAATGCATTAAAGGCATTAACATGCTCTGAGGAAATGTAAACATGGTTCCTATTCTGGAAGAAATAGCAAGATAGAAAATGTACCTTCAAGGGCCTCTGGAGACACATCTTTCATCTACTAAATTAAATCTTTCTAGAATATATTTCCTAAATTTTACTAGCAGATAACAGTGACACCAATTAGGATTACATACATATATTAATATTTATACCTAAACCTATATGTATGTAGATATAATCCTATTTCCCCCCCCCAAATCCATAAAACATTGAATTTTTACTGATAAACTACTGGTGCCACAGAAAAGGTCTCAGGGGAAAAAAAAATCTACATCTTTCCAAAGAAAAAGCTTAGGGATATCACAGATTTTTCTGTTGAAATATTTTGATTATTGAAAAGAAAGGTAAGAGATGCATAAGCTTGATGCTTAAAAGTTCATTTGTTCTTTCTCCATCCTTTATCCAATCTCCCTCCTCTCACTGTTGGTTGCTGTGGAAATGATTGTCCTTTGACAACATACTATGATTCAAGTAAGGAATAAATAGCGAAAGCAAGATGAGCTCTTGAGAACCAAGGATCCGGCATCTAAACACACGTCCTTGAGAATGAAGGACAACCACCACAAGATCTCCCTCACAAAGCACGGTAAGGTTGAAAAATGGAATGATTTCCAAATGTAATGTTTTTAATAAAAACTTCCAGATTATCTTCATAGACTTATAAGGGTAGAGATTGAAAAACAGTAACAGTAGGAGACTTCAGCTATAACTCACACCTTTTATGTTGTGGCGGTCTTCAAACAGTAGGGCATCTTACACTGAAATATATTTTAAAACTTAGGCATCACAAACTGAGCTAATGTATGTAATGGTTTCAAATTTGTATATTTTTGCTGTCATACAAAAACAGCATCTCTGATTTTTTCCCAGTGCTATCTATAGGTTGTTAGGGTACTAAAAATATGCAGTGGCAAAGAACAGTTATTTTTCAATTTTGCAATGACCTGATAGTTTCGCTGAAAGAACTGTCAGTGAACAGTGATTACTTTTTCAGCCAAGTACGTTTGCAGAAGGACAGCTATGTGGCACAGTGGACAATGTATGGGGCCTGGAGTCAGGAAGACTAATTTTCCTGATTTCAAATCCAGCCTCAGACACTTCCTAGCTGTGTGACCCTGGGCAAGTCACTTAACCCTGTTTGCCTCAGTTTCCCCATCTGTAAAATGAAAGGGAGAAGGAAATGGCAAACCACTCCAGTATCTTTGCCAAGAAAACCTCAAATAAGGTTGCAAAGAGTTGGACATTACTGAAAAATGACTGAACAACAAAAACATTATAGGAACCTACTTTTCTCAGCATCTAACATAGCTAGATAACAAAAGTAAACTATACTTTCACACCTAAGTGGTCCAGTGGATATAGCACTGGACTTCAAGTCAGGAAGACTTGAGTTCAAATCTGGTCTCAGACATTTACTGGCTGTGTGGCCCAAGTCAAATCACTTAACTTTTGTCTGTCTCAGTTTCCTTATCTGTAAAATAGGGATAAGAACAGGGTATAACTCCCAAGTTGATTGTGAGGATAAAATAAGATAATATTTGTAAAGCATTTTTGCAAATCTTAAATATTATTTTACTCTAAAACAAACTCAATCTTGTATTTTACATTGTAAGAGATGTTTCTACTTAAAAGGAGCACGGTATGAATTACAACAGATTGAAATCCATTTCATTCACTGGTTGACTTGGGGGTGGAGGTGAGTCAAAAGTGGGTCTTTTAAAATAGAAGTTAAGGAGAGCAAATTCCCTATACAGTTTCCAAACTTTCCTTTTATCTCCTAATTCTTTCCTGACAGGTCTAAAGCGGGGTGGGAAACCTGCTGCCTCCAGGCCACCTCTAGGTTCTCAATTGCAGTCCTTTGACTGAATCCATACTTCATAGAAAGAATCCCCTTAATAAAAGGATTTGTTCTGTAAAACTTGGACTCAGTCAAAAGGCTGTACTTAAGGACCTAGAAGGCCACATGTGGCCTCAAGGCTGCAGGTTCCCCACCCCTGACAGTTTCTGAGACTGGGCTAGGTTGGCCATTATGAAAAGTTGGAGAAAGTACAGTAAAGGAGAAATAGGTTGATGGTTATTAGCAAACTTGGGGCTAGAATCACAGCTGTCCCATACTTGATCATTTCCTAGTAGCTCCAATGGGGAGTGTAAAGATTGAACGCATGTTGGTGACAGGTCTATGCTTCTCAGTTTCATACCCTGTCCTGCCAAAATGAGGTTGAATAGATGCTGAGACGAGGATATCTGAGACACATGTCTTGGTGAGTACAGGCCTATCTGAACCATAGAATTATCTACTCAGAGCATACCAGGAATGCTATATTTTCTAGTATATACACTGATATACTTTTTCACGGGTTGGTCAGAAAGGCAATTAAGCTGGACACACAAAGAGATGAACAGCTCAAGTTCCATACTAATACCTAAGCAATGTCAAAAGACCTAGAGGCAGACCTTCAACATTTTGAGTGGATCTATGGGATGACAGCAACAAGAGGTGGGCAAGAATACAAGGCATGGAAGGATCTTCAGTGCTAGAAAGTGTGCCCCTCTTCTCTCTCCCCCTCCCTCACTGAGATAACAAATCCATTAAGGCATGAAAATATAATAATACAATCAACAAAAAATGAAATATTTAGCAAAAGATACCAATTCTAAGTCATCCAAGTAAGATTCCCTGACAATACTGATGGCAATATTACCAGAAGATAGGAAGAACTGGTCACAGTGGGTATTATATTTGTAGTATATACCACTTGTGTAGAAATTTTGAAATGGATTTCTAAATTAAGTGGGCTATCTTTAGAATGCCTGTAACTGGTTCTAAATGTAGCAAAAAGAATTATTCTTTAACTGCACAATAAACACTTTAATATTGACCTTATCTTTGGTGCAAATTTTTAAAAATCGACAAATACTCTTAGTAGTTACTCAAAGACTCTAAGACCAGATGCTTAAAAAGAGATAAGAAATTGATCCTTAAATAATTCATTTGGGCTTATGTGACCCTAAAACGGACCATCTGCATGCAAATTACTAGCTAGGCCTGATTCAATGAGGAAAAAAATTGTCTGAGAAAGTCTCAATGTGTTAACAAGATGGACACTCAAGTTTTAATGCAATTCGTTTCCCAGTGTCTGGTTTGTGGTTTCTATGACCCAGTCTCAAGATGAAAAGGATCATGGGCTTTAGAGCTAGAAGGGGCCTTTAGAAGCCATCAAGTATAATCTCTTCATTTGTAAGATAAAGAATCCAAGGCCCAGAAAAGGAAAGCGATTCCAATAGGGTTACACTGTTATTAAGGGAAGGAGGAGGGATTTAAACCAGGTCTTCCTAACTCCAAGGGCTCAACCAACTTCACTTTGTTGTGGCTCTGATATGTATAAAAATGTGTTTACTTCTTGCAGTCTTATAGTTCTGAGTGCCATCCTTCCTCTAGGGCATTGATTCGTAGCCATTTTTGTGTCATAGACCCCCCTTTGGCAAACTGATGAGGCATATGGTCCCCTTCTTGGAATAATGTTTTATTGCCTATATTCATAATTGATAGAAATGTTGAATTTCAGTTGTGAAAACAAAAATGTAAATTTTCCCCATTCAATTCAGAAATCTATGCCGCAGACACAGGGTTAAGAACTGGATCTTGGGAATCTAAGTGAATTACTATTTCTTGCTAGAATAGATACAAACCCACACAATTTGATGATGATGTGTTCAGTCATTTCAGTCATGTCCGACTCTTCATGGGGTTTTCTTGGCAAAGATGCTAGAGTGGTTTGCCAGTTCCTTCTCCAGCTCATTTTATACACAAAGAAACTGAGGCAAATGGGGTTAAGTGCCTAGGTTCACACAGCAAATAAGTGTCTGAGGCCACATTTGAACTCAGGAAGATGAGTCTTCCTGACTCCAGGCTAGGCACTCTATCCACTATGCCATCTAGCTGCCCGTACACACATTTACACATAGCTATATTATTATTTGAGGCCCTTCTCTCCTTGTTAAGATCTTTGTGTATTAGTTAGTATTTGTATGTAGAATCTTAAGGGGAAAATGTAAAAACACCACCATAAGGCCTTTGATACTCTAGAAAGAATAAACCAAAGCCATGCCAGTTGTGTAGTTTTAATTATGTTGATTTCTTTTGCTTCCAACTCTGAAACCAACTTAAGTTTCCCCATTTCTCCAATTATATTTTCATAGATAAGTGTCCATCTGGTCCCAAATTGCCCCATAGTGCCTGGCATTACAGACAGGATCCTCCACAACCCCCTGAAATAAATGAGGAACCATTCCAATTCCATATTCTCAAACTCCTCACCCAATTCTTATTCAAAGATCGCAACATAGGAATCTGGGAGCAAAGCTAGTTAACAGGTAGTTCCCTACTGGTCATCATCCTGGAACTCTCCAAAAGGAGGAAACATCTTCACTATGTCTGAGATGGGACTTTTCATCTACAGAAGGCAAACCTGAGACACCAACTCTGGAAGACTTACCATATCATCAACTTAATTTTGATGCAGAGTTGGAGGACCACAGCACCCCCTCCTATCTCCAGTTGGTGGTAAAGAATATACACTAGGAGATCTCTTTAGACACGTAAGTCTTGTGTGTGTTTTCTCTTTTTTTCCTCTCTAGTGAGGATGCTTCATGAATCATAATAATTAACATTTATGTAGCACTTAGTATGTGCCAGGCATTATGCTAAACACTTTGCAATTATTATCTCATTTTATCCTCACAATTCTGGAAGGTAGATGCTGTTATTATCCTCATTTTTACAGATGAGGAAACTGAGGCAAACAGAAGTCAAGTGACTTGCCCAGAGTCCTACAGCTAGTAAATGTCTGAGGCTGGATTTGGACTCAGGTATTCCTGACTCCAGGCCCAGCACTGTATCCACTGTGCCACCTAGCTGCCTAACTATCTTATTTGGAGAGGCATTTGTTACCAAATGTAGAAAATGAAATGGGCAGGAGAAATTCAAGTCTCTTTTTCATTTAAAAACTCCTTGAACTTACACAGACAGTCCTTTTTCTAATTGTTGTGGCTAATGACCCTAATTTACTAACGTAGACAAGTCTTCAACACTTCAAGTCTTCAAGAAGCTAGAGGCAGCATCTCCTGAGAGTGAGGTGATGGACTTAAGGGTACAAGTTCATACTTTTTTTTTTGGACATTGATAATATGAGAATATATTTAGCTTGATTGTACATGTTTGTAACAAGGGTTTTGATTTTCCTGCTTTCTCAATTGGGGGTAGGGGAGGAGGTGGAAGGTAGAGAGTGCACATCTGAAAGTAAAATAACAAATTTAAGGGGGAAAAAAGACGTTAGAGGCTTCTAAGTGGCAGGCACCGTGCTTAGACTGGACTTGGAGTCAGTAAGACCTGAATTCAAATTCTGAATCAGACACTTACTAGGTGTGTGATCTTGGATAAGTCACTTATCCTTTCTCAGTCTCATCTGTAAAGATGGGGATGATAATAACACCTAACTCCCAAGGCTGTTGTGAGGATCAAAACAGATAACGTGTAAAGTGCTCTGCAAATATTAATGTACAGTGTCACAATGCACAATTAATGAACAATGTACAATTACTATCAGAATGTTGTAGTCTTTGTTCTTTCATCACTGTATCTGCCTTATTGGAGCCGCTGAGAAGGTAGACTATATGAGGGTCTGCTACTCTGCTTCAGTGACCTGGAATGCAATCTTCCAAGGTTGCTATTTTCACTACGTGAAAATGGGGTGTTGTTAATTCTTTCCCTCTTAAAAAAAGTATTTTGCATTAATTTGTTAGCTACCAGTGGTTTACACCATGCCCTGAGGTAGCAAAGGGTTGTTCTTCCTATTTCAATTGTAGAAATTGGAGTATGCAATAATTCAGTGATTTTTTGGGGGGGAGGGGACCAATTAAGAATGTAATCTCCTGATGCTCCATCTTAAATCTAGAGATTTTTCAGGCAGTAGACTGATACTTGAACCTGTTCACTTCAATCATGTTCCTTTTTTAGCATAGAATTCTTAATCTTACAATAGCAATTGGACCCCCACATTCTAAGAGATCATATTTTCATTTAAATTTAATTATAATTAACTTTAATAATAAATGTAAATTTACTTTAAAATAAATTAAGTAATTTATTTAAGCATTTGGGGGTCACAAATCATGGGATCACATATTTAGAGCAGGAAGGGACCTTAGAAGTCTGTAGTCCAATACCCCACCCCCCACCCCTGCCCCCACCTCTCTACTTTACAGTTGAGGAGGCTGAGACTCAGAGATGTTTTGCTAATTGCCTAAGGCCACACAAATCCTAAATGGAAGAGCTGGGATTTGCCACCATTATCTACTCCAAATCTATGCCAAATCCAGCATTCATTCTCCTAAATAGCCCTGTATCATTAGATTAATCAATTAACCAACAAATACTAATTAGATTCCTACTTATTTATTTAAAAAGGAAAATATCAGCAAGACTTTTTCTCATTCAATGGAAGGTCAGAACCTCTCTCCCTTTATCTTTATCTCTTACTTTTCTAGCCATGGTGATGCCCTCTTTTTTGCAGCTCTTCCAAAGGCTTTGTCCTAGGCGTTCTTTTCTTTCTATACTATCTCACTTGATGACCTCGGTGGCTCCCATAGTTTCAATTATCATCTCTCTCCAGGTCTGTAGATCTAGTCCTAGTCTGTCTCCTGAGTTCCAGGCCAGCGTCACCAACTGTGCACTGGATATTTTCAACTGGATATCCCCTAGACATCTCAAATTTAATATGTTCCAAACAGAACTCATTATCTTCTCCCCAAAACCTACCCCCTCTTCTGAAATTCCTCATTACTGTCAAGGGCACTACTATCTTCCCAGGCACCCATATTTCCAACCTTGGTGTCATTCTCAACTTTCACTCACTTCACATATACATCTAGTTACCAAATCTTATCATTTCTTTCTCCATTGTATCTCTCTCATTTGCCTCCTTTTCTGTACTCACCACTCTAGTTCAGGCACCCATCACTTCTCACCTAAAATATTGCAGCAGCCTTCCAATTAGACTCTCTGCTTCAAGTCTCTATCATCCACATGGCTGTCAAAGTGGTTTTCCTAAAGTGTAGGTCTTACCATGTTATCCCATACTTAGTAAAGTAAACTACAACGGTTCACTATTACTTTTTGGAAGAAATACAAATTCCTGTTCTTGACATTTAAAACCTTTTATAACTCAGTTCCTTTCCATTCTTCTCACATCTACATACGCTTCACAGTCTAAGCATATTAGCCTATTAAACGCCACGATACTTCATTATCTGCTCTCCATGCTTTGCACTGACTGTATCCCATTCTTGAAATGATCTTCCTCCTGACCTCTGCCTCTTAGAATACTTGGCTTTGCTTACCTATGAACAATTAACATCTCTCCATTTGTTTAAATCTGATTTTTGTATATTTGAAAGGAATAACAAACTCTGCATAACAGATTTGCAATTTCATGTGCAATCATCTTTTTTATTGTACTATGTTATGGAAAAGCTTGTTTTCTTCCATAAATTAAAATACAATTTAATAATAAAAAAGAACACTTGGTTTTAAGACAGAGTTTAGTTTTTGAAGGTGGCCTTTCTGGGTCTTCTCCCCAAATCGCCGTCCCTCCATTACTAGTGCCTTTTATGCTAAGGTATGCTCTATACACACATACACATACACACACATACCTTATTTATACATCATTCCATACATATCATTTCCCTCACATTAGAATATAAGTGCATATTTTTACCTTTTCTTTGTATTCCAGAGCTCAGCACAGTTTCTGGCATATAGTAAGAACTTATTAATAAATGCTTATTCATTAGTCGATTAAATCTGGAATGACATCTACTATGACAAAAAGTATAAACAAATTCAAGAAGTCATCACCGTTTACCAGATCTACTTGAGAGAACTAAGTTTCTTGGGATCCTGTCAAGACTACTGCCTTCATGTTTTCTCTCTGTCTCTGTCTTTCTTTATCTCTTTGTCTATGTCTCTTTTCTCTCTTCCTCTGATTCTCTTTCTCTTTTTCCTTTCTCTTATCCATCCATCTTTCTTAGATTTTTCTCTCCCTCCACCCCACAATCTCTTGACTCATACCACAATTACCAATAAAACACAAACAAAACTCCTCACTTTATACCTCCAGCACTCAGTTCTAAAAATCTCAAGCAGACTTCTCACTCACACCTTCCCCATCCTCACCCCACCCCCAGCTTCTTGTAGGTTACCTCCTCCACAACCAGTGCAAAGGAGGAAAAAAATCCCAACATTTTCTGTTTAAGACTTAATTCATTCTCAGTCAGTTATGACTGGCAGACCAAAGAATTCCATTTCCCAGCAGAACTTTTTTCTTCAGTATGTGATTTTCTGTAATCCAAGATAATCATGGGTTATGCTGTGATGCTTCTTCCATATTCTTGCAAACACAGAAACCTGGCTCTCCCTTGAAGTCAGCCCATCTCTGGCCACCCTCTAGTGCTGATACTCCTTTTTGACCCTTCCCCACCACCCTTTCCTCCTCTGAGGTTCACTCCATGAAGAAATATTGCCCTTTTCATATCCTGATGGCTATTTTATACTAACCCTTAGATCAGTCTCCTTCCTTTCTCAATTAGCTCAATATCTAGCTCATAGTCTTCTTCTCCTTCCACCCCAACTCCTGCCCTATACTTGGCAATTTTGACTTACATATTTATGTCTCAAAAAACTTGTTTCTAAGTCCATCAACCTTCCCAGTTCTTATGATTTTCAGCTACACTGGGTCACAGACTTAGAACTGGAAGGAGGAAACTTAGAGGTCACCAAGCCCATTTTACAGGTAAGGAAACTGAGAATCAGAGAGGATAAATGATTTACTCAGTGTCATACAGTTAGTTAAGTATCCGAGGTAGGATACAACTTCAGGTCTTTCTGATTCCAAATCTAGTCCTCTGCCCACTATACTATACTCAGCTATATGGAAGAACAATTATACCCCTGAGTAACCATACATATTTTACTTCCCTAAGACACAATTCTGAAATTTCTCTATCTGACCAGAATCTCTTGTCTTTCTGGATCTCTTTATGATACACTGATCTTAAGCCTATTCTTTGTCTTCATCATAATTTCCAGTTTCTCTGCCTTTCTCTGCTTTACTACACCATTACTCTTACTCTGAACTAGTTTTTCCACTCTTGAAGTTAACCCTTTACTTAACCAGTTTCACCTTTACACTGCTCTTGACTCTTGAGTCCCTAGATCCATTGTCCTAGCACCAGTCATCCCATTTTAAAATCTGACATGTATTATTCCTAACATATGCTTTCTCCATTTCCTTCTGCTGAATATTGATGGAAGAAATCATGCAACTGTATTGACTGATTCCATCACAAATTTATGTTATCCAATCTCAAATGGACCTTAACATCTGCAAACCATCATTTTACTCTGCCCTGACTGACAATTTATCATACAGCAACTATTCCAAACTGCCTCTTTTCTCAAACTAGTTATACCATTACTTCTCCCTACCTTCTTAGCAGATGACCTTGCCTCATAATTCACCAGAAAAAAATGTAAGACTATTTATCAAAAGCACCTTCTCCACTCCAATGCTAAGTTCAAATGATCTCCATATTATCCCATATCCTACTGACCATTAAAACAATGCTTAGTGAACATCTAGAAAGAAGGCAATGATTTAAAATATTAAAATGACTTCATTAAGAATAGATCATTCCAGACTAACTTTATTTTATTTTTTTGTCAGGGTTATTAAACTAGTAGGTAAAGGGAATGTTAAATCTACTGGAATTTTTAGCAAAATATAAAAAGCAGCTCACAATCTTGTATAAAAATGAAGAAATATGGACTCTGTAATCACTGAATTGTATGGGCTTGAAATTGATTGCATCACAGGTGGTCTTTAGGGGAGTGCCCTGAGTATCCTGCTTTGCCTTGTGTTGTATAACACTTTTATCGATTAGCTAGACAGAGGCATTGACCACACGTTTGCCAAACTTGCAGGTGACAGAAAGATGGAATGGTTAGATAATTGCTCTCACTTGGTTATTCTTTTACCTCTCCAATTGCTTCTTCTCAGTTTCCACTGATGGCTCATAATACCTGTTCTGCTTCTCTTCTCTTCTCCTCTCCTTTCCTCTTCTTTCTCTCTCTCTCCACACTCTTTCTCTCAGTGATCTCACCAGCTCCCATGGATGGGGTCAGTTATCTTCTCACTGCAGATGACTTCCTGATCTATATATATAGCCCTGGTTTCTCTCCCAAGAGCCCGTCTCACACCACTAAATACACTTTTGACAATTTACATTGCATGCCCTATAGGCTTCAAAAAAATCAGTATGTCCAAAAGATAATCCATTGTTTTTTTCCCTCAAACATTTCTTCTAGACTTCCCTATATTTGTCAAGGGCACTGAAATTCTCTACACAGATTTGCAACAGTGGAGTCATTTCTATACTCCTTATTCTGCCTCACTCTACATAGCCAATCAATTGCTAAGTCTTTTTGATGTCATCTTCATAACATCTCTTATATCTGTCCCAGTCTCTCCACTCGGTTTTTCAAGTTGTTCTTTAGCATGCAAAGCCTAGACGCTGAAACAGTTGTAATACCATCATACCCAAAGTATGACTAGATTGCCTGAATATTTTCACCTCTCCATCATTTAATTCTACTCTTCCCTTCCATTTTAAAGAGACAGCTGAAAGGCACTGATTAATTTGATAAAATCCCCCAAACTGACCTAAGTTCCAAAGAAAAACTTAAAAAGTCCTTTCTACCTCTTTATCATGAAAAGCACTAAAAGGAGAATAACTTGTTATAGTTAAGCCAGAATTCCTTTTCTCTTTACTATCAATTCACTAGATTGCTTGTTTCCAAGTTGGTGTGATATGATGAATGTGTCTGTCTCCATAGTGAAGTGATTAATAGGCATCTGTGTAAAGCAGACCCAGTGACCACAAAGACAACAAAACCGTCTCTGTGTCCTTTTGAAAAATATGCATATGCAAAAAGGGTGAAAATCCTCCCCTATCCAAAAGTAGATTTGGTTTGTCTTGGCCCTGAGTGCTCAGAAAGATGGCAAGCCATCAAGAAAAACCCTAGAGTAAGATCCCCTAAAAATAGACTCTCAACTCTGCTTTATAGCAAGACAAGACTGCAATTTCCCTCGAAATCCTCATGACAACTTGGGTGAATGGAATCTAGCAAACCAATTATTCTTGTTTGAAAATCTTATTGCCATAAAATGTCAGGCATACAGTCCAGCAAGGCAGCAAGAATAAGCAAGCCAATCATTTTGCAAAAGCATTTCCATTTCTACACTAGTGCTAGTTATAATATTTATAACATGCAAAAAAAAATCCCCAAGCCCCCAAATCCCTCATTTTAAAAAGCAGGAAGAATTCTTAACTAGAGACAATTTTAATGTCCTCAAAGCCACACCCAGGCCAATCAGGATGACCACACTGAATGTGAAATGGGAGCTCTCTGTGGTTATCACTTCAGGAAACAGACTTTTTATTGTCTCACAGCATAATGTGAACCAGATGGTCAAAAAGTAAACTGAAACACCATCAGACATGGAAATAGAGCTTATTTTTATAAATGAAAGATGAAGGGTATCTCTTTTTGTTGTTGCTGTTGTTGGGGTTAAAGGTCTGCATTTGGGGGGCTGGTGGTACCCATTCTGTGCAAAGTTTACTATGATTGAATTTGCCTATGGCAGGAAAGCCTATAATCTACATCAGTGTCCTGAGCTCTGTAGCTATTTAAAAGTTCATTTATTAAAATGGTGCTTATTGTAGCCTGACCACAGATGAGCTCACCTTAAGTTCTGCCAATCAATCAATCACTAAACATTTATTAAGTGTCTACTACAATGCCAGGCACTGTACCATGTACTGGGGGCATTGTGCTAAGTGCTACCACCTCTGAAATAGGTATATTTTGTGCTGTGATACCATTTACAGAGTAGGAAGAAGATGGGATGTGTGTATAAAATTCACTTAAGTAAAAATATTGTGTTGTTGTTTTTCCCTCCTTGAACACACGAACTTTTTGTTGGCTGATTTATATTACCAATGCCAGTGCCATAAGCCCATTATGGATGGATGGCTCAGATTTGGGAGTAACCCCTGAGGTCAGGAAGAACAATCTAATCCCCTCTACAATATCCTTGACAAGTGGTCATCCAGCCCTCATTTAAAAAATCACTAGTGATAAGAAACTCACTACTTTCCAAGGCCATCTGTTTCATTTTTAAGCATTTCTGGTTGTCAGGAGAGTTTCCCATGTATTGAACCCAAATCTACCTCTTTAACTTCCACCTATGGCTCCATACTTTTTTTCTTTGGGACCACAAAGAACAAGCAAAACCCCCCACCTTCCACTTTCCCCCTGATAATCCTTCAACTACTTTAAGACACCTATCGTATTCCTCTTACACCTTTTGTTCTCCAGACCACACATCTTTAGTTTCTTCAGTTGATTCTTACATGTCATGGTTTTCCTCCCTCCCTATTTTTAGCTCAGTCACAGAATCATAGAACATTAGAGTTGGACACAATCGCAGGGGCCTCTCTGGTGTCGTGAAGGAAACAACAAACAACCAGGCACGTCCACAACCCTACCCTGGAAGTCAGAAGATCTGGATTTAAATACGGCTTTGACCCTTGTCAATTCTGTGACCACTGGCAGGTCAGTTCTCCCTCTCTGAATGTCAACCGTAAAATTGGATTAATTCTTACATTGCCTACTTCATGGGGTTGTTGTGAGGAGCCCTTAACATGCCAAAGAAATGCAAGTTTTTAATACTTTGTTGTTGAGTCATTTCAGTCATGTCTGACTCTTCATGAGTCCATTTGGAATTTTCTTGGCAAAGATAATGGTTTGTTTGCCATTTCCCTCTCCAGCTCATTTGACAGATGAGGAAATTGGGGCAAATAGGGTTAAGTGACTTGCACAGGGTCACACAGCTAGTAAGTGTCTGAGGCTGGATTTGAACTCAGGAAGAAGACTTTTCCTGATTCCAAGCCCAGTGCTTTATCCACTGCCCCACCTTGTTTCCCAATAGTACTTTGAAGAAGAGTAACTTGATACCCAAAAATATAAAGTGACTTGTCCCTTGGTTCTAAGTCACTGTATGGTTCTACAAACCACACAATGGACTGCCAGGTTGGTCACTATCCGTGATTCCAGTTGTAAGAACTCTGTTCATACAAGGTCTCATGCTGGGAATGATTATTTCAGATTTGTACAGCTTTGGAAGAGTATTCATGTTTATTTTTTTCTTCCCTTTGATATATCACTACAAACGGGACTAGAAACCCAACATCTAAGTTGATTCTGAAACCAGACAAAGCATTTCTATTTTCCAACTTCCTGGTCTCATCTTCTTCCTCTGAGGTTTCATATGGAGTTAAAAACTACAGGACCAGGAAATAGGTTTACTTAGAAAATTATAAAATCTAGCTAATTCTTTGTTTGGGTTATTTTCAGAGCTGCATATTTTTTTCCCTCTACAAAATCAAGGAAAAAACAAGCTCTGGTAAACTGGTCTTTTTCAGAGCAACTGTATCATTGCCTAGTTAATCTTCCTATATAATAAAGTCTTTGGGGTCCACAGCACAAGGATACTCTCATGAGATTTTTGAGAACTTCTGGCAACTCGATTGCTTTGAATACAGTCCATGTTGGGCCCATGTCAATAATAATAGCTAGCATTTATATCACACCTACTATGTGCAAGGCACTGTGCTAAGCACCTTACAAGTATCTCATTTGATCTTACAAATATTATCTCATGCTATAATAAATGCCATGCTTTAATAGGTCATATTATATAGTAAAATTCCAGGGTATTAGTAGAGGTTTGAGAGAAGGATTGGACCTGTGATTTTGTTGCCAAATTTTCTCATGAGATTCTCTAGCCATGCCATCTTGATACTACCAATGCAGATCAACGACATAGAGTGAAGAGATTTTCCTAAAGCACTGTGGGGTTGATGATTTGCCTGGGATCACACAATCAATATGGGTGAGAGGTAAGATTTGAATTCAGGTCTTCCTGGTTTGGAGGCCAACTCTCTATCCACTGACATATGTTTTCTCTGTCCAATTGTGTGGAAATGGATTTTACCACACCACAGGGAAAAACAAGATTTTAAAACAAAGAATTCAAAGTTTAAAGTTTAAATTTTTAAAGTTTTAAATTCAAAGTTTAAAACAAAGAACAAAGTTTTAGACAGTGATCTTAAATAAGAGGTCAGCAACTTGAAAAGTACCTCTGAGCCCCAATCTAGCACACTTTATTGTACCATGCTGCTCCAATGTAATCATAGAGAGTTCCCTGGGACACTGAAAAGTTAAATGATTTGCCCAAGGTCACATAGCCAGTATATGTCACAGAGTGACTTGGACCCAGGTATTCCTGACTCTGAGGCCAGCTCTCTAGTACATATCACATTACCTGCCTTATTTGCTTTTAAAACACTTGGGAATTTACATTTGATTTTTATAAATAATAACCCACCAATTCCTCATAACTGACAATGAAAGAAATTAGGGGTTCTAATTATCAGTGAAATAAAAAATTGGTCCAAATTACATATCTCTAACAAAACCAGTTTGATTTTCCAGATTCTAGAGCTGATGTCAAAGTATCTTTGGTCTTTCTTCAGGTTCTTTGGTATTGGAAAATAAGGAATTATTTTTACTTCTTCATGACTACCAAACTTGACAAGTGTTTAGTTTCATAGTTTTCATTCATTTCCTAGGTTTGCACTGCTGAAAAGGAGGGGTCAACCATCAAGGACAGAATACTGTATATGTGTAGAAAGTGATTTTACCATTGATGCAACTGGTTCCATTATTAGGGTCAGTCCCCTAAAAGGGAACTCCACTGTAACATTAAGGAATTGTTCTCTTGCTCGCCAAAATGTCTATCCATCCCTGGCTGAAGAGCAGAATAAAGTAGGAAGGAAAATTGAAAAACACTCAAGAACTCATGACCTATCAATCATAATCTAGCAGACAAGTGCTTGCACATAGAAAAAAAAATACCTGTTAAATTGAGTCTAAATTCCTGGTGTTAGTAGAAAACATTTTTAAGTTATGTGAAATTTTTACTGATCTCTTTAATAATAGCTAGCATTTACATAGCACTTTAAGGTTTGCAAAGCACTTCACAAATATCATTTCACTGGATCCTCACAAGGTGCTATTATTACACTCCCCCCCCCCAATTTTACAGCTGAAGAAACTAAGGCAGAGGTTAAATGACTTGCCCAGAGTCACACAGCTAGTATGCATCAGAGACCACATTTGAACTCAGGCTTTCCTGATTCCAAGTCCAGTATGCTATCCACTATGCCACTAAGCTACATATAAATACATGAAAGTATATTTGGAAATTTTACATGTATTACATACCAAGTTCTAGTGAGCAAACCCCATCAGTACTTAGTATGTAATTATTGTCTAACAAATGAGAGATGCTTATGTTCTGTAGAATTTATTATTTATGAAGAATGAGAGACTGTGACTAGAAGCTGCATGCTTTGAAATGTCTAAAAGGATAGGAAGTTTCTTCCACACTAATAAAATGTCATCAATGTTCAACTATTCTCAACCCCAGTTATTTTAAGTATGGTTCATAATTTCTGTTTTATTTTTGTGAGACAATGTAATATGTGGAAGGGAAGGACTACTTTTTAGAAAGAGAAATTTAAAACTAGCTGAGACAGAATAATTAAAATTTCCCTTAATCAGTCATTAAGGACCTATTAAGCTCTTACTATGTTCCAAACACTGTACTAAGCAATGGAGATTCTAAAAGAGGCAAAAGACAGCCTCTGACTTCAAGGAACTCACGATCTAATGGAGGAGAAAAGCAAACAAACATGTACAAACAAGTTTTATATACATATATATATTACATATGATAAATAGGAAATAATTTATGGAGGGAAGGCTATAGAACTAAGAGACATTGAGAAAGTCTTCCATTAAAAGTTATTCTCCACAGGAATGGCGGCTCGTATATTGATTTGTAGTTGTGGTGCCTTCCTTTCTAAGCGTTACCTTGTATCTGCTGCATATGTATTTTGTTTATTTGTGTATCTTGTGTACACATTGTCTCCCTTATTAGAATGTAAGTTCCTTGAGGGAAGGGATTGTTTTGGGCTTTTCTTTATTATCCCTAGGACCTAGCACTGTGCCTGACACATAAAGAGAGCTTTGTAAATTCTTGTTGATTGATTGATTGTAGGGGCTCAATTTATGTTAAATAATGATGGCAGACCATCACATTACTTTCAATTGGGCTTCTGAAGTAGCTTATGTGCCCAGCAGCTTCTGAAATAGACTTCCATATGCCCAAGATGCATTTCAAGTTAACTGGTTTACTTTCGGATATTTCCTTAGTTTGGGTGGTGAAAAATATAAACACTTAGTGTGAATATAGATACTTCATGGTCTTTGGAATAGATGAACCAGTGAACAGTACATGCCACAGTTACTTCCACAGTTCCTGTTTCTCATCTGCATTCCCATGTATTTCTGTGAGAACATAGAACATTCTGTCTCTGCCTCTCTTTCTCTGCCTCTACCCCCATCTCTTTCCTTTCTCTTATTTCTCTCTTTCTACTGAGTGGTATGTATTCTGGGCACCTTCTAAGCTCTCAAGGCTTTACTTATATACAAAGTTAAGAAAAGAGATGCTAACCTCAAAAAATTCTCTCACGACTCACTCATTCTTTCCCCATATTTGATAATTCATCTCATCTTTACATGTTATAGACAGCCATTAATGTTTGTAGAATACCAAGCTAACCAGTAGTTTTAAGCTCTCAAACTAGTATCTAATTAAGAATCATGATATGTAGACTTTAGATTATATTCTCATCAATATTGGTAACTAATCAACACAAAATAATTCCTTAAATATTTTTTTTAAAGTTTTGGCTAAAATCAAACAGAAGAGGGTGAAGTTGTACTGAAGTACAAATTATTAAATATTCTAGATGTTCCATTAGTAAGACCTAAGTCTAATACTCAATGTATAGGTCTTAAAAAATGTTAAGTTGTCAAAACTAATTCAGGCATCAAGGGTGTCTTGCGTAAAAGATGGGGAAGAGGGACAGCTAGGTGGCGCAGTGGATAGAGCACCAGTCCTGGAGGACCTGACTTCTATCTGGCTTCAGGCACATAACACTTACTAGCTGTGTGATCCTGGGCAAGTAGCTTAGCCCCATGGCCTAGCCCTCCTCCCCCTCCCCTGCCCCAAAAAAGAGATGGGGAAGAAGAGCAAAAGATAGTGGGAAAGAGAGGAGGAAAAGAGAGAAAAGAGAGAGGGAGACAGAGAAATGTGCGTAAGTCAAGGAGAATAGGTATGAATTGAAAAGGTGGTTTAAAATTATAATAGCCTAGAACATATCTCAAACTTGAATGGTTCTTTTATACCCCAAGGACATAATTTTGAATTAGAAATTTTAATTATTTAAAAACTGAGTACATAATAATAATTTTTAAGAACTCTTTTCTTTTTAGAGTAAAAGTTTTAATGGGAGACAAAAAAGTGATGTGCTGTCTATGGTGTATGATCCAAATATTTGTGTGCAGACACAGACAGGCAGAGAGAAGAAATTAGCTTTCAACATAGCTGACATTTAACTTTTTTTTCCTAGCCTTTCCATGATAATCTCATCAAGACCTTAGATAAATTCAGCAAGTTGTCAGGAGAATACAGAATTAATTAGACCAAATCTATGACCATGCTTGCATGACTGAAAGAACAATTAGAGTCACCCACATGAGTCTTTTCATTTTTCCCCTCCCTACCAACACAAATGTATACATTAAAACTACTAAGTAATTCATTTAAAAGTCCCAGTACATGCCCTGGTACAGCATTCTCTCATTTCTTCCAAGAAAAGCCATGAACTTGAATTAGAGATCCCTTTTTATTTTTCTTTGACAAGGGCACATTAATAATATAAAAGTGAATGATGATATTATCTTTTCCTATGTAATCTCCTTTCATTCCAAAACCTCTTTCTTCTTTTTTCTGGCCAATCTCAAGCTTATTATTGATTTTACCTGGGGTGGGGATGCTGCTCTAGGAAGGCTTAAACCTTTACAAAATAAAAAGACATCTGTCTGGTGCATTCACTGTACCTAGTTTTAACTTGAATGACAGAGAAGCCCAAGTTAGAGCTATAGTCTGCCAGAGGCTTAACTTGGATAATATCCCTAGCTTGGCTATAGAATTGTGTTTTTTTTTTTTAGAAAAATGGCACTGATTGTAGGTTGTTGTTATTTTTACACAGGGTGTCCCAAAAATCTTTGTACAGTTTTAAGCCATTAGAGCTTTGAATTAATTAACTTCAAACTTTAATAGCTTAAAACTGGACATCACTATATCAGGGTCAATGTACAGTGTATCTGACTGTGGTTGATCAGACCAACACAAGTTTGGAAGGCTTTATCACAGGTCAGTCACAAATAGTCTGTATGAACCTTTGGAACAGAGAAGTTTCTAGATTTGTGTATCTTACATTTCTACACACACGTGCACATACACACACACACGCACACACAATTTAGAGAGAAAAATAAAGTTTGGCTAAACTAACACTAATAAAGTTGAGATTATTCAGAAGTAAAATAATAGGTTTAATCATTCTATAATTTGAAGCATTTCTATTTTTACATCTTCCTAAAGAAGCATTTTAATTCTGCTTTGGATTATCAAATAAGAAAAAAAAGGTAACTATTTACTCTTTATCACATTCAAGGCACATAATTGAGTGATATACTCTTCTTTGTAACTAAATGTAAGTTCTACTTACCTGTAGAATTTTAGACTTTTTTCTTAAATCCTGGTATGAACTCTCTTGACTGAGTAGTTTCTCTTATTTATTCACAGAAGTGGTAAGAATTTGCCTCTAAGTTTACCACAGATATATATTTAGACTTACTCTAAACCTTTGGAGATTAAATAAGCTCTAAGTGGTTATTAAGAATATTACATCTCTGTGAGACAATCTTATGCATGATTTACAAATTAGTGGAGTGCCAATGGACAAAATCAAAGGTGTTAGTTTATTTTATCATTCACAAGTGATAATCGTAGTTTGTTTTTATAGGGATTATAATAGCACTGTACCTTACAGGGCTTTGTTGTGAGAATGAAATGAGATCATACAGAAGGTACTTTAAAGCTCTATGTAAATGTTAGCTCTATTATTTTAAAATCAAGTTTCTTCTGATGATTCAATCATATATAAAAATAAAAAGCTGACATTTATCAAGCACTTCAAGGCTTACAAAGTGCTTTATATACATTATCTCACTGAATCTTCCCAACAACTCAGTGAGGTAGAGACTGCTGAACCGTATTATCCTTGGTTTATAGATCGAGGAGGCTGAGACTGAGATAAGTGATGGCCATGGTCACACAGAGGGAGGGTTTAAACTTTGGTCTATCCTGACTCTAGATCCTCCCCTGAATCAACTGGGTACTACTACATCATTTAATCTCACCTTAATCAACATTTCTAGCCCTCCTATTCTATCCTTATTTTATGTGTGTTTGTGAGTGTTTAAAAAATTATAACATCAGCCAAGAAACTATTGAAAATTAGAAATATGCTAATTCACAGACATAAGGATATGTAGAAAAATCAAAACTATTTCCATTTCTCTTGTTCTAATTCCTTGCCTCTGACCAACCATGCTGTATATCTAATCCATTCCTTTCCCTGATCATAAATACCCCCTCTCTGGAAAAATCCATATTTAGCACAGAAAGGGAGTTTGGAGATTGCCTAGTCTACTTACTAGAATCAGCGGTACAAAAAGCAAAGCATCAGACTGAGTTAGAGAACTTGAATTTGAAATCTGCCTTTGCAGAATCTAATCTTTCTGGGTGAGATAATACATTAAGGCTCTTATCATTTATTAACATCTTAGCTCCTTATACATTCTCTTCTTAGTAGAAAGCCCCTGAGCAAGTAGGACTGGTAAGTTTTAATGGAAAGAGCAGAATGGAAATGGCTTTGCTTGGATTGCTACTTAGTTCAATGGGAAGCCCTGGGCAGCATGAGGCATAGGTACTTACCTACGTAGTGAGAGGGTTTCATTCAGTCCACAAACATTTGTTAAGTTCTTCCTAGATTCTGGGCACTGAATGAGGGAACCGAAGGCCAACTATGTATTTCACCATTTTGCCTGGAGGCACGACTTCCTCCATGCCTATTCCCATCTACCAAATTGTAGTTAAGACACCCATGGCTAGTCACATATTTTCAAAAAAGTTTTTATGCGTCCTGAGAAACACACTTCTTAAAGAGACTGCTGGCATATCGAAAACTTGGTATTGAAATAGAAAAAAACTCGAGTAGAATTGGAACAACTAGTGGCCACCTCAACTAATCTAATTAAAAGTATTCACCAAACTATCTGCCATGGAGCACTGCTATTTTAGGTCAAATGAAGAGGAGTGCTATGAGAAAATGTTGATGTGAGTAACATTATTTTGATCTCAAATATTAAATGTAAAATTATCTATGAATTTGAAATGCTTACTGCAGGATTTTCAGTATAAAATGGGCAAAATTTCTTCTATTCTGCTGCAAAAGTTATCTCAGTGGTACTGCATACCACCGCTCCCCCAAGCTTCCAGATCAATCAACATTTATTAAGCACCTACTGAGAGCCAGGTACTCCACTAAATGCTGGTCAACATTTATGCTTTCCATAAGCATATTTTGAATCCCCAAATATTTCTTGGCTTGGTTAATTTGCGAAATACTGCTCTAAAGTAGTACTAATTTCTACCAGACTAAATCATCCATCCCCAGTCACACAGTTCTGCAGAATAACAACAGGTATTAGAGGAGCCAAAAAGAACATGGATCACTTGTTCTTGCCATGTCTACAAAATAGAAAGGTATGGTTTTGACTAAACCTCATTTTTAAAAACACTAAGTAACCAGGCAATGATAGATCAGACTGCAGTTTTTTGCTATTCTAAAGCCACAGTAAAGTTTTCACGGAAAAAGAAGGTAATTATTGACTACGAAGAATTCTTTTTATCAAATTTGGAGCAAAATAGAATTTAGTTATGACTTCCTGTGAAATGTAGAAAATCCTTCACCCTCCCTTTTATAGCCTTTTATGACTCCTACTAGTGTGTAGTCACTCAAACTGGAAAAAACTAAACAAATAGTACATTGTTTAAAGTTTATTGACATGTTAGTTTGATTTAAATTGCTCACTTAACCAATAATCTTATTCTGCTTTATATCTTTTCTTTGAGCACAATGGGTATATCTTAAACTATATTGATATTACCTCCTTCCAAGTAAAATAATGTCTTATTTCAGGAGCTTCCTGTGATATGCACATATGATATGCACACTATCCTAAAATTTCCGATAGAGTAGAAATACTTCATGAGTAGAATGTTTCTGAATATTAATATTTAAGTGACATTTCTACAATTCATGATAATGTTACATAAAATTTGGATAAGAACTTTTTTGGGGGGGATATATTCAATTCACTCTTGTTATCATCGATTATATTATAAACTGCTATGATTCTCACTTTTTCTGTGTGCCCCATAAGGTGACACCAATTCTGATGAAGTCATGAAGAAGGCACACCTGCTTTCTTTGAAACCAGTCTTATAACACCGCTATATGTCTATATTTGGTGGGAAATAAAGGACCAATTAGGGGCTATGGTGATGCCAGAATAACTTAAGAAAAAGAAAAGTACTTCTTACTCCTCTTTTTGTTCAGTGATGACAAAAGACAAATCATAATCTAAAAATAAATGGGCCTTGGCATTCATGTTTAAATGTGATGAAGTCCATCTCAGTTATTATAAGATAAATAAAAATTTTAAAACCTGGGTAGAATTGATAAAATGCAAGTTTTCACTGCAGCTAATTTACCATCTCTGTGACTAAAAGACAGGATGGAGAAGCTACAGACATCTAGAGACCAGATAAAACAGAGCCATTGACTGTACTCCCAATCATGAATCTAGGACTTAAAAGATATCAAACAATTCTAAAAAAGTAGTTAAGGACAAGAGACATTACACAAGGCTGGTAGGGTAAGGAAGGGCAAGGTCAGTTAGTTACTGACAAGGAAAAGGACTTCATTTTCTGTAGCAACCCATTTGAGTAGTTTTCTATATCTGTTCTTGGGCTTTGTTAGTATGACTATACATGCATACAGGACTGTTATGTTACTTACAGTGCAGAGGGTAAAGCCTTGGAACATTCCATAGAGGGGCAGAGGGCTAGTCTTTATTATTTTGAAAGGGGGAGACTAATTACAATGGCAGCAGAAGGGAAAGTTTAGTTGTGCAAGGCGAGGAACAGTGACGGGTGTTTTGACAAAGGTGAGGAACACATAGAATTAAATCAATACTAAAATACAGCAAGAAAAAGAAACAAAAACAAAAGCAAACATACTCTGGAAATGCAGCCTTACTAAGGATAGCTCTCTGCAATTGGCAGTATTTAGCTAAGGGCATGTGTTTATTAACTGATCTTTGTAGTCAGTCAAAAGAAAAAAGGGAATCAGACACCTGACTCCTCCTGGCTTGGCCATCCAATATATCATTTTCTGCTTAGTGAAGAAAAGAGAGGTAACTTAGAAACAATTCCAGAGTATATTTAGCTACCAAAGCTGTGGGCACACAAATGTCACATTTCCGTGAATTAACCCATTGAAAGAACATCCCTTTTCAGTGGCCCACAGATGACCAAAAAGACACTTGTACCGAATTAGATGCTGAACACAAATGGATGTGACATCACTAAGGCACCAGGATCAGAGAAAATAAAGAAGCAAATGGATTAAGAATCACTTCAATTTGAGAGACATACATGTGAACAAGAAAAGAAAGAAAACATATCCAAAAGAATAACCCAACTACTAAATCACATCACAGAGCACTTTGCAAAATGAAATCGAGGTTTAAAAGAAATTCGTGGATGCTTAAAGAAAAGAAATCTACAGGGTTGGGAGGTGGGGAGAAAGAGAAATAAAATCATGATGAAAAAAAAACATTAAGCTAAATTCTTTTCGAATTTTGCATAGCAACTCATTGGCATTGCCCCTCCAAAGGACTTCATCAATGGTGCTGGAAAAGCCACATTTGATTGGGCAAGGCAAGGAGTTAATAGCACATGAATAGTGGTAATGGAAGAGACCCACGCAATCACCTCTGCCACCATTGTCTGACAATATGTAGACTGCTTCCAGCTTTGTCAATATTCATAATTAGACCCCAAAGAATGAACAATGCAAAATTTTTTAACTGTCAACTGTTAGTAAGACTCTGATAACCTCCACTCCCTGGGGAGAAAACCATTCAGAGCAAGCTACCGACCCCATTAGTTAGTGAATTGAAGTGAAAATTGAGATTGAGAACTTAAACACTTTGTTAATATTTTTTCTTGCATTTCAGGAAGCCTCTATGTGTATACAAGTTGTTTTGAAGAAGTTGCCTTTTGTCCATTGAGAACACAGATGTGGCAAACAATTCTGTGGCGTGGAACCACACAAAACAAATCACAGCTAATGCATGTAACCCGTAACCTTCTGTGACTGGATCCTTACCCTATCACAAATTAGCATGATATATTCTAGGGAGGTTAAGGACATTAAGTGCCCCTCCAACATAATGAAACTGATGAGATCAGACTAACAATTCTGCTTACATTTGGGGGACAGGGAATACTGCCAAAAATGATGAAGGCTAAAGAACATTGCAGAAGGTTAAGGGATGACACTCTCAAGGAAAGACTAAAAGGATTTAAACTGTATTGCTTGGCTAAGCAATAACTAGGCAGTAGAAGTACACAAGATACTCCTATACATTCTGAAGAAGATTAATACTATTGACTTGATACAAGAGGATTGGAGCAAATAGGAAGAAATAAAGGAAAGGGAAATTTAGGACAAAAACATTAAAATGGTAAGTGGTAGTCTTCCAAGGATCAAGGTGTCAGCTCCTACACTGAACTGGACCGAATTCTTGAAAGCAGACAGGAGTAAACAATTCTGAATGGAGTGGAAAGGCTAAGCAAAATAACTAGCCTTTTCAGCTTCTGATTTGCAAGACTCTTTTCTGGACAAGTAAAGGCTTCTTTGGTTGCAGCTGTGACTAAAGTAGCATGTGTTAATGAGGCTCAACAAATGGTGAAAAAAGATTACATTTCCTGTCCCTAGTTGACCAAAGAAAGGAAAGGAAAATTTTGGACAGTTCAAAGTACAAACTCTTCATTTACTTTGGCTTCCTTTCCAGTTTTAACAAATAATATTTCTGCTCAATTAAATTGTATTTAAATCTTCATTTTTAAGGACAATTACAGTGCATATGAGGCTATGGCTCTGTGCAAACACTATTAAACTATGTATTTGGAACCAGAATATTTGGACAGTTTCTCTGTGCTTTGCGTCAAACAGCGATAGTGTACAAAAGTTAGATTTTTTTCTTTAGTGATTAGCACATTTACAGAGCAAAAGGCTGGAAAAAGCTTTTGTTAGATAAAAGCTATTTTAATCTTTTGTTACTCTTTCTGGTGCTGTATTTTGGTTTTATGTGTCTTCACTTTTTACTACTAAGACTGGACCTCTGGGAGTTTTTGTTTACATAGTCTTCATACCCAGGAGGCTCATTCCTGCCATTTGTCAGTGATTTGATGAATTTACCTGTGTTTTAGGTTAATTCAACTAGCCTTCACTGCTTTGCCTTAAGTCAGAAAGGTAAAAGGAGGTGAAAACATCACTGAAGGAAACTGAGATGAGAGGGAAGAGGATTAGCGTCAGTCAGCTTTTGCTTAAGGCTAAGCTTCCCTCTATTTAACTAAGAAAACTATAATTTCAAAGGTGCTAATTCCTTCCTCTTCCAATAATAATGAGAATATACTTGTATTATTTGTTTTGTGTGGCTTCCTTATTTAGTGGATATTTTGCTTAAGGCCTAAAATGGAGTATTTTGTTTCTGACTTTTTCATAAGCTTTTAATAAGCGTGCAGTGGAGATTTGCGCAGTATTACCAAGATTTAGCTGGAAGCAGTTACAAAGTCTTCCCCCCCCACCCCTTTCCCCACAGGAAGAGTTATTTCCAAGGCCTTACCCTTCTTGTCTTGGTGATTATGGGATGAGACTGCCCCAAAGGGATCTGTGCTGTCAGATGAGTCAAGCAGATCCTTCCAATCCTGCATGTGTCCCCCAGACTCATAACCCTCTTGACCCGTCGTATCTGAAGTGGTCGTGCTGGGGAAGAGGGAACTGGAGTGCCCTGTTTTCATCACAGATACAGTTAGGAAAAACATCACCTGTAAGCCATTCATCCCTTTTTCTGACAGCCCAAAGCTGACACACATAAGCTGCCAAGAAGTTGACTAAGGACCACTGGGAGACCTGGTGGGTCCTGTCTTTATTCTAGAGGGAAAATATAAGCATATACTCCCAAGGAATCTTTGCTAAGAGAGAACTATTCTGTCATTTTACTTTTTTTCTCAGTAGTGAAGGGTCTGTCTATGTTCCAAAAACCAATAGCTTGGGTATTCTGAGTCCTCATGTCTTCATTTAGATGGCACAGTGGCTAGAGCTGGGAACTTGGGAGTTGTGAAGACCTGTATTCCAGTCCTACCTCAGATACTAATTAGCTGTGTGACCCTAGGCAAGTCACTTAACCCCTTTCAGCCTCAGTTTCCTCATCAGACAATGGGGATAATAATAGAACCTACCTCACAAAGTCTTTGTAAGGCTCAAGTGAATTTCAACATGGAAAAAATAACCTTTCATTTTACAGATGAGGAAACAGAGACCTAGAGGTGAACAGATTTGCCCAACATCAGGCAGTAAATGGGAAGAGCAGGATCTGAACCTAGCTATAGATTTATGTTCCATAGCACCAACTGTGCTCAAATGGGTCTTCCGTATTACAAGATGAAATAATGCACTCTAAAAGGGTCTAATTTTTTTAAAGGCATCTAAGTCCCACCCAGCATAAAGACATTTTTTTCTATGATTCTAAAGCTTTAAAAAAATAGTTGTCACAACCTGTTACAATAATAAGCTGTTAAGACAATATATTTGGTGTGTAGTTATCTCATGGACTCTATTGTACGGAAAGGTAGGTATAGTCTTTCATATGCTAATAACAAATGAAATTTGGTTAATGACTGATACTGCGGTTATAACTGAGGCTTCAGACTCACCCAAAGGGCTCAGGTTAGAAAGGAAAATATTTTTGTGAGAGGTAGCAGGAGGAGGATGATTTCAAAAAGAAGCCTGACATGAATGGGAGTTATGGCCAAAGCACTAAAGGATTGTTAGCAACCTCCTGTGTGTAAGTGTGTAAATCCTTCAATAATCACCTGGCAAGGTTAGAATGCTAATTTGAGTCAGTGAAAAAGCAGTTGCTTCTATTAAGCTGAGATTTTGATTCAAAGAAACTCTGCTATACCCGACCTTTGGTAGAAATGAGATGTTGCCATTCTGTGGCTTTTAAGCAGTGTCCTTGGCTTTAGTAAATTAATATGTAGCAGCCCTTTGGACAATGTGTAAAAACACGTAAGTACAATTATTGTGAATGCTTAACTGGCGCATTCTGTAAGGAAGTGGGAGAGATCCACAATTAGCTCCACTCTGGCTCCAGCCTCGGATTGTCATAATCCTAAATGTGGTGAATAAAGCATTCTGTATTTCAGATGGAGAGACAAAGAGCCTGTGTTATTCTTTATCCGCTCTGATAGGAAATTGGGTTCTACCAATAGAACTGAATAATATAAATCATAAGCAATGCTTTTTTTTAGGAGTTGAGTTATTTTGCTTCAAAAGAAAAAGAAGGCAAGGAGTTTTATCCACTACCAAAAAATTTCCGCAGCAACCACAGCACATTGCTGAAGGTATGGGTAACATTTCAGCAAAGTGGCTTCTGATCCAAGTTTGTTATTGCTCCCCCAACTTTAAACATGCACTTTCTTGCAAAAGTCTGATTCAGATTTAACTACCAAAACATGCTCATTAAAAACCCAGAACTTGTACTTGTGGACAGAAAAACTCAGTTGCTGAATTTCTCCATTTTGTCACCCCTGCATTTATTTTCAAGTTCTAATAAGTAAAGGGGTGGGGAAAAAAAAAGTCTAGGAAATGGAAATTGAGTTTTCTCTCATTCCCTCTCATTTGTCCTGAGATCTGAAACACAGTCTCCATTACAGCACTCTTGGGTTTGTGATTGCTGTACTGAAATATGTGGTCTAGCTTAATATAGAACTCAGCCTCCAACATGAGAAAACAATTAACAATAGTTTTGTGAGGGGCTGGGAATTGTGGAGCATACCACCAAGTAGCAGGGATTTCTCTAAACCACACTGATATGCATTTTGTATACCTTTCATTTAACAGTGTTCAAGGGGTGATTTTATGGTAATATCATAAGTACAGTTTAGGGAGAATGTTTCTAAATATGGTCATCTTGGGGAAATATATGCCTGAGGGACACATTTTCTGTAGAAAGATTTCCTGGACCATATGCTGCAAATACATGGAGAGCTCATTGGTAATGGAAAGCTATGGCTACAAGAAGAAATTAATGTGGACCAGATGGTAGTAAGGTAGGAGAGGGTTTTGCACAAATGTGAGAGATCAGCTGAGACTCTCCATCACTAAAGTGTTAGTCTAGTACACACTCTGACAAGATTTCCTCTATGCAAATTTAGAGAAATCATACTTCTTCTGATTTACTCAGCAGAAGACATAAAGGCAGTCATTTTTTAAACTTGTGTTTCTGAGGACAATGTAAACAACCTGTTTTTATAGTGAATTAATCAATCTGAAAAAGTAATGCCTTGACTTTTCATTAAATTTTCAAAAATGCCAGGTGGAAAGAGCACCATTGAGCACGTATCTTGAAAAAAAAATCAGTCATCTCTTCTCTAAGATAAAACAAAAGATTTAAAGAAAACCTTTTATCTCTTTATATGATCTGAGGTAAGAGGTTGTATCACTTGTTATATATTCCCTCTAAGACTTCTGGAACCAAGATAATGCTACAAAAACAGTCACTCATTTGTAGATACAGGACTGCATACTGATGGATTTGTAAACTATAATTTTGTTACTATCAGTGGGCTCTGCAGTCGAATGAGAAAGGTCATATTTCTGTAAGTAGAAACTGTACTCAATTATTCTCATAATGTCACAATGATACTTTTTTTAAGGCAAAATGGACTGCTCAATATGCACTTTATTGTTTCTCTATATCCACAAATCATTTAAGATTCTAGAAGTTAAGGACTTCACACTCTATTCTATTAATCACTACTTCAATCTAATTAGACACTGAGAGTCTAAATCAACACAGGGTAAGAGAAGAGGGGAAATAATCAAGGCCCAATTCACTAAAATAGTACTTTTGCTCATGTAGCTAAAGTTGAACAATGGTTTTGCGCAATAGGGGGGGTTAGAATAGTTTTAGTTGGATCTAGAAACATTCTCTCCATAGCTTAGTATTACAGTTCCATGGAGGCCTAACTATCCATGGATCTGAGCTCAGCACTGTACTTTCACTGCAGATGGGAAAAGTTCACAGCTTAAATCATCATGCAATTTGCCCCCCCCTTTTTTTTGATTCATGCTCTTGACAGATAGGAACTCTGAAGACAGCAAACATTAATCCTTGTTTTGAGTCCTGTGCATTCTCACAATATTGTGGTGGTTGGAACCAATCTGGATGTATTAGCTTCAAAACAGGCAAATCTCTTGCATTCATTTACGAAATAAGCAATATGTTAGAAAGGCCTCTGTTTTGTCCATGTGAGCACCTGTTTATAGTTAGTAAATGTCCTCTTTCTGATGGCTTATCTATAATTTAATCATGTGATAATGGAGAAGAGTTTGCAGGGAGAAAGGATGAGATCAGCAGTCATGGATCATAGAGGGGTCAAGATCCCACACTTCAATTTCTCCCTGCAGGAGAAATTACCTGGTGACTCCATGTTACAATTTGTCTCAGTATGTCTGATTGCTAAATTCAGGGGAGTTTGGGACTTTTACGTTTGGCCCATATTTCTCCATTCCATCTGATAAAGATTATCCCATTAGAGAAACTGATTATCCCTGTCTCCACAAATGATAGGAGTTAAAAGAGTCTCTTTTGAATACACATGCCCATTTCTACTGGATGGTTTATTATGAACTGCCTTTCTTTCTATAGTACATTACTCCTCACCCCTTTGGTGGGCAATGTTATGATTTCAATGAGCCAAACCAGAGTAAACAGAGCACTGTAGGTTACATATACCCATTTTAGTACAAATGAGAGATAAATCTTGAGGGCTTTCATAGAGGATGATATTTGGTGATTGTATTTAGACAGCTCCTCTGTCTAAATGTAAGCCCTCTTTGTATCTTAAATTCATGCAGCAAATTATAATTTTGTTGGTCCTCAAGTAAGGAAAAGCATAGTATTTAGTGATTTCCCCCTTAGTTTTCATTATCAGTAAGTAATATTACACCTTTAACTATAACTAACTGTGGTTTGAGGAGGTATAATATTTAAATCAGAGCTTAAAAAGAAATAAAAGCTCTGAATATACTATTGAATCATTCAGTTTCCAGTATAATAAAGTCTAAATTTAATGTCATGCATATGTTTTCTACTATCATGTTGATGAGCCATGCCTCATGTATAGTTATACTTTATAATAAAGTATTTGGGGAGTGTCTTTAGAAATGGTGAGTGGTATTTCCTGTTTTTCAAATAAAGAGCTCAATATATTCAATCTCTATAAACAATGATTTTACCCTATATGGTTCTCTTATCATTATGCATACATTTTACAAAACACAGCAGGGCCTTTAGTAATGAGATTTTTGAGTTATCCACATATCAACTCCATTGTTGCCATTATTTCCTCACATTAAAAAAAAACCCTATTTAAGTAAAGGATTTACAAATAAATCCTACAGTTAGAGATAATCATACTTATTCTGATGGATGATGTTGGAAAGTCTTGACCAATATTGGGCTGATCACCTAGGCATCATGGCCTTCCTCTGCAGCATGGAGATGCCAAGAGTCAGAATTTCTTAGTCTGGTACAATGTCTGATCAGTGTAGCAGGGATCTGATGGTTACAAATGCTACTCTTTCCCCATAAATATACCTATACACACAAACAATTTCTCCCTCAAGAACATGTTAAAGTTGGAATTAGGCCATCCTACATTTTAGATATTTATGTTATATGAATTAAAATATTTAGGACTCAACTTCTGGCACCAATTGCCTCACCAAGAAATTTTGAACCACTACGAAGATGTATTGATAAGTTTAGTGAATTGGGCCCCCAAATAATAAATTATGCAGTCTCCGATGTTAAAGAATGAAAGCTATCAGCTACTACAATGATGAATGACTTAGGGGAGAAGCTTTAGAAATATTCATAAACTGACCATGCACTGTGTGGTAAGACATTTCATGATCTGGTGGAGGAGTTGAAATGTCTATGAAAGAAATAAACCAGGATAAAATAATCGATTAAAAAGGATATCCCAGGCTTAAAAACACTCAGATTAATGAAAAAATTCCCCCAAATATATTTTTTCAGCTATTAAAGCACGTGAGTAATATTTTCTTACCATTCAGTGCCACAAAGGAATCTGAAAGACAAAGAAGAAGAAGAAAGTTACTTAATGCATGATATATTCACTTCCAGAATCTTTGTGTGGAAAGACAGCAAATCCTTCCTCTGAATCTAGCTATGCTGGTTCTTAGAAAACAGAGAGCATGACATGACTTGATGATAAACAGGCCAAAATTCAAAGTCATCCCAGCTTTTCAGGATGTATAAAAGGCTGTGTTACACTGACCTTACCACTGAAGACCCAGAATCACCCCAGTGCTACAATGGGGCATTAGAAGAGAACTTGAGTAGAGAATTATTATCACTGCTATTATTATTTTATTCTTTAGCATGGCTTACAGGTTACAAATAAGCTGACTTCTAGGGAGGTGGCACAATGGGTAGAGAGCTGGTCTTGGAATCAGGATGACTTGAGCTCAGATCCTGCCTTGATCGCTATTTAGCTGTGTGAATCTGGACACTGAACCAGTCTCAGCCTCAATTTCTCAGTCTGTAAAATGAGGCTAATAATAGCCCCTACCCCCTACCTCATAGGGTTTTTTGTGGGGATCAAATGAGATAATAGGTGCAATGCTTTGAAAACTTCATTTATTTATTTATTTGTGAGGCAATTGGGGTTAAATGACTTGCCCAGGGTAACACAACTAGTAAGTGTCAAGTGTCTGAGGCTGGATTTGAACTCAGGTCCTCTTGACTCCAGGGCAGTTGCTCTATTTACTCTACCACCTGGCTGCCCCTTTGAACTTTAAAAGCCTTCATAGATGTTTGCTATAATACACAGTGACAGTGTTGTTTTCATGTTTTGTTCCTAGCACATAATAAGACCACATTGATGAATTATTATCAATAATACCAATAACATTATTATATCTCTCTCTTCCTTTTGATATGCAAAGACCTGCATACAGTCCAGACAAATCAGATGCCTAACTATTCTATATGTATGCATTCCACATATCTAGAATCCTCCTTTTCCCAGTCTTGGAATCCCTCGTTTCCTTCAAAGCTCAGTCCAAATGTTTTGTCTTCCATGGGACCTTTCTTTATCACCCCTGGCCACCCCCTGGCTGCCTTGCTGCAACCTAGAGTGAACCTTGTATTTGCTTTGCAGTTTTTGAGTCTATATGTTATTTTCCCCAATAGAACACAAGCACTTGGAGGTCAGAGGCCAGCAGTTAATAAATGCTTGTTGATTGACGTAGCACTATGAGGTTGCAAAGTACTTTCCTTACAATAAATCTATGGGGAAAGTAGCGAGAATGTGGTCATCCTTACCTCACATATGAATAAACTCAGGATCTAAAAGGTTACTCTTGTTCACAGAGCTAGTAATAGACCAAGGTGGGATTTGAACCTGATTCTCCAAGTTCCATACTCTATCTGCCAGCCACACTGCCTCAAGTGAATTAACACATACACTCACTGGGGTAGCATGTGATCATCAACACAAACTAAATACTCTTTCATTTCTCTGTCTGTAATGCAAAACTATTTATATTGTGTTCAATTCTTGTCTGGGCTCCAATACTCCTCTGATTGCTTGCTTTGAAGTCAATGCCTCTGCCAAAAGGCAGAGATGTGAAGACTGTGTGGGATGAACAGACACCGAGAGCATACCTGATTGTGAGAGTTCAGGATTAACTTTGGATTTTTCCTGAACATACCACCCAGCTTCCAACAACCACTTCAGTACTCAGATTTCCATTATGCTCCCTTACATTCCACCCCCATCCCCACTGCTTCCCATATTGCAAGGTTAAGAAAACAGAAAAAAATATGCCTCAAGCCAAACACATTTAAAGTTTACCTACAGAAACAACAACCCATGAAAATGGGACTGACGGGCAATGGGAAGAAGAAGCAAAGCTTATTAAGTGCCTGTTTATCTCATGCCTTTGAGCACGTCCTGATATGCATAACCAACACAGTGTAGGCACACATGCACACAAATATTTCTCATTCACATGTGCATATATGCTATACTAACAGAACTGCCTTCATTCATTTCTTGATGCCTGAAATTCTTTATCTGTAGGCACAGGAAATGTGAATTTGTTACTAATGTTGGTTTTAGTATTCCAGTTCTGATGTGAACCCACGTAAGCTAGGAAATTTTTAGAAAAAGTTTCTTGTAAATGATCCTAGTATAACTGGGTATCAGACTGATTTCTGAAAGAGGTGAGATCATAATGAAAGGGTAGCCTTAACTCTGAAATTCCAGGACTCAGCAAAAGTAACATGTAGACATGTCGTTAATGACATCACAAATACAAAACAAAGTCACGTGACCAAGTACCTATAGGTTAATGTGAAAATTAATTTCTTAATTAAAGGTAATTTTGAATTTTCTCTCTTAATTAAGGGTACTTAACTCCTTATTTTTTGCATTTAATTTATTACATATAAATAAAAAATAAACCAAAAATATTTTTTAGTAGTGCATATTCATTTCATTATCCTATATCATTTTGGTCTAAAGTTATTTTGCATTGAGTCTAAGAGATGGCAGCAGGTCTCAGCAGGTCACTTTCTCCCTTAGGACATGGGTTACTTATAAAATTGTGACTACAAAGTTACTTTAAAAATTCTTTGAAATAAAGTCTGTATATGTGTTTCTTCAGAGGTCAGCACAGGTTTGTGGGTTAACATCTTCCAAAAAGTGATATTTGACATTTTCAGCTACTAAGTACTTAGTTGGTTATTTCTGAAATTCATTTTCCCTTATCCCTTAGAACCTCTGCCTCAAATACCAAGTGACATGGTCCCACCTTGTAAAATTATTACTTTTAATAACAATTTTTAGCAAATGTAGTCAAGTAGAGCAGAACTAACTCATAACACAAGAACATTCCAACTTCTCATTTCTGAGCTTTCTAACTCAAAAATGATTAAACTAGCTTAGCTAAAAATTTCTAGAACAAATATTAACCAGTCTTTTGACTAAACTTGGCTGAGATGTAGAATATGACAGCACATTACAAAAATAACAAAACTTTTAGTTTGATACTGGAAATACTGACACAAATTCATGTCCAATAATAATGCATTGTAGAGCTGAATTTGTCCCCAAATATAATTGCTATGAAACCTCTACCAGCATGGATAGTATGCCCTCCTCCCCAACAAACACATCCCTTTTTCTATTTTGTTATTTTAATGATTTCTGTTGCTAATGTGCTTTTTGGTGCTATCGACATCAGCAGCATGCAGGGAATAATGTTTTGGGCATCTGTAAAGAGTCTTTGACCCAAGATAAACACTGGTAAAAACTTAACTTACTTTGGCAGTCACCCAGGCCATCTGTATTGCCGTGTTCTATGTCCTGTTCAAATGCCAGCCTTTTTTTTTTAAGGCAGAAAGAAAGAAAGGAAGGAAGAAGGAAAGAAACACAATAGTATGAGTAATAACTCAGAAAACATCCTTACATTTCATTAGTGAAATAATGCAAATTTAGTAAATTGGGAAAGGGAGGTACAAAGACTTACTAGTTACTTCAACAGTTCCATATGAAGTCCATGAAAATGTGAAAACTAAGGAAATAAGTTCTATGCAAATATTTGAAGATAATTTGTATTTTTATTCAGTGATAATTACTTCATTTGTACATAGAACCTTTGTACAGAATAACATAAATCTATAGAGGGAAAACATCTTAATATATATATCAGTATTCTACTTCTGGTTGCAACTTAAGAGGGTAGTCAAAGAAAATAGAAAGGATTCCAATGTCCTCCATTTCTCTGAGATTACTGGGAACCAGTTCAGGTATATGAGATATAGTTAAGTAATGAGATTGATTTTAATAGTAGTTTCATATTAATTTTTAAAATTAGTTTATTAACTTTATTATTTGTCTACGTGATCTTTGACCTTCAAAGGAGTCCTCTTGGAAGTCTTCACATATTGATGCTATTGTTCAAAACATTTCTGAGACTGTTAATTCCCCTTTTGAAATTGCCTTCAAAGAAAATGTATGAGCCCTACAACAAAACCAGGCCCATTGTTCTAGAACTACTCTATGTTATTATTTAAAAACAAAACAAAATTTAAAAAACCCTCCAAATAGAATTATTCAGTTTCATCACCATCTTATTCACCTCATTTGGCTATTTCCAAAAATCCAATGTCCCTTTAAAGGATAAAGATTTGCTACCATTCAAAAGAATGTGCTGCAGGCACCAAAAATGTTTTCAGCAATGGCAGCATCACTAGAATAATTGTTTTACTTCTCAAGAAGACTGCTTTGAAGGGGATAACACTCTTTTGGATATATAACTTCTGATTTCTTTGTTTAAAAAAAATCAGCCTTATTACCTTATAGTACTACTATATGGAGAGAACAAGCACCTCTTAGGCTGCCTAACTTTTCTTAGACAACACCTTTCCACTGTTTCCCCTTCTATTCATGAATCCATGTAAATGGAAATGAATTTCTAAAATATCACATCAGTTTTGCTCCTTGTTAGTAGTTCTGATAAGAACCAGCTACCAGGTTGACTTTAAAGTCTGTCAACAGCCCAGTACAGATTCTTTAAACCAAATATGTAACCTGTCTGCTATCTATTAGTCTCTATCTACCTCTCATCTATAATATAGTAACTACCTACTTGTTTAGAGGAATGGTGATTAAGGATGGGAATTAAAGAGATTCTGAAATATGAAAATGGCCAGAAGGCGAAGTGTGGAACCAACGCTCAATGGTTATATCTCAGCTTCTTTCCTTCTGATCTTAGGAACGTAGAAAAGACAGGTATAAGAAAGGTTCATTGATGTTATGGGGCCTACCCGAGAAAATATTATGCCTCATGAACATGTCCATTATTGCCAGTAATTCACCACAATTGTTTCATTACGTTTTTTAAAAAAGCTACAAACTAGTGTTAATAAAGCATCTAATGCAAAAGTAACAATCCAAACAAAACATAGGAGGGGAAGGGTTTCCTAACCTAGCCATCTTGCTATAGACTTGCCAAGAATTGATTGATTACATGTGGAGTAACAAGGTTAATTGTATTCTGGTGCAGAAGAAAAGGTTTATTGATGTGAATGCCATTCTCACCGTACAAATACACTGTATTACAAATATGGTACAATCTCTCCTTAATAATATAATGGGAAATGAGAAGAGAGCTACTTTTCTTTTATCTGAACAAGCCATTTCAGGGACATAACAGGGCATCCTACTGTTTTGCAACTCAGCTGATATCTTCTATGGTCTAGACATGTTCCTAACGTTCCCTCTCTCTGGGGAATGTTTGGAGGCCCCCTGTGTCTCCTTCCTCTATATTTTTAACTAACTTCAAGACAATTCCCTGCTTGCCAATTTGTATCACCTGATATTGCAGAGTCCTATCTAATCCCAAGGGGAAAAAACAAAACTGGATTGATGATGTTTGCATTCACAGGTGTGAGTGAATGAATGTCTAGTTTGCATAAAGGCTAATTAATGCTGGTAATTTCAATGCTCCCTTCCTCTTGGTATTCTGTTGCTTACTTGGTACGGGGTGACAGATGCGTGCATGAACTTCCTTCCTTTACCCACCCACAGTATGGATCTCTGGAGGCAATACAGGTCCTGCAGGAAGAAGAGGATCATAAGTCATTAGCAATCCATTCTAACCATACCATAGTTTTCAATAATGCATGACATATAAATACATACTTTTTGCACTTTCCATGGCGCTCACAGCGGCCAAGAGGAACCTTTATCACACAAGTAGAGAAGGCAACATATAGGGAACTACTTGCTTTGTCCAGCTGCATGCCCATAATCCTCTTGTCTTCTATCCCATCATAACTGCACCTGATTTGACAAGGTGGTATGGCATTATACATTAAACCTCCAAGGTAATGCCCTCTCCCCCACCTCCAACAAGGGGATTTTCCTAGTCTGAATAAGTTGAGGGGGAGAATTTTCCAGAACAGAGTGATTTACTAAGCTGAATTAGCTAAGGGGGAGATTGGTGTCATTTTATTTTCTTCACCAGAGGAAAAATTAAGTTATTTATGTATGAAAGAATTTCACAATAAGTTCAAAACAATGAATAGCCCTGAAATTTAAGACATAAAACAACTGAGAGTATAAAATTAATGCTATCAATATGACCTCATCATATGTTAAACCTACGTCTGCCACCATCCCCCCCCCGCCCACACAAAATGGTTCTAACTGCATGACACAGAAGCATCACGTGTGCTTCCACAAATAACTACTTGGAAAGAACAGAATGCTGTACACACTTTTCAGGGTTGTAAATGTTCATCTCCTCCAGGAAAAGGCTATCATTTAGGAAACCATTGTTTCCTGTCCTAGCCAAGAACTTCAAGATGATTCCTTTCTCTGATCCCAGGAAAACCACAGTGTGGTTCTGATGTGGCCCAGCAGCAGTATCTACAGCAATTTTGGTCAGGCGGTATCTGTAATGACAGCATTGCTTTTTTAAAAAGTCTTAGCATTACTCTATCATTGAAGTTTCCCTTTTCCCACTTCAAAAACTTATTTCACTGCTTTCTAGTAATTACTTAAAGGGATATAGAAGCATATAAATAACATTTTTGAGCTGTTGGCCCTTGTTTTCACATGCAGAGGATTAGTATGGCTCCAAATTTGGGTAAGCTTGTATGAGTGGGTTTAAACAAGGATCCATGGCAAAGAGTCACCAATAATTATCTGTAACCTCTTAGCAACATTACTCCAATAAATGGGAACAAGGAGAAGCAATTGATACATCATTTAACTTTTATATTATTCTCATAGATGAAAGCAGTGAGCATGGTTTTTCTACATTGTTCCATTAAGGAGTGATGCCTTTGTCAACACGCTGTCAAAATGAAAGGTTAATTGTATACCCAGACTCTAGAGGGAGGTCTGAAATGGGTGAGAGGGAGCACGGATTTTGCTTTCTGAACATAAAGAGGGGCTTACTTGCAGAAAGGAAACGTGTATGTTGAAGGCAAAGGCTGAATTACCTCAGGTGGGTGAATAGGAAGGCACACAGATGCCAGGGACAAGCAGTGTTGGGCATCTTTTCTCTAGCCAGCATTTTCAGTTAGGAAATAATAGCTAATATGCATCAGTTTTCTACTGAGAGTTACATAGCATAGGCAAAAAGAATTGCCAAATGGGTCTTTACGTAGGCTATGTATTTTCATTACTACCTTATAGGTGTAGAATTGAAGAGCCAGCTTTTTTTTTTTTTGGCAGCCTTGAAACCTCACTCCATCTGTGAATACTTTAGGTTGCTCCTTGATAGAGGCAAACTTTATTTATTTACTTTTTTGTCTGGAGGACTACCATTTTCAGGTGGCACTTTAGAAACCTCTTACACTGTTTGGACATTATCTCAAAATAAATATGGGGGTATTACTTAATTATCATTATACAAGTATTTCTCTTATTGTCACCTCATTTCTTGGATGAGGATTAGGGGTAGAATTCTTTCCTCCAACACATGTACGAAAACATATATGCATATGTATATGCATATGTGCATATGCATATGTATGCAGAATATATTCTGATTGATAGTTCCATATGTTGGCAACATACTCTAAGCAACTCTAAGACTATAAGAAGTTGAAGTAAAAGTGTCCGTATACATTGTTAGAGGTAGTCTCTTCATCAAGGATTTCCCTCCACAAATGAAATCATACATCCAGATAGTTCCATATGTTGGCAACATACTCTAAGCAACTCTAAGACTATAAGAAGTTGAAGTAAAAGTGTCCGTATACATTGTTAGAGGTAGTCTCTTCATCAAGGATTTCCCTCCACAAATGAAATCATACATCTAGTATCTACTCTACCCCCATCCCTACCCTTGTTTTTTTTTTTACAGATTTAATTTAATGATGACCTGAAGAAAAAACTCTTTGCATTACCTCTAAGAGCTAGCTTGTATTGAGCAAGTCTGAAAATATTGGAACTCTTCATACCCAAAAAGTTTATACTGGAGTTTTGGTAGTTTCTACTCAATTGTACCATCATTCATAGCTAGATCTATGCCTAATACTAGGGAAGAAGTTGGTGGAATTTCAAAGTATGTTTCAGGAATATAGTCTTTTGCCACATTAATGAGGAAGAGAAGGCTCAACCATGATCCGCATGACACTTACCTGACCATCGTTCTCAAAAACCATGGCCTATTGATAATTGAAGGTACTGCTTCATCCATAAGAGGATGTGTCTTAATGAAGTTTAGTGTATCATCAGGAAATTCATTGGAGCTTCCATACTTTTCTAATGATGCTGAACCAGCACAGCAACCTGGTCTAAAAGAAAGCAGAAGGGAAGGAAGAATAGAGCTTATTTAGTATCTGATGGCAAAATCTTTGCTAAACTGCCTCTCTAAGCACCTAACATTAGACAGCAATGTACCACAGGCTGGGGAAAGGAAGCTGACCAATACATAAGGCCACCAAATAAAGTATGCTTAAATTTACTCTGGGCTTGTTCATTCTTTAGTAGGAGTCTACAATTCAGTTCTTCTTAGATAGGAATAATTGGTTTACTACCAGAAGTAAAAATAAATCTCAGTAAGCAGATGATGGTGCTCCTAACAAATGAACAAATCCAGGGTCCACACATCTGTATATTCCTTAGGACAGATACTTCTCACACCCAGAGGTTTAACTATATGTTTACTCATTATCATATTGATGATTATCAGTTCCAACTTTTACTGTTCAAGATGGGGAAAAGTAAGTAGAGTCTTTCCATAATGAGAAACAAAGCCATTTAAAATCTAGCCAAGGGTTCACATCAGTCAGCCTGAATGGAATCATCCCCAGTATCAAGAAATCAGATTAAATTTAGTTGCCTTATTTTTTTTTTTGTAGACAGGTGTCAAAAGCTAACAACACAATAATGCTGTGGGCATGAAGGAATCACCAAAGCTCCCTAATTAAGAAATAATTTTGTTTGGGAGCAAGAAGAATAAAAAACTGCTTGGCTTTCAATAAATTTTGTTATGTTAGAAATCATGGGACATCCTGTCCATAACAAGAAACAAGCACTTTCTGGTACAAAGTTTCTGGTAAACTCTCCTGGGTGTGGTATTCTAGTTGATAAGTTCAGCCCGGACCACTGAGTTTCACTTTTTCTGTGACCACAGGTTGTGCTCCTAACTCAGGCCAGGCTTGCAAATACATACTAATGATTACAGGAGGAATTGAGCAAGAATATGTGGAAGGATCAGTGTGAATGCACCACTTTGACACATCAAAACTTTGAAGGTTATCTTTAAAGAAGAGAATACTGTAGGATTATTATGTTAGAGCATCTCCCTGAATTGACTGGACCTCTTGGTTGTCTGGAAAGTAGTTAATCCAAAGCAGTGCCATCAATCAATCAGTAAGTTATTTATAAGTCCTTTGCATCCTTAAGAGTTACTCTCAGTGTGAATTTCCAGTTAGTCTGCTGCAAGTGAACAATCATATAAGGCATATTAAACTTTCCAGATAAATCTTACTGAGATGCCTGCTGAACTGGGGGGGTGGGGGTTGAGGGAGGCTGTAATCCCAGGCATAGGAGCCCTCACAAACCAGATTTTACTATGGAGTTTTGCATGAATGCAACTTGTTCAAATCCCAGCTGTAGGTTTAGTTAATGAGGTCTAGACTCTGTCTAAACCTCCCTCTCTCCTGCCTTTTAATTTCTTATTATCATGGACTTGACAAACATCAACAAACTTTTTTTTTCTATATAAAGAACAACAGGAAAAAAGGACTGAGTGTGAAGTCATGAATCTTCAGTATAAACAGCTTGGGTTCCCACCCTCCCTCCCGCAAAGTATATTTCAAACTTAACACAGTAGTTACAAAATTGTCCTGCCTTTGCATCCACTTTGGAACTTCCTTCTGTTTTCTTCAGGGTGGTTTAAAAAATTATTCATCAATGATTATTTTTTCCTTTTCTTCCTCTTCTTAGGAATCACTATCACTACCTTCTCACTTCACCCCAATTCTCCCCTACTCACAAATATCCTTTCTTGTATCAAATAAGTATAGTCATACAAAACAAATACACACACTGCCCATTTCTGAAAATGTATATCTCTTCCTACAACTCTAATGTACCACCTCTCTACCAAAAGATGGAAGGTATGGTAAGTCATCAGTCTTCTGGAGCCAAGATTAGTCATTACATTGATTATGGTTCTGAAGTCTTTTATAGCTGTATCCTTTTAAAATATTATAATCATAGTATGAGTTTAATCCTAAATCTCCATCTCACTTCACCCTGAATCAATTCATATGAGTCCTAACAATTTTCTATGTCAGTCTTTTTATTTTGTCATTACTTACAGCGCAATTTTTTTTTACATTCATATTCTGTAACCTGTTCATCCACTTCCCCCAAATAATGGGGTTTTTAGTTCTTTGCTACAAGAAAAAGTATTATTATAAGTATTGGTGTATATATAAGTCATTTCCCTCTTTACTCTTTTTAGCACATAAGTCTAGTAGAAATATTTCTGGGTCAAAGGATAAGCATGTTTTACTAACTTTGGGGGTATACTTCCAAATTGCTTTAGAGAATGGCTAGACTACTTCACAGTTCAACTAACAATGCACAGCCTGCCCACTTATAGCCTCCCTATCTTTAAAACATTTTGCCTGAAGCATAAACAGTTCTGTTAGCTCCATGTTTTAACTCTGTATGAATCTTTATTTTTCAAATACATTTCTTGTTGACAATATATTGTGGATTCTTCTTTTCAATTCATTCTGATGTCCTCCATTTTGTGCATAAGCTTATCCCATTCAAGTTCATGGTAATAACTATTAATTGTGTATTTCACTCCATTATAATCTCTTGTGCTTTCTCTTTCCTGCATCTCCCAAAATACTCTTTATAAAGAAGGAGGTGGAGAAAGAGAAGGAATCTGATCAATTCTAACAATTTATAATTGAGGTGTTCCACTCCTATTCCCATCTCTCTTTTCTTCTCCAAGCTTAGCCCCAAAACACTTGTCTTTCTACTTTGTTTTTTCTCTTTCTAATTTTTTTTCTATGATAAATCTTCTGAAGCTTGCTTGTTTTGCTTTTGACTATTTCCTTATGACTCTATTTTCTTATACCCCTTTATTTTCTTTGTTCTTCCTTATTTCCCTGTTCAATTTAATATGTTTTTATGCTAAGTTCTCTCTCTCTCTCTCTCTCTTTTTCTCTCTCTGTCAGGTTCCAGGTAGAGATCATGAGATATTCACTCCCTCTACTTCTTACATTTTTAAAATATCTCAATTATGAAAAATAGTAACATCTTCCTCTTAATTTCTCATTTCTTCTCTAGTATATTTCTTTTCCCTCTCCCTCCCTTTTCTCTCCTCTCTTAAAATCCCCAAACAGAAAAAAATAAATAAAACCCAAGTTTATCTTACTTAAATATCTCTGTTACCTTCAAAGGCAAAAGGATTCTTAATAAATGTCTTTCTCTTCTCCATTAGGATGTAGGCACTTCATCACTGTTGGCTCAAATGTATTTACCCTTCTAGGTTTCTCCTATTTACTCTATTTACATTTCAAAGTTTCTACTCAGTTGTCTGCTTTTCATCATAAAAGCTTGAAAGCCTTCTATTTTAATAAAGGTTTGTAATTTCCCTTGTGGAATTAAATTGAATTTACAGGCAAGCTACTCTTGGTTGTAAGCTTTTATACTTCGCCTATTGCAATATTATATTCCAAATTTTTCTCTCCTTTATTATAGTTAAAACATCATCTTGACTGATTTTGACTGTGCTTGGTGTTTTTAGTTTGGGGTTCCTTTTAGGACATGATAGTGGATTTTTCTATTTTGCCCTCTGGTTCTAACAGATCTGGGAAGTTTTATGATTTCTTGAAACATGGTGCTCAGGTTTATTGTTTGCTCATGTTTTGGGGATAGTCTGACAATTCTTATGTTACCTTTCAACCTGTTTTCCAGTCAATTTTTTTTATAGTAGATACCTTAGATATTCTTCTATTTTTCAATCTTTTGACTTTGTTTAATTATTTATAATCACCTCAACGAAGCCCTAAGTCCTGACTGGTCCAACCTATCTTTCAGGAAATCTAATATCTTTCTATATTTTATTCAAAGCTATTTCTTCTTCCAAATTCTAATTTCATTTTTATCTCTTCTATCATTTTGATAGCATTTTTTTTTCCTGTGAGATGCTGGTTGTAGTAATTGTTACTCTTTTTTTCTAGGTTCACATCTTGGGCTTCTCTTAACCCATAATATTTCTTCATTATATTTGATGTTTTTTTCTAGTCACATTTTCAACTTCAGTCCCATAAAGTCAGTTCCCTCTAGTACTCTTGGATTGGTCGAAATATATATGTATACACACACACACACACACACACACACACACACAAATACATACATACATACATACATACATACATACATACATACATACATACATACATCTCCTGGCTGAACACCATTGGTTGTGTCCTTGGCTGGTTTAGGTTTGTTTTTGCTTCTCCAACTCTTGGATGTTGGTTCTGTCCCTTGCTATGGCCCTGACCAGCTACATACTGAATTAATACTCCCTGATCTTAGACCTCCTACACAAAACCCCTCAATCAGGGGTATCCTTGTTCTGAGTTGACCTTGTCTCCTACTGAAACAGCCAGGTTGGCTCTATAACCTGTTTCTGTTCTGACAGGTTGGGTCTGGAATCTGGCTTCAGGCTCCCATTAACTAGAGCTTGGATAGGGTTGTGACCTGTCATATTAGGAGCACAGGATGACTTTAGGGAGCTTGTATTGGTTTCCCTGGTACAGCCCCTTTCTTATCCTTCATTGGCTTCCCACTTATTTTCTGGAATTCACACTGGTTTCTCTGTTCAGACAACTCGACTGACCTTTGCCAGCTTCTGGCCATCTTTTTGTTAAGTTCTGATTGGGATAGATGATCTTTGTTCTGTTTCTTTGATTTTCTTTATCATTTATATATCTGGAGCCCTTTTAAAATATTTTCTGGAACTCAAGTGGGGTCGTCTTCAACATATCACATTGCCATGTTAAATTGAAATCTTCCTCAATTTTAAAAAATTAACTAAAGGATACATCTTGTTTTGACAAATCACTTCCCAAGAAACAATCTTTCTCCCCTCACCCCAATATCTTCCCATTAAAAACAATGGGTTATATTCAACTGCCTTGCAGAGTTATGTTTCCTTTAGAAAAATGAATTCTGACAGGCAGCATAGTATTGTGAATTGACTGTTGGACATGGAATCAGGAAAACCTAGGTTCAAATTCTGCCTCAGATATTTGCTAGCTATGTGACCCAGATCTCTCTGAGCCTCAGCTTTCTCATCTGTAAAATGACAAAGTTGGACTCAATGACCTCTAAGGTTTCTTCTAGCTCTGTATCTGTGATTCTATGATCCTAAGGACATTGGTTCTGCCAGCAGAGATAAGTCCATTTCCAAGTCTGGGGATTATGCTACAGAGTAGCTAGGCCCAGGGACTTCCAAAGCCATCCCTGATCTGGATATTCTTTAGGAAGCTTATTCTTGAATTGGTGTAGGAGTTTAATTGTGCTAATGCAAAGACTCTGGGGTTTGAGATCTCCCCATTCCAAATGGACCAGGAATATCCCAAGGTCAATTTTACTAACCAGGGCTTTGAAGGGAAGGTGCAACATTTCTATTTGGTACTTCATTAAATATTGAAAAGCAAAAATTGTTTTAAAAATATAATGTTACATCATGGCTCGAAATCATCTGCAAATAGGAGCAACTGGAGAACCTCATCATCTCTAGGGAATCCCTTTTCCATCTGGACTGCACTGAAAATGTCAGTGATATCATTGTAGTATGGTAGGAAAATGGCTTAATTTGGAGTCAGAGGACCTCAAAGTTTAAGCCAAGGCTCTGCCCCTCACTACCTCTATGATCTCGGACAGGTCACTTTACCTTTCTAGGCCATGGCTACCTCATCTGTAAAATAAGGAAAGGTTGAACTAGATAACATCTAAGGTCTCTTCCAGCTCTAAATCTCTGTTGCTTTGATCACCAAATTGAGAGCTAGTAGATCTGGTTTTGCAGCTGACATGATGGGTACCTTAACATCTCTGACCTGTACAATGAGGAGATTTGGAGTAAATGACCTGTGAGGTCTCTTCCAGCACGAGCTAAATTCGGCTTTAGGAAGTTAAGCAAAGTGTTAGCAAGTGACTATTCTTTAGTTTAAGGTTAAAGTGACAGAAGGTGACAACCTGATGTCTAAACATAGCAAGTGTTCTCTATGGAATCTATTTTTAGATTTCATAGTAATCTATATTTTACATTTCCAACACAAAATGGATTAGCACATTGCTAGGAGAATATCTGTTCTGTAAATGCAAAATATCAGCATTTCTATCTACATAAAATTGTACCTGGGCTTGGGAACCCGCTCATCAGGAACTGGTGTCCACGTGGAATCTGGAGATTTCTGTTCTTTGAACCTCCCGGTGAAAACATTGGCAATATCAACCATGTCATAGGCACAGACTGCAGACCCAGGGATGCTGTAACATAGCATTTCACAGAAAGTGTTACCTGCACAGTAGTGATATATACAAGTTTTATTTAAAAAACATGCTCTTAGAAATTTTCCTGTCACAGGCTGTCCAGTATTAAACTTTCTAATTTGGGGGCTTTGATTGGAAGAGATTACTTAATGCAAGTGTTTCTAGCATACAGAAGGAGATTTTCTCCTATTGATATTTCTATCAATGTCCTGAGTTAACTACAATGAAGTCAAAGATGGAAATATCTCTTCTTTCCTCCTATCCACTCACTGTCCTTTGAGACTTTCATATCATTTTATATCCTTTGAGCCTCATACCATTCCAGCAATCTACCAGTTGGCTATTTAAAAGTTTTTCTATTCCTAGATATTAATTACCAATCAATAACCCACAGAATTCAACCTCTAGAGAGTGTTCTGCATGTCAAATATCCGTGAAGTTAAAGTATTTGTTAATCATTGAGACTGACCATTCCTTTCCCGTTTATTTGGATATACTTTTGAATAACTGCCTATCTCCAAGAACTAACCTGCTCCGTTCTGGTGCTCAAGGATTCCAAATGTAAAAACATTTCAAATCAGATATTGTAAATTTAAATTTTGACTTCCTGTTTATCTGCATAAGACTAAATAACAACGTTATAAGCTGCTACAAAGCACTATGCAAATACAAAGTACTATATAAATGCTAAATAATAATGACAATAATAATCTCCACCCATAATGACATCTTTGCAAGATACTTTTGGAAGGACTTAGAGATTTTTCTTCTTCAGTGGTGGGAATACATGAATTATTCATTCATCTCTGTTTATTGTTTGCACATAAACTCAAGTTTGTCTGAAGGTAGCTAGACCATTTTGATCAAGTAAATAGTAGGCACCAGCTGGCAGAAGGTTTTAATCAGGCTTTTAGGTAGTGAACTATTACACTCCCGCATCAACTAAAGATTCGGGGCACTAGCGCTTGTAAGTGTGGCAACATTATCAAAGAGCTGAGAAAACCAATTTTGGTACATTACATATGCTGAAACAAGATGGAAAAGATTTCACAAGTGATTATGAGGATTTTATGCCCTCTTAATTTCCTAATACAATTATTAACATGTTAATAATATAAATAAAAAGAATATGGTGTTTTAAGTAGCTTTTATACAAGAGGAGAAAAGTAGGCAAAATTTAAAATCCTGAATTTTAAAAAGTGATCATTATGTCTTTTCATCAATTTACATATTTAAGACAGGGATTCCCTTAAATATTCTAGAACCGGAATCATTTATAAAACACTTTTTTTTTCTATATTCCTTTCATCAGAGGCAACATACCACAGCGAGTAGAGAGTGAGTCTCCAAGCCAGAAAGAGCAGAGTTTGAGTGTCATCTTTGATACATATAGGCTGTGTGACCTTGAGCAGATTACTTAATTTCTTGGTGATCTAGGCAATTCTCTAATACTATAAATTGCAGAGAAGGTACCAACCTGAACTACAAGTGGGAGTTTCCTTACTCAGGAGTTTCTATAACAGTGAAAGCAGAGATTCAGTCTCTAACCTTATCCTTCCATATCTCCTAGAGATAAAAGTGCTATATGGCTTATCTTTATTTTGTGAATTAAAATAAATTTTGCTTTGAGAATTTCATATCGTTTAAAAATAACTAGAAACTCCTTAGGTAGTTGCCAAACCATAATAAAAAAAATCACATTTGGATCTGGAAAAGAGACTGGGTATATTTAAGCTGGGAAGTCATATGTGTAGTTTTTTTAATTGGACTGAACAAATGTAGATTTTTAGGATGTAGAAAGGGGTACACAGGAAAATGGGCATGAAGTTTGTGTGTATATACATACATACATATATAAATACCCAAATCAACTACAAAGGACCTACAAAGGAAAATGCTGTTTGCATTCAGAGAAAGAACTGATAAATTTTCAAGAAGATATTTTAGAAAAAATACCTTATATGGGGTTCTACAGTACCCAAAAGCCTGTTACTGTATATTTGGTGGCAAAGTAACCACGAAATGGTCAGACTGAAAGGCTGCTACAAAGGGTACTAGCCTGGGTTCCTGAGTCCAGACAGGACTATCCTTAAAACGATATTATACAGATATGTTCCTATTTATAAAAAAAAAATCATGGACTTGAGATTCCAGTCTTCCCATTCCACTGTTGAATGTAACAAGGTATTCGGATATGTATGAATTAGCTGCCCTGCCAGTAGAGTAAGGGTCTTAGCCCTTACTGGGAATTCTGAAATGTACAGTCCCAGAGAGAGGCCATTCACCATTCAAATCATTTCTTACCCTGAAAGAGACTAGACGATCAGAATCTTTGAGCTAGAGAGATGGACTTTAGAGTAGGAGCTTTAGAAAGCTTTAGAAGGAGTGTGTCAAGGAGCTGAAAAGGGGAGTATGCCTGCTGGAGACAGACAGGCTAGAGAGGAGAGAGGAAAAGCAGCAACAGGGTCATGCGGATTGGGTCCCTGCAGCTGTCTTGTTGTGTTATGTTCCAGAACTGGGGACTGAGGCTAGCCTCAGGGCAAGCTCCACTTTATGAACTCAGAACAAAGAACTCAGGCTAAAACTTGTAAGATATGCTGGTCACTTAAGAAGTGAGGAAAACTTCAGAAAGGCTTTATTTTTTTCCAACTTTCCTTTCCCAATAGGTGCTTGCTAATAGGAGCTATTATGTCTTTTTTCACATTAGTCCTTTAAGCTGTTTCTTTATCCTGATTTTGCTTTAAAGAAAATCCAGATCAATTAAGAATACTTTATACTCCATGTCTGTATATGTATTTGATGCAGGGAAAGGGGAAAAGAAGAATGCCAGTGACTAATTGTAATTTATAGAGTGAAAGAACAGATCTGATGGTCAGATTTGAGTTTGACCTAGGGGATCTGGGACAATTTGAGAGGATCTTATGGTGATGCTTTTTATTAATAAGTTATATTCATAAGCTCCATAATAAATAGGAACATATCTGTGTAACATTGTTTTAAGGATAGTCCTGTCTGAGAAAGAAGACAAGGCCATTTCGCCTCTAGGCTAGGGAAGGAGTCTTTGCTACTTTAGCCTTAGACCTAGACCCATATGCAAATCTCTGGTCTCAGACAGAAGAGGAAAGGTGGGGTGGAGATGTGGACCAAAGATAAGGTTCCCTTGGGAGGATAAAGGTACGGTCTGGAGAACTCAACTCCCCAAAATCCTGCAGGGGGTGAAAGTAAAAAAAACCTTCCCAGTCAATTTTGCTCTACATCGACACCTACTGGTTATACTAACAATCCTTTCAGAGAAGAAATACTTGATCTCCAACAGAAAAATTCATTCTATAATTTGAACCCATTAGTTCATGTTTGCATGCTGGAAAGTAGTTGGTCACTGTTCCCCTCTACAGAACTGAAAGATATATCATCTTTTAACTTGTTCTTTTCATGTCATCTTTTTAACTTGTTCAAAGATGAACTCAATTTGTCAAAATTTCTTCATAGAAACCTTTACCTATGATTTCATCATCACAGAACTGGACCAATTTTTCTACAGCATCATCCTTTAGGATTTCTCCACTTTTTCCAAATATCTCTTGAAATAAATAATATTTAATAGAAGCACGAAGTCATCACTAGAAGGGACCTTATTCATCCCCTTAATTTTACAGGCTTTTTTTTTTTTAACAACAACAACAACAAAAATGGCCTAGTGAGGGGAAGTGATTGACTCAGGGTCACACAGCTAGAAAAGAGCTAGCAGGAACCTAACCTCAGATCTTCTGGCTCCAAATCCATGATGCTACACATTTAGAGGATGGTATTCTCCTTAGAACACCATAAGTGCTACACAGAGCTAAGCTTATAGTCCTGGATGTATTCTGCTCTTATAAATAGGACCAGAATCACAACCACTTTTTACATAGAAGTGCTGTGCTTCTGTTAGGCTATGAAGGATATATATGTCAGGATAGAGAATTCATAATCAGGAATCCTCATACTGGGAGAAGTAAGAAACAATTATATTTCCATATAAGGAAATTGAGAAGAAAGTAACTCTGGGTGAGGAGCTTCAAGAACCAGCTAAAATTGGGTGAAACTGGTTGTTTGATTAAAGACACTGGACATAGGACAAAGGTTAAGCTTTACTTAGAGTGTGCATGCTTAATAGGCTCAGGAATACTAGCTTCTCACTTCTGGGCAGGGTTAAGATGCCATTTTCTAAACATGCGATGTAGGAAGAGGGGATAGAACATGTGGTGGGCGTTTGGGGAAGTGTGTGCTCTGTGTGGACATCTAACTATGAAAGTCAGCTAGTAGGGACTTACTGCAGAGAATGGGGATATAAGGTTTGCTCTTGCTTCTGTAGTGTGTATGTGCTGATCTCGAGTTCCACACCCGTATTCTGAAGCATATTACAGATTTCAACTGCTTCACTCATCCTGAGTCTAACTTACTGTGCCTATTTGAGCACCAGAGATTATTTCCAACAATACCAAGTTTATTTTTTGGACATTTTTCCTTTATTTTTGGTAGGGTTATTCATCAAGTTATTTAACTTTTTCTATCCCTTAGTTTCCTGATTTGAAAATAGAGAACAATTACATTTAGTATTGTTGAAATTCTTGAATAGAATGTTCTAGATATATAAATTAAATTCATAATATCCTGATCTCTGGCTCTAAAATTGTCCTTGAGGTCCATTTTAAAGGATAGCTTTGCAAGTCTTTTACTGAGGATCATTTTGCACTTCAGTAACTAAATATCCTTGGATAGCATGTAAGATGTGTCTGACTTCTCCCAAATTATATTCTAAAATATAGTACTGATGTTCTAGTGTTTCAGTCACCAGCCCACATTTTAAAGCATTTTATGGGGAAACAATGTGACCTCCAGATAGTTTACCTTCTCCTCTGTCCCTCCTCTTTTATCTCTTGTTAATTAATGTTAGAGTCAGTATGACAAGTCTCTCACTCCCCTCATTCATCAGCTTCCACTGCTTATTCCGCACCTGAGATCATATTCCCTTTATGAGGCCAGCTCCAAGGCAACTAACTATAGGGTCACACCCAAGTGTCTGCAATCTGTGTCTGCTTCAGAAATAAGCTGCTTGAAAAGATGAATATGTAAGTGACCGGGGTGCCATTTTCATGTAAAAGTCCTTTGTTATAATACACAGAGGAGAGGCACTAAGGAGCAATCTGTGGCCAAGTACACTAGTCTCCATAATGTTCAGAGATGCTTTAAAAAAAATGGCAAATAGCTGTTGTATTGGTGCCAATTATCTCTTTAAAATGCTAGTCACCCTCTCCTTAAAAGATAGACAAAAGCACAGGGGACGAAGATTAAATTGAAAGCATGAAAATAGCCAGCATCTAATTCCTGTCTAATGTGTGCTTATAAATTACAGAACTTATTGATGAAAACTGGATATTACCTGCTTTTTAGATGCACATAAATGAACGTTTTTTTCCTTCTGGCTGCTAGTGTGGTACATTTAAAGAGAAACCTCACTGGAAAGGGCAGAAATAAAGACAAGATAAGATCAGCAGCCAGTGCATAGTTACCTGTTATAAGGTGTGGAGAAGGTTGCTAGGACAACATCACGGCCATTAATATGGATAACATCTGTAACTGCCTGCAGTATATTGAAATAGAAATGCGAATCACCAGGAACTGAGCAGTTCAAACGAGCCTTGAGAAAGGAAGTCCACTGTTTTTCCAGAACTCTTTGTGATCCTCCCATGTCATTCTTGCAAACCTGAGCGACTCTTGGAAAAACTACCTAAAACAGGCAAAACACAAGGGGAGGATGAATACACTTGGACTGTGAGAGGGAGGACCTTAGCAGAATTCTGCTTTTCTTTAAAATTGGGCTGGAACAACAAAGCACTTAATTTAATCCTGTGTTTCTATAAGCTGTGGAAAATAACAAACTGGAAAACTCAGCTTTGGAACAGTGTGCTATAAAAGATAAGGCTGTGGCATTTAATACATAAATCCTTCAAGAGATCAGTTGTCAGCCACATTAACTCATTTCCATATGGATGGCTGCTTAACTTTCTATTTCCTCAAACAAAGGCACATTTTACATTAAATATCCCTGCAACCCACACTGACTGCCTCTGTGCCTCCTATCTCTACTCCTTAAAAGGTTCAGATTTAGCTGGTATTTTATTTATGCCCTCCACCCTTGGTGACCTGAATCATTTCATTATGTTTATCTGGAAAACCATTGTGCCCAACTGTTTTCATCCAATATTCTTAAGACAATAAAGGAAAAGCCAAAGCCTTCCTTTGCTTACTCTCTTTATCCTAGACTCCCTATTGTACTTGAAAGTCAGGGTTTTTTTTTAACTACTTGAAGCTATTCTTGGAATTAAACAAATATGTGTGGGTTACATTTCTTTTTTTGTAGAAATAGTTTAATATGTCTTCAAATCATGGAGTGAATATTGAGAAAGCATGATGTTTCACTCTGACCAAATGTGGGCCTCAGCAGCAGGACCTTCTTAAAATGATGACCCTGTCAATATGATTTATGGCTCTCATTGCAAGGTCATTCATAACAACATTGCTCCTGAAGTGGATTCCCCAGGGTGTTACAAAGGAGGCCACATTCTCCTCACTTACCTTTCCCATGCTGTTGTATTCCACTGCAATTTCCCTAAAGAAGAAGTAGATATAGTCACCATAATCCACTGCTTGGACAAAATATGGTTCTGTGAACAAAGAGACACTTTGGTTGGGAATATATGATACAGGACAAAAGAAGAAAAAAAAATAACTTGCAATTTATGCCAAAGTCCACATGTTAATTAAATACTTAGAACCGTTAGATATTTGGTAACCATTAATTCTAATGACCTTATAAACATAAACGTTGACAATCACATAAGGCACTTGGATACACACATTATGAAAAATCAAAAGTAATCCTACACAGCAATGAGAAAAAATAAGTTCTGACAATTTCCACAATTTTATTTTGTTAACCAAGTACTTAAGAATAGACTATACACATTTCTTAATGCAGCTGTGAATCTTCCATGGCTTTTACTTCATTCTCCCACACTCTTCTGTCCCCTATACCAACCTACCAGTGAAATATGATGGTCCTATCATATGGAACCCTAAAATGAGGGTTTCAAGCAGAGGAAGATGAATGTAATATATTTGATTACACTGACACTGGTAGCTTTGTTAACACCTCTAGTAACTTATGGGAAGGAAAAAAATGGAGGTAAATAAATCATCTGAGATAAAAGAGGCAATTTACACTTTTCTATCTGTCAGAAGCTATTGCTAAAATGAAATTACACTATTGTCTGTGAGGACTTTAAGTCTCCCACTAGACATGCATTTTCTCCCTCCCTTCCCTTCTTACAATCCTCCTTTTCATTATTTACTCACCTTTCAACCATTTTGAGTCATGTTTGACTGTCCTCAGGGTTGGGCTGTCTCCAAGGCTCCTATAGATGACTGCATCTATTGCAAGGAAGTCAGTCACCGTGGCAGAATATAGTTTTCCATCTTAGGAGAAGAAAATAATGGTTAGAGAGAAGAACAAGGGAGAGAGGGAAGGGAATAATACCGTGAAGATGTGGAGAAGTCAGGCAGATTGCCTTCTGATAGCAGGTAAATGAGATAGGAACACTGGGATAATCCAGAAGCCTGTGAACAGAGAAACCCCCAAATTTACCCTTATAGATTGGGATGATGTGAGATTAAGCTTTAAAAAAAAATCCTGGTAATCTCTAAGCAGTTGCTCTGGAATAGAAGGGCAAATGACAAATTTTCCTTGATCCACTTGATTAGAAGGGACTTAAATGATACCCTGAAGTCCAGTTTCCTTGGGTACTACTTTGGGCCCAACAATAGCAGGCAGTTAGACATGATTGAAGTTGGAAGAAGAGGTCATTTGTATCACCCATAATTACAAGTACAGATGCGATTAGTAGAGCAGCCTTTAACCTGAATAAGTAAGTGAAGTGGAAGAAGGTGTGGGAAAGAGATCAGTTAATCAATAAGCCCTTCCAGAGTGTCTACCATGTGTGAAGCACTGTGCTAAACTCTGAAGATATAAAGATATAAGGCATACTGTCCCTGACCTTAACCAGCTTGTGCTCTAACAGGGAGCATGCACATATATGTATGTGTTCATGTGTTCATGTGCATGTCTGTATATGTCTGTATATATACATACTCATATATATGTAAGTTTTATGTATACATATAAATATAAATACTGCTGCAGCTTGCAGTGAAGAGTCTAACAGATGGGAAACCTGTTTCTGATTTTTAATGGGCTGTCCTGAGGAGGTAAGGAAGCCCCAATGTTTCCATAGCATCCCGAAGTCAAGCCTTTCTATAGCATTTTAAGGTTTACAAAGCATTTCACATATCTCAGCTGACCCTCACAACAACCCTGTGAGGTAGGTTCTATTATTATCCCTACTTTACTGATAAAGAAACTGGGGCTGAGAAAAGTTAAATGATTTACTCAGGGAAATCTAGCTAATAAATGTCTAAGGTAGAATTTGAATTTATCTTCTTAACTCTAAATCCTACATTCTATCCATTGCTGGTTCCACTTAGCTCATATCTCTCTATCTCTCTGTCTGTCGGTCTGTCTATCTATCTATCTATGCCTGTCTCTGTTTCTATCTAGCTAATCTATCTGTCTCTATTTCTATTTATCTACTATATTTGATCACAGAGGGAATAGGGAACTACTGGAGTTTATTGAATAGGGAAATGAAGTGGTCAAAGCCGATTCAAGAAAATGACTATAGTGGCTTTGTGGAGAATGTGTTGGAGTGGGGAGGGGTCTGAGGTAGAGAGACTAAATCTCTCTATAGTCTGTGTGAGAGGTGACGAGGGCCTGAGCTAGCATGGTAGTTGTGTGAATGGAGAGAAGGAAATGTATTTGACAGATGTTGTAGAGACAAAAATGATAATATTTGACAACTGACTGGATATGTAGAGCAAGTGAAAGTGAAGAGTTAAAGATGACACTAAGATTGCAAAGCTGAGTGACTGGAAAGATGGCAGTACTCTTGACAATAATGGGGAATTTCAATAGACAGGTGGGTTTGAGGGAAAAAATAATGAAGTCTGCTTTGGATATGTTGATTTTGAAATGCTTATAGGATATATAATCAAAATGTCCAGTAGGCATGTGGTACTGGAGCTCTGGAGAGAGATTAGGGTTGGATTGATAGAAATCTGAAAATCCTTTACATAGAAATGATGATAATTCAACCCATGAGATAGGATGTCAGCAAAGAGAGAGTATAGTGGGTAAGCAAAGTGCAGAGACACAGGACGTAGCTTTGGGAGCACACCCATAGCTAGAAGTCAGATTGTATAGAGTTTAGATGAGAAAGAATGAGGAAAGGAAGTGGAGACACTAGGGTAGACTAATTTTTCCTAGGAGTTTGGCTGTGAAAAAAGAAGAGAGAAAATAGAATGATATCTAGATGGGATTATCGGGTTTAGTTGGTTTTTTTTGGTTTGTTTGTTCATTTTGTTTTGTTTAGATAGAGAACTAGAAATGTTTGTAGGAAGCAGGAAAGGAACCAATAGACAGATAAAAGCTGAAAAACGTAGGTAATGACATGAGGGGGCAATCTACTGGAGAAAATGGGAAGGGATAAGGTCAAATAGAGGGAGTGGCCTTGATGACAAGGGTCACCTCTTTATCAGAGACTGAAAGAAAGTAGGGGATAATGTCAAGGGGGTAAATATGCCAAAGGAGATAATGTGATTTACTAACTTTCAGTCAGCTTTCTTAGATCCCAGTTGCTAAGGATCACCGGGCCTTTCCATCTGCCCTATGGATGAGCTCTCCTAGATGTGTTGTCTGTTCCAATAAGAATCTGAGTCTCTTGAGAGTGGGAACAGTTTTGCTTTTCTATTTGTACCCCTAGTGCTTAGCACAGTGCTCAACACATACAAAGCACTTAAACACTTGTTGCTTACTCACAAGAATAATCACATTACACAGCTATCAATCACCAAATTCTATTAGGACAAACAGAAATGATGATGATGATGATGATGATGATGAAGATGATGACATTTACATGTACATCATGGACATCATTTACATGATGATGCTAACATTTACATAGCACTTTAAGGTTTGTAAAACAAACATATATCATTTTATTTGGTCTTTACAACAACGTCATGCAGTAGCTCATGCAGTAGCATTTTATGGATGAATAAACTGAGGTTCACAGAGGTTTTGTGATTTGCCCAGAGTCAAGCAGCTAGGAAGCATCTAAGGCAGGATTTGAATTCAGGTCTTCCTGATTCCAAGTCCACAAACACAGCCACTGTTCCAACTAGTTGCCTAAATTAAGTTTATTTAAAAATAGAAACTCATTTTGTTGATGTATTTTAAAACATGGGTTATATTCTTTCAGCAATAAAATGGCAAAATAATTGCATGGTTTATTTTCCATTAAGAAATTGCACATTTATTTTGCATTCCTCAGTATAGTCCATTGTTTAAAAATAGCTCCCACAAATCATTAGAACAAATCTTCCATTACCTACATCATTTTGCTTCTTCAGCTTTAGTTCAGGTAAAAAGCAAAAGCTTTGCTTTGCTATGTGCCCTTTTTCAAAAAGCACTGACATTTTAATTGGTTCAGAGTTGCCCTAAATAATTCTGTGAACTTGAGTAGGGCCTGTGAGGCCATTCACAAATAAGAAATACTAATGAGCTAGATCTATCTAGCTATACACTTTAATACTTTTGATTACATCAAAGTGGCCCTTGAAAATTGCAACCCCTTCCCCCTTAGTAGATAGTACTTCATGAGTTGCTGTGGCCCAAAAAATTCATCAGCTCGGCAGCCTTCTGGCAATGAGTCTCTCCACATTTAGCACATGAGACACACTGACTTTGAGTCAAAAGACTCAAAGAATTTCTACCTGTTAGTTTTTGTTTTAGAGACTTTTTGCTGGTGTTGTCAGTAAAGGTGGGAAACCATGATTACCTAGATACCATGATGTACATCTGCACACATATTTGCATAGACTGAAATGAAAATCACTGGTTTGTTGTCCATAGCTCTTGAGCTATGGAAAGAGGCCCAACACAATGTTAGGAACTGCTTTGGCATCCTCCACTAGCAGAAGCCATTTGCCAAGGCTGTGGGTGTGTGTTGGGTGGGTGGGTGGGGGCCTAATATGAGGTTTTGGGAGACACTGCTCTATGCATTCCACAAAATCTTGACTTTCTTTGCAGTACTTCCAGATTGCCTTCTATATGTTCCACTGTTATGCATACACATGCATATAAGTGTGTGCATACATAAGGGCAGGGTTGAAACCACCACCATTTGGCTATGGTGCCTTGAATAGGAAAAATACTTTTTGACTGAATCAAATGATCAGAACTGAGTGTGAACAGGGCCTGTAAACCTGCTTCAATCAAAGCCATTGTGTGTGAACAACTAGACCACATCCTAAGTAATTTGTATAAAAGGAAGAAGTTATCTCAGAATGGGGGGAGGGGTGAAAGGATTCTGAGAAAGTGGAGGATTGAGCTGCAGTAAAGAAGAGGGATACTGAGGAGAGTCATTGGCTCTATAGGCATCTCAGAGAGGAGGACCTAGGCTATGGCAAATCCCAAGAAAAAGCCAGATCTTCCCCCAAGTCCCTATCAGATTCCTAGTCACTATAATATAATCTTCAGGGCTTTTTTTTTTAACTAGATGTTTCCTGGAAACTGAATTTTTCTTCTACCACAAAGAGGTCAATGGTTAATCGGAGACAGATATAAAAGTAAGGTTAGGTAGAAAGTCTAGTCTCTGCCTAGATGTTAGGAATTTTCCTAATTGGAGGCTCAAAGTGATTGTAACTAAACTTATAATTTTTTACATAAAATAAACTCCATCAAGCTTAAGAGGGACCTACTGAGCCTTTCATTATATTGCCCCTAGACTTAACACTAGCTAATTACTGTAACAGTATCACATATACACATATGTATATGTATACACATGTAATTATATGTACACAAACATGTTTAAGGGGGAGCGCCTTTCAGTCCTAGCCAAATTTGTAGGGGAAGTTCTTTTGTATGTGAGCTACTTATACACCTAGGTAGGGAGAGGTCCTTTCAGGTATTAGTGACTCATTTCTATCTCCTTAAGAATACAAGGCTTTGAGTAATTAATTAGTATGTTAAAAGGCCAAGAAAGTCACGAAATTTTCAGCAGAAACAATGAACTTGTTCACCAAACCATAGGTTACCTCTAAACCCTTTCCCTAGCTATTCCTTTGCCAAGACCAAGTAGAGAAGCTCAGAGTTAAAAAAAAAAATGAAAGAAAACTGGGGAAACCTAAACCCCAGAGTTATTTGGTAATTATTTAGCAAGAGGTCATTGCCTGGTTTTGGCCTAGCCTACCAAGATTTAGGAAATGTATTAGATGACCACCATAAGTTAGAGTGAGGTCTCTCTCCCTACAGGGATTTTGCCTTGAACTAGGAAGACTAGGTAAAAGAAAAGGAAAATCTTTTTCTTAGCCTTCAAGGGCTCCCAGGCAAGGCCCTAAGGGCACAGAAAGGGACATACTTGTTAGTCTTAAACTAAGAATCTCTATTCTTTCTGAAAGAGAGCAGCAGAATCCCCAGCCAAGGGCTGCACCTGAGTCTGAGCCTGGAGCTGGTGGTGCAAGCCCAGAGTCCAGCGAATTGGCTCCTCTGGAAGAGATGCTGTGGCCTACAAAGGGACAAGCACAGCTTATCAGCAGAGATGCTGCCTGTCAAAGATACCATGCCCTGCAGTGAACTTCATGAGAACTCCACAAAGAAGAAATACCAGCTATGAGTTGCCTTTGCCACATATCTATGTTAGCTGTTACCCTGGGCTACCTTGAAGTTTGTGTCCACTATCCCCATGGGTTTTGTGTACTGCCCTGGGTCACAGAGTAAACATCTGAGGTAGAATTTGAACCCAGGTCTTCCTGACTCCAACTCCAATTCCCTATCCCTATGCCTTCTTGCTTCTTCTTACCCTGTAGCACACAGGATATACTCTTTCTACATACCTTCTAATTTCTCTGCTCAAACCAGGCACACAATTAACTAATCAGTTGTAGCCATCATCCTTCATTGCCACTGGTTCATGCAGGTTCCTGTAGATATTAGAGGGCTGACAGGAGCTGTGCAATTGAGAGGATCCCAGGGCATTTCTGCTATTGGCTTTGCTTCTGCCCAAATCTCCACATAGGGCTCTGTGACTGCATGTATTCATTCACATACAGTACTGTTCCACAGTAATATTGTGCCCTAGACTAGAAGATGACCCAGGGAAGGCTTTCTTTCTCTTATATAACCCACCTCTACAACGTATGTGTTGGGGAATCAGGCCCCTTCGGGAGTCCTGATAATAGTATAAATAAGGAAGAGTTAGCCAACCTTCTTTATATTAAAAACCCTCATTCCCCCTTTCCTCGCCACACACACACCACAGTGCTGGCTTTTAGCTTTTGTGAAGGAAATTATAGCCAATTCTAGCATATGCTCCGCCAATAACTATCATACCAACAATTTTCTCTATACCTACCTCACATACACAGCTGATAATGAATTCTTAAGTAAATTTCTAAGAAAAAAATAAAATGGAAATCAATGGCTTATTATCAATAGCTCTTGAGCTATGGAAAGAGGCCCAATCCAAGGGTGGGAAGTACTCTTGCGTCCTCCACTGGCAGAATCCATCTGTCAAGACTTGGTGGGGTTAACATCAAGGGTGGGAACAACATGGCTCCTGAACTCCATAAACTTTTGATTTCTTGTGTATTATTTCCAGATTGCCTTCTTCGGGCCCCACTGTTAATAATCATTTCTGATGGACTTAGGACTGCACCTTGACCTCTTCATGCTTTTGCTATTATGACTGAAGTCTTCTGGTACAAAGACTTAATGCCTTTTGGATTCCCCACATCCTCCTGAGTGAAGAGTCTCAGTCCATTTCAGACAACCCACAAAGTTTCACACTTAGAGAGCACAAACCTGTACTAGGCATTTGCAGAGGGGAGCAGTGGAAGGTGGTACTCTGAAAGAATAAGTACCTTCTATGCCAAAACAGGGCAGTGTGCTATGCACCTATCTGGTCTGAAAATCACAGAGGAATGAATCATTGTGACAGAGAGGAAAAGGGGTAATTTCCAAATTAATCACCAAGGACACTATTAGTTACAGTTGACACCTAGGAATCTAAGAGCAACTCTGAATTCACAAATACCCCCAAAGGAGATTTATATTGCCAGGCTTAGATTATGAAATGAAATGTAATATAATACATAAAAAAATCCCAGCAAATTTAGGGCAGATCATTTACCTGCAAACAGGGCGACATTGGCATGCTTGGCATCATAGGGGCACCTGGCCATTCCACTGAACTCATCACCAAGGGAGTCGAGGGTATCCATCTAAAAGAAATAGTCACTTCTATTCAGTAACAAGAACTGGCTACTTTGGGGATGTTTTGGAACTCAGTAGGTCTCTATCAATAAAATGATAAGGACTATGGCAATCATCTACAGCAATTTAAAGACCAAATAAACCTTTTATTTTCTTAATTTTTCAATGATCCACAAATCTGGGTCATGCATTATAAAGGAACTTGACTAAATTTTTGGTTTTTCTTTTTCCTATTGAGACCTGACCCTTGTAGGTCAAATCTCAAAAGAATAAATTCTTAGCAGTTTTCCTAAGCTTTAGTTTTCAGAGGAATACAGCATAAGTGGAAAAAAGGACGATACTGGAAGCCATTTTAACCCACTTTAAATTGATTAAAGAGGTGTAAGGGCTCATATTATTTATCTAGACTAATATCCCTACCCCCATAAGAGTGAAGCAGTCTGTCCAAGTGTGCATATATGTAATTAGCAAATCTCTGGATGCCCATCCAGTGCTTCACTGTTATCAAATACTCCTTCCTTGATCCATGGAACCTCTCTGAAATGTAGCATTTCAGCAACTTTAAGCCCCCCCCCCGCCAAAAAAAAAAAAGCTCTATTCCATGACTATTATAAGCATTTTTATAATCCTCTGTGTATGAACTTCAAGAGTCACTGATTATGTGCAAGGCAGTGTGCTAGAGTATGGGAGACAAAGATGAAAACAATCTCTTAAGGTGTTCATGTTCTGCTGGGAGTATCCAACATACGAGCACATAATTATGGAAAGGAGAGCACTAACTGCAGTGGAAGAGGTGTATCCAGGACGATGTTGCAGCCACTGTTTATGGAAGGTGGGAGTTGGTCAGCAGGCATCCTGTTCTTCAATCACGTGTATTATTTTCCCTGTTTTGTACAATGGGAGGCTATGTAAGCCTGCTTCTAGGTATGCCTGATGGCAAAGCCTTGATCCCCAACTTTGGGCTATAAGCAGATATTCCATTTCTAGTCCACTAACCCACATGGTGAAGAAGATTTGTGATTGGATTGGCTGCCAAGCTGGAATTGGCCCTAACTGGCCAGAACAAAATTCTTTTTCCTGTCTAGCTTCATTTGAATGAGTAATCAATGACTGCTGTAAGCTTCCAGGTGGGAAGAGTTGTGCTAGTGGCCTAACTTTGGGGTCAACATGTGGCCCGTTAATGTAAAGACTTACTTCTTCTTCTATTTTTTCCCGACTTGGGTGAAGGAATATTGGAGACAGAATAGCCTAAGCTATGACACTGTGAGTTTCTAAAGGTTGGGAGACCCACCAGAGGTGGAGTTCCCACCAGCTTGTGGAGAGCTGAGCCTAGGCTATCAGAACAGCTAGTGGATTGACCCCAAAGCCAAAATACCAGGTCCGACCAGAAGAAGAGATTAATCCATTGGCTATGCTACATTTGGGAAGTGAACTTGGTGGGGCAAATGCTTTGAAGAAATGTCTTTAAGTTTGAGCTCACTCTTTTCAGGGGCCAATGTAGTATAGGAGAGAGTACACTTCCGTCCTTGTCCTATCACCTTGGTAAACATACTCCTATACGATCTAATACCAGTTTGCTACAACTGATACTGGGAAAACACACTAGAAAGGTCACTCAAGCCTCCTCAACATAGAAGAATCATCCCTACCCCTCTATAAACCTGAGGGAGAGATGGAACCTTGTCCTTTCAGGACTGACCCATCAGTGTGAATTATAGTTGGGATAAAGGAAAGGAAGGATGCTAATTTACAAATTTTGGTATGTTCTATTATTATCTCCATTTTACAATTAAGAAAACTGAGGCAAACTAGAGATTATGTGACTTGCTCAAGGTCCCACAGCTAGGATTTGAACTCAGGTCTTTCTGCCCAATGCTCTTTCCACTGACCTACCTAATTACCTCTAAAGATACTTGTATGTAAAGACTATATTTAGTTATATTTGAGCATAAGTTTGAGTCCCGGATGCTTCAGTACAGATAAGGAAACTGAGACATAATAAAGTTAAGGACAACGTGCTACATGTTTCAAGATGCCCAATGTTGTTATCCAGGAAAAGTAAGTTATCTCAAGGAATATCAGAGAGGATTGTCCAGTCGCTAATTTTGGCCCCATCTTTTATGAATAGTCTCTGTGATGTAATAGGTCTGCTCCACTCCTAAGAACTTTGAAATGGCCTTTATTAAAGATGTGGATTTTTAAAAATTGAAGTTGAGAATAGCATAAAGCTATAGCATTTTTATAAAGAATCTTTTTAAGAAAACATGACTGTCAGGCACTGTTTAAAGCAAAATGATCTTGTTCATCTGCTCCCACCACCCCAATCCATTTTTACTAAAGCCTTTTGCTGATATTTTATCTGAACACGAGCTTCCTGTTGAACTGTGACAGACTCTTTGGTCTGAGGCTCTGGAAAGGTTTCAAGAGGGGGGTTGTACTCTTATCCAGAGCAGTATACACTCTGTAAACTCTGCAAGAAAGAAACAAAACACTTGGGGGTGGGGAGATTTTTTTTCTTTGTGCACCTACTTCTAAAAATGTGGCAGTAGCTAAATCAGAGCTGGAAGATAATGTGAAATTGTCCTCTGCTGATTTGGATGTTTGGAAGGATGTGGAGATTAAACAGTATCAGCAGAGAAGTCTGTGCCATAGAGAAATCCTATTTCCATGAAATAAGAATTAATCCATGCACTAGTCATAAAATCTCAGACTTAACAGCAACCCCTGGGAAATTAATTCACCATAGGGTACTGATAATTATACAAATAACCAATTCAGCCTCACATTGGAGTTCGAAAGGTTTTAGTGAACAATGGGGGAAGGCGTGCAGAGGATCACAGACTTAAAGCTGTCAAGGTCCTTAGGGGCCATCAAGTCCAAACCCTTTCACTTTACAAATGAAGAAACTGAGCACAGAGAGCATAGCTTAGATTTCTCATTCTTAGCCTTCATGGTTAGGCATCAGCAAATCTATTTCAGGTTATAATCTTTCCAACACATTCACCTTCCTTGAGGGGCACACTGTGTATAAATCAAAGACAGAGTTCAGAGTCAGAGACCATGAAAAAAATAATCCTTCTTTCCCCATCAAGTTATTCTAATAAACCTTAAGCTCTTAAACTATGGGACTTACACAGTGGATGATCTGTGGTTTTTTTTTTTCTATTTATGTAGCCATTGTGTTACAGATACTGCTTATTTCTGAAACAGACACTTTAGGATAAAAACACTGTGCTGAGTTTTCCTTCCCTGGAATTCTACATTCTAGCCTCATCTGCTCTTTCACCTTCTGCTTTTAAGAACAGATCTTCTCAGTGTTATGCCCAGCATGCCTCAGTGCCATCCATATTGTTAAGATTATGGGCAAGGGAAGTCAATAAATGTATCCTTGTGACTTCCTACAGGTCCTTAAAGTATTCCCCACCATCGAGCATAGTTCAAGCAAAGATGAGTCAGAATAAACATGGGTTGTGTATCATGAGGAATAAAATATCTGAAAAAAGAATAAGTAAGACCATTTACATTCGTTATATTGCAATGCCAAGAAAACTGGCATTTATAATAAAGAAGAGCTTTCCAGCATGGGATTTATTAGGAGAATTAATCTTAGTGAGCACTAAACAATGACAAACTGGAATTGAATACTAAACAGTGGATTTGATTTTGAAGACCCAGATGTTCTCTATGGGACAATCAATTGCAAGGTGAGGTGTGTTGGGGTAGGGAGAACATACTTGGTATCAAAAATATGACCAGTGGGAGATGAACTTGTACCCAATGCAAAAATTCCCTTCAAGGGATTAGCTGAACAAAAACAAAAAGGCAGAGCTGCAGCATTGGTCAGCGTATGTATTGCTGCACTTTCCACAATAAGGTCTTTGCAGTTTCTATACCAAGGAGGCAAAAGGGAGGAGACAGCAAAGTGAAACAGATGGAGATGGGCTCATATATCACTGCTGTTGTCTCTACTACCACTATCCAGGATGCTAAAAGCTCCCTATCTTCTTCAGGGCCACTTTCTTTTTTTTTAAACAGCAATTTAATCAGGACTAACTGGAAGTGTTGCCTCTCAGAGAAATGGTTGGAAATGGTCTTTGTATAATGAACAGTGTCAAATAAGACACTCTCCTTGTCATCCAATAACAAGGTGAAATTAAGACTTCTAAATTCTTCAAAATTGCCTATGCAGAAGTAAACTTGCAGCTTCAGATGCATGTTTTTGAAATCAGGAAATGCTCATAAAACAAATGTGTGTGAGGAGAGAAAAGGAGAAGAAGGAAGAGAAAGGAAGGAAATCAGAGAGAGAGAGGGAGGGAGAGAGGGAGAGACAGAGAGAGACAAAGAGAAAGGAGATAAAGACTGAGAGGGAGAGGGATAAGGGGAAAAGGCAAGGGAAAAAGGAAAGCAGAGGAAAGAGGAGAGATAAGGGGGAAAGGAGTAAGGAGACAGGAGTGGAGAGAAGAGGTAAAGAGAGGTGAGGTCAGGAAAGGAGAGAGGAAGAGAAGAAAGGAGGAAAGAAGAGACTAAGACAATATATTCACATTACACATATTGTAAACCATGTATTAGTCAACTGGGCAAAGAACAGGATCTGACAGAAACTAACTTTACTCTGTAGGATCCTTAAAGATGTGTCAATCAATCCTGATCAAACAGGAAGCTGGAAAGCTTACTCTCAAGCTCACTCATGTGGAGCAATACATTAAGTTGAACAAGTGAAAAGAAACTGGGTAGTGTTAAATTACAGTTCTTAGCTTGTTGCAGGTACAGAGTAAATTACAAAGTGCCTCCTAACCATATGGTTCCAAGACATATAAAAGTAACATTTACCTTATAGTTTCTGCAAGAAGGGTTGAAGGCATTGGTTCCGCAGACAAATAGTGTATCATCATTTTTCTTTAGAAGAACTTTAATAAAATTGTGACATTCATCCTGGGGGGAAAATAGTTCAAATGTATTTTTTTTTCCAGGTCAATTTCTTTTAATAGAACCAATCACTCATTTTGTATTCTGATCCATTGTCATCAAGGTTAAAATGAAGAAAGCCTAGCAGCTATTCTTCTATCCAGGTTGTTTTTCCCAAAAGATGATGGGGACAAAGAATTTCCATTTTATTAATCAATGAATTAATCATTTAATAAATTTTCATTAAGGGCCTACTTAAAATGTATGCCTTAAAGGGGCAAACTTGGAATGTATGTAGAACACTACACTTAGGTATTAGGAAAGATACAAAATCAACTCATCAAAAAGCAGTTATTAAGTACCTCCAGGCACTGTGTTAGGTGTTGAGGATATAAAACCAACCCCTTCTCACCCTTCCTTCCTTCTTCTTCCTTCCTTCCTTCCTTCCTTCCTTCCTTCCTTCCTTCCTTCCTTCCTTCCTTCCTTCCTTCCTTCCTTCTTTCCTTCCTTCCTTCTTTCCTTCTTTCCTTCCTTCCTCCCTCTTTCTTTCTGTCCTTTTTTGGAAAGTAAGTTTGGTGCCAGGTTGTAAACGACTTTAAATCTCAGACCTAGGAATATATGTATGTATGTATGTATGTATGTATATATTTTGGCTAGGCAATGGGGTTAAATGCCTTGCCCAGGGTCACACAGCTAGTAAGTATCAAGTGTCTGAGGCCAGATTTAAATTCAAGTCCTCCTGATTCCAGGGCCAATGCTCTATCCAATGCACCACCTAGCTGCCCCCCAGGAATTTATATTTGGCACCCAGAGTCAGGGGTGTGCTGAAGCCAGCTTGAACCTGCTGAGAAGTGATTGTTAAATTTTCTGAAATGTAAGCAAAAACCCCCAAAAAACTGGCAAATGCTACAAATTAGGGTTTGCTTCATTTTTATTACAGTGTGCTATTTATACATTCCCCTCCCCCTCATAGAACTGGTTGTTAAATATTTACCAGCATGCCCCTGCCTAGTGGTAAAGGGAGCCATTGGAACAGTGGGATGACATGGTCAGAACTGTATTTTTGGAAAATCACTTTGCTAACCATGTGGAGGATAGGGAAGAGACAGGGAGGCCAATTGGGAAGCTACTATAATAGTGTAGGAGAAAAAAATGATTAGGGCCTGAACTAGGGTATTGGTCATTTGAGGGGAGAGATGTGAGAGTTGCTGTAGAAACAATAGGACTTGGCCAATGATTGGCTGTGTGGTGTGAAGGAAAGTAAAAACTGGAACATGATTCTGAGAATGCAAAGTTGCATTACTAGAAGGATGGTGGTGGCCCTGATACAAATAGGAAAGTTCAAAAGAGGAGTGAGCTTGTGTTTTTGTGTGTGAAAATGGCTAGTGTTGTTTAGAATAAAAATGAATAGGGATAGATACTGCACCTGTGATTTCCCTGATATATGGAACTCCCAGGTATGGAAAATCCCTCTACTAATGTAGGCTGGCACCTTCTCAAAGACTTATAGTCTTTATTTGTTGTCTAGAGAAGTGGTGTCAAACTCAAATAGAAGCAAGAGCCATTAACCCATACATAAGGAGCCTTGCAGGCTACATATTGACTTAATTTTAAAATGTAGTATTACCTTTGCTCTCTCAGTGGGTAGGGAAAGAAGGCTGGAAGTGGGGTCAGAGAATTTGGAATTCAAAATTTTTTAAAGCAAAAAATAAATAATAAATTAAATAAGATTTTATTATCTATTCTTATTTAAATTAAAATATTGTCTATACTTTATTTCATTTTTATTTATTTTGTTAAATATTTTCCAATAACATTTTAATCTGGGCTACTTTATAATCCTCATGTTTGATACCTCTGGTTCAGAGCACTGTGAAATTAGGTGACTTGTGAAAGATTAAGTTGCTAGAATGTACTTACTTTGCTATAATAAATTTCTTCTGTGTAGGTAGGAATTGAATTTCTGGTTTTGAGGCCAGCTCTCTACTGTGCCATGCTGATGAGATTTTAGTTACTGGTATTATTTATTATCATAGAGTATTGCTATGTAGGTATAGCATTATGGATTCACTATAATATTCATTATAATATATAATGTTTCACCATTCATATTAGGCATAAAAGAACTTTAGCATCACAATTTATCATAGAATACTGACACATGATTATCACATTTGTAATGATCACATTACTACATAAACATTCTATTCTTTATTCTGTTTCATATTTCACATTGTATATTGTAATATATTCTGTTGTAGTTAATATAATAAATACACAATGCTATAGTTATATAGTAATGCTATATAACAAATAAAGACAAATAAACAAAGCCCAAAATAGAAAGGTTAATGTTTATGCTGCATAGGCAATACTAGAAGTGAAATTTCCCAGTATTAATTTTAATGCCAGATGATCCTGCAGTATCTTGATGTAGCTAAGACTCACAGCTCAAAGGTCTTTTTATGTTGCTACCTTACCGAAGGCATAAAACCCTGTAAGTCTGCTTGCAGCTTTTTATGAGTCCTTAAAGGAAACTCCCAGTGGGCAAAGGGCAGCAATGTTTAGCCTTTGTAGAGAGTGCTAACCAGTGTCTATACAGTGAACATGGTGTCCACAGTCCTTCATGCAATGGGAGCATTTCACAATGCTACTCTGGCTGCTGCTGTCGTAATGTTTCATCACATTAAAAGCAAACTATTTTTGCAAATTAGAGCCTTCAATAAGTTGATGGAAAAAGCCATTACTAGGAAAGAAGTGAATGGCAGGATCTATTCCACATCACAGACAACGACTTGATTTAACAGTCAAAAAACCTAAACCAAAGTGGCAGCTTCAGGAGGAAAGAAAATTGCCTACCTTATGTTTTCCCTTCATTCTGCATGTGTCTACATCAGCCTGTCTAGATTTCCATGTCAGTTTCTGCAGGGATCAAGAAAGAAATCAATTAGAGCTCAGAGGTTGTTGCATTTGATTTCAGAAGTAAGAGTTCCCTTGGGGAAACTAGAAGCTGAACATATATTTATTGAAAGCTTTCAGCACCCATTCCCCATGATTAATTCACCATAACAACAAAAGATCAGCGATGCAAAATGTTCATTTCATTTCGAGCTGCTTTCTATTCATTAAACTATAAAATGATCTGTTATTTGATGCTCCTAAAAAAGATTAGTAAGTGGATTTAACCAAAAAGTAGCCAAACTAACTTTTAACATGTACTTTCCTAAATGTCTGCTTTTTCCCTCTCCTTTCATTTGGATTCCTTGTAACAAAGATGCCTTTTTTTTAAAGTATGAAGATTTTTTTTCCCCTGTAATTACACTTATGTTTAGGTTCACTTTAGGTAGGCCAAAAAAAAAATCTAATTTGTTAATAGGCTGAGGGGATCTTTTGATTGTACTAAATTTAGAAGATTATTATAAAACTAAACCATCACCTTGTGTTGTTTTAAGAATCTCAGGATAGACTGTAGTGCCTGTCTGAAATGAGGGATGGTTATATTATGGAGGGCCATCATTGATTTAGAATAGGAAGGGACTTTAGAAATCACTTCATTAACAGATGAAGAAAATGAGGCCCAGGGTCATTAAGTGACTTTCTCAAGGTCACTCAGTAATTAGCAGAACAGGATTTAAAGCCAAGTCCTTTACCTTCAAATCCAGTGCTCTTTTCACTGTAATACAAATGTAAAAGGTCAGGGTGAACTTCAAATGCCAAGAAATGGGAGCATTGCACCTGAGTGATTAAATCTATGCTATGGGATGTGCCTATACACTTGAAATTATTCAAAATGGGATTTCCAACACAAGTATCACAATTAAAACATTATGAGAGTATACAAATTGCATAGATCTCTACATTGCAAACAGGCATGTGATGGGTAGCTAATTCATCAAGTAGAATCATCAAAACTTTTAGCTGGAAGAACTTCATATGTCAACTAGTCTAACCTTCTCAAATTTAAAGAAGAGAAAATGGAAAATGAGAAGACAAGAGATGAAGTCACACGTTCCAGATCACAAAGCTAATCGAAATGAATACCATTACTCAGTTCTCCCCAACCTCTCCACCCTCAGTCCAATGCTCTTTTTACCACACCAGACTCATTCAGTTTCAGAACATAAAACCTCACACACAGAGCAAAGCCTTTCTTTAAAAATACACAAAATATTTGTGATCTTATCCTCTAAATGATGTTAGGTACATATCTGAATTTGTGTATTTTCAAATATAAACACTGGTGAAAATGAGATCATGCCTCCCTCCTAGACTCCTTGATTCCAGAACCTTGGTTTAGAAACTACTTACTTTGCTACAATAAATTTCTTCTGTGTTTGATGTGTCTATGTCAACAGAATAAATATGGTCCCTGTAAACAAAGGAAAATTAATATAAAGTCAATGCAGTAGTCAAGACAGTTCATTTTCTATTGAATCAGCCATTTGTGGGCTAAGCTTTGCTCATGTGCATGTACAGTATCTACACACACACACACACACACACACACACACACACAACTATGAACACAAATACCAGGATAGAAAGGGCAAAGACTACACAAGAGAATTCTGATAATAGTTTGCTTCTACTGATAAAGCACAACTGAATATAAACTTATACCTTACTCCAAAGGAAGAAATAAAAATCCTTTCTGATAAAATTACAAAAAATGCATATAAGTGGTTCAGGAAAGATAATTCTATTTGTTTGCTTGGTTTATAGATATGTTCACCTGTTCTAAAAATGGCTAAAATGCCATTTAAAAAATACTTGGTATTCAATATGCCACATTTATTCAACCGGAAAGATAACAAGAAGTCAATGCTCTTGCTACCTCTCTCTTTTAAATATCTCACTATAGCTTTCAGCCTTGATGATTTGACAGACAAGTCAGAAAGGGAGAAGATGTCAGTGGCAAAAATATGTGTCTAAAAGTTGCTTTTTTTCGTCTCTCACTGTTATGGTCATTTTAGTATAAGTCATGTTCCTGCAAAAGTTTACATTTCTTTCTTCTGTTCACCTTCCTGTTTTACTGAGAATTTGCTTTCCTTTACAATGAACTGCCAATCGCCTCTTGGAAGAGGGAAACAAGCAGCAGCTCAGGTGTGGGACAATATTTAAATATTCCCTTCTGTGGGAGCTGAGTACAAGGACATTTTTGTCTGGAAGTCAGAAGAAAAGAACTACACCAAATTTGGGAAATGAGGAGGGGGTTAGCGAATGAAAGCAAAACATCTCATTTTCCCTTGAAATAACATTGAATTTTTCTAAAATGCAGGAAGTCCCAGGGCTGGAAAACTACCCAAACTTTAAACTAGGTCCTTCAGGCTAAGAGACTTTCGGCCTCCCAACAAGCACCCCTTTCTCACCTCCCCCACCTCTTTTTAAAGTCTCTACAGCCAGGATTCTCTTTATTTTTTATCAGTTCTGGCAAAAAACAGGGTATACTTCTTCTACTAGGCAGGGCACACAATTATCCTTACAACAGCCATACAGAAGAGTAACAAGTAGATCTCCTCTCACGTGAAGGGCTGGGGAGAGACAAGGGTTGTTAATGGGAACCGGCTTAAAAGAAAAAAAATCCCCTGCCTGCCACTGAACATTGAATACTTGGGGGTGGAAGACTGGCTAGTCTGCTTAGAAAATTGCTGAATTGGGAAGTTTCCTCAGGCGTCAGTAGGAAACCAGAACTGTCGTTTACTTTCAGACCTTCGTTTATTATTTGCTTGACTTTACTGTGGCGCCTTGGTCCAGGTCATTACTGGCATAAAATTACCTATTACTTTGTTATCAGCTTTATGGATGACTTCAGCTCTTTATTTTTCTCTACACTCCGCTTTCTCCGTCCCCCCTCACAAAAGTAAGAGTCAAGCATCTGAATTGTAAATTAAGAACTAATTATTATGCATTGGCAACACCTCAGAAAGTTCTCAGATTGTCTACTTCTTGCTCGGCCTGTTTATGTTAATTAGTAGTTGAGATTTTTCTTTAAAAAAACAAAACAAAACAACAACCCTAACTGCAGATAAAAATAGTGATTCAAAAGAGGCCCCAGTCTCCCAGTCCCTAAATGTTGAAAGTAGCTTTCTCAAGCAAAGTAATCCTGGGAACTGAGGAGCCTTTTCCAAAGAAAGGTGAGTGGGAGGGGGAAGCAGGGAAAAGCATGAATGAAATGGCCTGCTTTCTTGGATGAAGACAAATACTTTCCATGTGCAAAATCTTAAAATGGACCAGTCCTTAAAAGGGCTCTCAAGTGTGAAAACTGCATGTTTGTAGCTACAGGCAATAAAGGTAAAGAGGTGTTTCTGTTCTCACCACCACCTATAGCATTCCAGAGCATACAGCTGTTTGTTAATTAAGCTATTCCCTCACAAACTGGCTTAATCCTAGTATTTCCGATTTCCCACTTCTAGTAGGCAAAATTGAATTTTGTGGCAAAGGCAGAAGCCACAGGGAGGAAGGAAATTTAAACAATGTAATTGGCAGGTTTTTGGGCCACCCAGGAGGAGGGTCTCTCAAAGTGCCCACTTCAAACACCTTCTCTCCTAGTTCTCTGGAGAAGTAACTGCAAGAAGGGCCAGAAACATGAAAAACTGGGATCCCAGGCAGATTGCACACTTTGAACAAGGTGGAACATTACCTTTGGGAGAATGAGGCTGTTTAAAATAGATATATTAAGTATTTTCAGAGCATATTAATTTGGATGGCTCACTTTAATTTATAAAACCTGTAGCTGGTCTGGGTAATTATGGCAAAGTTTTTCTACCTCATGAAATATAAGCATCTTACTCCTACCTAAAGAGGTAGCCAAGTTTAGCTTTATAAAAACCACACTGCCTTACCTCTAAGGTCACAGCTTTTAGAACTAGGAGGCACTTTAGGGATCCCTGAATACCCATCCTTTAAAAAAAGGGGGGGGGTTGAGTGCATGAACTTCATCAATCTTTCAAGGTTGTTTTAAATTCAATTCTTGTTCACTAGCTCTCTTGAGTCACAAATGAAGAACTGAGGCTCAGACAGCCTCAGTGACCTGCCCCAAGCCCCAAGGGTAGAGGCAAAGAACCCATTTGTCCTGAGGCACATCTAGTGAGAGCTGTTGCGATTACACATTAGTCGAGCTATCTCATCTATCTGTGTTTACTCTTCTTTTTTCCCTTCCAGAGAAGCAACAGAAAAGTGAACAATTCACAGAGGATTTTGAAGTCAGCCTGCATTCTCATAGATAGGCTGTTTAATCATTTGTTTTGACCAGGTTTCAGATAATTGAGTACAAATGTAACCTTTAGCACTGCAACATTTAGAAATTTTTTTTTTAAATGACATTCAAGAAAAGCAGATATTATGCCTAAGGGATGGCTGCTGAAGACATTTTTCAATTAATTCTGCTGAGATGCTCTTTGATAAGTGTCTATGGTAGCTGTGTTCCTAAGAGTGACCACATTTAGATCTGCTCCTTAGAGTTTCATGTAGTAACAGAGAAAAGTAAAAAGCTAGGTGTTTCTCATTTTAGGAACAATTATATCTGGGTCAAAATAAGGGGGCATTTTTGCATTTTTACCCCACCTCATAAGTTTTAATCCATACAGTAAAATGTGTCTGCTTTTTAAATTAAAATGAATCCTATACTCTGACACTGAGAACTGACTCATTCTTTCTTGGCCATAAAATGACAGGTTCTATGTAACAGGAGCTAAATCGGTATCATACTGATAATCTTGTCTACCTTCTTTGAAAATTTCAGAACAGATTTCCCCAAATCCCATACCATGATGTTTCACAACTCTCCAAGAAAGGAATTTCTTACTTCAATCATTTCTTCTCAAAGTTTAGGCCTACTCTTTCATCTGGTCATTCTCATAAATAAAGAATATCTATTCAGTTACCCATACAATACCCTTTTATGTACTAGAAGAAGTGCTAAAGGGAACCCATGCCCATCTGATCTCATTTCCCCCTCTCCTTCCATGCACTTCTGGGTAAATACATCCTGTTCCATCCATTTCTCTCTTCACCTTTTCTTTAGGCTTCCTCCCCCTGCCCACGTTTGTCTTTCTACTCTTCCGTCCTTGTCTATTTTTCTCCCCCTTCTGCTCAGTTCTGATGTTGGAGGGAGCCACAGTGAGGCTGAAGGTAAACCTTTCCTCTTCTTCACCTTAAGTCCTTCCTGAAGCTTTGGGATTCCTTGATCTTACAAATCTTGTCTCCCATATCTAGCAGGCCATAGCCATAGTTCACTATGATTTCCCTGCCATGCCACTGTGTTAACTCCCTATTTCCCTTCACTTTTTAGGTTTTGCTTTGGGTACAGTAGGCAAATCAATGCCACTATTACTTCTGGATACTGTATACAATTGCCATTCTCATGACTTCCTTAATCAAACACCCTTCCCAGGCCACTATATGTGTGGTTTTCCTCTAGTAGAATGTACTCGTGGAAGGCAGGAGCCATCTTTCCTTTATGTTTGTAGCCACAGAATTTAGCACAGTGCCTGGCACATAGAAAGAACTTAAGAAAGTATTTTTCTTTCATAAATTCATTCATTTGTTCCTGTAAGTCTTCATCTTGAATTCTATATATTTTTCCTCAGAGGCTTATTTGACAAAGTCTTTTTTCAATATTGTTCCTCTTCTCTGTCTCCTCTGCAAGTTTTTTTTTGTGGGGGAGGGGAAGGCAATTGGGGTTAAGTGACTCAACCAGGGTCACACTGCTGGTAAGTGTCCACTGTCTGGTCTGAGACCACATGCGAACTCAGGTCCTCCTGACTCCAAGACTGGTGCTCTCTCCACTGGGCCACCTAGCTGCCCCTCCCCTGCACGTTCTGCACAGATTACTCAGGTTGTATTGAACAAACCTCACGCGGTATTGCTTGACAAGATGACATATTTAGAGCTGGAAAGGATGTTAGAGGTCATCTTGGCTAACCCCGTCATTTTAAAAATGAGGAAACTAGAGGCCAGAGAGGGGAATCAACTTGCTTAATGTCCCCTAGGTAGTAAGAGAGACTAGAATTCAAACTCAGATCCTCTGACTTTAAAATCAGCCCCCTTTCCTGCCATATCTCTTTCCCTCTCCCTGCTGATACTGATTTCTTCCTCAGCTCTGTTTCTTTTACACATTTACCACATTCTACCTTGTGTATATCCATGTCTTATCTCTGCCCCATCCTCCAATTAGATTGTAAGTTCCCTGAGAACAAGTCCCAAGTCTTATTGACTTTTGTGTCTCATCTAGCACCTACTAACATGGGTTGTAGATAGTAAGTATTTAATAAGTGATTGCTGAATGACTGCTGTGATTAAATTTGACTTCTGCCAGGTCTCTAGTACCTGGGGAGATTCTCTCACAAGTTTACATCCTGGCATCACATTCTCCTTTTCAAAGCAGTGACATTCAGCATCACATTGAGGGTCTCAGAAATCCTCAAGGATTTAATGTGCTTTTCATTTGCCATACTTGCACCGAGCCAGTCCTTCCCAATGTCCTGTTTATGAAATTTGTATTTCCTCTTTACATTAATAGCCCCAGGAACTGTTGCTCTTGAATGCCCTATTTAAACAATTTTAAAAATAGGACCAAGTAGTTCTACAACTTGTCAAGATTAGTTGGAATTCAATTTCTGTTCTCTAAGGTGATAGCCACGGTAGAGAGCGTAGTAAATAACACACTCTCATGAAAATCAATGATGGAAACCTTTTCATCTGGGCTAAGGACGAACTAGGTGTTCACCTCCTCCTCAACACCTCTTTCAACACCAATTTGTATATCTTATTTAACTGACTCATTTCTAATTAAATAATCTAACGTCTGATTTTCCTCATTTTCTGGGAATTATATTTCTGGAATACAATTTTTAAATTTCCCTTCAAAATAAAACCAGCCATCAAGTTTGGTTCCCAGACTCACTGAGGAATTCCTTCCATAGCATTCCCAACAAGTGTTTTTTTGGCCCTTGTTAGAACAAATTCAATAACTCAGTACCCCATGAGGCAGCTCATTTAATTTTGGAAAGGCTCTGATTATTAGGAAGTTCATTCTTACTTTGAGCTTAAATCTGTGCCCATGTAATTTTCACTTATTAGTCCTAAATCTGCCCTCCAGAGCTGCATAGAATCAGTTTAATCCTTCTTCCACATGACAACCCCAGAGATTCTTAAAACAGTTATTATAATACACTTAGTTTTCTCTTCTTTGGGTTAAACTTTCTCAGTTCCTTCAATTAAATTTTCTATGAACAAAATTTCGTGTGTCCTCACCAATGTAGTCACTCTTCTCTAATTTGTGCTTCAGTCTGCAAATGTCTTTCATAAAATGTTGTGCCCTAAAATGTATCCTAATCTAGATATGGTTGGGCCAATATAAAAAAACCACCAGGACTATTTTAAACACTCTATTTCTGTTAATGCAGCTCAAAATTTCATTAATTTTTATTCCTCTCTTGTGGATGCATATTGCACTTACAGTCAGCTAAAAACCTTAGTTCTTTTTCAAACAAACTTCTACCTAGTCACATCTTCTCTATTCTATACTTGTACTGTGTTAATTTTTCAAACATTAGTGATGAGTTTACGTTTACCCTTTGAAATTTAATCTTGTCATAACTGAGCCCATTCTTCCACTCTGTCAAGATTTTTTTTTGCACCCTGATTTCATCAGCTGATATGTTAACTAACCTTTCAAGTTTCTTGATGTCAATGGATTTGCCATCTTTATCTTCGTCCATTGAAAACAATGATGAACAGGAGACAGATGAGACCTGAGCTTCCCTCTAGGCTGACATTGATCCATTATCCACAAGATCATAATGTAAAAGGGGGGGCCCTTTGAGATTATATGATTCAAGCCCTTCATTTTCCAAATAGGGAAACAAAGTCAGAAAAAGACTTGTTCAAGATCACACAAGGAGCAAGCAGCAGAGCTATGTTTGAAGCTGAGGTCCTCTGACCTCCAAATCCAGTGCTCTTTCTACTATCCCACACTGCCTCAACTTTTAAGGTCCTGTCATGTAACTGGTCATTAATGCTCCTTTGTCTTGTCCACAAGGATGTCATGAGAAAGCTTATCAGACTTGCTGAAATCTACATGATCTTTGCTCTCACAGGACTGTATCTTCCCAATTTGTCGGTTGAGCAATCCTGTCCAAAAATGAACTTATTGATAAACATAATTATTTTGCTTATCAATAATGATTATTTCCTGAAAATAGCTTCCATGTCTGTTTTGCCTGAAGGCTATGCCTCTCTTAATGCAGCCCAAGACTGCATGAACTCTTGGCTGCTGCATGACACTGCTGACTCACACTGAGTTTAGAGTTGGCTAAAATCAACAGATTGTTTTCAGAACAGCTCCTAACCAGCCATTCCCCACTGAGATCTTGTACTTGTGAAGTTGATCTTTTTTTTTTTAATACCGCAGTGTAAGCCTTTAAAATTTATCTTATAAGATTCAGCCCAGTGCTTTAGTTTGTCAAGATCCTTTTGGAGCATGACTCCATCATAGTGTATAATTTATACTCCTCAGCTTTGTGTCATGTGTGGATTTTATGAGTGTACCATCTATGCCTTGATCCAATAATTGATAAAAATGTTAATAGTACAGCACAGGGTCAAGCAGAGTTCTATTTGGCATTGGGGCACCATTTCTACTTTGGCACTGGGGTTTTTAAATGTTATGGCAATGGAGCAGAAGGTCTGGCAAATGCTAACCAGGTACAAAAGCCTATCATTTGAGGGCCAGTTGGGTAAGGTTAATCATCTGAAAAGCAACCATTAGGTAATATTCTTTTGGCCATAACAACACATGAAGACTGGCTACTGATGGATAGTTAATCAAATCAGTCCAAAACTTTGGCTATTCCTAAGAATTAATTTACTGTGAATTTGAGACCAGTTTTTGGAACACAGTCATATTTATCATAGTGGTGGGGCAGGGCAGTTAAAATCTAGGTTGGTAGAAGAAATACCACACCAATGAAATCACCTATCTATGAGGGTGTGTGTGTGTGTGTGTGTATGTATGTACAAACAAAACCCATATATATAAAGAGGAGAGAGAGAGACATAGAGAGACAGAGAGAGCTGGGTGGCCTCTATGTCCTAAAGACATAGATTCAAGTGCCATCTCTGACATGTATTGGCTGTTTTTTAACCTGGGGCAAGTCACTTAATCTCAGTGCCCAGGCAACTCTCTTAAGACTACAAATTGCTGAGGAAGTGATGATTTATACTGAGAGAAGAAGTTCCTTACCAGCAATTCCTGATGAAACTAATGAAAACACAGGTCTATTAAAAATAGTACACACACACACACACACACACACACACACACACACACACACACATATGACTGCATGTGTTCAATTTCATTGTAGATCATTTGGGTTTAAGTTCCTGAAATATACAATCTCCTCACAGATACACGAATTAAAGTACTAGAATGGAGAGCCTTTAAATAAGTAATAATAACTTAACAATTACACGAAGACTTAAAAATGACAATGTATTTTACAATTTAGGGGCTATCATGAAATGATAAAGAAATTCATGACTGAATAATCTAAGGCATTTCTGTATCTACAAAGCTTTCCAAGGAAGGAATAAGTAAAAATGTCACTGACCTGGCAGCAATGTAGAGGGTTCTATTCATTATCACAATCATCTGGATGTCCAGTCTGTGCCTTTGTGTGGCGTTCCGTCCTGGCTTGTGGCCCACAAACACCGGATACTGTTTTGTATCTGTGAAAAGCAGAGTGGGTGGGGAGGTGGAACATAAAAGAAAACCAAGGGAAGCAGGAGAAGGAGATTTTTAAAGGGAAAAAAGAGAGGACAAGATCATAGAAATAAGGCATGGATGTCATCCCCAGTATTGCTAGCACTCCCAAACCCTCTGGTTTTCATTTTCCTTTTTTCCAGTGTACTCTATAACTTCAAGTAAAAATGTGAAAGGGTAAGGATTTACAAACTGATCAAAGTCTATTACAGATTTTAAAAGAAACACACTTATGTTTTCATAAGCTTAAAATTATGATGCTCTTACCCACCCCCACCCCCATCTTCACTGAAGCTAAAATTGTCTAGAAAGCCCACTGCACACAGGGCTTCTAGTCTTTCATACAGTTTTCTTTTCATCCTTTTCAGAGTGCTAAGCCTTAGGGGCTATCTGCCAAAGATTCTGTCCTGGTACAAAGTTATCACTGTAAAGTCAATATGGTCTAGTGGTAAGAGCTCAGGTTCAAGGCTCAAAGGGAAAAAATATATATCTATATCTATATATACATATATATATATACTCTCCACTGCCTTCCAGTTAGATTGGTCTAATACTGCTGGCTGGCTGTTTTGTTTTCTAAGAATTGTGGGCAGTTTATTGTTGTGAATATTTAATTGATCAGCAATCTCTTTGGGGATGGGGGTGGGGAAGAGATAATCATATCAAAATTGGTATTGAAGGCACATAGAAAGATAGGGACTTTTAGTAAGGATCATGGGGCATGCTGGAAAAAAAACTGGATGCACAATATACTTTTAAGTTTAATCTGCATTAACATTTTCTCCATCACTTAAATCTTTTTAAAATAAACATAATTTCTTAAGTTTATTTCAGTAGAAATAAACATTTTATTGAAGTAAAATATTTTGGCTTGAATTATCCACATGGGTAGATACAATTATCAAAATCTCCAAATAATTGCTGAGATACTTGTTATAATTGGCTTGCATAAGCACAAACAAAGACCAGGAAGTTAAGAGGATACCTATACATCTAATAGATATGCCTCATGCTAACAGCAATTTTAGAGGAATCAACAAAACAATACTATATCAAGCCCTGATTTATAGAGTTTGACAATTTGCACTGAAAATTTAACCATTGACTCTCGAGGGTCTGCATACCTCTGGAGGTAACTAATTCTCTGACATTATAACACTGACAGGCATCTGATAAGAATGTTTTCCTCTTGAACTCTCATTGGCTGAGGATATGTACTTTTATTAACACCTCAACACCCAGGGGTAGAACACATCTAAAATTCAAGAACTAACAACTTAGACCTCTTTGATTTGAATCCCTTGTTAATTTGTAAGGAAACCTAAGGCCAGGGAGATTGTAGCTTGCCCAAGGTCACACATGTAACCCCATAAGAGAGATAGAATTCTGAGTCTCATTCCAGTAAACTTTCTAATATACCATGCTGCCTAAATCCCAACATGTTTCTACTATAGAACATATAGCCAGCTCCAGAAAGCACTCTCAACCAGAAATACCTTCTTAAGAAACATAGAAGGAAAGTCTCTCAGAGTCCATACTTACAAGAAGGAGGAGGCATGCCAACTGCCAGTGAATGTTAATTACAGTTTTCCTAACAGCATTAACAAGTCCTCATCTCTCATTTAACTTAGACTACTAGTTTTTAGAAGCATACGTGTGACTTTGGAGAATTCTTTTTTAATCTATTGAGCTGTTTCATTTTATTTAACAACTCCTATGCTGTTATCATGACTCAGCTACTGGCCAAGTATAGATCTATGAGAAAGTCAATAGATACTCTGATACTTTGGTCTACACCAAAACCAGATGTTTGTTGCTTCTTTAAACTGAAACTAAGCATTTTTGCGGTGGTGGTGGTGATGGTGATGGAATAATAAGCAGAAAATCACTTAGGATTCAGGATATTTATTTAAAAATCAAACTTTAAAACCCTGATTTATGTTTATAGTACATTTGTTAAAATCTTAGGCTTTCCTAATATCCACAGTGGGAAATTTTACTAGTAGACTTCTCACCTATTTCATTTATCACCTGAGTTAAAGCTACCCTTGTGATGCGCTGCTGAACAGCATCGGGTTTTCAGATTTCTTACTTTTATTTTTGGTCTCTATTATGGAATTTCATCTATCCCTTTATCCAAAGGGCTTACTAAAAGACAACATGTCTCTCTTACAAATCGAGACTTGGGAGACAGAGCTATGTAAAAAAATAAGGTCTTCTAACATCATGGAATTGAGTGACAATGAAGTCATATATTTAGGTAATGAATGACCCTGAATATCCCAGGCATAGGTTTCTTCTGAGTGGTGGTACCAAGGATTACAAAGACAAAACTAATTAATTTTTTTAATACTGAATCCTATACTGACACCTAATTGTATGGTATCTGGTATTCTTTAATTGTTTTGTGTGCATTAATTAGTCTTTTCTGCCTAATTGGATCACAAGTTCCTAGAGGGAAGGGACCATGTTTGATATCTTTTGCATATTCAACCAGTAAATGGCTGGTTGACTCATTCATATTGTTAGTGCTACTAACTTGCTTTGCTGTTTTACAAAATCAGTAATTAGGAGATCCTCAGAATGGAATTCCGCTTTTGCAGGAACCCCTAGGGAAACCAAGCACATCCATGAGTTGCATCTGATGCTACAACTACTCTCACATTCCAAATAAGACAGAGCAAATAAAAGTATTTCCAAACTAACTGAGCCTGGCAGGTACATGTGAATGCAAATGCAGTTTATATTATTTCAATGCAGACAACCTGCTAACCTGAGATGATCTGTGAGATTGTTAATACTTACAGTTGCCATGTGAAATACTGATTGGCTCAGAATCTTCTGGGAAACCAGCCCCAGCAAAGTGTAGCAGTGTGAAATATAGCAGCAAGGCTTCTGACCTCATAGTAGTTCAGTGGGGAGACTTTATTTCTTTACTTCACCCTGCCAAAGACCAGAAAAAAAATTTTCTCTTTTTTTCCTCTGCAATTCAGTGTTATTCAGTTCTGTCCAGCAAGATGCTATTGTATTGTGCTAAATTTAAGAGAAAAGAAAATTCTGCCTTCTGTACTTTCCATTATAAATTGGGCAATTAGCGTAGTTTAACAAAGGGAAATGCTTGCATTCCCCACTATCTGCTGTGATTCCTCATTGATGTGAGCCCCTTCAAAAACTTCTCCAAGCTGATGACTGGTACAATGCAAGATGCTTCCTTGTGAACAGCTTTTAATACATTATGGGCTGCTAGGTAGAAAGCCTTTCGTTTTTAAAGAAAATTGGCAATTAGAGTTCTTAGGGAAATACTTTGTCCTGTTTCTTGACAGGTTTACATAACTAGATGATGGTAGTGGGCACAAATAAAACCATACCACAGTATCTAAAGAAAAACAACAATAACAATGAAAATGACTGTTCACACCCTGTGGAGAATAGGCAGGGAAGCTGATAAAACCTACTGAACTTCCCCACCCCCATTCCATTACTCATTTATAAGTTAGATCTTAAATGACACCTTGCAATAAAACAATGGTGAATGGGATTACCTAAAAATAATTTTATTCCCATTACTGGCTGTATTCACTCAAAATCACATTATACGTATGAAAATTCCCCTAAACCATAAAGATAAAAAGATCCACATGGGGACTACTGGATACAATGAAAGAAAATATCATGTAATAAAGTAAATAGCTCATAATTCCCAGGCAGATTTCAGTTAGATGTTGATCTACAGGGGAAAATTAATGTAAAAATGAAACTATTCTTTCATCCTTCCTGTGTTCTAACCCTTTGAAGTTGTCTGCCAAAAATTATCTTTCTGAACACAGCTATTTTACAGTACCCCATCAATCACTGAAGATTTGTGTGTAGAAAACTCAGACTTCATAAACTAGATTGTCTTTGAAAGTTGATTTGGTAAACAAAGTACTACCATGTACTTTTACAACACCATTTCATATTAGACACCTATGGCTCTTTTCTTCACCCCTCTCCCTATTTCCCTTCCCCCCAAGCATTAACAAGTCCTTTGTTGCATTTCAACATATAATTTCACAGCCACAGCTGGGTCTTAATCATTACTCCAATTGGAAAGTGCACATTAATTAATTTACTTTATCTTGAAAATAAAAGGGTAGTGGGGGGAACAGTTCCCTATCTACATCCCTGAAGTGTGGGTTGAAATTCAATTATAAAGCATGACTTGCCTATAAGAGCACTCCATTGAGAAGGGGGCATAAATACCCTTTCTATTTATGTCTAGAAGCAGGTAATAAGTAGTGACAAGATAAGCTTGGTTGGTTTGGTATGTTATAAAGGGTTTGAGCTCAAAGAATGACACCTCCAGGGTCAGATGGGAGGCTGCTACCATCTTCCATGTCTGTTGTCAGTATTACAATGAGGAGGAGGATTCAATAGCAAGAGTAAGTAAAACATGAAATAGAAACTAGCTAGCTATTATGTCTGAGATGGAAAAGCATATAGGGAGGAGGAGGGAGAGATAGTAATACATTGAAGGCTCAAGGGAACCATTACAATATTAGGCAGAAGCATAACTTACCTCAAAGGGTTTATAACATTAAAGGAAGAATAAAAGAGAAACAAGGGCTGATTTTTTCCCACTTGCAAGTCTACAGAAATACAATATCTACTTATAAAGACTCTTTTTTTTTAATGCTTTATATGAATGAGGGGGTTTCACGCTTTATGTAAGAAATTAATTCTCATCTCTCTACAAATATATTATTCTCTCTATGAATGCACTGTAAGGGAAAAAACAAAGTACCACAGCGTTACTACATCAACAAATTTCAATTATTGCAATCTTATAATTGCTCTGGTCAAATACAAAGCTCTTCCCTAAAGTGGAGAAGATCAGTGTTCCCAGAAGAAATCTATCCAACTGCTTCCTTTAATCTTGATACATAGATAGTATAATTGCTCAGATCCTGGTAAATCAAATATGTGCTCACAGTGGGGCCACACCATCATCATTATCATCATAGCCAACATTTATAAAATGCTTTAAAGTTTACAAAGCACTTTACAAATATTATCTTATTTTATCTTCAAACAACCCTGGGAGGTGGGTGCTATTATACACATTTTGTTGTTGAGAAAACTGAGGCAGATAGATAAGTGACTTGCCCAGCTTCTACGTGTCTGAGGTTGGATTTGAACTCAGCTCTTTCTGACTCCAGGTTCAACACTCTATTGTGCCAGCTAGACGTGTCCAAAAAAAAAAAGATGCTATGTGCTTTTCCATATACCACTTATGTCATCAGGTAGTTAACATTTGTGTTATGAGTAAAGGTGTCAGAGTAGCATTGATTAATGTACATGGACATTTAAAGCTTTATTCTTCTGAGATTTTGATGTATTATTCTTTTCCCATTCCACCTGCCCATATAAATGAGAAAACAGTTTAATTTTTTTTGTTGACATTCTGTGGACAGCTTGTTTGTTCATTTTCCAGACTGTAGATGAAGATCTGGGTCTTCTCTCGGGGATCAAGTCCATACTGACTTTGAAAGAGCTAAAATAATATCAATATACAATAGTCACATGTTTGTATTAGTACCTGAAATTCATGTTAGTTAGGGCTGTTACCATAAAAATGTACTTTCAGATTCATCTAAAAGTGCTGTTAACATTAAGCACATTTATTGGGTATAGAGACATTCTCTTAATTTTCTGGTCTTTGTTTGTACTTATGCAAGCCAATTATATTATGTATTCAAGCAATTAAGTAGAGATTTTGATCATTGTATCTGTCCATGAGGACAATTCAAGCTAAAATATTTTACTTCTATAGAAAGTGTATCTTGCTACAATCACCTGGATAATTAATTGTCTTAGCTTCCCACCTCCTTGGCCCTGAAGCTGGCACACATAAAAATATAGTATTTTGTCAGGGTTTTTGTAAAACTTTTGATGTTACTTTTATGCCTAGAATTCGCTATCATCCTTAAGAACATTTTAATTTGCTCTTCATGGATTTCTGTATGGTGAATCCATTAAATACTTTCAGATTCATCTAGAAATAATTATATTAATTTGGCCTGAGTTAAATGAAAAGGTGTGTTGACTTTTTATTTTTGCTTATTTAAAGCTGATAAATTGTTTTTATTGCTTTTTTTGGTCTACTAAGTCAATTTGGATATTGAAACTGTGGTGAACAAACAAACATAAGGTCATTATTATTGGCTTCTTTTAGACAGATTGAACAGTGCTGAACACAAATTGGCCACTGTCTGCATTCAGGTTTCCAGGATATTAAAAGCCAAACAAAATAGGGTTAAAAATTGTCTAAGTTCTCTAAGAATATTCTTGCCAAAAGGCTTTAAATCAGGCGTATCCAAGTAAGTTTAAATATGTCAAGTAGTGGGGTACCTGGCAAGAATATCCAGTGTATAGTCAAAGGATCTGATTTTGAAATGATTCTGCCATTTATTATGCGTGAACTTTGACAAATCACTAAACTTCTTTAGGTCTCAGTTTCCTTACCTGTAAAATGAAAGGGTTGGACTAGATGACCCCTAAGGTCCCTTCTAATTATACATTTATAATCCTATTAAAGTCAGAAGTTGTGTGTGTGTGTGTGTGTGTGTGTGTGTGTGTGTGTAAAATACCATTTCCTTTCCCCCAAATATCTTCATTCTATACATTAAATTCAATTGAACAAACATTTAATAGACTCACTGAAGGCACCTTAGTGATCACATAGCCTAGTCCCTTATTTTAGATGATTTGTCTAAGGTCATAAAGGTAGCAAGAAATAGAACCAGGGTTTGGAGCCAAATCCTCTAATTATAAATCCAGTGTCCTTTCTATAATACTGTGTATTTAGCACTTACTGTGTGTAGGGAGGGCACTGTGCTAGATACTGAAGGTAATACGAAGTTTAGATAAGACCCAATTCCCTGCCTTCATGGAACTATACAGTCTAGGATGATGCAAAGTCAAGACACTGCCTTTGAAAAACTGTACACTAAAATCTGACTGCGAAGTCAGAAATCTCTACCTCTCATACACCCAGTTTATTACTTGAAAAGAATCTATAACCATCAATCAACCAGCAAGTTATTTGTTGTGTGTGCACCTGTTCAGGGTCAGGGTTAAAACCTTCTTCTTCTGTGAAGTTTTCTCTCACAAGCCCAGATAGAAGTGATTTCTCTTTTTAACCTCCAATAAATGCTAGGGCTCAATAGGATACACTAGCCATTATTGGTTTACTTGTATTGCTTTGTGTGTGTGCATACATGCACATTGTTTCCCTCAACCAAATTGCTATTTCCACAAGGGCAGAGAGACCTTATTTTATATGCTTACATCAATAAAATAATCAACAAGCCGTATTAAGGGTCTACTCTGTGCCAGGCACTGTGTTCCATGCTGGAGATTTAAGGTGAAAAGTAAAATAGTTTCCATACTTGAAGAGCTTACTATCTAGCTGGGGAGACCACATGAAAGTGTATGGGTATATACAAAATAGATTCAAAAAACAGATGCAAGATATTTGGGCAGGGGGAGGGAGGGAAAAACAGAGACTCAAGAAAGGCTTCATGGAGAAGTTAGAACTCAGAATGGATTCTTAGAGAAAAATAGAGATTCTAAGAGGCCGAATTAAGGGGGGAAGAGCATTCCCAGAAATGGGAGGGGGGACAGCCAGGATAAATGTGTGGAGAGAGGAGATGAAGTGGGGTAAATGAGAAACAACAAGAAGACCAGTTTGCTTTGACTGATCTTGACAGTTTGTTCAAAAACAAGAGAATTATTTTTATTTTATTTTTTGGCTGGGCAATGGGGTTAAGTGACTTGCCAGGGTCCCACAGCTAGTAAGTGTTATGTGTCTGAGGCCAGATTTGAACTCAGGTCCTCCTGAATCCAGGGTGGCTACCCTATCCACTGTGCTACCTGGTTGCCCCAAACAAGGGTATTATGTAATAAGGATGGAAAGGTGGCTTACAAGCAGGTTGTGAAGGACTTTAAATGCCCATTAGCACAGTTTATTTTTGATCCTAGAAAGGTAATAGAGAGACACTGGAGTTTATGAGTGGTGGAATGACATGATCAGACCTGTGCTTTAGGGAAATCATTTTGAGAGGCCCCTAGATTAGTGATTAGCTAAACAGATGGTGATTCTTGAATAGAATGGAAAATTATTGCACTACAACGATGATGATTGCGGAGAAGCATGGGAAGACTTATCTGAACCACTATAAAATGAAGTAGAAATAGGATAATAGTATGCACACTAAATATAACAATGTAACTGAAAAGAATAATAACAAAACAATCAATGCAGTGCTATGAAATTAGAATGCCCATGCCTGGCCCTTAAGATGAATAATGAGAAGACCCTTTCTCCATCTTGGAAGAGGTGAAGGACTACGGTGATGAAATACTGAATATAGTGTCAGACTTTTTTTGATGTATTGATTAGTTTTGCTGGACTTTTAACCCCCTCTTTTTTTATTCTTCATTATTAAAGATGGTTCTCCAGGAGAAGGAGTAAGGAACAATAAATTGGGAAATGAAGATAATATAAAAATAAAATGTACTGATAAAATGCCCTTATTTGGAATAACAATTTGGTTGAGTGAAACAAGGCATGTCACACAAAAAAGATAACAATACAAGCAAACAAATGGTGCTCAGTCTGTCCTACTTAGAACTCACTTAGCCCTTATTGGATGCCAAAAAAGAGAAATAACTTCTATCTGGGAGCTTGTTAGAGAAGACTTCATAGAAGAAAGTTTTAACCCTAGCCTTGATAAAATTCATTTAAAAACAACAACAACAAGAAGAAAAGGAAAATCATTGATAGTTTGGGTAGGATGTATTGGTGTGGGGAGAGACTGACTAGGTAGAAATCAGTTAGGAGGCTATTTCAATAATCCAAGCTATTAGGGCTTTAATTAAGATGATGGTTTTGTGTAGAGAGAAGGGGAAAAACATGAGATATGGTGGAGGTAGAAAACACAAGATAGAGCAATTGACTGGATATGTGAGGTAAGGGATAGTAAGCAGTTGAGAATGATTCTAAGACTACAAACCTGGAAGACTGGAAGGATGGTGGTATCTATGAAAAAAATAGTAAAGTTTAGAAGAGGAGTGGGCTTGAGACAACAGATAATGGGTTCTGCTTTGGATGTGTTGTTTTTGAAATATGTAAAGGGCATCCAGTTTCTAATATTTAGTATGAAGTCTGTCATGTGTGACTGGAGCTCAGGAAAGTGACTAGGGTTGGATAAGTAGATATGGGAGTAATCAGTATAGATGATTATTTAATAAATAACTATATTAAGGCAATAGTTAGGTGTATGTGGGATGTGAATAGGCTACCTCACAATATCAACCAAGAGTTATTGAACAATAATTCTTAAAATAAAGGCTATCAGGGGTGCTGGTCATATGGCTAGAGCAAGAGATGACTCATGGAGAGCCCAAATGCTCCACTAGGATGCTGAGATAGCAAGAAGAAAGCCTCCAGTACATTGGGTGCATTCCATGGAGAATTATGGGAGGATATGTGTAAGAGTCACAGAGAGAGAGAGAGAGAGAGAGAGAGAGAGAGAGAGAGAGAGAGAGAGAGAGAGAGAGAGAGAGAGAGAGAGAGAGAGAGAGAGAGAGAGAGAGAGAGAAAGAGAAGGAAAGGTTATGATTTGCTTCATCTATGAGCTCACAGATCCAAAGTATCAAAGTAATCATAAGAAAAATAATTTCACTTGAAATTTTGCAAGCTCAAAATTTCCCTTTACAATCTCTCTTAGAAGTGTGGTCTATAGGATAGAGAAAAAGTTTATATATCAGGACAAGGAGAGCTATTCCCACCTTCATCATTTCTACTATGAATGACTTCCTAGAAGTCATGCATCTACCAAGTTTCTGTATAAAATAAAAAATAAAGTTTCTAATATAACAACTATTTCCTACCTACTTTAGAGGAATATTTTAAACATAATCAGTAATCAGAGCTTTGATTGAGTGATGTGAATCCTTTGTAAAGAGAAGCAATCAACATTTACAAAGACCTATTTATTGACTAAAATCTCTATCTCAGAAAGAGAACACAGTGCATAGAGCACTAAATTTATAGTTCAAGGCCTGGCTTAACATTTACTGGTGTGACTTTGGGAAAGTCACTGAACCTCTCAATGCTGTAGGAAACTGAAACTAAGGTGCAAGGAAGGTACCAACCTGCTTTGGTAGAACAGGAGTTCCATATAAAGTGTGAGTGAAATCTCAGGCTTAGTCTCTAAGCCCTACAGTTATTATTCCCACTGGACAGGGAGAGAGATTGTTTGTGCTATCTGTACTGGTCAGCCTAGACATGATGATTACTCTGATAGGGAGGGCTGTTCCCTAATTCTAGCATAGGAAACAGTTCTGTACTTAGAAATTCAATTCACAGTCCCAGAGTTAGACTGTCCAGCCAAGAGTGTGGAGGAGAGATTAAACAGTGGGTGGGGAGTGCTGAGGAAGAAGTGTGGGAAGATACCTCAAACTAAAGAGAGAAATTCTATCCTGGTGCGTATGTTATGGTAACTTTGTAGAACATTTCACAGCTGCTATGTAGCCTGAAATATGTCTGCTACCATGGTCCTAGTTTTCTGTAGTTATGTATGAGGAGTGTGGAAGTGTGTGTGTGAGTGTGTGTGTGTGTGTGTGTGTGTGTTTCAGGAACAGGGTAAGCAGGATGAGGGGTACAGGAGGCTTTTAAGCCTCTGTACCTGAGAAGGCCCATTGATAACTTTTTTAAAAGTGAAAGGAATAATAAGGCTCATTTCTCTTTTTATTCATCCCCACGTACCATGAAAATATAAATGCTTTGGTACTTCGCTGTTAAGATACAGCCATATATAGCTAGCAAAAAAAGGGAAGGGCCAGAGGGAGCTGCCTTAAATTTTTATGTACAATAGATTTACTTGCTTCAAAGATCTTTGGGTACTCCCTCCAATGATCTAGATCACAAGCTTTCCATTCCTTAGTGAGTTGGCTTGGGCTAAAAAATTCATCACCTGGTGGTCACCCCTTTGGCTTCTTTTTCATCATATCCTCTCTGAATTTTGCTAAACCAGTGCAGATTCTCCCCTGGAGCTATGGTGTTGCAAAGGAATCAGAGACTTCTTCCATTTACCATGTAGTCGTGTGCTGATCTTCCATACAGGTCAGTTCCCTACCTTAACATAGAGTCACTTTGGGGATAGGAGAAATCTGTTCTAGTGTACTTAGTATATTTAGTCATTTTAGAATATGGACCATTACCTGGCATTAACACTGAATAGATAGGAAAAAGGGAAAAAATACAGTAGAATAATAAAAAAAAATGAGGTAAGAAGTTTGGGAAACAGTATATGCATTTTAAATAATGGAAATAATGTCTAACAGTTGGATGGTAAAGTAAAACATCTACCCTTAAGTAGCCAGAGTTGCTGAGAGCCTTTATTGGCTTCACTAAGAAGATCCATGAAACAAGCACATAGTTGGATATTTAAAAGGTGAGCATAAAAAGATTCACTCAATTTTGTGCCATAATTATTGAAGGTTTGAGGTGAAAGAATGATGTAAACGTTTTCCAAATAGTTTAAGGAAGCGTTGATTATCCTGTAGCATACCTATACTGTTAAGTGTAAATATTTCCCTCCTTTCAGCTTCCCTCATTTGTGATATTTTATAAGCAATAAATCACCCGAAACTATGTCAGCTATGAAATAGAACAGCCCTGCTCCCTGGTTCAGTAACTGATAAGGTGAAGTTTTGGATTGCCCACATGCCAGAATGCTAAACCTTCCCTGAAGAGTGGTGGAGGCCGGTGTCATGTCTGTGGGTACAGCCTGGCCTACTTAATCCTGGAACCTGTCTTGCAGAGATCAGAGCTACTGATCATCCTCACACACAAGAGGAAAATTTAAACAAAACAAATGAGTATTTAAAGAGAGAGTGCCCTCCATTGACCTATGCAGCACCGTTTCAAGGACTAGCATTAATAGGATGCTGTCGTTTGGAGTCTCCAAAGTGGGGCGTGCATACTCCAGGGGGTATGCAAGGCGATTCATTGGTGTGTGTTTGAAGAAAATATTAGAACAGAGAGCAGCCCAGCTGTTCAGTGAACTCACAGCTGCCACCTGGCTCTGCTACTCTCCTCTTCTCCCCTCCCCCACTGCAGGCAGTGCTAGATAATCAGCTGTGTGTGCTCTTCCCCAGGCGAGCAGGTGGGCAAACGATCCTGCACCACCCAACCCCCACACACCACTGTCTTTCTCCTCACAGTCCTGCCATAGCATCGGAGTACACCTTATATACTCCTCAGACTGAAAAAGGACAAGCAAATCCCTCTTCCCTGAGAGCAAGAACCCTTCCAAGGCCTAGGGCTAGAAGAGAGGAGAGGAGATTGGATAGGGCCAGTACTCCACAAATAGGAGGAGTGGGGTGGGGTGTATCATACAGAATTCTGGGGATGGAAGGCTCAAAATGGTTTCCAAGGACCTAGGCAGGTTCTTATCTTCCTCAGGCCCTAGAAGAACAAAGGAGGCTTGCACTGAGTCTGGGAGGAGTTGCAGAAAGAAGAGAAGAGAAAAAAAGCAACAGCAGCAGCTAGTGTGAGGTGAGACAGGATGCAGCTGCTGCTGCTGCCAGGATTGTTAAGGTTCATGAGGCCAAGCACAGAACTCTCCCAGAGTGACCACCCCGTTCCCAAGACACCCAGCCCTCTTCCCCTGCCCGCTCCCAACCTATAAGACAGCTTGCAAGCAAATAAAGAAGGCCATCGAGCCCCAGGAAACCAGGGCTTAGCCGGGCACCCTGCCAAATTACCAACTCCTCATCACATAGAACTGCCACCCTTTGGACCTGGGACCTGGCTTCTAGAGATGATGCTTCCTTTCCTACCCTCCTCTTCTCCATTTTAGGAAAGATGGGAATTTACAATTAAAACTTCAACAAAACCTTTGCATTATCGGTGGATGAGATCTCCAATGAGTATAATGATTTATTAAGTTCGACCATTGATGTACACCTTCCATTTGGAGCTATGTAGCTTTGGGAGATATGTTTTTCAAATGTTACAGCCATTAAAATCAAGCATTGCAATAAACTGAGCTTATAACAAGCTCATTGAATCACTGTATTACAACGTATTCAACCAAGATTAAAAAAAATCAATAAAACACATTCAATTCCATTGCTCTCCCTAAAACATACATACACCCTATCCTTAATAAAGTGGAAAAAAGATCAATTTCATATTTATATATCATCTTTTATAATTTTTATTTTTGTGTGTATTTTATAATATATAATGTTAAGAGAACCAGACATACATAAAATTTATGAGGAAATAAATATATGCATATGGGAATGTGTACTTAAATTTATTTTTGGTAGTGATGCATGATTTAAAAAAAAAATTGGGAGACCATTAACTTAAGGAAGAGTCAGCCAGGAGGATGTTTCCCAACTAATTAGAAACAGCTCAAGGCTATTGATTCTGATTATAATCTTTCTTGTAAATTATCTAGGGGGGGCCACCTGCACTGAAATAGTTTCATTAAGATATAAGGCCAATACAAATAAGAATAACGGTTTCAAATTCTTGATAAAACACCTGGCTCTTCTCTTCCTAACCATTGGCAGAAACATAAAAGTACACATTTTAGAAGAAAGGGAAATGTCATACACCACATGTATTCATTTGCTTGGAGAAAGGAAAAGGCCTGCCAAAGAATCTTGTCATAAATATTTGATAAATTCATAGTTTACAGATAAAGAAACTGAGGCCTAGAGAGCCTCAGGGACTTGTCCACTGTCATACAGTTGGAAAATGGTAAGCCTGGAGTCTAGTTCTCTTTGTTTCAGTCTCATGAACTTTCTACTACACCATATTTTATATCAAAATTAGTGTATGAGTTAGAATGCTTATAGAAATTTTTTTCTTAAAAAACGAAACTGTTGCTATTTGTGCATTGTCTTTGGGCAAGGGCCAAAGGGTCTGCATGGGCTTTTTAAAGAATTTTCCCAATGGTTCTTAGACAGCTCTCCTCCCTTCACTGTCATAGGTCTGGGTCATTGTGAGGCTCAAATGAGATAAGGGAGAAAAGTACTTTGCAAACTTTAAAGCCCTTAGTCAATGTCAGTTATTATTTTTAGACTATGGTTACCAGGCCTGAAGTCTGGTGATGCCTTTATACCTGCAGCCTTCTTACTGCATTCAAGCAGTGGTTATGGAGCAATACAGGAGTGTGCTGGCATAAATATTTAACAACTAGTTTGGAAGGTGGGGGTGGGGGTGGAGGGAGGAATGCATACACTTTTAAGTTTAATCTGCATTATTAACACCTTCTTAAGTTTATTTCGCATTTCTTTTTTACTTTCCTTTTGATATACTCTTATCTATTTCATTAAATATTTCCCAATTATATTTAATTTTTAAAAAATTTTCAGTTCCAACTTAACTCCCTCTTTTCTAGCCCCCCTTCCTCATTGAGAAGGTAAGCAATTTGATATCGATTGTACATGTGAAGTCATGCAAAACAGATTTTCATATTAGCCATGTTGCAAAAGAAAACACAAACAAAAAAACCCAAGAAAAATAAAGTAAAAAAAAGGTATGCTTCAATCCATATTTAAGTCGATCAGTTCTCTCTGATGGGCAGCATTTTTCATCATGGGTTCTTTGGAGTTGTCTTAGATCATTGTCTTGATTACAGTAGTTAAGTCTTTCACAGCTGATCATCACTTTCTTCAATTTAGACAATGAATCAAGCTCTGATTTGTAGCAGCTGATTCAGGAGGTATGCATGCTGTCACCAAAAATTTAGCAGTCTCTCCCTGGTTAGAGCTGGCTCTAGCACACCCTGGCATCTGTCCAAGTGTCCACCTTTCCTGCCTCCCACTGATTCCTTCTTTGCTCCTTTTGCACAAAATTTTGCTCAAATTTTAGATTCTTGATCCTGAACGTAGCCACTGGGACTAGACTTGTGATTTTGTAGATATGAGGAAGTCCCAAATGAGGAAACGTCTTTTACCAAGGTAGGCCAGAACCTTCTCTGTATTTATGAAATTAGCTGCCGAGAGAGTTTCTTGAACAACTGGGGTGTAAAGTGACTTGCTCAGAGACAGGACTTCAATTCAAATCTTCGAAGGCCAGCTGTCTCCCCTGCACTGTCCTGTTTCTCACCCTATAGTACTAGAAAATCTTCAGCTTCAAAAAACTCTAAAAAACAAAAACAAAAGAAAAGGTGGGGCAGGAGCATAACTTGTTCAATCCCCTTTTTGCTTTGTTCTTTTCCTTTTCTTTACATACTACCAAATTTCTGTGAGGCCCCAGACACCTGTATCACTGTGCTTTTACATAAATTTTTTTTTTTGCTTTTTTGGTGAGACCATAGGGGTCAAGTGACTTGCCCAGGGTCACACAGCTAGTAAGTGTCAAACATCTGAGGTCATATTTGAACTCAGGTCCTCCTTGACTCCAAGGCTGGAGCTCTATCCACTGTGCCACCTAGCTGCCCCTACATTAATTTTTTAAAAGAAATCATGATTTCTCTTACTAAAATCCCTTCAAACTCTGAGATTTTGTGATTTGACAGGAACCATCTAAGGCTTTGTGGGAAGAGGATAAGGTTTACCATTTCAACCTCATGCTTATTCTAAGAATATACCCAACTTGAAGACAACTTTTTCCGAGCTATTATAATAGCATATTAAAAAGGATAAGAAGAGATGGTGATTATCAGGGTTTTCTATAAACCTCTGTCAAAATTCTGAACTGATTTTAAAGCTAAAATGCTGCAATATTATTTCCTCTGACAGAAATACCATTGCTGACATATACTTTATTGTACAATTTCAGCATGGTTTATAGAAAACAGACAGGCTACACCAGCAGCATCCGTCTTCCGGATCCTGACTTGGTCTGTGAAATCTCAGGGCTGGTTACTTGCTTGAATGTACCCTTTTCCCTCCAGTGGAATGAAAGTTATATTTCAATAGTGACATAGATACATAGAGAATGAAAGACTCTCTTTCTCTATCCTGAAGTACACGAAACATGAAAGTCCTGGATGTTTCCAGAAGAGAGAACTCCTTAAAAGCAGAGGCTCTTCTGTCTTTCTTTGTGTCCCCAGAAATTACCACAGTACCAGGTATATTGTTGTTATTGTTGTTGTCCAGTGGTGTCTGACTCTTCGTGACTCTGTGGACCACAGCATACCCATACTGTCCATGAGGTTTTCTTGGCAAAGATACTAGAGTGGTTTGCCATTTCCTTCTCCAGTGGATAGATCACCTTTTGTCAGAACTCTCCACTATGACTTGTCCATCTTGGCTAACCCTGCACAGCACAGCTCATAGTTTCCTTAAGCTGTGAAAGCCCCTCTGCCACAACAAGGCAGCGATCCAGGAGGGAGACTGGCATATAGTAAGTACTTAATAAATGATTGCTGACTGATTAATCATTGATTAAAAACAAAATTGAGAAAGACCTGCAGACACTATGCTCTTTATTTTGCTGTTGCTGGGTTTTCGGGGGTGTTTTTGGTTGTTGTTTGCAACATCTTCAGCAAATTCTAATAAGGCAAAAACCCCAAATCATTTTCTCTTGAATTAAACTCTTCAGGTCAGGTTCTCTGATTCCAAGAGTAAGACACTTCATTTTTTTCTCTTGGGCATTTAATGATTTTCAGTCCTTGTCTTCTAAATAAACATGTATTTCACCATAGATATGTGTCTACCCAATAGCCTAGATTAAATTTGGATCACCCATAACAAATCATGGTTCCTGGATGCTGCTTAAGGTACACATGCACGCGCACGTGCACGCACGCACATGCACATACACACACACACATCACTTAGATACAGAAATGAGAACAATAACTCAATTTATAGAATTCACTTGTAGTCTTTAGGAAACTCAGTCTTTGATCAAAAAATGAAAAAAAGTCTGCTTTTTAATTTAATAAATCAGGAGAGAAACATGAACCTATTGTTGGATAAAGATAGGAACTGGATCCGTGATTTCACTGATAAAAGGAACTCCACAATGAGGAAACTCCTACAAATGCAGGTTAACTCCTCTTCGACTGAGGAGTCTTAGTCACCTAGAGCAGAGGAGTCAATCTCTAATAGAAACAAAGGACATTAATTTGTACATAAGGATCACTGTGGGCTGCATATTGACTTAGTTTTAAAACATAATTTTATGTATGTTTTATTGTATTTTTATTTATCTTGTTAAATATTTCCCAATTACATTTTAATCTGGTTCAGGGGCACTCAGGCCACGCTGTGGGCCACATGTTTGACACCTCCTGGCCTAGAGCACTAAGAGGTTACTTGACTTGTTCAGGGTGTCAGAGGTGGTACTTGAAACCGGGCTTCCTTGGCTCCAAAGTATAATCAGTCTAAGTTACCAGGCTTTGTGCAATTTGTTGGTCTTACTCATGTGCTATTCCTATTAAAAAAATAATTCGTTAACCTATGTTGATTTGTTTGGTTGTTTCACTCTTCCTGACCCCATTTAGGGTTTTCTTAGCAAAGATTCTGGGATGGTTTGCCATTTCCTTCTCCAGCTCATTTTACAGGTGAGAAACTGAGGCAAAGGGGGTTAAGTGACTTGCCCAGGGTCACACAGCTAGCTCAGACCAGGTTTGAATTCATGAAGATAAATCTTCCTTATTCCAAGCACACGGTTCTATCCACTGATCCCTCTAAGTTGCCCTATCTTGATTTACTAGGAGTTAAATAACTTGGCTGTTTTCCTAAAAGCAACAATCAATTTAAACTGAGGGGAGGGAATAAGGTAGCAAGGGTAAGAAGAATTAATGTACTATATAGTATTTTATGATTCAAAAGCATCAAATCTATGAATGCCCCCCAACTTGCTCTTTAAGACTATCAGGTACTACCATATATGCATACAAATACATACATATACAACACACATATATACATAAACATACAAATATACATACATATACATACATATACATACAAATATATATATATATACACATGTGTGTGTATAGCCTATCATGATCCCCTCAGTTGCTCATTTTTGAAATCATTTTGTATTTCTTTTTCTGTGTTTAGGTTATCTCCACAGTATTAGCTCTTTGAAGGTGGGGACTTCTTCATTTTGTCTTTGGATCCCCAGCACTTAGTATGGTATGTGACACAGAGTAAGCCTCTAATAAATTCCCACTGAATCAATCAATTAAATAATGAGTGAATTATTAGTTACATATATTATAAAGACAGATCTCTTCCATGACAAAATAGACAAGTTCTAAGAAATCTAATGTCCACTTATAATCAACTTCCACTTGCTGCCTAAAGTATTTAAATGAAATTCTTTAACTTTACTTAACAAAATAGCAATAGGAAAATTTGGGGCAGATTTAGTGATTCAGCATATGGAAGTGGCCACAGCCAACATTTTTTTCCCCCTGAATAAATTAATTGAGGAAGTATTTTGCAAAGGAAGAAGGATTCCCTCTACAATACCATGTCTGGAACCTACCAAGTTAGTACCAAACATATTTCTCTTTCTCTGAATATATTAAAAACTATAGGTAGAAAAGAGTTTCTCTAGAACAATGATTTCCAATGATTTTGTAAAACCCCAGAGAGTCTCTCATCATTTCGAGAGGAATTCTCAAGGAATCTTCATAAGAAAATTAATCTGAACTCACATTAATTAAACAATAATAATAGTACATTATGCTATATAGCACTATAAGGCAAAGATTCTTGAATATCAAACAATGGATTAGGTAATGAAACTCCAAGAAGACTGGAAATTGTATCATTAATTCAGTTATTCCTAATTTCCTTGTAAAACCAGGTTTGTCTCCATCTGAGGGATTTACAAGGACAGACTGCCACAAAACAATTCTACCAATGAGGGGTAATAATAACACCCAGAGCTCTACCTCCCTATCTAGTCTACCTCCCTCATTTCATAGATGACATCTATGCCCAGAGAAAGTGAATAACTTACCAAAGAAGTGGGAGATAGTAAAGTAGCAGAGGTAAAAATTTGAACCCACATCTATCTAATTTAGAATATAGTGCATTTTCTGCTAAGCCACATTATTAACTTACTTTCACATATTCCTCTACCACACACATATTCCAATGATGTAAAATTTGGAAAGGGCCAACATATGCCAAAGTGTTCGTAGTAGCATTTTTGTGATAGAAATGAACTAGAAACAAAGTGTGCTGAGGCCCATCACTCAGGACAGGCTGAACAAAAAATTTTTATACATGGATATAATGGAATATTTCTAAGCTGTAAGAAATGAGGGATATGGGGAATTAAGAGAAACATGGGAAGATTTTTATGGACTGATACCAAGTGAGGTAAACAGAGCAAGGAAATCAATATATGTGATGGCTGAAACAATTTAGATGTGAACAACAACAAAAGTGAATTAATCTCTATAAGTACAAAGTCGAAGCTTAGTCCTGAAGAAGAGTTCAGAAAATATACCTCCCTCTTTTGATTGTGGGAGACTCTAAGTGTGGAATGGTGTCAGATGTGATAAATATGTTGACTGGCTTTGCTGAATTTTTGTTTCACTTTCTCTTGAGGGGTAAGGATATAATGGGAAATAAATGTGACATTTTTAAAAAAGACATTAATAAAACAAACAAAAAAACCCAAAGGGTATCAAGCAGTTAGTCACTTTTCTATCATAATTCTGAATTGTTTTCCAGAATACTTGGACTAATTCCTAGTGGTAATTTTTTTAAAGCACCTTATGGGTAAGCATTAATAATGGCTGTCAACAACAAAATATTACTATAGGAATAATAGTATCCCCTGCCGGTCTGCACTCCATCTATATTCCTCTGCCAAATTTTATTGCCAAATATAACCAAATGTAAGTTGTTGGTATAGCCATTTCTATCCTATTTCATTATTAGCAGACACAACTCTGTCAAAACCAACCCTGAAGGGTTCTCTGTATTTTCCACAACCTATATTATTTCCTGCTTTCCTAACATGGTGTGACCCTGATACTTGGAGTCAACTAATCATCTAATCCCTGAAGCATGTAGGTAATTGCTAACTGGCAGTAACAGTCTCTGAGCTCTGGTATGTCTGGACTCATGCCCCACGTATTCCCAAATTCCATATTGTAAATAACCCTAACAGATTGAGTGACTAATTAATATAATGAAAAAAATCTGAACCTTGACAATGTTTTGGGAGGAATGAATGACTATATGAATGAATGAAAAAGCATTTATTAAGTGCTTACTGTGTGCCAGCCACTGTGCTAAACACGAGGGATACATATATAAAAGCAACAACTGTTCCTGTCCTTAAAGAGCTTATATTCTAATAGGAGATTACATCACATACAGGGGAATGGTGTCCAGGTAACGGCACTTTTGTCTGCAAAGTTACAGGGATGCTGGGGGGGGAGGTGCAAAGGGAAGAAGATTGAAACACCTTTTTCAGGAACAATGGCAGAGTTAAGTTGATCATGGTTCCAGAACTGGGGGGAAGGAAGGGTATATACAGAAGTAAAGATCCTGGCAAAGCTGTTGAGAAGAGAATGGGAAGTGTGGGTTGAAGAAAAGCATGGCTGTGGCCCCTCTGAAATAGTGGGCAATGTAAAAGTCACAATGAAGAAAGGAAGCGGATGAGTGGGAAGGGTTAACATTCCAGATGAAAGGGTTAAAACCTCAATGCTATAGTTTCTGGTTTGGGTTGGGAAGTCTGTTGAGAAGATGACTAAGACATAGCTAGAAGGAATAACATTATCCATATTCAGAAAAATAGTCATTTCTCCTTTGCCTCCTTTCTCTTAGACTCAGACTCAATCTCTCCTTGTCCCTTATTTTCCTTCCTCCAAACCAGGCCATAAGTATCAAATGTAGTATGAATTCTAATTCTATGATTCAATGAAGACAAATAGTTAATAACTGATAAACTGGATACAAGGTTAATTACTACAGTCTAAATTATCTGGAAAGAAAATTCTATATGCAAATATCACCAATTAACCCATGAATATAAAAACACAATTCCTATAATTAATAGAACACCACACAGCCACTATAATTACTATTTCTGCCAGAGAGACCAGAATCATGAGGAAATGTGAAATTATCCAATAAGAATGATTGTGACAAGTGGAAATCCAAATGAGGCACTGAGGGTCGGACAAAGAGAGGTGATAATTCAGAGAGAAAGAGTGAGAGAGACACAGCCACAGCAAGCCAGACACATGCTGGTAGATATTCACACCATGATAATACAAAGCTCTCAGTACACATACTCTCACCTTTTATTCTGGAGGAACTAAAAACACAGAAGAATAAATGGTCCTAAAAGCTACTCAGGCTACAGTTTATTATAGAGCAAAGGTTGTGGGTGTGTTATACAGACTTCGGATATTTTGAACAGTGAGAGAAAAAACTATTAAGATAAAATTGATGTGGATTGATTAATGGATGAATATGTTAGTGAAAGGGAGAGTCACCTAGTTTACATAGTTCCCCCCCACACACACTTTAAAATTTTTTATTGATAATCTTTTATTTTTCCAAAATGTTCATTTTAAAAAATATGTCTTCACTCCTCTACCCAGGGAACCCTTTCTTGTAACAAAGAAAAAAAAAGCAATTCAGGAAAATTAGCAAATATATCTATTGAGTCTGACAATATATGTGATGTTCAACATCCGTTATCCACCCCCTGTCCCTGTAGAAGAAGGAAGAAGAAAAGGGCTTTTTTCATCTCTTTTTCAGGATAAACTTGGCCATAATTACATAGCATTCAGTTTCATTTTTATGCTATTCTTTTCATTTATATTGAGGAAGTCATTGTGTATATTGTTTTCCTAGTTCAGCTTTATTTTGCATCAGATCATGTGCCTTCCCGGGATTCTCTGAATTCTTCACATTCATAACTTCCTAGGGTACACTATTCCATTGCATTAATATCACAATGGATTTAGTCATTCTGCAATAAGTAGACATATGCTTTGTTTCCAGTTCTGTGCAACTATAAAAACTGTATTATATAGGACTTTTCCTTCTCTCTTTGACCTCCTTAAGACACATACCCAGCAGTGGAAACTCTGGTTTGGACATTTAAATCACTTTCTTAGCTTATTTCTAAATTGCTTTCTTGAATAGTTTTACCAATTCACAGCTCCCCAATAGTGCATTTTCATAGGCTATGAAACATAAACTACCCACATCCTTTGTCATCTTTGCCAGTTTGCTGTGTGTGAGATAAAACCCCTGAGTTATTTTGATTTTCATTTCTCTTATTAGTGATTTGGAACAACCTTCTCTAGTTTAATTTGAATGACCAAAAGATGAAGGCAGAAGCACTTTTTTACCCTTAAATAGAAATATTTACTATTTCAGTAACATGCTTTTCCTATCTCCAAAAACAGATTTGTATCTTTGAGGATCCACTGAAGATGTCTATACCAGTATGGACTAAGGAAAAGACTACAGCCTATCTAATCCTTCCTTAATGAAACTAGCCCAAGAAAGTTGAGAACCAGCCCTTATTAACTATGTGAACCCAGATAATTCAGCCACTTTATGACTCAGTTTCACTATCTAAACAAGAAACATAATATTGACCAGTCCTTCTTAACTGGACAGATATTACAACTCTAATAAGGCAGTCTCAACAAGTGCTTAAGCTTTATAAGATAATAATTCATGGAAGATATGAGAAAATATTTTAGAAAGTATAAGAGAAGCACTCTGGGGATCTCATTTTTGTCCATTCTAATCAGTCTTTTAGCTTGTAAACACAAATTCACCACATCCAGATTTCACTAGTTGCTACTGGATATTAATATTGAGCTAGCCCACTGGTTTCTTATCCCTAATCCACAACAAACCCATCCATTATCTGTTGGGAGGTTTTCGCCCAGTAGCACCCATAAATCTAACTTACATGATGGACTCTGATAATAACCATCTAACCTTCCACCTCTCCTAGATGTGCCTCACTTCTCTTAAATCTATATTTCTTCCTCACCATGACTGGCAGTAACTCCACTCTTCAACAGTCTCCCAGGTATTCATTATTACCTCTGTAATGATGAATGATTGTACTCAATCCACAAATCACTTACTTCATCACTACTCATGCCTTTTCAAACCTTAGCCCTAGATTACTTCCACCATACACCTTCTTCTCTCTTGATCACCTGCTGCCGAAAGGTTCTAGAAGTCATACAACTGTGCTGGCTGGGTGCACTACAGCTTTATGCTGTCTCATCTCAATGATCTCATCACTCAAGCAAGACAATCCCTTAACCTTCCCTAAATGACTCCCTATCACACTCCTTGAGCAGTGGTTTCAAACCTTTTCTTCTCTTCTCAAATGTACCATAAGACTCCCTTCCTACTCTCTCTCAGCTAAAGATCTCACCTCATACTTTATTGATAAAATAATGCCATACCATGCCTCATTTGTTAGAGAGCTGGGTGACTATGGATGTGGAATACCACATACCCTGTCTGACATGGTTGCTGTGCTCCTTGATCTTGTTTTTCTTTGTTGCAAGGGAAGCTAACTAGGTGTGCTTTTTTTTTGGGGGGGGAGGAAGGTTTATATCCATAAATGACTGTGAAATAAAATGAAAAAAAATCTATAAAGTACTTAAAAATCAAAATAAATAATTTAAAAAGACAGAAAACAGAGCCATTCACCTTTGAAGCTCTCTCACCTCTCTTATTCCAACCTACTAAAATACTCTGAATCCTTGCCCCATCCTTTTCTCTTCTGCTCCAGTCACTGATGAAGAAGTGGTTTTTCTCCCCCCATTTACTTGTGCTTTTGATTCCCTCCCTTCCTCTCTCCTTCACCAGCTTGCCTCTACAATTACCCTCATCTCCATTTTCTCACCTCCCTGGTCTCTGCTACTTACAAATGTGCTTATCTCATCAATCATTAAAACCTTCACTTGACTCCTCAAACTATCATCCATTACCTCTCCTCCCTTTTACGGCTAAAATTTGAGGCAAAAAAAGTCTACACTAATTTTGTCTCTATTTCTCCTCTCACTCTCATCTTAATCCCTCACAATCGCTTCTTAACATATCATGTAACTACACCTCCTCTGTCTATGTTTAGCAATGAGCTTGCAATTGCCAACACTGGTCTTTTCTCAGTCTTCATGCATCTTAGCTCCCTGTGGCATTTGATACTACTGACCACCCCTTTACTTTGAATCCTCTCCTTGCAGAGATTGCACAACACTGCCTTATTTCTCCCTGTTTGGCTCCTTTTTCCTAGTCTATTTTGCTGAATCATTACATCACAGATCTGGAGCGGAAAGTGACATCAGGGGTTACCCTCTCATTTAACAAATGAGGAAACTGAGGTTAGCTCACATGTACAGGGTCATACAGTTAATAAATATCAGAGTTGAGAATTAAACCCAAGGTCTCTGCCTCTAGAGCCAGTGTTGCTTCCACTGTACCATGCTGTTTTTCCCATATGCCCTTCCTACAATTTGTGGATACACCCCAGGGTTCTGCCTTCGGCTGCCTGCTGTTCTTCTACATACTCTCTCATCAACTCTCATAGATTCAGCTGTCACCTCTAAGCAGATGACTTCCAGATTTATACACCCAGTCCTAATCTCTCCCCTAAGCTCCAGAACTACTGGAATTCCTACTGGACATTTCCAACTAGATGTCCCACAGATGTCTCGGACTCAAAATGTCCAAAACAGAATTCATTATTTTTTTTTTCACCAAGCCCTTCCCCTTTTCCTAATGTTCCTCTTTCTACTAAGGGCACAATTATTCTTTAAATTACTCAGGTTTGCAAATCCAGTCACCCTCAACTCCTTACTCTCCCTCACAGCTACCCTCCCCCAACATGTCCAATTAGTTGTCAAATTTTGTCAATTATACGTCTGTAGAGGCAGCTAAGTAGCACAGTGAGTAGTGTTCTAGGTCTGGAATCAGAATGACTATGTTCAAATCTTATCTAAGGTTCTTAGTGACCCTGGACAAGTCATTTAATCTATTTGCCTCAGTTTTCTCAACTATAAAATGAGAATAATAATAACAATAATAATAATAATAATAATAATAATAATAATAATAATAATAATAGCACCTACCTCCAGGGGTTATTGTGTGGGTCAAATGAGATAGCATATGTAAAACAATTAATACAGTGCCTGGCATAGAGCAGTCGCTTAGTGAATACATGTTTCCTTCTTTCTCCCCTTCCACATCATTTTTCACATCTATCCCTTTTTCTACCCATACAGTTACCACCCTAGTTCAGACTCTCATCACCTCTTGCCTGTACTACTTCACTAAGTCTCCTAATTGAATTTCTTGCCTTAATTGCCTCACCTTTCAAATCTATCCTGTGTGATGCTGCTAAAGTAATATTTAAAGTAGAGGTTTGACCATGTCACTCCTTGGTTCAACAGGTCCATTGGCTCCCTACTGACTCTAAGATCAAATACAAATCCTTATGTTTGTCATTTAAAGCCCCTCACAATCTGGTCCCATCCTAACTTCCCAGGTTCATCAAGCACAATTCTCCTTCACATACCCTATGGTCTGGCCAAGGCTCACCTTATTGTCTCTTCTATAATGCATTCCACCTCAGAATATCCCCATGCTTGTGCATAGGCTATGCCTGGAATTTACTCTCTCCTCACCTAGCCCTTAGAATGATTAGTTTCCCTTCAAGGTTCAGCTCAAGACAGCTCAAGTCTCACTCTTGCCAAAAAGACTTTCCAGGTTGTTTCTATTGCTTGTGTCCTTCATCCTAGAAATCACTTTACATTACATCCTTTGTATACATGTCGTACTCATTTAGCTACTTAAACGTTGTTCTCTCCCCCAACCCCCCAAAATATAAACTTCTTAAGGGTGTGGGTTGCAGTTTTTTTAATTGTCTTTCTATCCCAGGACCTAGCAAAGTGCCTAGCACAAAGTAAGTGCTTAATAAATTCCTTGTGGAATGAATAGATAAAAGGTGATATCCCTGAGGCCACCAGTTGTGCCATGAATGATGCTTAGTTGCATTCTTCCAGATGTTTTTGCAGAAATTCTATAAACAATCCTTACTAATTCTCATTAATTTCTATCACAGTCCATCTCCTTGAATCTCAGCTTGACCCTTACTCTTCAGTCTTGGGAGCTACAGAATCAGATTGCTGGAATTATTTTCTCTGTAATGATGGGTTGAAGAGTGCATAGCATAATAAATTCAGTTCTAGAGGACTGCATTGTGTAACACTGCAAAGATACAAAGATCACCATTATGTTTGAATTTATGACAATCTTGCACCACATGACCCCATCTGTATGAACTCATATACTATTTCAGATATAGGACAACTGAACTTATTAATGGAAAAAAGCACTTGTGGGTCTTTAAAGTAGGGCTAATGATGTCACTTCCAAGAAAGTGTCAAGAAGATAGCTGACATATCAGTGTGTTATGACAAATTCAACTGGAGGCTCTTTCCTTTCACAGCTTTGAGCCAGTCCTATTTGGGACAGGGTGGATCCTTTGGCAAAATCCTGCTACAGATACAGATCTTACTGGCTGCTACCCAGGCAGCTTTGTCCAGATAGAATGTGCTTAGAATGGAAAGACTAAAAACCAAGGCTCTCCCATTTGGAATGACCTTCACTATTTCAGGTTCTCAGTTTGATGAGTTTTTTAAATCTTCTGATCTGATGCCAATCTGACGTTTGCCGGCATTTGCCTGGCCTATAAACAGGAGGCAGATGAAAATGTGCTATATCATTAGGCAGTCCTATTTAGCTTATTTCTGAGAATGTACTTTATACATTTGTTTGGTGGTTTATTGTTTGTTTGTTTTGTTTTTTTGCTTAGGTAATGGGGTTAAGTGACTTGCCCAGGGTCACACAGCTAGAAAGTGTTATGTGTCTGAGGCTGGATTTGAACTCAGGTCCTAATGAATTCAGGTCCTTCTGAATTCAGGGTCGGTGCTCTATCCACTGTGCCACCTAGCTGCCCCTATTTGGTGGTTAGTTGGAAACTGTCTATTATGTTAAAACAAAAGGTATCTATATTTTTTAAAAAAGAAATAAAATTAAATGCTAGCTTTAAAAATGAAAGAAATGTGCAGTATTAATATATTCCTACTTTTTACTCTAATAAAGCTTAGAGTATCATCTCTATGGGCACAGTATAACTACAACATTCCCTTCCTGAGGACAGACCTTGTTTACTGTTCATTAGTGAAGTTCAAGTCCAATGACATATAAAGCTTAATAAATAACTTGACTTTGCCCTTTTTTACTAATCCTTTCAAAGTGACTCATTTACTTTCTCCCAAGACTTGTTCAGCTAGGCCAGCCAACTGAAGTGAGGATATACAGATGTTGCTGGCTAGAGTTTGAGGAAACATAATAATCTTCCTGCTTTGATCTGATCTAGAAGTATAGAACTCCATTAAATGTACTAGTAATTTTGGAGATTGTCCTTACTACAAAAAAAAGTTGCTGGGTGGGTATCTTGGTTCTAATTTACCCCATCTCTTTCTCCAACACATAATTTATCTTAATGTAGATTTCTCTAGGCTTCCTGTAACCACTTTGCTCTAGCTGACTTTTGAAGGAAACATGAGATTCTAAAAGGTAGAGGTGAGGAAGAAATACATTCCAAAAACAGGGGGTAGATAGTACAAGACATAAAAATGGATTGTAGAGTGTGAGAAGAGGAGTAATGTATAAGGCAGGAAAAGTAGTTTAGGGCCAAGTTGTAAAGGGCTTTAAATGCTAGAAGACCTTGTGTTTGATTGCAAAGAACTTGTGGAGTTTACTGAGTAAGAGAGAAACACTTTTAGAAAATCACTTTGGCAGGTGTATGGAGGATGGATTAGAGAAAGAACAGGCTTAAGGCAGGGAGATTAAATAGGAAGCTATTGCAATAGTGTAGACCAAAGGGTAATGATAATGAGGTATCCAAACTAGGATCATAGCCATGTAAATACAGAGAAGGAGGGGGAGAAGTGAGAGATATTGTGGAGGTAGAATTGCCAAGGTTAGATAACTGGATATCTGAAGAGGAGAATGAGGCATCAAGGATAATGCAGAGATTGTAAAACTGAGAAGTTTTGGGGAAATCTATCTTGAAATATCAATAGGTAGCTGGCCATGCGCAATTATAGCAGAGTATTGAGGGTTGGTCTAGTTTTTGGAGTTATCTGCATAGAAACAAATAAACTCATGAGAGCTGCTAAGTTCACTAAGTGAGAGTGCAGAAGAGGCCCCAAGACAGAGATTTGGGGTACATCTACAGTTAGGGGCCATGATACGAGTGATAAACTAGCAAAGGAGACCGAGAAGGTTCACTTGGGTGGGTAGGAAGAGACATAAAAGATAGCAGTGTCCTGAAAACCCAGGCAGGAAAGGTTATCCGTAGGGATAGTAAACAGTATCAAATGTTGTTGAGAGGTCAATGAGGTTGAGGATTGAGATAAGGCCATCAGATTTAACATTTAAGCTCAATAGTAACTTTGGAAAGAGCAGTTTCAGTTTGCCTTGGAAGCCAAGTTGCAAAGGATTGAGAAAACAGTAAAAGGAGAGGAAATGGAGACAATATTTGTAGACAACTTTTTCCCCCTCGAAATTATGCAGAGAAAGGAAGGAGATAATGGCTGATAACTTGAGAGCACGACAGGGTCTATCTAAGGTTGAGGGAAGTTGGATATGTTTGCAGGCAGTAAGGAAGGAATTAATGAATAGAGAAAGATTGAAGATCGGGGGAATGAACAAGAGTATACATAGACGAGTTGACCTTGGCAAGGAGAAGAACTACGTTACCACCAAGGGAGGATGACAATGATATCAAACAGTTTTAATGTGTAGGAAAAGAGAGGAGAGGAAGCTTGTGGGGAATGGCCTCTTATTCTTCAATAAAGTGTGAAGTGAGATCATAAGTTGAGAGGGTATAGAGAGGTGATGGTGTGGGAGGCTTGAGGAGAGAAAGTTTCAGATAGCTTGAGAACAGTGTGAAATAAATGGAATGGAGAATCAATTAAAAAAGGGTGAAAGGATTGTCTTGCTATGGTAAAAAGTCCCACTGAGATTAGAAACAGCATTAATTTGTAGTGGACTAATTGGCTCTTGTGTGATTTTCTTCAGCTCCTTTCAGCAGCCCATAAGCAGGAATGGAGAAGGAAGATGGTGGGTATAATTTAGAGCTGGGAGTTTGTAAGAAGTAAGTATGTCCTGGACCTTGATACATTACTCTTACTAGGACCTTGTTTGAATGAGAAATTTGAAAGGAGTTAACTTGAAAGGAAGAGAGTCTGCTAAATGATGGGGCAATGGGAGGCTTTTTCTCTCTGTGTGTGGAACACAAAGTGCAGTCAGTTGGATGCAATATTTGGGGGAATTTCTTTGAGTATAAGTAGATGAAACAAATTTGAGAGGAAGATGTAAAATGAAAAGGAGTTTGCTAATTGTGGAACTAGAATTCCAACGAGCACAGTGGTAGGGGTGGGCAAGACTGAAGTTGGACATGAGAAGGGAAGGGGTGAAGTGAAAGGGGATAAGAGAATGGGGAGTGGAGATGAGAGCAGAGTATGTCTAGATTCACCATCACAGGGATTCAGAGAGGAAATGGTAGATGACTATGGATTGGGGATATTGTAGAGGGAATTCCTTTTGTACTAGACTGCCTTTGAAGTACCTTCCAACTTTGAAATTTTGTGATCTGTTAATTCTGGCAAGACAAGACATTTCATGTCCCTGAGCCTAGGTTTTCTGAAGAAATTAAGCTGGGAATTGTAATACACACCTACCTCACAAAATGGGAATTATTTTGATAGAAGACGCTGGGTTGAGGCAAGAAAAGGATTAACTTTAGGTTTCTAAAAAGGGTATATAAAATTGTCAAAAGACTAACCGGCAGTAAATATCACATTTCTTTTTTTTTAATTTTTTTTTTAGGCTATTGGGGTTAAGTGACTCGCCCAGGGTCACAGAGCTAGTACTTGTCAAGTATTTGGTCTGAGGCCGGATTTGAACTCAGGTACTCCTGACTTCAGGGCAGGTGCTCTATCCACTGTGCCGCCTAGCTGCCCCTTAAATATCACATTTCAATGAGCTAATTATAGAACATTAGAAATAAAAAAAAGTTTCTTTAAAATGACACATAATTACTACTTTGTGGAAGTAAGAGTATGGATCCCTTATTAAAAATGGCATTTGGTACCTTGTGCATTATCAATGCTAAATAAATATTTGAGATGTAGATTTGATTTGAATAACTTTGAGACTTTTTATAAATATCACTGATTCCTACAGTGATCCTGAGGTGGGAGAAATTGTAGATGGAAATTACCAACTGTGTTTTATGGATAAGAAAGCTGAAATGTAGACCAAAATTGAATGACCTTTTAAAAAAATCTTTCTATAGCTCCAGAGACGGAGCATGGACCTAGGCCCTCTAATTCCTGCCAAGCCTCCCAGGAACCCTCCCCATGCAAAAATGCTTAGCCAATTACTAATGCTCTTGGATATTATGTTTACATATGTTTTGTTGATGGTGAAAATTGACTTTATCTAGGACTATAGTTACAGTGCAAATAGTGTTTGATCTGCTACTCAGTAATATAAAAACTGCTTCAGTGGCATATAAATGTTTATTTTATCAACTTTCAAATGAAAATACAAGCATACAAAAAAAGACAGGACTCACTGAATCACATGTGTGAAGAATCAGATTAGAGTTGGCACCTCTGATGATTATAAAGCGCAGAGCTTGGCTCTTCTCCTCTCCCCCAGTTCCTTCTTTCCTCCCTCCCACACTCCCTTTCTTTTTTCTTTCTTACAAACATAATTAAAAAACAGGATCAGGAAGTATTTTTTTCTACAATCACAATATTCACTCTGAGTGGGCTCCTCCCACCCTGTGGCTAAATGCTTCTATTGAAACATTTCCAAGCACATGCCCTCTTTATCATATGCTAAATCTCCTTAGACGACTCCAGGGCTTCTTAAACTTCTTTCACTCATGACCCCTTCAGTACTTCTTAAACTGTGGGTCTCAAACCCATATGGGGAAGAACTGTTCCCCTAGTATCCCATGATGGAGAAAGGAAACATTAGCTGAGTATGAGGGGAAAAAAAACCCTTAACCTAAAACAAGAAAGTGATATTAGTACAACTGACACAAAACTTGTAATTTTGATGGTGAAAGATGAGGTAGGGGAAAGATTTGGGATTTAGGGGAAGAGAACGGGTAGAGGGTTGTACCCCATTTCACCACTACGGCCTCTTCCAAAGATTAAAAAAAAGCTACTTCTCTCCTTTCTTCCTCAGTTATAATGCTAAATCCTCCTTCCCCACTGTGTATCTGATACATTTCTTCACTTTAAGAATCATTTCCCCAAACTTTTTCTACAAACAATTGTTTCTTACTATTTGTGTGACCATTGGCAAGTCTGTCTAGGCCTTCAAATTGTCTCCAAAGTGAGGGAGCTCGAATGATTTCTAAGGCCTTTTCTAGCTATCAATTAGAGGTTCTTCCTCTTTGAGAATGCTTTCTTTTGTTTCATGAACCAATGTTCTCATTCTTCCTTCACTCTAATTCCAATACTACACATAGGGTCTCAGGAAAATGCTCTTTTCCCCACTGCATAATTCAATGCCTTCTTGCCCATCTTCAGAATCCACTGAAGCTGCTGCCTCTGAAATATAACTAGGAGAAAATCACCAGTAGTAACTAAGTCATGTTCATAATCCCTCCTATTTCAATGTCTTCAACCACAGCCATACTGCTCCCATCAATCATGCTGCCAAACCAGCTCTATTTTATGGCTTAAGAAAAAGCTAAGTTTCCTGCATTTTTCTGCCACCTCAACCTCATGCTTAGTCATTCAAAAACTCCCTTACTTGAAAAAAACGATAACAACAACAGGAAACCATACAGACTTCTTTGTCAGTAGTCTGCTTGCAATGTATTTCAAATGTAAATAGACAATCAATATATTCTCATTTTATGACAGGTGTGAAGCATGATTTCTAATTAAGCAAACCAACAGAAACAGGGTGAATATTGTGTGAGGAAAGTCTCACTGAGGTTTATCAAAATACCTTTTCTGATCGACATTCCCTGAAAAACTGGGAAATACACATGCAGTCACCGATTGTTAGAGGCTTACTAACTATACATCTTCAATAACTGGTCACAATTGATTTAATTATCTCAGCTGAAGGAAAAAGTTGTCCATGAAAGAATTATTTTCCAATTAAAGAAGCATGGACTCAATTATTTGTCTCTCTGGTGACACACAATTTATAATCCTTTTTATGCTATTTGTGTTATCTTGGTTTTCTCATTGCTTGCTGGTTGCTCCCAGCTGTGAATCTTAGCCTCTTGGACAAGAAAGCATCCTTTAAAAAAAAAAATCAAGAGTGGTCAAATAATAATCATTATCGAGATTCAGAAGCAAATTCAGTAACAAAAATTAACAGTTAAGATTAAAATCAACATAACCTTCTATTTCCAAGTGTTTGTGACCTTGAGCAGTGTATTTATACAGTGTATTCTATAAGGGGTTCAATAGGTCCAGGTGTTCCTGTCTTTGTCTGAGTCACTGTGTTACTTACAATATTACAATAAAACATTCCTTACACTTTCCAGGGACACAAGGAAGATAAAAGGTTTTTGCGTCTTACAAGGTTTAAAGTAATTTTGAGCCTGTAGCACCTCCAAAATATTGAACCTTAGAATTCCAACATTTATGTGAGACTTGTGGAAGCATAGAGCATTAAAGTCTTAGTTGTGTCACAAAATTTTAAGAAATAATATTTTGACTATTGCATTCTGAAGACCTGGGTCCAAACTGAATGAAAAATAACACCAGTCTTCCTTGAATAGAAGATTAAATTGGAAAGGATCCTGATTCCTTGAACCTAAGATGAAAATTTGTCTTGTTTGAGGGACCAGACTCAGTGGGAAGTATTTAATTAGTCCTGTTAAGAAGGTTACCTTGGCCAGATTGAAAGGGAAAGAGTTAAGAGAGGGGGATTGGTTTTACTGATATTTTCCTAAGGGTGTGCTGACTTTGACGTCACTGTTATTTTACTTGAGGAAAATGTTTTGAAAACCTTAAATGTAAACTATTATCTCGCTGTGAAATTTGGTTCTTCATTTTATGATTATTATATGAAATGTAAGTGAACATGTTTGGATCAGAGATAATTCCAATTAGAGGGAGAAAACCACTCATTTGGACTTCTCATCAAGCAGCAAAACTTGTATACTGATAAACTGTTTTTGACAGACTAGCTAAAATGCAGAGAGTACAGGATTTTTATTCCACAGGTTAATTCTTCAAGAAGATTTTAGCTCATGTGTTTTCTTTTTTTAAAAATCAATTAATTAACTTGTAGTTTTCAACATTCACTTCCTTAGGCTTTCGAGTTTTACATTTTCTCCCCCTCCCTCCCCAAGAAGGTGTGAATCTGATATAGGCTCTACATATACATTCCTATTAAACATTTTCCCATTAGTCATGTTGTAAAAAAAGAGAACCAATAGGAGGAACCACAAGAAAGAAGAAAAAACAAAACAGAAGAAAAAAAAGAGAACATAGTATGCTTCGATCTGCATTCAGACTCCATAGCTCTTTCTCTGGATGTGGATAGAATTTCCATCATGTAGCTCATGTATTTTTAAAGGATAGTAAAGAGACCAGTCTTGTTTCTTCCCTACATATCTTGCTGGTTATCATTTTTGTACATTTGCTTACATCCTTGTCTTCCCATTTGGCAAGCATACTCACCTTCTCTAAAACTGGTACAAGATTTATCTTAAGAGGATCGTAGAGGTAGAGCTGGAAAGTCACTTAGCCCAACGCTTTCATTTACAGATGAGAAAAGTAAGGCCCACAGTGGTAAAATAACATCCCCAAGGTTACATAGGTAGCAAGTGATATAGGGTCAGGATTTGGACTCAAATCCTCTAGTTCCAAATCCAGAGTTCTTCATTCCATCATCCATTCACCAAGAGGTATCATGGTAGACCTTATCCCTACACTAACTCTACAACGTGACTATTCTAAGTTCTTTTAGCATTTAAGTGTGGAATTTGTAGAGCACTATCCTGGCAATTTCTACTTTTCCCTGCTTTGCATTTTGCAAACTCATTCATCCATTGTTGCTGGGGGGAAATCCTACACTTCCCTTGTACCCATTAATCTACTCTTCCTCAGCTTCCCAATTTCTTGAAACTAGAGTATCATATTGGCATTTCTTATCTATCACTGTGTGCCATCTGGTGATACCAAATAATAAATGCAGGCTTATCCTTAACCAAAATTATATGGAAGTTAAAATGATCTATATTTCAGGATTCCTTCCCATACAGTTTCCAAGAACTCATTCTGATGAAACATGAGGACTGTTTGGATTTCTTGTATATTTCCTTGGATGTGACTTCATGGTTTCTCTTCTGTTGCTTCAGAAAACAATTGACTAGGAGTCAATGAAAATGGCTTCTCCTACCAGCTCTTCAATTCACTAGCCATATGATTGACATTGGAAATGTTACTAAATATCCCCTTTGTAAAATGACGACATGGTATTCAGACTCCTCCAGGGTCAAGATGGAGTCCTGAAGCTCTCACAGAAATTTTATTAACTCTTGCTTAGGACGTGGGGCTTGTTGTCTTTTACTTGCTTTTACTAACCTTTTACTATCCTCTCCTCTCCTCTCCTTTCCCTTACCTGAGGGTGTTCTGCTCAAAGGAAGGTAAATATTGATGGCCAAAAGCTACCTAGTTAACTTGGGGATTGTTGGCTAGATTTCTTTCTCAAAGACCAAGTCTTGAACCCAGTTCACTCTGGATCTCATGGATTGAACAACAATAAGTCTCTGCCCAAGCACTTAATGGTTATTTTTGGGCCTCTTGGCTCAGAGTGAATATAAATAGTAACTATTCATCTTTTGACCAGCAACCCTGAGGGTCTTTCCTTCCCAGTTTGATTTTTTTTTTATTAAAGGGACCATCCATTGACTCACTTCTTAAAGAAGCCTATTCACTGAGTGAGCATTGCCTCACTCAAAGTGAAAATCTGGAAAGACCTTAGCTTAAAAGGGCCAAGATCTCCCACTGTATCTTAGGCCATCTCCAGTCATCCTGATGGATATATAGCCACTGGACCCAGATGGCTCTGGAGGAGAAAGTGAGGCTAGTCACAGCCACTCAAATCAAAGTCAATTTCGAGTCATGTCATCATCTCCCTGATGTCATCATGGTCCTCTTTGAGAATGAAGGACAAACCACAGCCTTGGAAGAGAGGAAAGAGAAGGTGACCTACACTGGGCAGAGTCATGCCTTTCTAAAGCAAGCCTTTGACCTAGTCTATAACAGAGTGGGAAGAGTTGGGGCCTGGAGCCATGTAGCACCAGCAGCAACAGTGGTAGTGGTGGTGGTGCTATCATGCCCTACCACCTAAGGAAGAAGGAAAGTACAGCATCCATGGTGACCAGAGTGATAGAGTCTTCATTCTGATTATAAACACTTGATCTTTGTGGTTGTGCCACCAATCATGAGTGGCACATGAGTGGTACCTCTAAGAGACAGGTAGCTGAAATGTTTCTCTCAGAGAGCAGAGAAAACTAAAAGGTTTTTCTCTTTTGTATCCTTTCCTCCTTGTAACTTTTCATTATCTGTCATTCTTATATGATTTAATTCCTCAAGTTTCCTTAATTTTTATTTTTTTTGTTTTCTTATCCTGACTTTGATTTTTCTTCAAATGAGGTCTATAGTCAACTATAAGAACTGTGCTGTTGTTCAGTCATTTCAATCATGTCTGACTCTTTGTGACCCCATTTGGGGTTTTCTTGGCAAAGATACTGCAGTCCTTTGCCATTTCCTTTTTTAGTTCATTTTAAAGATGAGGCAACTGAGGCAAACAGGGTCAAGTGACTTGCCCAGGTTCACACTGCTAGTAAGTGTCTAAGGCTGGATTTAAACTCGTCTTCCTGACTCCGGGCCTGGCTCTCTATCTATTTCAATACCTAGCTAGCCAAAAGAGTTGTATATTACATGTTTATACATTGGTTGGTCAGGGGGCAGCCAATGGGAGAAGCTGACAAGTAGCTGAAATTCATAAATGATTATAATAGGGCTAAGATTCCAGTCTCTGGCCAATAGTTAAGCAATCTCTTAATTTAGAGCTTCAGGATCGATGTTATGATTTTTTTAATTAATAATTTTGTAAACTTTCCAACAGGCTAAATTTACACTGAACCAGGAGGATTTCTTTCATGTCTGAGTTAGAAGCTAATTATTGTAACAAAGTGTGGCTGGATTCAATATTAATCCCAAACTAGGGAGAAGAGAAGCAGTGAAAGAAAGCCAAGCCCTATGGGTAGATACAGGAGTGGTCTGGGAGGATTCAGCTCTGCCCCTTCCAGAATGGAAGATAGAGGAGAAAGTAGCAGGTATTGGTCAGCCAACTTTGCTCTCTACAGCAGCACTTACTGGTTATACCCTGGATCACAGAAGCATAGTCCAACTACTTAATTTTATAGACAGCAAACTAAGGCCAGAGAACATTAGTGACATGGTCAAGATCACCCAGGTAGGAAAGTTGCAGAGCTATGGCTCAAAACCTGGTCCTCCAAGAACCAGCTTCACATGATTTCTAAGATACCTTGCACCACTGAGTCCGTGAACTTATGTATATTTGGCATTCCTAAATTTCCCCAAATTTTAAAATCATCCACAGAAGGAATTATCTCTTCTATTTCTCTTACAATAATTGCTTCCATAATGCCTAGTACAGTACTATCTGTGCACAGAATAAGTAGACAATAAGTGCTCACGACTGAACAAATGAAATGTGAAGTTTATTTCATCTAATGTCGTCTTAATATAGCAGAGATTGTCCTGGTCTATCACGCAGGAGACCAGGGTCTGACTCTCTGATGGGTCAAATTCCCATATTTTTCTTCAAAGATAGCATGAAATAGTCAATAGAACATGGGACTTGAAATCAGGAAAACCTGGGTTCAAATCCCACCTCAGACAACTTACTCAGTTACTGACCCTGAGCAAGGCACTAAAACAATCTCTGTGGCCTCAGTTTCCTCATTTGTAAAATGAGGTGGTTGGTCTTGATGGCCTTTAAGTTCCCTTCCAGCTCTAAATCTGATCCTATGTCCATCTTCTTGTAGATTTTTCTGGAATTGTGGTTTCCTTAGGGACAATATCCTTATGTTATATGTTATATTATGTTATAATTATACTATCTTCAATAAACTGAGAAGTAGGGGGTGCATCCTTTGAATTTTTCTATTGAACTTCTTACTGGTTTTTGTGGCAACCTTATTAAGCCATAATAATTCATGGTAGTTCCAAATATACCCAATCAAATCACAAGGTAAATATATTACTTGGTGTAATGAAGTTGGCTGTATGACATCCTCTCCCACAAGCTCCCGAAGTAGCCATAACTTATTACGACTATCCTACTTTGGCTTAAGAGGCCTCATCTAAGAGAGGTGGAAGGAAATACAAAGAAAGGGAAAAAATTTCTCGGGGAAAAAAATGTATTCCTCAGATCCTATTAATCAGTGTACTTAAGTGTCATAGGGAAAGTTCTGAAACTACAGGCAAGAAGAGATAGGCTAATTTGCCTTTTAATCATTTTTATTTGTGGAAAAAATGAAAATAAATGGAAAGTTAATATTTGTATTAAAATATAATCCCCAAGTAAATCAAAGCTACCCCACCTTGTGAACCGTCCATCAGTTCCTGGGTTTGATGCTGTAGAGTCTGAAGAGTAGGAGAGTAGTGTAGTTTAGCCTGAATCAGAAAGATTCAGACGCTATTTTCTAAGGCCATTTCAGAGTGGATTGGAAATACTGTTGCAGCTACAGATGGGACCATGTTTCCCAAAGGATTTTCAGTACTGGCTTTAAAAGCCACTCTATGCATGCCCCAATGACATCCATCAGACTGACTTAACATCTTCTTCCAGGACAAATAGAAAAGGCCATTCATCTTGCAAATTTAGGAACACAAGAGCTATGAAATATAAATGAAATATAACACACTGGTGCTCTTACAGAAACACTAATGCCTTTACATTTTACTGAAATCCCTGACCTAGTTACTTCTCCCAGAATATGGCTTAAGTTCAACCAATGTAGAGCACAAGGGAGAAAATGTTATTATGAGAAAAGTAAAATGTGCATTTCCCAAGTTCTATATTGTTAAATTTATGACCTTAATATTGTATCAATATAGGTATTTTCACTCAACTACATGGACAATGAAGTAAGAAGCTAGAAGAGTTCAGCAAATTCAGAATCCCTCAATGGGAGAACACTGATAGCACTAAATTAATTTACTGCTGACAACTGGTAAGTGAAATTGCTACCTAAAACTACCTACTTCTCCAAAAGCCTGAATTCAAACTATACCTAGTGCTCATGCCTAGCTTTAAACTTGGGTAGCACCTCACTCAGAAAGAATATTAAGTAATTCAGCACATCTCCTCTAACTGTGGAGGTAGTTGGATTGTCTAAAACATGGGATGCAGGAAATTGAATGTGGCCAAGAGAATAGTACTACCAAATTAACTAAATAGTTTGGTGGTTGGCAAAATTACCTCTTCATGAATGCATTGGATCAGAAAGAATATGAGTATCTGTGACAAATTCTGAGTATTTTTAAAAATTCATTTTAGTAGTTTTAGCAGTTTAGTAGTTTCAGAAAGTGATCTTTTACACATAATAGGCAATCAGAGAGTAAAAGTTCAAAGTAAATGGAAAAGTAAATGACTGGCTACTTTCCTCCTGAGTATTTGGTTGGTATTATTCTAGGTGCTGTGATAAAGGGGATGGGTAACTGACCCCTAGTATTAGGGGGAAAATTTTCCATTAGTTTTTGGCTAACACATTTTCTGTTGTCCAACAACTATTTTCATTTTTCTTGCCAGACCAGTCATGCCTAATGAAGCCTAATTATTATGATTAAGTCTTTGGCAGTTGGAGTTAATAACACAGCCCAGAAGTTAGAAAGAACTCAGAGTAAAAAGCAAACCTTGGGCCGCCACAAAACCTTAGGTAAGATTAAAGTCTGACAATCAAATAGCTTTCAACTATTCCATCCAAGAGGCTGAGGTGTCATTATTTTACAATTCCCAAAGGCAAATACCCCAGTGACTGAAAAGGCTTATTAACAGAGAGACAAAGAAATCAGCTTCCAGGATGGCAAAAAGGGGAGATGGGCTAGAGGCTTCTCTTAAATTAATAGCTTCTTGTAGAATATAAATATTAGGTGTAACTGCATTTAGATCATTTTAAAGTGAAGCTATACCAGAAATTTAATTTGCTTCTCTTGGGGAGACTGTCTAGTTTACTAAATTTCAGGCCTCTTCCCCTTCCTCCTTCTTGAATTCTTGGGTGATAATCATAACACAACAAAGAATTTTCTTTCCCTTCCCAGATCATCCTTTTGAAATTAAAAATGAACAGTAGTAAGCCTTCCTAAACTTTTCCCCATTTATTCAGGCTTTCTAGTTCTCTTTCTCTCACCCATATGATGATTTTTCTTGCCAGTAAGAAGACTAATACTTCAGGGATATTTGATTCTGGGGTGAGTCAACTCAGGTAAATTAACAATGAAAGAGATAACTTTGCATTTGTACTTTTGATACTGATTGGGCTCAAATATCCATTGAGCTAATGACTGTCTAGTAAGCAGGGCAGCTCTTGTGAATGGTCATCATTACAACACCCTAAGCCTTTACCCAGCACTGGTTCCTTTTTTGCAACCCTCAACCCAGACATAATCTTACAATCAGGCAAGCTTCCAAAAAGCAAAAGATAATTTACAGCTAGTAGTCTAAGTCATGACTGACATGCGTGGCTACTTCACAGACAGGCATTCACAGACTTTGACATACAAAAGCTGTAAGCCTTTCTGTCCCAGCTTTCAAAGCAGATAACCAGAGGCTGGCTGTGGGTATGTCATTTTGTCATTCTGTTCCCTAATCATATTCTGCTCTGTAGTTGCCTATGGCCAGCACCCGAAACTTTGGTTTTGCTCCATCCCCATCCTCAAATGCCTTACAATTCAAGAAATAAGTTTTTTCCCCTACTGTGTAAGTTAAATTAACTAATTTGTTTAAATTGTGTAGATGGTATAGTAATATCAAAAGCCCTGAATGTTCCCTGGGAACCCTAACATTTGTCTATAGCATCAGTCAATCACAGAATCGGAAATTCAGAGCAGGAAGCAGTCTTAAGAGGCCAACTCCTTTATTTTACACGTGAGGAACTGAGGTACAGAGAGGTTAATTAAGTGACTTACTCAAGATCACACACATGGTGCTACAGATGTGAAATGCTGCATCCACTTTCAGATGGGATCATTGTAACTGCTCTACTTTGGACAAGAGACCTCTCATGAAGTGAGAGTAATCTGTAAATATTTGTAATGTTAAAACAAAACACATCAATAAAGCTCTTTTAAACATTTAAAAGGATAAAATACTGACTCTTTAAGATGGAAAAACAACAAAGGCATAGAGATGGGAGACAGGTTATGTGTAAAATATAATTTAATTTAGTGAAAGGGGGAAAAAGTAATGCCTATTGTTTGATGTCAAGTAGACCAATCAACCACTGAATAATTGACCAGTTATTTTATAGTCTAGATATAGGCATGAGAAGCCCATGGTATTTATTTGTGGTAGAATATTTGGTCTACAGTTTTAAGCAAATTTTCCCCTTATTTTCTTTCAGTTTTTGTGTTACCTGCAATTAACTTATGCCCTCCTTCCAAGATCTCACTGAACTAACACCAATGTTAAAGCTGTTCTTTTTGATAAGTGTTCTACAAATATAAATGGTTATCACTCATGCAAATATGCTTTCCTTGTAATATGAAATTGTTTTTTACTTAGAATCATGAAAGCACACTTAATTTCTGTTAGTGTATAAACCAAAATCTTTGTGATCTCAAATTGCAGTGGTTTAACTATGCAGACACTCCACCCATTACACATGTTCTTAATTTTTAACATGCATTTTCTCACTAAAATAATCATTTCCATGAAGCTGAAAAGATAAATTTCCTTTCCATTTTCCTCTTATAAATTTATGTTTTCTGGGAGGTTAAAGTTATGTCAGCTGTTCCAAACTGTATTAGACCGAAATTTGGCAGCTCAGATATAAATTTATTTCCAAAAAAGGAACAGAATCTGGTGAGCTATTTGTTAAAAGTTAAAATTATTTGGGTTTTAAAACCATTAAGGGAAAGTTTATTTGGCTTAATTTTTCAAATTAATAACTTTTCATTTGTGACATTTTATGCTTCATACATGCAGATTTTGAAAGGGTAGAGCAAATTCTTTGTGTATTTGGGACTAACCCTGTGTAGCTAAGATAGTAAAAACAGACTGCTGAATTTATAAGAATTGTGGTCTCCTTTGTTTGACACAAAATAGCATTTCCTCTGGTGTATCAGGCAACACACACTCATATAAGCTTTCTAGTGTAAGAGGGAGAAGTTTTTTGTTTGTTATGAACAAAATAGTATTTCTCTAAACTTTTTTGATCAATGGATTAAACTTATGGAATTGTAGGTTGCAGGAGAAAATGTATTCCTGGTACCCTAGACTGCTGTAGTGTCTAAAGGAAGATGGGAGATAGGAAGTGGCAAGAGGAGAGTGCGTGATAGGCACAGCTGTGTATTCAACTGTTGTTGCCCCTTACTTCCTTCTGACGACCCATTCCCCAAACAGACAAAGTTGTTGTAGATTCAACATGGAGTCATAAGCATCTTGGGTCTACCCAAGAAGATGAGAAAAGTCTCATGGTGCCAGTTAACAAGGTGGACCCTCAGAATCATAGAATCATGAGATTTTGGAGTTGGAAGAGTCCTCGAGATGCATCTAAACAATCTAAAATTGAAAGGGAAACCCCATCATAACACATTTGACAGGCAGTCATTCAACTTCTGCCTGAAGATCTCCCATGAGGGAGAATCCACTGCCTCCAGAGGCAACTGATTCTTCCTATGCCCCTACCACTTTCCCAGAATCCTACCCTTTGGTCCTCATGCAAAGAAATGGACTGGGTTAATCTTAAAAGTTTCTTACACCCAAACTTTTCTTTTTGATTTGTTTCCTACCCAGAGGCAAAGAACTCACTCCAAAGTTCCCAAATAGTCAAGATAATTCTCCTCTTTCTGGTGGCCTTCCAACTCCCTCAAGATCTATATAATGTTCCAGATCCTGTTATTACCATAGGATTGAGACATCACCTCTCTCCTTCTCCCCATCTCCCTCCCCACTGGAAAGTACCTGGGATTGTGCCAGGGCTATTGCTTCTGTGGTTGGTTAACATTGCTATGATCTTACTAAAAGTTATGATTAGCTATAAGGTACAGTGGCCCACTACTGCTTTCTCACTTTCTTTCTGGAAAAATGCAGTTTGTTCAACATACTGCTGGGTAAGTGTTCAAATGCCCTTCTATGTAGTTCACCACTGATTGTGAGTTGTCACCAGGGGTGCCCAGCCCACAAATCTTCTTAAGGGTGGGCTCAGGGTAATCAGAACAGTTTGTTTTGTTGAAAGACTCTTCTGGCTTATCAGTGGATTTTATAAAGGCATCCTTCAATATAGACACCAAAAATCTCCTTTCCTGGTAATAAAACATTGATAGATGTCACAGGAAAATGTTACTATTCACATGTAATCCAATGGACTTGAATAGGAGTTCTATTTGACATTTGCTTTGAAAACACACTCTTTTTGCATCCTGTCACACATAAACCAATTGTAAGTGTCATTAGCAGGAGCAACAGACAGTGATGACAGGTGCAAACACTTTATAATTTACAAAAAACACTATTGGTGTTTCCTATTACCTGTGTAAATAGTCCACAAATACATCCTAGGTAGTCAGCATTGTTTGCACAGTCCAATACATTCTAGCACTGATATTTAGCAATGGCTCCTGGAATACTCCTTGTTGAGAATGTTTATAGCCAGTCTGGTCCCTTTATACCATTAACTGAGATGGTCCAAAAGTGTCACTTTTATCTTCATGTAACTGGCCTGAAGTGTTCAGTACAACTAAATGAATATGTGTTTCTTTACATATAGGGTGTGTTAGATATTCTTTTTAAAGTAGAAATATAGCCCTATGCTTTTACATAACAGTGATGAAGTAGCAGGCTACATATCATAGACGCTGAGGCGTAACTGGGGTGAAGTAATGGGGCCTTTGTTCTAAGATGCCAACATTTAGAGGGTGCCAATACTACCAACTCAGGATGAACTTTCTTTGCCCCTCTCCCAGGTACTTTCCTATGGCCTCTAGGCACCTCTCCAGTAGTGGCCAGTCTTTCAGCAGGAAAAAGACTGATCAGTGTTCTGGGGCATGCTTTCTTTCTCCAGTGGCCATAACCCAGATGAGATGAACCTCTGCTTCTCCCTTGCTTTAGAAGCAACAGTTCTTACATTAAGCTCTAATCAATCCCAGTGTTACTCTTTACATATATTATGGATACTACAACATTCTAGTAACATTACCACTGCTACATTTTACATTTTGTCATCTGGCCATAACACCTTGATCACTTGGAAACATTTGCTAGGAAAGTTCTAGTTAATTGAATTGCTGGTCAAAAGAGAGTAGATTAATCAATCAATCAATATTTATTAAATGCCATCTCCATGGCAGACACTGTGCTAAGTGCTGTGAATACAAAAAGAGGCAACAGATAGTTCCTGCCCTCAAGTTGCTCATAATCTAACGGGGGTGTTTTGTTGTTGAAATCCTTCTTCAATACTGCAAAGAGATTTGTGATTTCATCACTGTGATCATTGTACAGAGTTATAGTGATTAGATGATCCAGTAATTGCTTAAACAATCAGCATTTATTAAGTGTCTACCATGTGTTAAGTACCTTGCTAATGGTGGAGATGCAAAAAAAAGAATTGAATAGTCCCTGCCCTCAAGGAGCTTATATTCCATTGGGCTGAATAAGAGATGACTCTACAAATGGAAATTTCTTTATTCATTTGTTTTTTACTAAGCCTCTGGTGCTAACTTAACAAAAACTGTCATTTATTTCATTCTCTTAAGGAAAAGCACTGAAATAAAGAGTAATTTATTGAGGGTTCTGGTTAGTTGGCTCCTACTCCATCAAGATTTTACTGTGCATGTAATTCACACTGACAACCAACCTGATCATAGGGATAGCTGCAGGCCAGTAGAATGCAGCCCATGACTTTACTTCATGTATGCTTTCACCAATAGATGTGATCAAGAAAGGAAATGTAAAGGGCTTTCTACATGAGCAGATTCAGTGATCATCATATGATGATTGTGATAAGGCTGGCCTGCAGGTAGCAAATCAGCGGTGCTTTACAAAACTGAGGACATCAATAAGGCAAGCTGAGTGGTATTACTAATGCAAATCTGCCACTTCCCCCATTCTTAACAAAGACCGAAAGCCCAAGAGTGTTGAGATCCTATAATGGTGCATGTTATAAATGGGCCTTTTAAGATACTAAATTCTAGTATCTATCCTTCCCTTCCTGTCCAAGAGAGTGTTTATGCTGTTCTTCCTGGAGACAAAAGGATAAATATAGCCCATCCCTCCTGTCAATATCTGATGTGGGTAGGGTGGGGTGGGTATGGAAGGTGGAATGCCAAGCCAGGTAAGAAGGTCCTCTGTTCTCACAGTATAGGTTGCTGAGAAGAAGAAAACATATGTTTACTTCCTAAAAACTTTAAGCTTTCCCTACAGAACTAACAGTTAAAGCTGCTAGAATGTAGGATTGTCACAGCTGCATGATGAATCGCTCTCTCCCTCCTCTTCCTCCTCCACCTCTAGCATCCCATCGGTCATACCTAATTTCTTGGATCCATGACCTACATGGGCATATGGGAAGCTGCTGCCACTATGTGATGTATGTATTATATACATAGCTCAAATATAAATATGACCTTTGCCAATATAAAATGCTTTCATGAATATAAGCTAATCTGATCCTCACAGCAAACTCTATGAGAAAGCAGACAGCACAAATCCTACTAGCTCCATTTTTACTAATAAGCGAAAAACTCTGTGAAAAAGTAGCAGATATGTTATTTCGATTTTATAAATATGGAAACTAAGGCTTGAAGTTAGATGATTAAGATATGAAACAAGGAAGGAAGGAAGAAGGGAGGGCAAAAAGGATAAGGAAGGGAAAGGAGGGAAAAGAGGGAAGAAGGAAGGAGGGATGCATTTCTGGAAAACCTCTAATTGAGTTTTTATAAATCAATTCATATTTTAGGTCATTAGTAGAACACATTACTTAAGTAAATTCTATTATGGATACAATTATAAAGTGGAAAATCCGTCTCTAAAGTAATTAAATCATCTCCTAATTTTTCTTTTAAAAAATTCAAACTTTCTTCTATTAGGTTTACTTAAGTAGAGGACATTGAGAAGACACTCTAAATAGGCAGTTAGTATTTAATTTCTTCCTTAAAAAAGTATTGAAGAAGTGCTATGTCATGCATCATACCCACAATATCTAGCCCCAAATAAAGAATTTAAAAGGAAGATGTTTACATTTTCAATTAAAGCTACTATGTCCACACACTCTAACAGAGGTAGTTTCTTTTCCATAGGAAATTGCCTTAGAATCTTCACAGTCATGAAAATAGTTTCCGGCCACAACACCCAGCAACAGCCTTAATGTGGATTTCTGGCTTCTGTGGAATCAAGCCCACCCATCCACATTATTTTGACACTCCGATTCATACTGAATTTTAATTTGTATAGCAAGAGTGCTCCCGTGACACCCCTCCTTTACATTAGGAACAGTTGAAACTGCTGTTTACTTACAAGCAAACAAAAGAGTCCTCTCCTCAGCTCTAGGATTGCTGCTTGGCTGATTTTAAATAGATGAGACTGACCAGATACTGACCAACAGTCTGGTGAAGAAAGAGACATTGTCCCAGGGAGCCACATTCATGGGAACCTTGTCAACACAATTGTCCACCCTGTACAAACCATAACTGGACTGTGACCTATCAAAGTCTAGCTGTAAGATTTAATTGCGATGAGAGCAAAACAGAAAGGTCGCTGAGTGCCAACGTGTTGAAAAGGCATTGTGGCAATAAAACTCTGAAACAAAAGTTAGCAGGCAAACAAATAACAGCCCTCTCTCTCCCTCTGCACTCCCCGATCTACTCAACCCTATTTACAAGGAATTGACCAAATAAAACAGGTCCTAACCTTCCACTGAGTAAGCTGGCAAGAGTCCCAAGTCCAGCTTTCCCTTGAATAGCTCAGTGAGCCAGTGTAGCCTTCAGGTACTGTATTGTCAACAGCATGATGTTCTCAGCAGTGACACAGCAGTAGCACAGTACAGATAGAGGCTGACTGGTAGGCCAGCTTTTGGTTCAGGCCAAGTGCGATAAGGACCTGGTGTTCTTTTGTACCTCACAAAGACTGCTTTGCTGACTCTAAGTTCAAATCTCACGGGCTATTAGGAGAAATAGGATGGACAGTTCATTAGAACAAGGGTGATAGGAAGAATATTCGTTACTTCTGGACAACTGGCTCCATGGGAAACGCAACACTGTTTTTAACACAGACCAGGAAGCAGAGTTTATATCAGTTAGGTTGACTTAAGAACATTGGTAGAGATTTAATGGTAACAATCCTTTCCCCCTACAGCCTTGAAAAGGTTTTTATCCATGAATGACTCCATCTCCTAATAGTTATCCAGTAAACATAAACTATTAATAGCTGATGTACAGGCTGCTTCCAAGTTGGATAATATAAAATATGATGGTAGAATGTTAGAACTAGGTGGGGGGGTGCCTTAGAGTTCATCTAGAATAGCACGTTGTAGAGGAAACAACATAGGATTTAGATTCGGGACTGTTGTTTTTGTTTGGTCATTTCAGTTGTGTCCGACTCTCTGTGACCCCATTCAGGGTTTTCTTGACAAAGATACTGGAGTGGTTTTCCATGTCCTTTTCAGCTCATTTTACTGAGGAGGAAACTGAGGCAAACATCATTAAGTGACTTATCTAGGGTCACACAGCTAGTAAGTGTCTGAGGCCTGATTTGAACTCAAGAAGATGATTCTTCCTGACTCCAGACCCAGCATTCTATCCACTGCACCACCCAGTGGCCTCTGCATTCAAAGGACCTACGCTGAAATCCTGGTTCCTTGTCTTATTCCCTGTGTGACTTTGGGTAAGCCACTTCATTTCTCTGGGCCTAGGCTTCTTCATCCATGAAATGAAAGGGTTTGGCTGTAGGACCTATTTCTCTCTAAGGTGCTAAATGAATTAATAAAAATTTTTTAAGCACCTACTGTGTTCCAGGTACTGTGCTAAGCTCTAGATCTATGGTCCAATGGGATCCGTAAATCTGTGGCCCTTTGATCTCTCATTTTATAAGTGAGAAAAACTGAAGCCCAAATGATTGGAATGATTTGCCCAAGTTCACACAGCTGCTTGAGAAATAGATCAATTGTTAGGCTCTGAAACTGTATTTTTACCATACCTATTAATGCACTTGATATGTGCTGCTGACTGCTTAGCTAAAAAGAGACATCATCAGAAAGGATGGAAAGGGCAAAAAAATACATAAAGATGTTGCTACTGGATGTGTATTTTTTTAGTTTGTTTTTCTAAGAGTAGTGATGGATTGGTGTTGATTTTCCACACCTGGTTCTCCTTGTAATCATCTATTGCTGACAAGCACTTCCTGGTGATGTGACAGGGGTCCAGGAGTAACTTCTGAATTGGCACCAATTTTATAGTTACAACACAGCTTCTTGAGATGTTAAATTTGTGTATATGGAGAAACTCTTTCTCCCCTTCCCCAAATTGCTGAGATAGTAACCTTTATTTTAATATCCTCCAAATTCCAAATTTGTTTCATGTCCTTAACCAGAACCAAAGATACTTATTTTTCTGCCTTTGGAATATCTCTTCTGATCAAAACAGAAATTTCAGCAAGTGTTACTGGCTCATTGAGCTTATCAAACAGATAGTAGACTATCCAGTCTCTTAATCAGACCAAGAATGCCTAGTGCTGCCACCGATACTTCCCTATTCCAGGCAAGGAGAATCAGGATCTATCTCAGCTGGCACAATTTGTTTAAGCAACGTGAGATTGCACCCATTTTACAACTTCATCATTGCTTACTTTCCATATCGATATCCATAGTGTCTAGCCAAGTAGCAACCCAAAAAGTATGACCAGGACTGCTACACACCTATGAACAACCCCATACACCACACTGATGACACAAGGCGAGAAGATCTAAGACCACACCGGGAAGCCCATTGACTTAGGTCACCTCCCACCCTTCATCAATCCCTTTACCCCAGGACTTACTTCACTGGCTCATCAAATGCTCTATCACCACTCTGCTTTCTGATTGCCAAGGTAGATCTTTATCTAGTACCAACCACAGGCATACCAGTGCCCTTCCCAATAAATCCCAAATTCTTAAATCCCCCATTAGAAAGTTTATGTAATCAGTCTCTTCCTGCATCAGGTGTTCCTGGATAGGGAGCTTAGAAGGAGCTTGCCTTCTACAGCTATTCAGAGTGACATTTGTATTTGTTCTGTTTTTTTATATTGCAATGTCCCAGTACATAGCATATTATTCTGCTAAAATAGGTCTACCCCATTACACTATGCAGTGACTATTCTTGGCTTCAATTCAACTGATATTTATTAAGCAAGGCCTTGTGTTAGGTGACACAAGACTCAAAGGTACAGTTCATGCCTTCAAACAGCTTACAGTCATACCTCATATTTATACAATGCTTCATGGTTTTATAAAGCACTTCATTTATCCCAACCCAAAGAAGTAGGTTGTAAAAATATTATTATTCTCATTTTATAGATTAAGGAAATCAGAGCTCAAAGATATTAATCAGCTTCTAGTACGGGAAATAATATGGGACCACAAGTAACTATAAAATACATTAAAATATAGCAAGTCACCTGAACTCTCAGTCCCCCTAAGCAAAGCTCTAAGACAATAAATTGCAGAAAAAAAGGCTAACTTGATTGGAGGGAGAGAATTTCCATACTGTTTCCTATTCTGATGAAACCAAAGGTCCAGACCAAAAAAAAAAAAAGAGAGAAAGAAATGTGTAGGGATTGGACAAAGTGCCATCAGAGATGCAAGGACGGAGCAATTACTTGGATGGAGTGGAGGCAAAATCAAGGTGACATCTTGGAGAATGTGGTACCAATCTGGAAGGATCTTGAAGGATTTCAAAAGGTTAGGTTTATCGGGATGACATGAACAAAGGCAACAAATTTGAGAAACATAAAACAGTCTAGTTTAGCTATAATGCACAGTCCTGAAGTGAAATGTTATTAAATAAGACTGGAAAGACAGGTTAGAGCCAAACATGCTGGGTCCTGAGTGTCTGACAAATGAGTTTGGGCATTATTCAACAGGCAACCGAGGTCCACTGAAAGAGGAGTCACCATCACTAGACCTGTGTATAAAGGAAACCTACTCAACAGCAGGAGGAAGAAAGTCCTGGAGTGTGGAAAGACCGAAGGAAAGGAGGCCATTGCAACAGTCCATGAAACAGAAAATGAGGACTTGAAACAGAGTAAGAGCACTAGGAATAGAAATGAGGATGATGGATGTGAACGTTGTTTTGAAATAACAATTTGACAACTTGTTGGATATGTGGAGTAAGGGAAAGGCAAGGATCAACAGTTTTAAGCTTAATAATTAAAAGAAGATTTATACCCCAAAAAGAAATAGGGAAGTTAGGAAGAACACATTTGAGGACAAAAAAGAATAGGTGCTATGTACATGCTTATAATAATATATTCATTTAATAACATATTTGAACAATATTAACATGGAATATTTTATCAGCAATGTACCTCTTGGTATAACTCAGAGCAGATGTGTATACTCTCTCCATTAATGCAGATCAAAATCCTGCCATATTTCTTTCATTAGTTGCCATGGCTGAAAAATGAACCTACCAGTAGCTAATCTTCTAGCTACAATTAGTGAGGCTGGTCCTTTGATGGTAGGGACAGAGTCCGTTTCCAGGCTTAAACTCAAAGCCTTCCAATTTTCTAAAATTAGAGTTTGTGTTTCACTGGCATAGCCCTTTTGAGACCAGGATCACTTCTCTTTCATAATGAGACACTAGAGGACAGTTTTAGAGAAGAAACTGATGGTTAAGAGGCATGAATTCACCAATGTTGTAGAGACAAGAAACTTGAAAAGACTTAGGAACTCAGGTCAATGCAATGACTCACCACAATTACAGAGGTCCAAGAATGAGACATGCTACCAACCTCCTGACAGAGAGGTGATGGACTCAAGCTGAAGAATGAGACAGACAGGCTTAGATACAGCCAATGGAACAATTTGTTTTGCTCAAATATGCATATTTGTTACAAATCTTCTATTTTTTATTTTTCTCAGTTGAGGGTGGGTGGAGTGAGGAGTTGAGACAAAGATGGGGATTAGGGATAGTGTTGCCCCTCCAAAAAAAGTAAAAGGAAAAAAAGAAAAAAGAGGATCCTGGAAACATGTTTTTGAAATGCACAGAAGAGAACAAAAAGACCAGAAGGAAACACAGAAAAGTGGGATAGTTTTGAAAATAACATGTTGAATTTCTTACATACTTAAAAAGAAAAGCAAACTATAAATGATAGAGAGATTCACATTTTCATGTACACCTTCAATTTCTCTTCTAATATAGCAATGAAAGTGCTCATTTTAGTTCATATTCATTAATTTCAGAGCAAGAAATGGGGGCAAAATTACCTGCATGTACCAAAATCAAAATTTCCTTCATTATTACCTGGTTGGAAATATTACTAATCATAAGCTTTTTTTTCATAATCATGCAAAACTAAAGCTTTATAAATAGGTGAGTAAACAGTAACTTACAGTAACTGGATATTAAATACTTACATCTTTTAGAATACATAGCCTTGAACACAGCTTCCAAGGTCACATGTAATTTACTACTCCATACCTGTAGTTTACTATCTGCCACTGTGGCAGACTATCTGTGGACTAGCCCTATTTTTAGATCTCCACATACATGCCTATCATTTTTATCCATGTGGTCAGTCTTACATCATTCTTCCCAGGGATTGAGCCACTTGTTCATAGAGATCTAGAAATGAGAATTGAGCTCCCTCTTATCCTTCTACACTAGTTGCTATCCCTTTTGCCCAAGGATACAGTAGGGCAAAATGATTGAGGAAGACCATAAAGATACCCCTGCCTTTCACCTGTATACCTGTGTCCTTGAGTATCTCAAATGTACTCACTAACATGAGTTTGGGTGTGTATATGGAAGAGCTGGACACCTCGTCTTGAAAAAAAAATCCAGAATCATTTGACCTTAATTGTAATTTCCTTGGCAATTGCCTCTTTGCGAGTTGGCACCTGCATACGCCTGCTAAAGCCTCAGATCAACACTTTTTGTTTTTTGGATGATGGCTTATTTCTACATGACTGAATGCAGGCATAAGAAATAATTTTATTGTCGTTCAGTTGTTTGTCAGTTATGTCTGACTCCAAGACCCATTTTGGATTTTCTTGGCAAAGATAGTGGAGTGGTTTGCCATTTCCTTCTCCAGATCATTTTATAGATGAGGAAGTCAAGGCAAACAGGGTTAAGTGACTTGTCCAGGGTCACACAACTAGTAAGTGTCTGAGGCCAGATTTGAACTCAGGAAGATGAATATTTCTGACTCCAGGCATGGCACTCTACTCTATCCCCTAGCTGCCTCATAAGAAAAAATACCTTGCATTAAAAACAAAACAAAAACATTCTCACCAGCAAAACTGCATCTTTGTCATAGTTTTTAGGATGCGCTACACAATGAAACTGACATTCATGCTAAAAGCAGTGAGAAGTTGGTAAAGCAGAAAGATCACTGGCTCTGTACTCAAAGGACCTGGGTTTAAATTCTGCCACTGATGCTTATTGCCTGAGTGAACCTGAGTAAGTCATCACCCTCCAAGGGCTCAGTATCCTCTGTAAAATGGAGAGATTGGATTAGAAGGCCTCTGAGCTCCCTTCCAGCTTTAAGCCTATGATCCTATCATCTTAGGATGTCTTGCAACAGAGAATTTGTTGAGCCATAGCCTTTATATTTGGTGTAAACATTCAGAAGGAAAAAATATCCAGACATTAAAAAAAAAAGATTATAGATCCAGTCATAACTATTCCAGACAGTCACAAGTCAGTCCTAAGGTTGGGAATCTGTGATAACATTCATGTTGGTTATTTTAGAGATAAAACCCAAGAACACTTCAGTCACAAGCTGACATACCCAGGGCAAATTACTAATTGGTGATAATCAACTTGTTTTGCAACGTCCAAAAATGTATGCTCTGGTCAAAATCAATCGTGAACCTTTTGTTTAAACCTGCTTATTAATTTTCAGAAGAAACATTACATTGACGTCTACAACGATTTTTCACTTTTAAATAACTAGTATTCATTGGGATTCAAATGCAATATTATGAAAGCATGGTCTCAGAATTATATGGATAGAATAAAGTATTAATTGTTGGATTACTATAAGTTCCTGTATAAGCTTGTTTTATCAGTACAGATCTCCTGTTATTTTCATTACAGACTTAAACACAACTTAATAGAGTCAATTTGGTAAAGTCTTAAATACGTGTATAGCCCCATGTGGGCTACTCCCTCAACTTGCCCTCACATTGGCAGGTTGAGTCCCTGGAGGGCAGTTTCTTCCTTGAGTTCTAGGGGTAACCCTTTGGGCGACTACTCCTACTGCTATAGCTTAAGAGTCCCCACTAATGCTTCTCCCAACAATCATGCCAATAGACACATTTAGCTCTTAACAAAGATATTTACTAAGATGGCGTAGTCCAAAGAATAGCTACCAAAAAAAAAATCCTCCCATAAACCTGGGGTGTACTATCCCACAAATACATATAATATTGATGGGAAGCAGCCTCAAATTTAGGGTACAATGGTACAGACCTCATGTAGGGTAGCAAAGGTGACACAAAGGTTCATGGAAGTTCTTTTTCTTTTCCTAAAGTAATCATACTAAATTCCCTGCTCCTCTCCACACTCCTTAAAGCACTGTCCTTCTTTGGGTGACTCTCTCTCTCTCTGTATTTGTATCAGTCATAAGTGAGACACTAAGGATCCAAGTAGATGCATATCTCCAATTTCCTATCGGTCTAGTAGCTTTACTTCAAAGCTAAGTGGCCCCTTTGACCCAGCAATAGCACTTCTAGGGCTACATCCCAGAGAGATCATACAAATGGGAAAAGGACCTACATGTACAAAAATATTTATAGCAGCTCTTTTTGTGGTGGCATAGAATTGGAAATTGAGAGGATGCTCATCAATTGGGGAATGGCTGAGCAAGTTGTGGTATATGAATGTAATGGAATACTATTGTGCTATAAGAAATGATGAACAGGCTAACTTCAGAAAAACCTGGAAGACTTGCATGATCTGATGCTGAGTGAAATGAGCAGAACCAGGAAAACATTGTACATGAGAACAACTGTGTTGTGTGATGACTAATATTGATAGACTTAACCCTTCCCGGCAATACAAGAATCTAGGACATCTCCAGAGGCCTCATGATGGAAAATGCTATCCACATTCAAAGAAAGAACTATGGAGTTTGAATGCAGATTGAAGCATACCATTTGCTAGTTTTTTTCTCTCTTCTGTTGAGTTTTGTTTCCTCTTTCTGGTGGTTCCTCCTATTGGTTCTAATTCTTACTTACAACATCACTAATGTGAAAATATGTTTAATAGGAATGTATATGTATAGCCTATATCAGATTGTGTGCCATCTTGGGAAGGGTGGTGGGGAGGAAGAGGAGAAAAATTTTAACTCAAAAGCATATGGAAGTGATTGTTGATAAATCAAAATAAATTAATTAATAAAAAAAAAAAGCTAAGTGGCTAATGAGGGAATGGGGGAGAAATTCCTTCCCCTTCCCTAGGAGTTGACTCCATCACTACTCTAAGCTTAGACTTTCTCAAGTTCCTTAGGCCTTAGCTATTTAAAGGCCCTAGCAGGCTTGGCTAATTTGTGGGTTGTAGTCTTCCCTGTGTTGTTCCCTTCTTAGAGAGATGTTGATATCTGATAAAAGAGATATCTGATCTGGGGGTAGACCCATCTTTTATAATTAGTTTAGCACTTCATTAATGGCTTGTGATTAGACTTTGAGCTTTCTGTGACTACATCAGGTAAGCCATCAACAAGCATTTATTAAGTTAGGCACAGGGTTAGGCACCAGAGATATCAATACAATAAATAATCCTTACTCCCAAGAAATTTACATTTTAATGGGGGATATAACAAGAATACATATAAATACATGCAAAATAAATACAAAGAAAGTGCAAAGTAATTAAATAATGCAGTATGGGAGGGAGGGCACTAGCAGGTAGGAGGAATCAAGTAAGTGGGGACAGATAGAAATAACTCCCCTGCCCCCTTTACTTACACATTGTACCTTGACCCTGACATGGTGGTGTCATCAACCAGCCAACCACATATGAATAAGCATCTCAATTCTTCAAGGGGATTAATTTGTCTAGATTAGGATTCTCACACAGTGAAACATGGCTCATTTTAGAATTTATTTGTTGTTACTTGTTTTTGCTCTAACCTTTCTATTCCTCTGATTACAGCCAAAACCTCCTCTCCCAAACATAAAATAGCGTTGCCTGTAAAGGGGAAATGTTGGCATTAAGAAGGCCTAGCAGTATCTGTTCCCAGCGATCAGATGGAAAACCCTGAGTGGCTTTTCCCCAGGTAGGACAAAGCTTAAAGAGCTGCATCTTATAAACATTAGATCGTCTTTTCTTTTAAATTGTAGAAATTGCGCAAATTGTCTTCTATTCCTTCTCACAAGAAACTATTTTTCATGGACTTTGGATCTCATAGGCACAGAGATTGCCATTTTCAGATGTAAGAAATGCTGTCATTTGCAGACTAAATTACGTGCTACATGAAGACAAGAAAACATGCAGAGAGACCCACTAACCTTGGCTGACTTTGCTACTTTGATGATTGTACAAGTCAAAGATCCGCCAGCACTTCTTTTAGAAACAAAGTCCCTACCAAAGACCAATCAGAACTTATTTTATTTTATTTTTTTAATTCTTCATAGCTCTGTTGCTTTGTGTTGTTTTTCTTATATGCAAGTATAATCTTAAAGAATCTTGTCAGAAAATTTTTTCTACTCATTTGCCAACTTCCTCTATTTTACAGACTAGATAGTTTGTACAAAGTATTAATCCTTCTTTCTTTTGCTCTCCAGGTATATAAAACTGGTTGCACTTTCTGCTAGGAGTTGGATGTAAATGTGGGGAGGATCAAGACTAATTTCACGGGGTTAAACATCATTTTAAACTCTGTGCAAGACTGTTATGAATGAGCCTTGGAAACAGGCAGAGTCAGTAGGTGAACTGCAATGGGTGAGGAATGGGGGCTAGTCCCAACTCTGCCCTCACTTTTACTACATTACTTTGAACTATTTACTAACCTCTATTCCCTTCCTATGATTTTAGCAAATGCCAGTTGTCCTATGGCCAAATCCAAATATAACAAACATTTATTTAGCATTTATTATGTGCAACACATTGCTAAAGAAGCTAAAGATACAAAGACAAAATGAAAAGCAATCTCTGTCTTCAAAGAACGTATAATCTATGGTAGGTAGATGGGTGGGTAGGTAGGAAGGAAGGTTCCTACTCAAGGGGAAAAACCTATCTTAACATATATGAGTACAACTTGAAAAATACATAGAGTAATGATTATAAATACTTTCTTTATCTTCCTCTAAACATCTCTCTCTACTTTTGGAAAGTACATGAAGTGGGAGCCCAAATAGAATAGAATATTAGAGCTGGAAGGCACCTTGGAGATTTAACCCTTTCATTGTACAGATGAAGAAACAAAGCTAAGTGAAATGACCTATGCAAGGTCATACAGTAAAGTGAGATTCAACAAAATGAATAGCAATTTGTTCCATGACCTGATTTTCCTATCCCTTAAAGATGGACCACTGATAAGTACCAGCTACTTTGATCATGCCACCCCTTTTCTGATTTATTACCCAACATTTGTCATCTTAAAGATAAAAAAAAAACCTTCCATAGGCTATATTGAAGTACTATGAATGAAGGTTTATTTCAATATATTATTTTAATACTCACACAGACTAGGGTAGTGGGTCACAAAATTGAATATTGAAATATATATGTATATGCATATGTGTATATATAATGTGCCAAGTTTCTACCTTCCTTTGAAGGAAATGTCGATTTTTTTTTCCTTCAAAGATAATGGGAGAGATGACAAGTTTGACTAAGCTTTTACTGCAGTCAGGGCACCATTAAACCATTAAGAGTCCATCTTTTATATTTTGTTCATGGTTGAATAATTCTTACTCAAATTCACTCCTTTTTAATGTATGGAAAAGCTCTTTCGGTCTTGAGTCTTCAAGGATATTGAGTGCAGTGAACCGCTTTTGGAGCATGTATATGAGATGACCCGGTACAAGAAAGTTGCTGGTTCCTCTTCTTATCCTTTGCTCTCCTCTCTCCTTCTTGAGGGATTACTCACAAGTGAAGAATTATCTCCATCTTTAATTGTATTCTCATTTTAGCTCTTTCTGAAATCAATATTTTTTCTTATCAAAATGTCATTCTATACATTATTCATACTTAGGAAACCTTGACAACCAGGACAAAAAGAAGCTATCAACAAAAAGAAAAGTCTTTCTTTTCAGATTTGTTACCTTTTTGAAACAATGCCAACAACTTGGGCTTTGAATTCACACAGGAGCAAAAAATGACCAGTGTTAAAAAAAAAGACTATGTTTAACATTATCTTCTCTAAATGTTAACAATTTGAATATAGCCCTGATCTAACAGGACTATTTATCTTAGATTATGTAGCAGAATTCTCCTCTCCCATGCTGATATGAGTCTGAGCAGGCAAGGGAAATAAAAGAGAATGGGACAATATGATAAGTCAAGAAGATACTTTCAGAGAATAGAGACAGATCCTAGCTTTCTGATCACCTAGTCTCTAGAGGCTATTTCAAAGGACTCCAAAACAAGGACTTTTTCCTATTGGAGTTAACTTATCCACATTTCCCCTTCTTTTTAACTCTCCTACTATAAAGTTCCCACCCTTTCTCAGCTCTTTCTTAAAATACATGAGGAAGGTCTTTGGTGACAGAAGAGTCATGGTTACAACAGCACACTGCCTTATGTTACATGGTATCCTGCTGATCTGAATGAGTAAAAGATTCTACTTAAAGGCTCTGTCTTAATTCTAGAGAATAATCTGGGCACTGGAAAGAAAACAGAGTCCTAGTATAGGAATCAGTTCTAATCCTTTTTAGGGCATTTGCTTTTACCTTCACTATTCAAGACACTGATGTGAGGTCATTGCAAGTATGGATTATTTCATTCTTTGTACTTGTATCCCCAGTACCTAACACAGTGCCTAGTGCATAGTAGGCACTTTAAGCTGGTTCTTTGATTGATGTTACCCCAGTGCTTCTTTGCCACAGTGGGTAAAGGGATCCCTTATTGCTGCTACTTCATTGTCAGTTTTGCATAGCACTTTAAGGTTTGCAAAAAATGCTTTACACAAGCATCATCTCATTTTATCCTAACAACACTGTGGGGTAGCTGCTATTATTATCCCCATTTTACAGATGAGGAAATTGCAGTCAAAATAAGTTAATGACTTGCCCAGGATCACAAAGCTAGTAAGTTTTTGAGGCTGGATTGGAACTCAGGTCTTACAGACTGAGTCCAGGTCTCTATCGGCTGTATCAGATAGCTAAAGTTAATCACTTCAGGGGGGAAAAAAATCAACCAACCAGGAAGTCTTTGGGTCATTTTCTCCCTTCCTCTTTGATTCAAAATCCCTTGCAAGGGGGCTAGGTCAGAGTTTCCAACACCCTACCCCCCCAAACCCCCACTGTTCAGTTTGTTGTTTCGCTATAAACAATGTCTTCCTTAGACACAGATGATTCACTAGTCTAACCCCACTTGAAGGCCTTAAACCGAAGTTTCATAATTGCCAAATCACTACATGTGACTTCTCCAGCATGGTATTTATTGCTTTAGACTTTGGTGTGGATGGTGAGGTAGCAAATGGCGTATGTGGTGCCTCACTCCCAATTACATCACGTAAAATATGAGATAAGATATGTAGTTTATTGATATATTATTCCCTAGCTGCTCCAGAGAATAATAATAGTCCAACATCATGCAAAGGGCTACAGTAGCAGGTTTGACCTCTTTAAGCTCTAGAGACATACCCACTGTTCTAAGAAATTACAACTGGGGCAGAAGATCTTTTCCTAAGTCGGGGCACCTGTGTTTTCTGCTAGCTAAATGACCCTACTCCATTCTGTCATCTATCATATTGCTGTCAGAATTGACTGATAATGCTCCTATATTATTATATCAGAAGTCAGCCATCTGTAGCACACCTTGTATTCTGGATCATGATCTGGACCATTTCACATTTCAACTGAAATTCCCAGTTCCTTTTTAAAGTCAAATGGCCATAGTCCTAACCTATGAGATACAGTCGAAATTTGGAATTAGAAGACCTGGGTTTGAATCCCAGTTGTATTACTTACTAGCTGTGGGTAAGTCAGTTAACCTCTCTGGGCCTCAGTTTTCTTGTCTGTAAAATGAAGGCTTGAGGTCTCTTTCACAGATCTTATATGATTGCTCTGAGGAACAATATTTTCCCCCAGATATGGCTTTATCTTCCAAATAAGGTGTTTTTTTAATTCCATGGGAAACAATTTCAATAATGAACATGATCTCTAAACCGAGGACAGAATCTTTATTAGAGTAAATGCTTTCAAACACACGTGATAAACACTACATTAATCCTAACTAGCTTAATCCTTCTTATGCTTCCAGAATTCTTGCCTTGTTTCTACTAACCTACATGGCTCCGGGTACATTAGATAAGTATTGAATTCTCAGAGACACTATAGGTCAAGGTCTAGTTTAATTGACACACTTTTGACATTTTTAGACATGTAAAGATAAACAACTAGCAAATACTTCCCTGTCTACAAAGTGAGGCCAACTGGAAAGATCAACAAACAGCAGGGCTCTGTGCCTCCTTTGTATACAATAAGCTATTATTAAACCACTTCCTTTGTATTTCCCATATTTTGTGGGTGTCCTTTGGACTACTTGGCTACCATAGTAACATATCTAGGTAATTACTAGGAGCTATTTTTTTCTGCAGATAACAGATGACTGACCAGGAAGCTATCCACATTAATTGCAAAGATGCTTTATGTAACTCCTCCCCTTAACAAAATGAATAAGCTTTGCAAAAGAGTTTTCATTAATCTTTGGTCAGCAAGAAATTTTCACTTGCCCCAATTTTATTTATTGACACTTCCCCAACCATTTTTAGCCATTTCTACTTATTTATAGATAATCCCTTCTTTTATTGCTCCCTATCATCTACTAAAAAAAAAAAATACAAGCCTCTGCTTAGTGAAAAATACAGTGAGTTTCTTTAAGGTTCTAAAACACAAGAAAGACACCCAAAACACCAAAAGGAGAACAGAAATGAGAGGTATTAAATTATTATTTTATTGTAAGCCTCCTGTCTAACTTTCATCTTACCCCTATTAACTTATTTTTAATCCTGAATGTATTGATGCATGCTTGTTTATTGGCATAAAAAGAATTTTTATTAGTGCTGTGTTAATTAAAATGACTGACACCGGTGTGTGCTTATTTTCATGGTACACAAAAAGAGATATTTTAAATCTATCAGCTTACTCAAATGTTACCAATTTTTCCCACTCCCACCATTGTTCAAGCAAAGGTCATTCTGTCACCATATCAATTAATAGCCTGAAAAAGGTGGTACTAATGTTGCTGAGTGCCTCGAAAAACCATTAATTCATTCCACAAATATTTTATGAGCATCCTTCCAATAATCAGATTTTTTTCTAGGTTAATCTAAATTGTTTCTCAGACTAAGGCTTGTGCAAAATCATATATGCCCATTTATCTCTCTTATATCCTTTAAAGCTCAACCTAGACACCACCTGATCTCCCAAGGAATGATATTTACCTGCTTAGAGCTCATATGGTGTTGTTTCCTTGCTAGTGCACACACACATAATTTTGTCCTATCCTTATTTGTGAATGTATTCCCTCTCTCTTCCCCCTACCCCAACCCTACACTCCATATTGTAAGCTCAACAAAGGCAAGGATTGGGTCTTGTCAGTTCAATACAACAAGTATTATTTATTGAGTGCGGTCTTTATGCAAAGCATTGTATTAATCACTGGGAAGGATAGCTAGGTGGTACAATGGATAAAGCATTGGACCTTGAACCAGGAAAACCTGAGTTCAAATCTGGCCTCAGACACTTACTAGCTGTGTGACCTTGAGCAAGTTGCTTAACCCTATTTGTCTCAGTTTCCTCATCAGTAAAATGAGCTAGAGAAAGAAATGGCAAATCATTCCAGTATCTTTGTCAAGAAAACCCCAATTAGGGTTAAAAAAGAGTCAGATAACAACTGAAACAACTAAACAACAAAATCACTGGGGATTGAAGGACAGGAATGAGCAACTTCTATCTAACATCTACATCTGCTCTAATACCTAGCACTGTGCTCTGCACAAAGGTTAATAAATATCTTCTAAATTGTATTAAAAATATCTGCACCAATATGACACATTTTCCACATTCAAACTTCTGAAATTCACTGAAAGCTCATAACTTCTAAAATCTATGCTGTATCTTTCAAGTGTGCAAATAGCATCACCAAGGATTGATTACTGATTTTCATATATTCTAAAAATAAGATGGCCATATTTTAAAACATTTGTTCTTTTCTTGTCCTTTTTCTATTTTTATTCTTAAAAATCATGTACTGATTGAGAAAATGCTTAAAAAATTAGCATAGCAATCTAAACCAGAAGCTTGCATTCTGTAACATATTACTTAAAAAGTAAACATCTTCAGATTGGTTATTAACTTTGGATATAAATTAGAGTAGGAAATCTCTGATGCAAACCACTATATACTTGATATTGAATGAACAGAACGATCCCAAGAATCCACAAATAAATATAAAGCACTTTGCATTTGTGAAGGGATTATTATCAATGCTAGTAATTAACGTGATAGTGGGATAGTGTGTCTAGAACCTTACAATACTGAAGCTACTCTTTGAAAGTAACTGAAGTGCATTTGGAAACTGCAAAAGTGCCAAATTTTCTCTCCCATGTACCATCCACACTTCTGTATCCCCAGTGCATAGCACATAGTAGGTGCTTTGTAACACAGTGCATAAGCACACAGTGGGTGCTTAATAAATGTTTATTGACTGGCTGCCTGGAAGAATGTGACTCAACAACTAGCCTCTTTATTATATAATAACCATCAGTTCTAACATTCGCATGAATGCTTGCAAGCCCCAGCATCCTTGGAATCTACGGCACTCAAATGTCCAGCTATGAGGATACTTGATATAGTCCTTGAGACAAGTCCAAAGTTCTGTGGGTGTCAGCACTGCCAGATGTACTGGTGATGATGCAATAGCTGTTAGTTCATAACTGCTTTGCCCTCCTTGACAGTATGTTTTCCTGACTTTAGATATGATTTATGGGCTTTAATTTCTGCTTTCAAGAAAGAATGGCACATTCATGATATTGTCAATTAAGCTGACATGCTAAAGACTGCAACACAATGACTGCCATGGTCCATGGCATATTTTAGGTGAATATACACTTGCAGTCATACAAAACCAGCAAACTTGCTTTGGAGTTGGGTAGGGGGTGACGAGCCAAACTCCAGTGAGCCTTATAAAAGCTGCACATAATAGTCTATTTTAGGCAAGAAGGAAAATGTATTGCAAAAGATCACCCTTCTCTCTGTCTTTCTCACACTGGCTTCTGAAAAATCCAACTGTATTTGAGATTTAGGAATTTTAAAGTTGTCTTTTATTGTCTATGCAAAACTCTTTTCTCTTTGGAGCCTATAATAGGGTGGTGCATGCCAAGGAGAAGAGGATCACCATACTTAAATGGTACCACATTCCCCAGAGAGAGCTTCCCTTCATTTGACAGGCAAAGAAGCTGAAGACTCAGGGAAGTTTTGACCTCCCACTTTCCCAGAGGTTAAGTAGGTGTTAGAAGTAGGATTTGAACCCAGGTTCTCCTACTCCAGAAGCACTGCTCTTTCCATCATAGCACACTATCAAAAACATCACTTGGAACAGGAAAACTGGAATGAAGGACTTGCTTAAGGACACATAACAAAGCAAAAGAGGAAGTCCTCCCTCCCAACCCCCTGCCTCAAATCCAGGCTTCTTTACCAAATGGTAATACTTCTAGCTATCTAAATGCTCACTCAAATGGATCTGTGATCTCAGGAACATGGGTATTCTCTCCAATAATTCAGGTCACAGGGCATCTTCTTTTATAGAGGGCTCAGAAGTTTCCAGGAAACTCTCCATTTTACAGCGGTTGAGCTAGGTTTGGATTCCATAAAAATCACTCCCCCTCCTCACTTTTCAGCTTCTTTTTTGTGTCATCTTCCCCCATTAGTTTATAGGTCCTTTGAGGCCCATCTTGGGGAATTCTTGTTCATGTCCACCTACAAATTCTAAAAGCCAAAGTGGGACCATCCAACATGCTGAGCGCCTCCCTCAATTTCTGCTGACAGCACAAGAATATCATTGGAGCATGTAGGTTGCCAAATGGCCCATCTTCTTTTTCATTCATTTATGTCTTTGATGAACTCCTTCAATGGCTTATCTAGTATAAATTCCTCTTTCGTAATATGTTTTAGTTGCTTGTGCACACAATGTGTCTCTCCATGGTCCCGAGGGTAATCCTTAAATTCAATTATTCAGAGACTAAAGTGTTGTATGTCTCAAAATATGACTACTCCTACTAATGATAGCAGCTAACATTTATACAGTACTTTAACGTTTGCAAAGCACTTTACATATGCAATCTCATTTGATCCTGGCAACAACCAAGTGAGGTACGTCCTATTATTATCATCCCTACATTACAGCTGAGGAAGCAGGCTGGGAAAGGTTAAGTGCCTAGGGTCATGTAGACAATCAGGCAGGATTCATATAAGTCTTTCTGACTCTAGGTCCAGCACTCTATCCATTGTACCACTCTGCTGCCTAGAGAATATTGCTTTTTAAAAGATGGATTTTTGTTTTGGGGCATAATTTGGAGGTCATAAAAAGAACTTTAAAAAAACATTTAAATGACTACCTGATATATAAGAAAATATACCTGCTTTAACTGATTCTTCTTCATTATAAACCAAGAACATGTCTTTTATACAGAGGCATCCTAAAATACCAGGGACTATGGACTAGACTCTCCCTTATGATCTTCACTCCTACATACCTACTTTAATGTCTTAAGGATCTATGATTTTGTTGGTCTTGGGACTCTTTCTACCAATGTAGTTCATCACTCCTACCTCTGCTCCTTATACCTTAATAAGTATTCGTGACTTCTATGGCCAAAATAATGCATCAGTTCTGGTGGGTAGTTCTCAGGTCATGAGCCTCTCTGAACTCAGCTGAGCTGGTTCTTGCACAAGCAATTCAGGCTATCACTAGGTCTGTGATCAGTCTGGCAGAGTGGTCACTCCACTCTGCATAGCTCTCTAGACCTCCAAGTTACTTCCAAGAAAAAATGAAGCATCTGAATAGATTTCTACTGAGGGAATGGGTATCAAAATGGAAGAAAATCAGACACTACAGAGAGTAAATAGGCACACTAATGCATTGTTGATGGAGTTATTAGCAGGTCGATCTGCCTTGGAAAACATTGAGATTATGCTAAAGATGTCATTTATCTGTACATACCTTTTGACCCCTTGATACCATTATTGGCTATATTCTCAATCAATCAGACAACAACAATATGCTAAGCACTATGCTAAACAAAGATGGAAGAGAAACAGTACCTGCCTACAAAGAGCTTACATTTTAATGAGTGGAAACAACATGCATATACATACATACACATATATGTAAATGTAAATATGTATATATACACCCACACAGTCATTGCATAGCGCTCTCTCTGATGAGAAGAAATATCATAGTGAAAGTTCAAGTGCTATAGGTTAGAATGGAACCACTTGGGTTTGCCGTCCTCATGAAAGATGAAGGTATCACTGGTTATACATCCATACATATGTATACACATAAACACATACATACATACATATGCACATAACATAAAAAGAAGATGCAAGGTAACCCTGAATGGGAAGACACTAACAGTTGGAAAGGATGGATACCAGGAAAGTCTTCTTGAAGAAAGTGGTGCTTGACGCAAGTCATGAAGAATCTCAGGGATTCTAAAGAGGTGAAGAAGAGAATGAAAACCATTTGGGTAGGTAAGACAGCCAGTGAAATGATGTGGAGACAGGAGATGAAAACTCATGTGTGAGGACCAATGAAAAGGCCAGCAAGGCTGGACTGTGGAATTAGGCAATCAGTCAATAAGCATTTATTAAGCACCTCTATTTGCCAGGCATAGTGCTAAGTGCTGAGAATGAATGGAGAGGAATAATGTGCAAGAAGACAGTGTGGAAAGCATTAATTACCAAACAGAGAAGTTTATATTTGATCCTTGAGATAGCAGGGAGACACTGCAGTTTATTGAATAGAGAGTGGCAAGGTTAGACCTGTACTTTAGGAGAACCACTTGGGTGCAGGATGTGCAGGATGAATTGCAGTTGAGACTTGAGGGAAGAAGACCCATTGGTCTTCTTCTTCTTCAAGGCAAATTTGGTAACCCAAGTGAGAGGTAATGAGGGCTTAAATTAGAGTAGCAGCTCTCTGGATGGAAAGAAAGGACTGTATGCAAGAAACATTGAGGAGATAGAAATGACAAGACCTAGCAACTGATGGGAAATGTAAGGTGGGTGAGAGGGGTACCAAGCTAGGTGACTGAGAGGGTGGTGGTATCCTCAAAAGTTTGGAAGAGAGGTGACTGGGAGGAAAGATAACTCACTCCTGGAAGGCAGTTTCTCCCTTGAATGACAGCTTCTCTGAATCCTTGTCTGTCTGGATTACTTATCTCTGCTCCCTACTGGAAGCAGTGCCCCTTACCAGTGGAGGAGCTGTCCTTCAAAGCTACACAGCTGATGGGCAAGGGAGGGACCAGAAGAAAGAAACTTACTCCCACCTAAGAGTAATTCACTATATGGGGGCCAAGTCCTTTCCCTAGCGAGAGCTTGAACCACTGAACTCTCTCCTGGCCTTCACTATTTAAGGCCTTGATAAAAGTTTGTCCAATTTTGGTCATCCAATGAGTTTACAACCTTTAGTTCCAACACAAAGAGGGGTTCACATTTCAAAAAGAGACATTTTATAGTTACCTTACCATTTTATAGTTACCTTAACACCTTGTCACCACATTAAAACCTCACCATCTGTGACTACATCAATATAGAAGGGGTCAGAGTGGGGGTGGGGGAGGGCAAAGAATCACATCTCCTCTTACCTGTTCCTTACACATGTTTACATATATGTCCAAGGATTCATTACAGTATGAGTCAATTCAGGTGCCAGTTGAGGAGGCTTGCCATGAAAACAAAATGTGTTTTCTTGCCCTCTATTTCCCCATCATACACTAAAAGATCTTAGTCACTTCATCAGCAACTAGGAAAAAAAAAATCCTGGGAAAGGCAACCTGATGCATGCTTCCCTTTTGTATGGAAATACAGAATCATAGAATCTTTGCATTTAGTGGTACTCTCCAATTAGGGAGAGAGGTCTGGGGGAATCATGCCTTTTTAATATGGAAAGCAAAGGGAATATGCATTTATATAGTGCCTGCTATGTGCCAGGCACTGTGCTAAGTGCTTTTACAAGTATTATCTCAGGGGATCCTTTGGAGTTTATCTCAGTAGCTCTGCTTACTTTCCAGGAATATCATGCCTCACCCAGGCTGAGCTGATCACCTGAAATCTTAACACCACACATGTTGACTTAGTTTTTGATACTCAACACCTTCTCAGCTTCCTCAGCTTGGAGGTCTGGAGGGTGAAGCAATACACTTCTCCCAAAGACTTCTTTTACAGAGGGCTCAGAACTTTCCAGGTAATCTCCATTTTAAGCAGCTATGCTAGGTTTGGATTCCATGGAAATCACACCCTCTCCCTCTCCCTCTTTAGCTTCCTTTTATATATTGTCTTCTTCCACTAAATTGTAAGCTCCCTGAGGCCAGGCACTGTCTTTCTTTTTCTTATCCCCAGAAATTACAGCAGTGCCTGGTCTATAGCAGGCACTTTACAAGTATTATCTCATTTGACCCTCACAACAACAACACTACGAGGTAAGTGCTTTAATTATCCTCGTTTTACAGATGAGGAAACTGAGGCAAACAGGTCACAAAGCTAGTAAGTATCTGAGGCTAGATTCGAACTCAGGTCTTCCTACCAGGTCCAACACTCTATCCACTGCACCTTCAGCTAGCTGACCTTTAATAGGTCTCCTTTGCTAGTATAGACCATGAAGGACACAACATTTCCCTGTTCTGTAATTTGGAGGTGAAGATGGACAACTTCTTTCGCCTCTGCCCATGTAAAATAGTTATAAAAGAAAATGTAAGAGGAGGAGAAATTGGAAAAAAGTAATAAAAAGTGCCCTTGTTTGCAATTCGTGGGAAATTATACTCTACCTTCATGGTGTCACATTAATTCATAAATCCCTTATTATTGGTTATCCAAACAAAACACATCATGAAATTCTTTGCTAAACAGTTGCAACTACAATACCATATCTATAGAATTTATGAAGTTTATGAGAATGTAAATTATGTATACATTCTAATGCTTCACAGAATACTAATAATATTTAGAATAAGAATTTTAAAAGCTCAGATAACACCCTTGTGTTCTTTCTGCTAGGACCTATCTTTACATAAGTGTTGTCAAACAATAAAAAGATCTAGTAGTTGCAAATAACTACAGCCTAGAAATATTGGTTTCTTTCCTTATGGCTTATTTAAATGAGTCTGTTTAGTTTATTTTTGATTAAATATTTGTTCTTAACTAGCCTACCTAGAAGCAGTCAAAGAATCATAAAATCTTATGGTTGAATAGATAAGGATATCAGCTAAATCTAGCCTTCAGTCTCTGAGAAGCTCAGTTCTTGAACTATGTAGTCTAAGGACCCCTTTCCACTCTTTTTTTTTTTTGATTAGGCAATGGGGTTAAGTGTCTTGCCCAGAGTCACACAGGTAGTGAGTGTTAAGTGTCTGAGTCCGAATTTGAACTTAGGTCCTCCTGACTCCACTGGCTGGTGCTCTATCCACTGAACCACCTAGCTGCCCCTCTCCTTTCCATTCTTAAAAATTATTGAGGACCCTCCCTTCCCCAAAGATCTCTTGTTTATGTAAGTTGTATCTATTAATGTTTATCATATTAAAATTTAGAATGTAAGAGTATTATTTAAAAAATAAGTTTTGACCTTGTGGACCCCCTGAAAGCATCTCAGGGACTCCAAAGAGTTTCTAGACTACACTTTGAGAAATGTTGACCTATCTGAAATTGACTTAATTTTTTTTTGACCAAGCAGAGATGATTTAAATGCTACTTAAAGTCAAATGCTTTAAAATCAATTTTATATCTTTTTGTATTGATGAGACCAAATTAGAAATAGGAAGAAACATTTCTTTAGTTCTTCTGCATGCAGGTCACAGTTTTCTATTGCCTATGGTGTTTATACTGAGCTAGGGTCTAAATAATAGTAACACACATTTCTACATAATTAATCTTTTTCACAACAGCCCTGTGAGATAGGGAGTACAAATACAATTAGTTTGTATTTACTTATCTATGTAGTTGTTGTATCCTCCCAGGCTGTTTCATTTTTATCTCTGTAACCAACAGTGCTTTGTACATAGCTAGCTGTTAACAAGAGATTGTTGAACTGAAAAAAAAGGGCACATTTTAAGAAATTATTACATGCCCATAAACTTTCTTCTATGCAACAATTTTCTAATTTCTTTCTATGTCACAATTCTAAGTTGTCCTTGTTTTTATTTTTAAGATGAAATCAACTTCTCAAATGAAAATGTCATATATTTCACTCTGTCAGCAATGTCTTTTAAAAAGAGAAAGCAGGGGTTATAGAAAGAATTGTTATTTCTAAGGTTACTTGATACTACAAAAATACTTTGAGTCACAGTTCTTGAACTTAAAATCAGAACTGTGAAATATATACAGTAAATGTTCTCAAGTTATTAATATTTAGCAACAGAGATAATACCATGGCAGTATCATTGCATAGGTGCCTTTATATCTGCCTTAAACTCTTTAATTAGTTGCACTAACAGACTACCAGAGCAGAAGGGGAAGAAGACCTAAGTTGTTGCTTTGACCTTAGCCAGGGTTGAATTCAGACTAGCCTGGGAATCCTATTTAACTCCTTTCGGTCATATATGTGTGATGGTCCTCTCTATTCCAAGCCTAATTATGAAAACAACACTACCCATGTTTGGAAGCATATGCTGGGGTCAGTGCTCAGGCACACCTAGCTTCAGATCTTGCCTCAGATATTGAGTGATCTCTGTGCCTCAGACAATTTTCTGGGACTTATCTATTAAGTGACACCTTAACCCCCTTGGAGTTTTCCAAGTTTATTAAATCACAAATCCCTCAACATTCTCTGATATTTTTACAGGTTCCTTTGCCAGGTTAGCTTGTAGTCACTCAGTAGAAAGCTGCACTGTTAGAGACTAAGACAGAAAGAAAGGGGAATGAGTATGTTGATAAGGTTCTAAATATGTTATACGCTCTCCATTTATAGAACTGTAAGTGTGTGGTTGAAGGAGGGTAACCAAATGGAAAGCCAGTAGTTCCCAAAAGCAAATTGCCTACTTCACAATTCTACTGAATACCATCTACTGGGGTCAATGAATATTTGACAAGGAAGTAAAGATTCTAAGCCCTATTTTCCTGTATAATGTCATTATATAAATTTTTCTCCTGGTGCCGCTCACTTAACTCTCCATCAATTCATATGAATCTTCCCACTTTCCTCTGAAATTGTCCATTTCATCATTTCATAACAAAATAATATTGCATGACCTTCATATACCATAATTTGTTTACCTGTGTTCCAATAGGAAGGCCTTTCCTTTACTTTTTTAAAATTTTTTTGCTCCAAAATGAGCTGCTATGAATATTTTTGTACGTATGGGTCTTTTTCCTTTCTTTTATCTCTTTGGGAACATATTAGTCCCTATTTCTCAAAGAAGAATCAGTATCTCCAAATATGTTCTTAGTATAGGAAATCATTTTCTTTTCTCTGTTCCAGGAACCAACTAATCACTGTGCTTTCAATAAACAGTACAATTTTGGGAAAGGTATCTATAAAGCAGGTGTGAATGTGTGTCTTTATATAAAAACCTGACTTCCTAGAGTTCTCTCAATTTCCTTTTCCTCTTCATCTCTAAAATTTCAGACTTGATTACTAAATCCATACTTAGCAGTCAGCAACAATATTGCCTATGAGATTTAATCTTTGGTCAGCATTGCAAATGCTTTCTTTGTTATCTCTGTCAAGAAACAATTTTTTAAAACCTAGGTTAAAATGCTAGTAAAAATTCTAAAAAAACCAAATCATTATGTCCAGACTTCCATCTTATAACTGTTAATACCCAGTTTCTGGTCTTGCAGTCTGATGATCTTTACCCCAGAGATGCAATGGGTCTCTCACCAAATAGACTGACTTATTCAGAGCTTCAATCACCTGCCTCCCTGGGTAGTTGAATCAAGCTAAAAAAGGTAGCAACAGTGGCTGGAGAGATTGAAACCATGAACTACAACTACCATTATCCAAAAGAATTGTTGATTTAAGTGGATACCTACATAGAAGGCATTATCTCTTAGAGAACCCCCAAATTAGCTGACATAGCTAAACCTTGCCCCAGTGTTGAGAAATCCTATTAAAGGTTTGGTACATCTGGCCAACTCCAACTCTGCCAAGTTGGAGAAGACTGAAAGTTGTACAGAAATGCTAATAACACACAATTTTACATTTCATTCTGCAATTCTTTTATTTTCCCAGATACAATCAATAGAAATTCAAGGGCAAGAAGGAACTAATGTAGAATTAAGCTGGATAAACTGGAGATTGGGCAAACAACTATGTAGAAAGTGATGAGGGCATAAAAAAAATGGACAGTTGCAATGCTTTAATGACCATGTTGGTTCTACAAATCATGTCACTTTACCCTAACTACCCCAGCACTGAAACAATTCAATGCTTTCTCCTGATATTTTTAAGAATGCTTAGAAACTACAGTTAATAATGAATATGAACATTTGGCTAATTAGGATTGGCCTCTACTAAGATTAAACACTTGTGTTCTGAAATTTGTGGTGACTTCTTAAGTTATTTCCAGGGTCAATGAAAATGGTCTATGTACACACACACACACACACACACACACACACACACACACACACACACACACACACAATTCCAGCTTGCCTTATGCAGACCAAGAAATATGTCTTGACTTTACTTGATCAGTTCTGGGAAAGGGATATGGAGACAGGTGGTTTTAGATAACAGATAGCTGGAGGAGGCAACTTCTGGGCCTCAAAAATTTTCTTGACCCACTAAGACAAAGAGTTGTTGTTGTTGTTTAAGGGTGACAATACTTTCAAAAACTAACCATTATCTTTGGTAGGTAAAGATAGTAAAATAATTCAGACAATTTTATTGTTGTTACTATTTTTGTAGGATTGTATAGGTTCATAGGTTCTAAAACTGAAAGGAGTGGTAAGGACCACCTCACCTAAATTTTTGGATTTTGTCAGATTCAGTGGTATATGAATAAAGTAAGTCAAAGGTCCATGAACAACTAGACTACCCTTAGCAAAAAGTAGAAATGAACAAAAGTATTTGCACAGAGTATCATTCTAACATACATGGAAGCTAGATAAACTGACTTTAAATAAAATTGGCCCTGAACGGGTCTATTTATGTTAACCTAAGGTTAATGTTTATCCCTAAATTGCAAAACTGGGGGAATGGGCATAGAGGAGGGAGAGGGCAGATGATGGGGGAATTCCCATTCAAAAGATGCTCTTGGCCAAAAAAAAATGTTCATCTGAAGAAACCAAAAATAATTAATAGCAACCTAGACAAGTAGGAGCAAGGTCGTTAATTATTTATAGGCCATTGTCAAGTATGTTTAGCCTTGGCATGTCCATTTTAAATTAAGATTTTTTTAAACTTTCTAGTGTCTAACCAAAATATCTGAAAAAAATTAAATTGCAGCCATTACCAATCAATTTCATTCAAAGGCTTGAAATGAATCTGCCATCCTTACAAGATTCATATAAAAGGAGAAATGTGATTATTGTCATAAGGTGTTGCTTAAAAAATACAGAATAGAAATTGCATGTGAGTAGACAACCAACTTTAACATCTTCTGGCTTGCAAGTAGAAGGAGAGTTGTGAAGTTCACATGAGATTTGATTTATGGACCTTCATAAATGGCTTAATTTTTTTAGAAAAGTTAAATATTCCTTTCAAAGACATCATATTGCGAAATGTGGGGACTGTAAACCTCTGCAAAGGAAGAATCATGGATTTGTCATCTTGACAAAAGGCTCTATCCAAAATTAAACAAAGTATGCCAAGGAGTCGAGAGGTTCACTACACATATATAGTGCATTCATGGCTTATTTGTTGAGATTCCCAGAAGGATGCCAATTAGTGCCAATTTTGATGATGGTTTTTGTGTTGTGAACATCTGTCCACTAGCATCTGGACAGAGACCAAGTCATTTCACATGAACCACCAAACAGCTGTCAGATGGTACTGATTTTCAATGAATACCAAACAAGGCTCCATTCTCAACTGGAACTCTAGACTAGAGGCTCCAATTCCCATTACCAACCTTCTGAGACACCCAGTCCCTCGAGATCTTACTTGTTAGTCAATCTAACTACCATATGGGCAACTTTCCTTCCCTCCTGGCCTCCCTTACTCCTTTCTTCTTTCTGTCCTTCCTTCCCTGTTTCCCTTTATTCTTCCTCTCTTTTTCCTTTCTCCCTCCTTCCTTTCTTCATTTTTACAAAATAAGTTTAGCATACACCATTCAGCCCAAACAATTGGAATGATACACTCAAGAAGAAGAAAAATAATAACTCCCATTCACATAGAAGCCAATTATGCAGTTGGTGAGTTATACAAATTCTTTCCTGCTTTTTTGATTCTTCATCTGGCTCCTTGTTAACATAGCAGAAGATGATAAGAAGAAAAAAAATTTTTTTAAAAAGATTAATTTCAATTCCGTTTTGCTACTGTGAATGGCTTGAAAAGAAAGTTTAGTAGAGGAAGAAGAGGCTAAACTGAATGACTCATAATATAGGTTTTAGAGCATGGACAGGTTTAATTTACCTCTTGGTTTCCAATGCTATAGATAATTGAATGGTGGCTTTATGTAAAAATAAGTTGTTGTTTTTTTTCACATTTCTACATGAAGCTTTTAACCATATTTCTACAAGTATCTTGAAAAATGAACATAAGTGAAGAGATTTCTTTTAGTTCTTTTCTCTATTAAACGAAAATTCTTCTAAATAGTTTGATTTCAGACATTACCTGCATTGCAAATACTGTACACATAAAGGCCACTCAAGTATTAATCAATAGGCAACCCACCGTATTTTCTATTCCCAGGGAGGGAATAGCTAGTTCAGGAAACTACAGTCATTTAACTCAGGGCTATTGAGTTAAATATCAACACCTATGTTAAATCATATTAAGAATGCAATTGAAAATGAAACAAGTAGAATTCAAAATAAATGCAGTTAACTCATCCCTAAAAACCTATTTACCACTTGGGAGTTTCCGAACAGCAACTAGCTATAGTAGCCATTCAATCAATATTTCTTAAGTGAATGATTTCAGTTGTTTATTTTAACTTAAGGTCTGATCACAAATAGAATATGAGAATAAGCATCTGAAATTGTCCTGATTCGTCTCGTGCCTCAAGTCTTTGCTGTTCAACTATGCCTTCTCCCATCTTGTATTTAGTGAAGTTTTTTATGGCCAAGTATACAACTTTACATTTATCCATACTGAAATTCATCTTATTAGATTTAGTCATGTGCTTTATTAGCCTGTCAAGATCCTAACTCTGCCATCCAGCACTAGCCAGGCATCCCAGCTCTGTGCCATCTGCTGGTTTGGTGAGCAAATCATCCATGTTTTTATCCAAGTCATTTATAAAAATGTTAAGTCACACAGGGCTAAGCACAGATCCCTAGGGGTACTCTACTGGAGACCTCCTGCCACAGTGACACTGATACATTAAACATTACTCTTTGAGTGTGGCCATTCAACCAGTTCTGAATCGATTTAATTATCTTATTATCTTGTTCACATCTCTTCATCTTTTCCGCAAGAATGTAATGATGCATTTCATCACTTTTTTGATTAAAATCTAGATAAACTATATTTACAGCATTATTAGCTAACATTTAATAATACTAGTCAACCTTTATATAGCATTTACTATGTTCCAGGCACTATGCTAAGAGCTTTGCAAATATTATCTCATTTGATCCTCACAAGAACCCTGGGAAATAGGTTTTGCCCACATAGAATTTTTCTAGGATTCAGCATCTCTAGTTTTCAGGCGACTCTCTTCCCCTTTTTGAAAATCAAGGCATTTGTCCATCTCCCTCCTATCTTGTGGCACCTTTCCTGTTCTCAAAGATTTTTCACATGTCACTGACAGGGGCTCAGCAGTCATAGATTCTAGTTCTTTCAAAAGGTGAGGATACAATTCATCTGGGCCTGGTGACCTGACTTCATCAAGTACCAATAGACTCTTTCTTACCATCTCCTTACTTTCCTTTGGGTGTTAACTTCCAATTTAGCCTTTTTTATTCTGTCTTCTCATACAAAGGTCATTCTCCTTGTGAGAGAAAATAGAAATGAAATCAAATTTAAACAACTGGTCCTTCTCTCTCTTTTTAATTGCCATTGTCCCCTCTATGTCTCCTCTTATCCATTCTCTGATCCTCCTTTTCCTTCTAATGGAGCAAATAAATAATAATAATTCAAATTTTTTCTACCCCCCAGCCTATATTTCCTTTGACAGACTCATAAGCTTTAGCATTCCTGACCCTGATTTTTAGTTTTTGCACAACTATGATATGACCTCTTTTATCTGCTCTTGCTTCCATCGTCTGTACGTTTCTTTTAAAATCTAAATTGGTTAGTGAATTCCCTGTTAATTCATATCAGACTCATCAGACAACTCTCAATTTTCCTCCTCTTTTTGTTTATCTCTGTGGCTCCTAAATTGCATTGTTGAGTGTCTTCATCCTTCTGGGGCTGACTTCTCTTGCAGAATTTTAGTCCAAGAGATACCATCTATCTTTTGTTTGAACCCTTTAAAAACTGTTTTCCCCAGATCTAGGCCATAAACCTCAAACTGAACATTATCATCTACAAACATTTATTATTAAATGCTTACACTGTGCCTACACTGTGGTGGGTGGGAGCATATGAAATGAAGAGGTTCCTGGAAATGAATCAGATGCCAGATTTGACACTTATTAGATGAATTGGGCAACTCACTGCATGACCCTCAAGCCTCAGTTTCTTCATCTGCAAAAAGTATTTTCATTATTTGCATCACAGAGTTGTTGGGAGGAGAGCATTTTTTATTGTCTTAAAGAGCAATAAAAGCCATAAGTATTACCCAGAATACTGGTAACTTTTTGTTAATGACTAGCTACCAGTGGTTCTAAGAAACTCATATGCAAACAAAGCACCAGGGTCTGAATTTTTAATCCCTGACATTACTTTGGGCATGTTCTTTTGAGTCTGCTTTCTTTTCATCTAAAAAAAGAGAATAGAAACTACTTAACTATAGGTTAGAGTGGAATAGGTCTTTGCTACCTCCTTCATGCAAAACGAGGATAAATTTCAAAGCACGTAAATGATCATTCTAAGTATGTAGTTAATCTAGCCACTTTGTAAGAATGCCATTTTTAATTTGAGAGGTCTTTCTTGCAGGCTAATTATGCCATTATTAAAAATTCAGACTATAGATTGTACTGGCCTGGCCAAAACCTTTCACACAATAATAGTTGACCATTTTTATTTACTCACTATTTTTAAGGGCCTACGCATCATGAACCTATCATCAGTATTTTTAAAAAAAATTTAATAATACTTTCAGAATTAGAAGCAACTGAGTTAGAAGGAAACATTTTGGTTTTTTGTCTGTCTCTATTTACCTTTCCATGCTTTTCAAACATCGGGTTGGTCCACAGTGGCTGTGCTGACATTTAGTTCCACTAGAGGGCAGCACATATTCATAGGATTGCAGCTGGAAAGAACCGTGGAGATCAAGTCTAACCTTTATTGTTTAGATGAGGAAACTGATACTCAAAGCCTATTAATTTTAAAAGATAAAACTGAAATAAATACATGCTATTTCCACTTCCTGAGCAAGACCAATATAACTATCACAGACTCTACTGAGGTGCCTCCTCTATGTGGGAGATATAATTATTATTACTAGATTTTAATTAAAAATTAGTCTTTTCTAGTAAGTTTGAAAGTAAGTGGTTTTTAACGCTTATCTCTTTTGGAAACTCATTTATTTAAACTCACAGAAAGCTTTTCAGTTTCAATCCTGAGTCTCAACACTTTTTATTCTATTTTTAATGCTGCTTTAAAAATTTTTTTATTTAACTTGTCAAATAGTTTGTACTTTTTTAATTTTATTTTATTCTACTGTATGAAGAGGGAGAGAGAGAAGTTCCTGGAATAAAGTTTCCTCAAGTTAAAATCTTAATCTTTAGATATCACTAAAAGAAGAAAGAATGGCGATGTACTGAATACACTTTCCCAGAATTCTTAATAACACAAGTAGCAGGCTGTTTTATATCATCAAAGGCATTTGAGGTTTGCTTATTAATGATTATCAAGTATCTTAAAAAAAATTTTATACTATGCAAATAAACATCTCCATGATGCCAGCAACACCACAGGACTTACTAGCTGTGCCTCTTCTCCAGAGAATTGAAAAGCCTTAGAATTCAATTTGGATCAATCAAGATAAATAGATGGTATGCCAAAATATTCAGAAATATTGCAAGGTAAAGGATGATTTATTTTTGCTGGTAATTAGCTTTTGGGCCATTAACAGAAATTGATGTTTCATGATAAAACTGAATAGCCTGGCTATGAAATTCAAACGAAATTAAATATTTTTGTAAGAAAGATCATTTTCTCCCACTTTGAACATGATCAAATACATCACATTTTCCATTTCTCTATATAAGCAGTGTTCCATTTTAGCATGTTACAAAAACACTTTAGCTGCCTTATTAACACTGTCATTAAGCAAACAACACTGTGTAGGTGCTATTTGTGTTCTTTGCGAATGATGTCATCTCTAACATTCCTTGTTACACAAGACAACTTCAGAGATAAACATACATATAAATATATCCAATGAATAAGCATACATGAGTTCACAGCCAATTAAAAGAATTCAAAAATTGTCAAAAAGGGGGAAAAAATAGGAAAGCAGGTGGCTCAGAATGTGCCCTAATTCTTACATGAGTTAATCTTTCAAAATACATCTCTCCTGCACTTATGTAATGCTGATTCTTGTCTTTTTTGGGACCAAAGGATGAATGTGTTGTCTGATCAAGGAAATTCCTTTATTTCCTTCATGGTACCCCACTAATATTGTAAGTGTTAACCCAAGTAGGTATAGAAAATTAATCTCAATTCTTGGACTTTCTGTGGCAATTAATATCCTTTCTTAGGATATTAACTTCTTCAATAAGTTAAAAAGTACCCCCCCCAAAAAAAAGCCCAACCCCTGCATTTTTATGAGTATTAGTAGGATCATATTAGGGTGGCATCCCAGTGAACATGGCATAGAGAAGGACAAGCAAAGTCCATCCCATGGAGCATGTGCTCAACTGCTCTTGTCACTTCTGGGAAAATATGTGTTCACCTCTGAAAGACTTGTCTCAGGAATAACAGAAAATCTGAGGCTGACCTCTTGTTCACCCACGACACCTGAAAATGAGGGGCAGAGACAGTGACAGACAGAAAGGCCATTAAGCCAGGAGAAGCAGCCACTTAGTGGACCTAAAAAAAGAGTGACTGTTCTCAGTTTCTCTCTTCTTTTGACTCTTCCAGTGGCATACTGTAATGTTGGTACTACCAGTGAGGGGTGAAGGAGTAGTTTTTGTCACTTAAATGGCATGGTGATGTTTCCTATCAGGCAATTAAAGCAGGAGGTAGGCTAGGCAAGCTGAGCTTGAGTCTTGGAGCCCCTCACTGCCTTTCCATCTATGTGATTCTTTCACTAAGCATAGATGGGCAATCTTGAAATGGATACGTCCAGCCAAGAGGTCAGGATTCCTAGTGCCAGCTATGCTCTGGGAGGCACCATCTACATTCACCACCCTGTTCTGTGAGGGACCTGGCTTACCAAAAGACATGGACAACCTAGAGTCAAAGTGAACTGTAAAATGCCTATTCAACAGTCCCATTAACTGTCATGTTTTAAATATCAACCACCCAGGAGAGTATAACAGTAATTGTGTTGCTGCAGCTGCTTGTTCAAGTTTTCTGTCAATGGACATTTGTGGTTCTTGTGTGTGTTAAGTATTTCTTCTGTAAAGAGGTCATAAATAGCTGTCCTCTACCTAATCTACATTGTATGTTGAGTGTCTTTCTAAACCCCTACTTGGGGAGACCTTAGACATGAGCATAAAACTAAGCTTTAAGTAATTTTCCCTGTAGCTTTGGGGTAGAAATTAAAAGTCAAAGAATGTAAGAGGTAAAAAAAAAGATTAACCCTTCTTTTAGCTGGTCAGTCTCCCCCCAAGTCTGAGCTAGGTTCAGAACTGTAAACGAACCCTTATTAGATAGCGAGAAGGTCCTGGGTGCCAGTCTTCTGGATCTGCAGAAGTTTAATTGTTAAGTTAGTACAGATTACAACCTGTCCAGATCTTAGGAGCTTGGTTCTCATGAGATGCTATGACCTGAAATGTCATCACATGGTGGTCAAACTTCGAGCAACAAGGCCTCTCCACACTTAGCTAGGTGGGTCTTCAGGGAACAGATAATAGTCAATCACCAGGTATCCGCAAAGCCTTTCAAATCTTGTAGGACCTGCCAAAACTTGAACTCTTGGGGCAAAGTTTTTGAGAATCTAGAATCATCTCTATGACACCTGGTTAGGACCATAGCAGTGGCTTATTATTTTTTAATACTCTTCCTTAAGACTTCATGGGAAGGGGTTAGGACTTGCTTCACTGTTTTCCTCTTTAGTCTATCCCTTATGGCTCCCACTAAGGGTATTTGTATGAGTTTCATATTAAATATTTTGACTATAGAGCTCCCCCCTCTCTGTTGTAGAACACCAGGGCCTGAAATCATTCTGAAAAACTGTTTCAACATCATTTCCCATCTATACCCACCAGTTTCCTCTTTACCACATGTCCACAGAGGTTTCACAGGTGGTTGGTGGCAGAACCAAGATTTGACTGGTCCTCTGACTCCAAACCCAGTGCTCTTTTCAAGGTATTATGCTGCCTCCTTAACCTCAGTTTGCTAATATGTAAAATAGGGATGAGAGACAGCATGACACAGTGGGTTAGAGGCCCAGATTTAGAGTAAGACATGGATAAACTTCTGACACACTGGTTATATGGGACCATGGGCAAGATGTTTAATCTACCAATGCCAAAGGCAACTCTCTAAGACTATAAATTAGAGTTGCTGATCTGTGTCAGTAAAGGGAGTTTATACACTGAGAGTTCATCATACCAATGAAATCACAGGTCCTAGCCAAAAGAGAAAGAGAGATTGTAATACCTACTCTACCTACCTCAAAAGAACTGTTGTGAGGATTAGATAAAGGAATGTATATAAATGTGCTTTATAATATGGAAACTGGTATATGTAATTATTATTATAATTGATGTTGATCATGACATGATATACTATGATTGTTAATAACAATAATAGTAAATATACTTTCTTAACCTGATGACCCAGCAAGACCAGTCTTGTCAAGCAGTAAGTCCATCCTTACATGCCCCTTAAGACTAGCCTGCCATGGCCTCTGGGACAATCAGTCATTGGAAGAGGAGGAGGAGAAGCATATCCTAGATGAAGACAATGAGACTGGAAATGTAGCTACATCATCATCAGCATAAAATAAGCACCCATTCTCTCTAAATGTGAATTTTAAGAAAAACAATGTCCCAACCTTACATGCGTAACACATTCTTTCAAAGAATATATTGGGGAAATGTGCATTTCCAAAATAATATGATAATGTTAAGTTATTTACAACATCCCAAAGCCTATCCCACACCTTCTGGCTCATTAGGCTATCTGTTGGGGGAATTTTACTTGGCTGTTGCCTAATTGCAAAACTAACTATGTTGTCCTCTTAATTCTTGGGAAAGGAAGTGTTCTGGCGATATTTAGTAGGTCTTGTGTTCAGGACATGGCAAAAGGTGAAAACAGAGATTCCGCCTTCTAACATATCCCTTGAGAATTTGTCAGTCAGAGAATTCAACATATTGTGCTTCCCTTCGTCAGAAAAGAAGGAAACACCTTGTAGATAAAACTTGCATATCTAGTAAAAAACTCTTCCTGTTCTGCGAACATCCCTTTTTTAAAAAGAGCATCCAAGAGATGTTTATGACATTTTCTCTGGACTAAAAATGAAACTGCTTCACTTTCTCCATTTCTCTTACTTTTATGTCTGCCATTCTCTATGCCAATATCATAATAAAGTATTGAGTTTATCTCTGTGAAAGTAAGTTGTAGATGGATGCCATTCTGAAATTTTATGTAATCACTATCCTAGAATGCATTAGAGCAAATATTACAAATCAATTTATTTTAGGTAATTTCTCATTAAGATGCGTAAAGATCAGTAAGTCATTATTGCAAAAGCTAAGCATTTATAATTAATAAGCACAAATTATTCTGAAATAGATGTGTTATATGCTACTAGAGTTTTATATGAGCTAAGAAATGATTTTTCACACAAATTTAATTCATAAGTTGGCATTAATGTATTCCATCTAATTTTTATTAGAACTTCTAGTTAAAACTTGAATACTATTAAGAATATGAACAATGCATTAACATTATAATTCAACTTGCTGATGTCTATGTGGAGCTCACAGCACAGGAGAAAAAGGTATTTCTAATAAGATAGATGTAAGCTCAGCTCTTTCTGGTACCTACACTATTCTATGGTGGTAAGTTTGGCACTAGGGAAAGTGCATTTTCAGTCCACTATTGTACTGGTAAAAAACAAAACAAAACAAAACAAACAAACAAAACCAACTATGGTAGCCTAAGCATCAGTGTACATTCCCAAATACCAGACTAGGTATCTGAAGAAATTGGGTTCATAATGCAGCTAGGGAGTAGCAAGTACCTACCAGGAAGCTTTTAATCTTGGTAAAGAAAATATTTTCATTTTCAAATTGGAACATGAACATTCCACATCAGCTGAAAATCTCAGGCAGCCTCAAGTGATACCCTTCATTAAATGGCCATTCTTAAAGTCCTCTGGAGTCACACTTTTCACTAAAATGGGAAACATTTCAATTTAGACAATAGCACTATATTTAGGCCATTGCTGAGTGAAAATGCTCTACAGTAATACAACTTCAAACGGATTTATGTCTTAATCCAAAATAATTCATTAAGATTAATTAAAATCCACATTTTATGTTTGACTGACACCCACACAAAATGGCCTCTTACCTTTAGGGTTACATGAGTAATATTATGTCTGACCTAACATCTGAGACAAATCAGATGGTATTTAAGGTTGAAATGAGAAAGCAAATTGAATTCATACTAACTACCTCCCTAAACAAGAGAAGTCTTTGATCTGAAAAAAAAATTAAGTAATTAAAAAAATAGAACTTCCTTCTGCAAGGAAATGGTAAAATGACCAAAACATATCTTCTTACACTGTCAAATCATCAAGCTACCATAATATTAGATATACAGTGTCGTGTTTTCTTTGCTTAGTGGAAAGATTTAGGGGGCTGAGAAGGATAATTGTAGCCTATGGGAAAGCCAGACCACATGATCAAAAACTGCTGTGACACTCAAAGTGTTTCTCCACAAGGAATTTTGGTGCCCAGAAGCCTGGTGAAACTCATAGCAATTACAGCCATGTTATCCTTTTCATTTACTTTAAATTATTGGGCTCCAAAATCAATCATTTGGTATGGTTGGTAAGGGACAGACAAATATAATGGGCATATGCATTAAAACTGTTTGTTGATCTCATTTAGAAAATCTTAATCTAACTCTGCTTGTTTTTAATGTGATGCCTTGCACAACTTCAAATTTTTTTTTAAAGAGATAGTATCTGCAATGATATCTTTTCTTTCTAATCTAAAGAGGAAGCGGATTTCATGACTTAGGATGCAGCCCTTGAAAGCTCACCCCAGAAATAGGAAATAAAACATTAAGAAGTATGCAAGGATCTATTACCCAAGACCAAATTTACCCTACAAAAGAAAGCCATGCTTTACATCATACACAGGCCATATAAATCATTAAGGTATGTCTGTGGACCTCTTTCCCTTTCAGCAATTTGCTTTCCCTTTACTTGCCTGGATTACACAATATAGACACAGTCAGAAAGCTATTCCTAACAGATGGAAATAATATTCCTGAAAATATCAAAACATTAAAAATATTAAAGGTAAGGAAAATAGACTTGCTCACATAAAGAGCTGACAAGGTAGAAGTTCTGAAGCTTAAATTCTTACCCTTTTTGGTTGTTTATGATAGTTTTATGTGGTCTCTACCTACCTTCCTCCAAACCCCCCCAAAATGAAGTGGAAGTGTTGTTGGGCACTATAAATATTGGCCTTCTTTTTTTTAAGTTCATTGTATCGGTTTGGTCATGATCCCTAAGCCACAATTATGAGATGGCATTTAGTAAATCCTAAATGTCCTCATTTACCTGCTCACTTACAGCATAAGCAGTCCTAATGAAAAGCCTCCCCCTTTGCTCTTCCAGAAAGATGAAAATAGCCATTCGTCTTTGAATCATAAATTTTTAGCAGCAGAACTAAGCAAGAGGCAAATCCTGGAGTAAATATCAGCTGGATGTGCACATAACAAGGTCCAGAGAGACACATTCACAAGTTGCCTCTTTTAATCCAACACTGAATTATGTTGGGAGCTGTTTTCTGTTCTTTCACTGCCTCACAACTGCCAAAAGAACTGCAAGGCTTGCAAGTCCTAGTATATCTCAAGCCTTTCCCAAGACACCCCAACACTATCTGAGACATGGGAACTATGGCAACGGAATGAGAAAGCAGCTTCCATGATTAATAGATGAAGATCCCAGTGACAGTGTCTAGCTGGGGCCATCATTCATGAATGCAAGCAGAATTAGCATAAAATCTCTCTCCAACCACCTTTAACAAGTAGGGTTTTTGATAGAAATCAACCAAACTGTGCTCCTGCTAAATAAACTGAAGTGGTGAATGCTGTAAACAATTTTGTTTTCATTTATCTCCCACAACACAGATAAGGGTCTTCTCAAATACTCAGTATGCTAAAGAATTTTCAGAACAATCCAAGATACAATGAAAGAGTTCTCCACCTGTGTTTCTGTGACCGGAGTGCAAAGGGATGCGGTTACCTTTGGTGATGGCAATATCTGAATGAAGTACAGTGGTGCATCTGGATAGAAAGGGGCAGCAGTGGCTGGGCTGTTTTTTTTTTTAAGGCATCCTGTTGGGGGTGTAATTTTTCATAAAGCTTCTAATTTTCAGGAGACAACCATTGTCCATTCACCAACTCCATCCTATTCTCTCACTTTCACTGCTCAAGGACAGTAGGGGAATGGGGGAGGGGCTGGGGGAAGCACTAGAGGTGCTGCAATATTAATGAAAAGATTGAATAATCCCTAGCAAAAAAAAAAAGTGTTAGGCACTGGGAAGAGAGTATGGCTTCTATCATAAAAATCTCATACATAAATCTCCCATATAATATCTCTGTAATTAGACCAAATACTTATAATAAGAAAGTCTTTAATTCTTCCCAGGCTCCCTGTCCCCAATATGTAGATTTCATGGAAAGATGGTAATTGAGTTTATAATCACAGATTCCACCCTGTTCTGTTAGCTCTCCAAATACAACTCTATAAATTGCTGCCAGAAAGGAAACAGGTAGGGGAAAACATAAGTAAATCTAATTATTAAGGAGGGCAGAATGTTAGGGTCATGGTTTCCTTATCTGTAAAATATGAAAGTTTGTCTAATGGTGGATTATAGATTTAGAGTTGGAAGGTCCCTTAGAGATCATCTACCAGGGGTGGGGAACCTGCAGCCTCAAGGCCACATGTGGCCTTCTAGGTCCTTGGGTACAGCCTTTTGACTGAGTCCAAGTTTTACAGAGCAAATACTTGTATTAAGGGGATCTGTTCTGTGAAATTTGGATTCGGTCAAAGGACAGCCCTTGAGGACCTAGAGGGTCACACGTGACTTCAACTGCAGGTTCCCTACCCCTGATTAGTCCAATCTCCTCATTTGAGATATTTAAGAAAATTAAAGCTCAGACAAGTTTTTATTTCTTTGAGGTCAATCAAAGAATTTTAAGGGTCAGGATTTGAATTCAGCTCATCTGACTCTAAATGAAGTGCTCTTTCTACTATATCATGCTCTTTTTTTTTTTGGCTTGAATTCCTAAAATCCCATGATACATGCATGTATGTACCTCCATGCAAAATCTATTTTAAAAAGCATTACTTCTTTAAAAATTCATATTGATTCTTTTTGTCTAATATTTTTTCAAGGAAACTAGTGATAGGCTAGTTAGAAATGCAAAAAGGGAGAACGGTCATATTAAGATGAAAACGCCAAGCAGCAAGTTGGAAATAGTGGATATAGAATGACTCTTATTAAAAACACTTTAAGGGGCAGCTAAGTGGCACAGTGGATAGAGCACTGACCCTGGATTCAGGAGGACCTGAGTTCAAATCCAGCCTCAGACACATAACACTTACTAGCTGTGTGACCTTGGGCAAGTCACTTAACCCATTGCTTATCTAAAAAAACACCAAACAACACTTTAAAAGACCAGCTCCTCAATAATTGTTGGCATTTACTACACTTCTTCACTCTTGAAATGAAGGAATGGCAACTATTAATGCCACCTCTATGCTATAAAAGAACACCTCTATATCTCACATAGAATAATCTTTTTCTTTTCTGGATGAAAACAGCTATAATACCATACTGTGGCAGGAGACTTTAAGAATGAATAAACTTCCCAAGGAAATCCTGCAGGAAATTGTGGATAATATAGATGAATTTCCCTTTCTATTTTGCCTTTTAGAAGTCAAGTTTTTAACAAACTAAGTTACAAAACTATTATTTTAATTAAGTTCTAGATTTCCTAGGAAATATATATATATAATATATACATATATATATAAAATAGCCTTTGCTACCATTTCCACTAGAGCAAGCAAGCTACTTGATACTCAACTGTGATGGTTCTTGGGCTGAGCATAGATGGACATTGTGCTCTTTTGCGTTTTAGTGTAGGCGAGATTTCCTCATTCTTCACTAAGGACCTAGCCATATGGGAGCTGACCCTGCCTGGGTCCTTTAACGCTATGTCAGTGGCAATATAAGTTCAGACAGGTCCTTTCAATATGGAAAGTCTTCAAGTACAGGGCTACTGGCAATCTATATGCCTGCTGCCCAAGGTCTCATTCTTGACCAGAAAGCTGTCCAGCATATGAGGAAATTCTCTCTCCAGAGAAATTTATAAAACCAGTTATTAAAGGCCTAGAGACGTTTTCATTTATGTCTGTGAAAGGTAAGCCCAAACCAATGAACTGATGATTTTTTAAAACAACTTTTATTTATTTATTTTTAACATTCTTTTTTCAAAAAAATTATAACTTTCAAAAAAAATTTTAACGTCCAATTTCTTTTCCTCCTTCCCATCCCTTCCTCACCCACTGAGAAGACAAGCAATAGAAATCATGGATCTTTGGGAGGATTGAAGTGTTTTCCTTATAGACTTAAATTAGGAGAAAGAAACACAGTTCCTTTGGCCAAAGAATTCTCTATATGGACACTCTATATGAACTTTCCAGACTAAAAAGACATTACTACTATGGCCCTAAAGGTCAATACAACATTGTGGCTAAAACCACTGGTCACTGGTTCCTTTCTGATTACAAACTTAGATATGTCTTGGATGTTGTAGAAGTGAGGGAGATATATACATATATTTTAGATTTAAAAAGAATTTTAATAAAAGGCTGGTTTCATTCATTCAACAATTTTTTGAGTACTTACTGCATGTGAGTAACTGTGGTTTGATTTCATATGGATACATTGAATTGTGTTAATATCCACCCTGAAGCTTCATCAGAGATACAGGGAAGGAAAGGGTTTGTCACTCCCCCTCCTGTTTCAATGTTCTATTTACACATTTCTCAGAACAAAACCCATGATACTAAAGTTTGTACGTGATGTAAATGCTAATTTTTATTGCACAGAATTGGTTCTTTGCATTATCTTTTGAGATAAGGCAGAAATTTATCACCTTGCCTTCAAACTCCCTTTCTAATAAGTCAGGTCCATCTCCTCCTTAAATAATTTAGGCATTCCCCTCCTTTGCAATATCTTTTTTGAATGCCCTACCTGACTTGATCTATTATTGCATTCATCCCAGCATCTTCTCAGTATCTATTAACATATTTTTAAATAGTTGGATTCATTTACATGGTTTTACATTTTATTGTGCATTTTTTGCTTGTCCTATCCTCGTTAGATGTAGGACAAATAAATGTTTTGGAACGCAGATTGAGCCTCCAAATTTAGAAGCCATAAGACAGAAGAGGCATGGTGGAGAGGAGCTTCAGAGTCAGAAAGACTGGTTCAAGTTCTTTCTCTGACATATGCTGAATGTGACTCTGGGCAAGTCATTTAGCTTCTCAGTGTACCAGGCAATTCTCTAAAATGATAAATTGCAGAGTTGCCGATCTGCATTGATAGAAGGATTTTCTTCATTGGGAAGTCTCTATACTAATGAAATTACAGATCCAGACTCTTCTTCCTTCCTCCGTCAATCCCATTACCCTCACAAAATTCAGCTCTCAAAGAAAGAAAGAGAAATGTGAAGATTAAGACTCAAATGAGAGTAGTTGAGGATTTATAGAGGTATTTGAAATCTCTGGGAAATGGGATCTGATTGGAGTATTTCGCGGTTGGAAGCTCAGTGGCCAGTGGTCTATTCCCATCACCCTTTCCTTGAATATATTCAGCGAACTGAGCCCAAGTCCCAGATGGATCAGTCATGGCAGCATTTGACCAGACAGGTCCACTGGCACATAGCATGAGGGATTTCTTCCTAAGTTAACATGCTAGGCAAATATGAACCAGCAGGGGGGAAGTACAATTCTCTGTTGTATTATAGTGAAAAAAATCATTGAGTTTGGAAAAAAGAATCCTGAGTTCTTATCTTGGGTCTACCACAATTTTGCTGCATAACCTTGAGCAATTTACATAACATTCTGGGTCTTAGTTTTCCTCATCTTTAAAATGAGGAGGTTGCACTAAAAGTTAGATTTCTTCCAGCTCTAGTGTTCTATGACTCTACAGTATTAATAAGGCCAAGATCACAGATTCAATTCCTAAATATGGTGGTTTACTTTCCCCCCCCTAAATTCTATTCCTTTTTGCCATGACAAATGATTGACTCTAACTCTGATTTCACCTAAGTCCAGCAGGTGTCTCACAAGTTTGTTCCAAGGGTCACAAAATGGCTCTAATCAGATGACTTGACTTTCCACTTTAGTATACTGACAAAAGGTATCGTATTTGAATTCCGTCAATCGTATTTCTCCACACAAACGTCCCTACTTATTTCCCCCCACTTTCCATATGTCGCAGAGGACTAGGTAGCCATCCTCAGTTATGTCATCAATCATCCTCTCCCTCTTTTGCATTTTCAATATTTCCCTTTTTGGGAGAACCTTTCTCTCTGCTTACAAATATGTTTGGGTATTCCCAATCCTAAAACAAACAAACAAACCAAACAGCATTCCCTTAAACCTCAAGGTCATCCTAAGCTATAGTCCCATATTGTGGAAGGGCCAACAAATCTTTGATTTCTGCAATGCTTTACATAATGTCTGATCTTTGTAGTTTCAATGACCCCTTTTTATGGTTTTGCAGCAGCAAGTGCTATTCTTCCTCACTGAGAGAGGTATAATTAAATCAATATTGCTTGCTCTAGAACATATACATAAGTACATATAAATTACATGCATACATGTGTATACACACATGTATACCTACCTATGTGATACTTTTATTCCATTAGGATCTTTGTGCACTGGAAGTTTATGCCTTGTACTCTCTGGAATCAGAGTTAGCATTTCACATACAAAATCCCAAGGATAAAAACCTGTAGGAGGCCTTGCTTCCCGCTGGAGAGAATAACTCAAGGCAACTGCCTTGCCAGATAATTGTCAGGTGGCCAATGAGAGTTCATTGTCCCTTGATTTTTTACCCTCACCCCTAACAGCAGCCAGAGTCTCCTCATCTTCGCCCAATGACCAAATCCAGGATTCTTTTTTCAGCATTTGTTAATCATAATTGTTAATCTTAACCTTTCTTTGCCTTCTATAACCAATAAATTATCAACTACAGTTCATTTGCCTGTCACAGTGTCTTTCAAATTTCTCTTACCCTTTCCATTCCCACTGCCACCACCCTAGTTCAGGCCCCCATTTTAATTTGCTTATATGGCTACATACTAACTGGTCTCTCTCTACCTTCAATTTATTGCATATTTTACACAGAGCTGCCAGATTAAACTCCCTTACCTACAGTTCTGCTCACATTACTCCCTCTTATAAAAATCTTCAATGGCTCCCATTGTCTACTGAGCAAAATTTAAACTCTGTAATTTGACATTGAAAGCTCTCAAAAATCTGGATCCAGTCTACCTTTTCAAACTTACCTAATACAATACTTGATTTTATGTCAATCTTTTGCGGACAAACACGCCTACTTGAAATTCTCCGATCTTTATTTGCTTTCAACCACACTGCTCTCTATGCTTCCAATGCCTTCCCCAAGCCCCAGTCTGGTAGTATAATTGTTGTAGTTGTTTTGTCCTTCGTTTTCAAAGAGGACCAGTGGGATCACGGGTGATGTACTGACTTGCCCATGAAATGGATTTGAGTGAGGTAGAGCTACACAGCTACACAAAGTTGTCAGTCAGCCTCACTCTCTCTTCTAGAGTCACAGAAGTCCAGTGGCAAGACAAAAGTCTGGACAACTGGTGATGGCCCAGGATTCAGTGGATGGCCTTGGCATTTTCAATGTCTAACCAGGCTGTAAGCTATTCATAGTGCCTGCTTCAGCTGCCTTCATGGCTGTTGGAATAAATTGTTCTCATCTGCCCATTCCTGGGGTGGAGGAGGGGGGAATCTTCACTTGCTTGGGGTAGGCATCCCCCTAATTCACTGATGAATTTGAGATCTGTAGGTAACCAACCTGATTTAGCCTGTCTGCCTAGATGGTTTTATTGGGCATGGCCTCTATGCATGCTACAGCTTCCTGGAACCACAAGTGAGATTTGGGTGAATCAGGTGGACACCAAAGTTGGATAAGCAATCCTGAAAAGGGCTCAGCAAGCCCTCATGCCAGAGGTACTTGTCCTCCTAAACATCCCATATACCCCATATACCTATCTAGTCTTCGAAGGTCCTGCTCACATGCCTTCTCCACAGTTTTATCTAATCTTCTTAGCCAGAGATAATCTCTCAATCCTCAAATTTGCATTGTATTTGTTTGTAGACATATTTTTCCCTTTTCCAGATTTAAGCTTCTTGAGGGTGGACTCATATCTTATTTTATCAGCCTATTACCTCTGGGCACCTTGAACATAATAAGTACTCAAAAATATTTAATAAATTGAATATCTGTTGAATAAAATTGAGTGAAGTGGAAAGATCACTGAAATAGACAAAAAGAGATGGGTTCTAGTCTTTGTTCTTCTGATGGAGCTATGTGACCATGAGGAGGTCACTAAATTTATCTAAGCCTTCCTTTCCACACCTATAAAATGGAAGGGTTGGACCAGATGGCCTCTAAGGTCTCTTTTAGCTCAAAAATTCTGTGAAGACATATGGATCTAGCAGCTTAAATGTATCACCATGACTGGAAAAAAACAACTCAACGTATGACAGTGGGCTAGGAATGTTATTTATGTCTCTACACAAACACCCCCCCACCTTGATATATGAAAATGTGAATGTACCTAAGAGATTAATTAAGGACAGGGACGGACCTATAATTAGTATAGGGAACCCCCAGGTTAGGAAATTCCCTGTACTAACACAAGTCATCACCTTCACTACAGTCTTCAAAAGATGTCTAGAGCACTGAGAAATTAAGTGATTTTCCCATTTAGTCACCTAGCCAGTACCACTGGAACCCAAGTCCTTTTGGCTCCAACCCAACTCTTTATCCACTAAGCCAACCTGCCTTTCAAGAACTAAATTAGTCAGAGGTTAACTAATAAACTAGCTCACCTTAAATAATAGTAATAATAATAACAACAATAGCTAGCACATACAGCACTTTAAGGCTTGCAAAGCACTTTAAATGTTATCTTATTCAATCTTCACAACAACCCAGTGAGGTAAGAATTATTATTATTAATATCATTTGCTTTTTGGTGAGGCAATCAGGGTTAAGTGACTTGCCCAGGGTCACACAGCTAGTAAGGATCAAGTGTCTGAGGCTGGATTTGAACTCATGAGGTAAGTATTATTATTATTCTCTTTTTATAGATAGAGGCTGAGAGCAGTTAAGTGACTTACCCAGGGTCCCAAGCCTGTTAAATAAGGCAGGATTTAAACCCTGATTTTGCTGACTACCAGTTCATCATTTTGTCCACTATGCCATCTAGCTACCTATACCTATAAAGCTTCTCTAGTGCATTAACAAGAACTAGATTTATGTGAAGTTTTTCAGGAATAAATCTATTACAGCAAGGTATTCCTTTATATAATAATATTGGGCAATATTATACAGATAATATTGTGTATGCATATGATGATCTCGTGCTGAAATTATTTTTAAGGCAATTGGGGTTAAGTGACTTGCCCAGGGTCACACAGCTAGTAAGTGTCAAGTGTCTGGTCTGAGGCCGGATTTGAACTCAGGTCCTCCTGACTTCAGGGCCGCTGTCTATCCACTGCGCCACCTAGCTGCCCCCTCTCATGCTGAAATTTAATATTGAATTGAAGCAACTTATAGTTTTCACAAACATTGACTATTTCATTTGATTTTTGTTTAACAACTTTATAGGTAGATATTGAGGCTCATAAAGGTTTGCTCATAAGGTCATATACAGGACTAGTAAGCCATGACAATAGAACCTGTCATTGGACTCTGAAGAATTATTTCATGGTTTTTAGTTATGTGTACCCAGAGCCTACCTAGCACAATGCTTGTACATAATAGGTACTGAATAAATGCTTGTTAAAAACCGAATTCTACAAACTGACCTGATTCTCCTGAAGCAGCTACAAGTTTACCCATGAAGAATGGCTCAGTTGCTCATGCAAGCTGGCTTTAAAGTGGTAAAGTCTTTTTTTTTTTACATAGTCAAGATTAGGACACAGAAAAGCTGACTTCAGAAAATCAGAAGGAACACTAATGCAGAACCACCATATCATCAAGTTCTTCTGTTTTACTTTCTCTTCGCCACTCCTTCTTTTGAGAAAAATTCAAGAATTATGCTGATAGGGTAAGGACTATTTCTAGTAGATGTACGTAAGTATTTCTTCTTTAAATTTATGATAAGGAATGAACTAAAGGGCAGAAGGAGAATAGGTTCAATAATTCCCAGGTTTTATGGTGCTATGGGATGACATGTCTAATTAAAGCATTTAGATGAGTTTGGCTTATTCTATGATGCCTTCCTTTTAGTTGCTTAGTCCAACTGACTTCCTAGAATTGCTGCCTGATATCATTCCTTTATTTGTATCTGAGCAGAACAAGACCACTATGTCTGTGCAGTAAAGAATTTGGCCCACCTCACTACTCAACACAAAATAAATGTCTTGCCTTATTTCATGCCAGGCACATACAAAGTTCACAACTACCCAGGTGCCTGTAATAAATTTTGGACATTTCAAAACCAGAGCTACTATTTCTTTACTGTTGGAAGCTCCAGGTAGCTTCCTCTACCAATAAGGATTGGCACCTTCTCTGCAACTCAGACTAAGGCACTTGCCCAGAGTAACACAGCCAGTATGCATGGAAGGGAAATTCATTTCAAGACCTTAATTTTGATAATTTTTAAAAATATCAGAGATTTGTTGTCATCTTTGTGACAGCATACTCAACTTCTGTAATTAAATACTGCCCTATTTGAATCCCAAATGCTACATCTTTTTTAAAAGATACATTAAACACGTATTTTCTTCTTCAAGTAAGTGAAGATCACACATCTATTTGTGCTTGTTATACCTCGAGCAAATATTCAGTTGATAGCATACACTTCTCACTTCAAGAAAAATATATAGCTTTAATCTAAGTGAAAATGTATAACCTACATATGACCATTTGATACCTTCTCCACGAATTTTCAAACTGTTTAAAATTTCTTTCATAGCTGTTACAAGAATAATTTTTAGAAGTTCTATAAACTATTTGAAGCATATGGATTTTGTTAGTAGTTTAGTATTCAATGATTCACTTTTTGTTTCATGTATATTAGATATCATGTTATTAATAAGTGGTATCATAAAACAGTAGCACTTTTTGAAGACTACTTTTTCCATTAAACTTTTAAAACAGGAAACTTGTGGTATTCATTTTTATCAAAAGGACAAAAATCCTGAAACAGAAGCAAGGTTATAAATGACCGGATTCTCACTTTGTACTACTATTAATGTGATTTTTAAAATGATCTCAACTTACAAATCTCTTAAGCCAACTTAATAACCCTGTTCCCATATCCAAACCAAAGTTATCTGATAAGCCAAACTGTGATAAACACTGCAGTTTTGTTTTAAAATATAGTTTAGGTAAATGGGAGGAGACAGTTCTGCCAGTGTATTTAAGGTTTGGTTAGTAATTAGCTCTAGTTCTTGAAGGAGTCATCACCAAAGTTTACTTCATATAATAAAGCTAGGCCATTAACCACAAAGAGAATTCTGTAGGTTTTTTTTTAAAAACTATTTTATTTCTAGAAGACAAATAGGTAGGTCCTGAAAAAGTCTTCTCAGGTAGGTCCAATGTAATCTGTTAATCTGTGCAGACGTAATTGCACTTTTGGGAATAAACAAACAAACCAACCCTGAAACCAAGGATTACTGCATCTACAACCATTCAACTAGTTTGAGCAACATCTTTCTGTGTAACTAGAGCAGTTCAATATAAAAGGGAAAAAAAACCTGCTTCTGACCACAATAAGTTATCCCAATTTTTTTTTGGGGGGGGGCTTAAGGGAGAATGAGAGTGTAAAATAAATTTGCTCCTTTCATCAAACGGAAAATAAACCCCAGCCATCAGTGGAGGCAGAAAATACACTGCTGGGAGATTTGCTGACAGTTGCAAAGGCACTTTCAACTTGGTTTAAAACTACTGTTCTAAGTCAAGTCTGGCAAGTAGAGAAAGCTTTATTGTTATTTTATTTATATTCTTGCTATGGCTATTATTCCATAACTTTAAGGGAGATTTGAAGGCTAAATCTATCTGCCCTTCAAAGTTGCCAAACCGCCTTCTGCTCTCCCCTTGAAGCCCCTTGGGGTCCCCCAGCACCATGTTAAGTTGGAGAAGTGGACCCTAGAGTTTGGTCAGGTGTGATTTATAGATTCGCGGCAATGGGAACAATTTAGTTTGTCTCAATCAGCCGGTTCCATCCCTCCCCTCATCTCCGTCTCTTAGGCAATCAGTTCTCTTCACACACCAGCAAAGCCGTTCCACACAAGCGGCTTTGCAGGCTCAGGCTCCTACTTCCACTCACACAAATTCGCAGCCAGAGCGCTTAATGCAGAACTCTCAACTAAGAGAGCTTTAAGCTCATGCACACATGCACACACGAGCTCTGGCTGCTCGTCATCGTCATTTGCATCATCATCGTCACCACTACCAGCAGCATCCCGAATCTCTGTCCAACTCATACTCCCTTCCCCGCTTCCAGTCCAGCCCTTCGCTGCCGGGTTTTGGCTGTATAGGCTATAGGTCCCTGGGACCTGCAGTCTTCCTTTGCTCATAGGTCCAGCAGGACTGAATACTGGGGGAGTAAGGGTGTGGAGGAGGGTGCGGTAGTGGGTTGCTGCTTTTCGTCTTGGCTCCTTTTGGCAGGTACTTCGATCCCGCCCCAATCCCCCACCTCTGCCCCCCACCGGTACTTGCTGCCTCCCATTTTTCTCTTTGCATAGTGTGTTATTTACATCCAGGCAGCACCTTTAAAAGGAACTGCGAAACAAAAACCTATTGTGCCCTAACCCCAGCCCTTACCCTTGGCCGTGGCTTTTAAATCTAACTTTCCCAGGTTGCTGGTTTCCCTGTCCCGGGGCCCAGCACTGGAAAGGGAAGGGAACAGGGTGGTAGTTGGGGGGAAAAAAAAACAAACAAAAAACCGAGGGGGATGCCAAAGCAGGAAGGGGCCAGTCTGGAGGGCAAGAGAGGGCCGTTTCCTTTAACAATATCAATCGTCACCTTCCTTCTACCCCTTCTCCCCTTCAAACCCATCCCTTGTTCCCCAATTCACACTTGGGTCAAAGCAAGAAGAGATTGTAAGAAGCCAGCTTAGGAAACCCTAAAGTTCGCTTTGCGGAGAAGGGAAAGACAGGGTGGGAAGTGGCGAGTCCCAGTTCTCGCTCCCTCCCCCAACCCCTTGGAGGAAGGAGGACAATCATGGGGTGGGGCGCTGGACTCGGGACAGACTAATAGCTTAAGACCACGGCGAGGTGATGACTAGGGTGGAGTGTCGGGGGAGGAGGGTTGTTTATACTACCAAAGAAAAGCTCACAGAATCATAGCGCAGATTCCAAATCCCCAGTAGCTGGGGAAGGGGCTCCTATCTTCACCCCAGGGCACTGCAGAGATGCAGAAGGTCTGAAATCCAGACCCCTTAAGAGACAGAACCTGGGTGAGAAACTGGCCCAGAAATGACTCGGTTCTACGACCCTTCCCCCTCTCCCAACCTTCCCAGACAGTGAGAGCCTTACGCAGCCTGGTAGGCAGCGGACTGCCAACCCCAGACTTCTCATCCGGTGAGGAGCTGGGAGGACTAGGATCTAAGGAGTCTAGTAGGGAATGCAGCCCTATTCCCTCCATCTCCCGAGAAGAAGCAGGGGGGAAAAAAGCTGACAGGAGCCAGAGAAGGGGGTCGCTCAGAGAGCGCCGCTCGGGCCGGCCAGCTCCACTCCAGCAAACAAAGCCAGGAGCAAGGGAAGCGGCATCTGCAGAAGGGAAGGAAGCACGCAGGGAGACAAGGACTGGGGGAACCATCCCAAGTTTCCTTTGCCGTGTGTGTGTGTGTGTGTGTGTGTGTGTGTGTGTGTGTGTGTGTGTGTGTGTGTGCGCGCGCGCGCTCATCATAGGAACCCACCCCAAAACCTGATCTCACAACAAAAGCCTTGGCACTTCCTCTACAGAAGCCCCCTTCTTAACAACCTTCTAACAAGAAGACTCCCAACCTAGCTCCTCTGTGCAAAGGTTAAAGCAAGTCTCGTCTCCCTTCCTCTCAGTTCCTCATTCTTCCTCCTGATCGTGTCCGAGTTTCTACCTCGAAGCCCACCCGAAACCGCTCTGCACTGTCGCACGAGTCAGAATCTACTGGGTCGGGCGGACTCCAGCAAGAAACCAAGTGGACTACCAACCACGCGCACAGATACATGCCATGCCTTGCCGCCTTCCACACTGGAGCCCTCACTGGTCCTCAGCCTTCTGGGGCTAGGAACCGGGAGTCTGTGTCAACCCAGAGAACCTGGTGCTCAGAGAGCCGGGCTAACAGCAAAGATGGATAGAAGGAGCGCTTGTCCTCTCTTCTCCGACTCCTCCCAGGCAGTGTAAACGCTCCGAGATAAAAAAATACAAAACAAAAAACATCACAAAACGGGGGAGGAGGAGAGGCAGGATCCAACCTCACCGTATACTAAGCTCATTGCTTTTAGGATCTGCCAAAGCAAAACAGTAGTTGCCTTCTTTCTGAGCCACCCAACAAGCGGGATGCAAAGGAGGGCTGTTACTCTACCTTTTCGGTGCATCTATAGGCAGCCAGAGCACGGAACTAGCTGATGTAGTATCCCATTTAGTAATCCATTATATAGGGGATCTTTCTGGGCAACGCGGTCCACTCTTTCCTTCGCAATCCTTTGTCATTACTACATGTGTTCTTCACTCGCTCTTTCGGTGCAATATTAGAGGTTACCACTTTCTGGGATACAAATTCAGTTTGCTCATTTCCAAAGATAGGAAAAAAGGGGAAGGGGGAGAGGGGAGAAGAAAACGGGGGAAGGGGGGAGGGGGAAGGGGGAGTGTAGTCAAGTAACTCTTTTCCAAATCTAGATTGCCAGTAATTTCACTCCAGTAAAGTCCCCTTCAGTAGGATCTCGGCCGATTAACAAGTCATTTCAAGGCTGGGGGGATGGGGGTTGGGGAAGGGAGCGTTCTTGTCCTGCTCCCTCTTTTTTTTCCAGAAGTGCGGACGCCGTTAAGGTGATGGTGATGCTGGCCGCTTCAAGAAACTCCTAAGCAGGCACCTCTTTCTGTTCGCCACAGCGGAAAAGCGCAACTGCTCCCGGCCCAAAGCAAGTGGTCATTGAACTGTGTTTAGGAGTTGAGTTCAGAGCTGCCTCTCCCTCCACTGCTCGCAACTCTTCTGTCAGTAGCTAGGCTGCTTTTTTTCCAGAGGTGGAGCCAAATCCCGGACTGGATTCCGGCAAGCGGAATCCCTTCATGCCACTCTTCCTCCTTTGGCTTCTCATCCTACCCAAAAGCTACGGGGTGTGTAATTGTGCGAGTGTACCTGTGTGCATGTGCGTACGTATTCATGTAAGAAAGGGAGAGAAAGAAAGGCTGTTGTTGAGAGGAGGTGGGGGGGTGCTGTTGTAGTGATGAGGTCGTGGAGACCCCGCATTTCCTTCCAATTGGATTCCTCATTCACCCATTCACAAACATATTTAACAGGTCCCAAAAGAGGAGCTTGGGGGCACCAAACCTTTCCATTTCTCCGCTACCCCCACCTCGGCATCAGCTGGGGGTGGTGCTGGTGTAGGGTAAGGATCAGGGACTTGGTAGAAGTAGCACTGCTGATCCTTGCCAGCTCAGAAAAAATAAAAATAGAAGTAATCCAGGAGACAAGTTACAAGAAAGAATTTGCTTATCGATTTTCTTAAATGGAAAAGTTTTAAAGGATGAGGGTAAGTGAACCATAAGGCTTTCTAATTCTGATTACTGTATCGGTACTTGGATCCCAAAGTGAGGCACGTTTTACATACTTGGATGAATTGTATATAAACTGATGTGGATAAAAATACCATTTGAAGATACGAACTTATTGCTAATATCTATATCCACAGACGAAAATATTAATAAGGCACGTTAAAGATTTTTAAATATATATCTTTTTAACAACTGGAAAATTGTTTGGCATTTTCTTAGGAAATGTAGTGGAAGACATATAGACTAAGAAACACCAGCACCTTAAAATGCACACAGTGCCAATAAAAATACAAGCTCCAGTAAGAAAAAAATAATTTAACCACTTCTCAAGCACAGTAGTATATCTTTGTTTTTACATTGGAGAAGAGCAGGCAAAGCTCTCCACCCCTCGAACTTAAAATCGCTAACTCCTTATTAAAGTTCGAGGCTTGCGCCAACAGGTGGAGGGCCGATAAATCCCCACCCTACTTCCATTCGCCAAACCTTAACACACTGCACACAGGCTGCAACCTCTCATAACAGTATGGGAACTCTGTAGTGGGGTACGAGGTGACTTTCCGACAAGGAGCTTCATAGATTGTTCAGGATCTATCAAATGTTCTCTTGGAAAAAAGAAAAAGAAAAGAAAAGGTGCCTGCACCCAGGTACTCTTCAAGGAGAATAAGAAACACTGAGGTGTTGAGTGGGAGTAAGGGAAGTAAAACTAAGGGAAACATAGTGCCTGGTGTTGTATTTTTGCAGAAGACAGCAGCTACACAGGTACCCCAAAGGGAGTTAAAAAGAAACTTTTCAACTTAAGTGTTATTGAGTAAATTACCTAATCAGGCTAATCAATGTGAGACTGTGGGCCCACAAAAGTATACCTGTATTGATGCCGATGAACTGCAACTCACTTTCCCTTCTTCCTTCTCTCCAAGCCTTTCCATCTTCTGGCCTCCAAGTCACAGAGAAAAGTTAGGGTGGAGGCTAAGGAAACAAAGTGGGGGAAGGGGAAATTAAACAACTCCCCCCTCTCCCTTGCAAAAGGCGCACGGTAAAGGGACTCCCTTGCTGTTATCTCAAACTGTCAGCAGGGGCCGCTCACTTCACCTCTCCAAAACAAACTGGCTGATTTGGAGGAGTGCTGCCTTGGAACTAGCGCTTGCAGGCCCGCTACTAGCCAGAGCGAGCGGTCTGCAGTCAGGTCTGTAGACACTGCAGAGTAAAAGGTAGGCTGCCAACTCACACCTGCTTACCACCCCACTGCACTGTCTTCAGGGGGTGAGGCGAGGTGAGGCAACTAAGCAGGCTGTCTCCTCCCGACCCTCCCAGGCGCATCTCCCATGCCTGAATCGATGTAACCCTCACCTCTGTTACCCCACTCTGTTATCACAGAGAAGGCATCCCGTGCTGTGGCCGCTACTTTTGCGAGTAGTGGAAGGCATCTAGCAAGGGATGCCTTCAAATCCGGGGAGAGTCACTCATAGTTTGTGTCTTTTTTTTTTTTTAACTTTTCCTAGCTTGGTGCAGTCTGGGTTAATCCAGCAATCAAAACAAGACCGGGGGTCTGAACAGCCGCAGAGCAACTCGTTTCTTCCCCCTCTCCAAAACCCCTCCACAGTTGCCGCAGCTACCTCCATCCTCAAAAGCTGCTATGCGGCGGGTGGAGGACCTTACTTGCATCACCCTTACCCCTCCCAGGAGGCAGACCCGGTCGGGCAGAAGGGCGCCGGGGGCTGGATTCCCTGCTTTTTAGCCTCGGAAGCTCCTTTCCTTCTTCACTTATCGTCTCCCCCCTTCCTTAGTCCACACACAATACCCTCCCTCCCCCTCTGCTTCTGATTTGCATGTTAATTGTGTCTGGGAAAACTTTAATTGCCAGAATTAGGCAGAGCAAACGAATTGTTTCATAGGCTGAACCAAATTCATTCCGGGTTTAGCTCCTTCCCTTGGAGAAACAAACAATTAAGCTGTCTTGTTTGCTTTATGAATATATTTGAAATGCTACACATCGTGTTTCTGGATTTTTTTAAGCGTAAAATTATTTTTCTGTATTAATATTTGTACTTTTAACATACAGGAACTAAGAGTCGAGAAAAGAAAGTTTCCGTTTTCCTCATTGGAAATTACAAAATATGCGGGAGAAAAGAAATTAAACTTACTTTTCACAGCACAGAAATACCACACAGAATCTTTCTGGCATTTAATATATTCGAAAGTAGTCTGATCCAGTGAGGCGGCAGTCATTCCAACCACGTGGGATTTCATTTCCACCTGCCTGAGGAGGAGAGACACTCCCGGAACTCTAGAGAAAAAACAGCTTTTGTGTCTGCGCTATCTCCTGAGGCCCTCAGGGGAGCACCTGTAGCCAGGCTTGCCCACTGAAACATAATGATGTCATTTCCCACTTCTTTCTCCCACAAGTCCCAGGTTGCTTTAAACTTTTCATTAAATGTGCCTCCTCTTCACCTTCTTTCCCTCAAAAGCCTTTGATGTCTATAATCCTCTCAGTCCCCCTCTCCTTCCACCTCCCTTACCTATTCTTGGCTAAGGATCCGATTCAATTGCAAAAACATTTAGGTAAAGTCAAGAATGCCTAAGAGGATTTTTCCCCCCTCCATAACATGTTCCATTCTCTCCACATACAGCCAACACCCGAGTTCATGTCTTCATTAAGTTATCTGGATTGTTGCAATAGTCTGCTAATTGGCCTCCTTGCCTCTAGTCTCTCCCCACTCCAATCCATCCTCCGCACAACTTTCAAATGATTTTCTAAAGCGTGAGTTTGACCTTGTCACCCCCAACTCAATAAACTCCAATGGCTTGTCTGTTATCTTAGGGATCAATATAAACTCCTCCGTTTGGCACTTAAAATTCTTAGCCTGACCCCTTCTTATCTTTTCAGTCTTCACATACTTTACTCTTTACACACTCAATGGACTAGTCCTACTGGCCTACTTGTTCCTCACATGAAATGCTGTGTCCCATTTCCAGTTCCCATCTCCAATTCTCTTGACTTGGCACTAGCTGCCTCCCGTGCCTATTGCTACCTCCCTCCCTCCCTTCACCTGGTAGAATCCTTGCCTTCCAGTCTCAGCTCCAGCTGCACATTACAGGAAGTCTCCTCCACCCCATCCTTTCTTCCCTCTGTGGCTAGTGCCTTTCTTTCCCTCTAAAGTTACTTTCCATTCATTCTATAAGTATTTGCATGTACCTATTTATGTGAATATTATCTCTCCTTTAGAACATAAGCTACTTGAGTCATTGTATCTGTTTCCCATGGCCCTAAGCATGGTGCCTGGTAAATAGAAAGGTTTTAATAAATGCTTGTTGATTGACTGATTACAAGTTAAGGGACCCTATTAGATGTCACCTAGTCCAATTTCCACATTTTACAAATGAAGAAACTGACTAAGTGAAATGGCACAAGGAATAAGTAGTAGATCTGGGGATTAAGACTAAACTTTTGCCACTATAAATTGCTGGGTTTTTTGTTTGTTTCTTTTTTAAAATTCGGATGGCAATGGCTCTCTATGTACAAGTGCAATATCATTGAGAATAGGTTTATTAATTTATAGCAAATGAAAGTTATCCTATTTGGAAATCTTTTTTTCTGTTACAGTGGGAAAAGCACTGGATTTAAGTTTCAGCTCTCTCATTCACTACATATGTGATGTAGGACACTCTGAGTCTCTATTTCCTCATCTGCAAAAGGATGAAGTTGGTCTGGTTGACCTCCAACATCTGTCTACTCTAGATTTATGAGCCTATGAGTTCCATGGAGAAATGAAACCTCGGAAAGGATTCTTGGGGAAAATGGAGGTAGGAACAGAGGGAGAAATCAAATTTACCCATGTTCTTATTTCAATTTAAAAGAATAACAGGTTTAGATGAAAAGAATCAATACTAATTCCCACCCACTTCTGCCCCCCCCAATGTCACACATAGCCTCACACCCAGATTGAAGTTCTGAGGATCACAGGCAAAAATGTTCAGTGACAAACAAGCCTCTTGGAATTAGAAAAGAATTTGGAATTACAAAGCATTTGAGACTTATAATCAACGAGTAAACTACAGTTGAACAAGCTTAAATAAGTTGAAATGAGAATAAGATCTACAACTCTGAATATCTTGTGAAGGAAACAAAATTAATTTGAATCCATTTCAGACAATATGAAAGCATCTCCCTGCCTTGATGGTCACCAATAAGCAAGTGTTTGAAAACAGTGATTTACTGTAGACTAGTCCATGAATGGTTTCATAGGGTTGTCCTGTCCCTAATGCTCAATAATCATTCCATTGTACTGCATTGCATCTTTAGTTCCATTCACTTCTGATATCAAATTATTGTTCAGGAAATTTAAAGAATGCTAGTCCTGAATACCGTAATGAATCAACAATTAATGTTAAGTATACCAGACCTGCTTTAAAAAAAAAAGAGACACAGTGCTTCACAGTTTTCTGAGGTTTCCAGCTATGCAGTGCTAAGTAAAAAACAAAACAAAACAAAAGAAAACCCCAAAAAACAAACAACTATCTTTCTGAATCATGGATTTAGAGCTGGAGAGTACCTTACAGATCACCTCATTCTCATAAATTTAGAAACTCAGTCTCAGGGAAGTAGAGAGACTTCCCTCAAGATCTCATAAGGCAGATAAGGGAATTGAATGCTGATTCTTTCCTTGGCAGTGACCCATTACAAGTGAACTTTCTACTAGCAATTAGATTGATCAGTATCTATTTTGAATGAATTCATTTAAAATGTAATACTTAAAGGTGCTTTTGTCTTTGACAAAAAAGATAGGGAACTCCTTACACGGAAACCACCTTTCTCAGGGCAGATCTCCAACTATTCTGAAATTTATAGGGATTTGCCTGGGGCACTGAGAGATTAAGTGACTTCCCTTGGGTCCCACTAACTTCCCCAGAGTCCCCCAGACTTTCCCAGGGTCAACGAGACAGAATAAATCAGAAACTTGCTTGAACTCAGACCTTTTTTTCTTCTTCTAAACTATACTGGTGAAATGGCAGAATGCGGCTTGATATTCAGTATTTGGCCATGAAGAAGGCATTAAAGTGAAAACACTTACTTGTTTATTACAGCTAGCTTCTTGCTAGAAAACATGCTGCTTATAATCCGGTAGAGTCCATGAAGACATATTAGACTCTAAACCCCATAAGGGCAGGGTTCATACACAGAGCAAGATTATTGAATTTAAATTTGAACTCTTTTTGAAAAATCTTTTAGAAAATGAAAGGACAGCAACAAATTAGTGTTGTTTGCTTTAATATCTAAAACTGCAATTAACTTAATTTCATTTCTTGGTTTTTACATTATAAGAGAAAACATTGATATTGAGGTTTTTTTTTCTTTTTTCAAGGCTAGTTATGATGAATATATCCTCAAGAGTAATTTTCCAACCAGAGAAGCTGAAAATACTAAGGGCTGGTTTTTTTTGTTTGCTTTACACTGAAAATTTAAACCAGAAGATGACTATTTTTAAAAATCTCAACTAGAGAGGATAATTACCAAGGATGAATATATTTTAATTGAAAAATGATATGTTAAACTTAAAACAAAGCTTTTTAAAAATGAACTTTTGAAAAATAGCAAATCAACCACTGGAAAAAAAATCCCCCTTAATCCTTGATGTTAGATAAAGATCGTTTTTTGATGTTAGTGCATTTTTTTACCCTTACTTTGACTTCTGCAGTTTTTGCAGATTCTTGGTTTGTTCACCTTAACTTTCTAAAACAATGCTGACTCCACTAACCCAGGTAGAATTAACGAAAATTTCAGGTTTTCACTCCTAAGGAAAGGGTTACAATTTCCATTTCAAAGGAACCACAGGAAAAGCAAGCTTTACTTAAAAGTTGATGGGATTCATTGTAGTTTACCTATGTTGCCAATTAGTTCTTCATAGTGTTTACCAGAATTAGGAAATATTGAATCAATCAATGTCATAAATATTCTATTTGTGAAAACACAGTCAAGTTATTCTTATCTAAAATGCTTTGTTTAAAAAAGCTGACAGGAAAAAAAGTAACACCGAGAAACCTATTTACCTGCTTTCCCCAAAACTATAGTAAGTTTTGTCTTTTAGATTCTTTAATGGAAAAACAAAGCACTTGCTTCCTACCCTGACCCCGCCCCCTTCCTCTACCTTTCCTTTTTTCAGTGCCCCAAAGCTATTGCATTATTCCCATTCTCCAAATCTTCCTTTTAAACCTTCCACTCTACATGAGCAAACTATTGAAACTCAGCTCACCATGCCTTCCTCTCCTCACAAACTGTATCCTTCTATTATCTATTCATTGTATTCAGATTTAAAAAAATGAATCTTTGAAGGCTTAGAGTGGTATTTGATTTTTTTTCTTTTTCTTGACTCCTTTGCCTTGGGTAATACTTCTTTTCTGTATCAATAACGATTCCTCACTCAATACACTTTCCTCTTTGTTACTTGCCTTTTTTTTTTTGCTTTTTGCAAAAATGTTGCCATTCTTACTGAGAAATGTACACTATAAACCACAAAAATGAATTGCATTGTAATATTATCTCATGTTCTTAGGGTCCAAAATGAATCCCTATCCTTCATATTCTATAATTTTTACAAAGTAAATTCTAGGTGGAGCAACTATTTTGTTAATGGACATTTATTCCTCCAGTGAATTTATTTCTCCAAAATACCCAATTTCATTAGGCTCCATGAGGTAGCTAGGTGGTGCATCGGATAGAGTGTTCAGGCTGGAGTGAAGAACATCTGACTTCAAATCTGGCCTCACACTTACTAGCTTTGTGATCCTGGGCAAGTTATTTTTACCTCTATCTGCCTCAGTTTCCTCAGTTATAAAATGGGGATAATAATAGTGCCTACCTCCCAGGGTTGTTATGAGGATCAAATGAAATAACATTTATAAAGCACATAGGAGGTGCTAAATAAATGATTTTCCCCCTTCCTTGGGGAGCTAGACAGAGGCAGAGCCTTCAGGTTTCAATCTGGTTATCTCCATCTTTACAGTTTGTAAGGCATTGACAAGTCATTTTATTCCTTTAAGCCAGTGGTGTTAAACTCATATAGAAATGGCCATTAAACCAATTAAATTATGCCTAAGGATTCCTGTGGGCCACATATTGACTTAGAAAACTCCATATTAACATTATATATGTTCTATTATATTTTTATTCATTTTGTTAAATATTTTCCAATTACATTCTAATCTGATTCAGGAAGTGCTAGGAATGTTGCAGACTAGGCTGCCAAGCATCTGTCACCTCTGCTTTAAGTTATACTTTCCTCGTATTTGAAAGTCATATAATAATACTGATACTATTCCAACTGGTATCTAAGAGGGCAATAGAGGAAGGCCTCAAAGTTTGTTGGATGGACCTCTTGTGTGGAAATTATGGGAAGTCATGAACAAGAGTTGTACAAGATGGAAAGGCATGGATAAGTTGTGAATAATACCACTAGAAGGAGCATTCAGATAGGTAAAATCATAAAGTTCTTTAAAGTTGTGAGTGCTATTAGCTTAGAATAATAGATATTTGGGCCAAAAGAGGCCTTAGGTATCATCTTATCCATTTTACAGATGAAGAAATTGAGGCCTCTAGATTTTAAGTGACTTATCTAAGACCATACAGACTGTAAGTAGCAGAAAACTGAGATTTGAACTCAGGTCTTTTGACTCCAGATCCATATAGTATATGGATTTTTACTCCAAATCCATTGAGTATACCATATTGCCTCCTTGTGAAGTGTCCTACACGTGCAAGTTGCTCTTATTGTTCACAATCTTCCATCTTCGTCACTAGCTGAAGTCTTTTTCTAATTCTGCACACATGCCTGGCATGGAAGTGACCCTAAACTCTGAGATTATGCCAAGAAAAAGCAGGGAAAGCTTTGAGTAGTGAGGACTTTGTTGTTAAAGTCATTTTTCAGTTGTGTCCAACCGTTCATGATCTCATTGGGGATTTTCTTGGCAAAGATACTAGAGCGGTTTGCCATTTCCTTCTCCAGTTCATTTTCAGATGAAGAAACTGAGGCAAGCAGGGTTAAAAGTGACTTGCCCAGGGTCACACAGCTAGTAAGTGTCTGAGGCCAGATTTCAACTCAGGAAGATGATACTTCCTGACTCCAGACCCAGCACTCAATCCACTGTACCACCTATCTGCCCTTAGCTAAAGGTAAGGAGATGGAATATCATCAGAGGGTTGGACACCTGGTGATGATTTTTTTTTTACCATAGCAACTCATGAAGACTGTTTACAAATGTGGAAGCATTGTAATTTATCTTGGTGGAGGGTGCCCACACTGATGAGATCACAGCTCTTGTAGAGTATTAAAGAAACCAAAATTACATAGTTGCTCCCTGTACTAGCCAATACTAGTATAACATTTAAAGTTGAGTAATCCATCTGCTGAAGAATTCCATGACATAGAACCGTCTCTAATATTTTCCATTCTAAAGTCATAGGAAGCAAAATGTTTCACATGGGGTAGGGAATGGGGGTGGATTGTCTTAAAATTTATCTTTATAATTGAAGGGGAAGAATAAGAAAGGGGAAGGGTAGGAATTCTGTTAGTGATTAGGGAAGGAATGAGCATATTGAATAGTTTTAGAATTAGAAATGCCTGGTCTAGTCCCAGTTCTTAGGAACTAGTATTCAAATTAAATACATTTCCTACATTTGGATGGTAGCACCACAATCGAGGGCAAGCTGTACTCCCACCTCCAGAGGACGACTGTTTTTCAGAGCAACCTTGGGAGATATAGAATTGCCTGACTTGTGCCTCTTGCAGCAGTAGTGTGCTGGTAAATATTTAACAACCAGTTCTCAAAAAAAAATGCAGGTCACACTTTAAATTTAATCTTCACTATTACCATTTTCTCCATCACTTTCTTAAAACTGGAAAATCAACGAAACAGTATCTCAAGAGTCTATTTGTAATATTTGCTGATTCGGAGGTATAAATGCTTATGCTGAAAATTTAACAATTTTCTCTCTTGATCCATTATGCTCCAGTACAGAGGTGTCAAACTCCTAGCCTGTTGGATGTCTGCTAATAGTTCCCAAAACTACAAAACTCCCAGTGGGGGTGGGGGTGGGAGGACAGATTAAAATGTAATTGGGAAATGTTTAACAAAATAAATAAAAATACAATACAAAATAGATAATGTCAGTTTGTGGTTTTCTAAGTCAATATGTAGTCTTCAGGGAATCTGTTTCTGTCTGAGGTTGACTTCTCTGTTCCAGCACAACTTTGCCTGTTAAAAGTTTATCCAATTCAGCTTTAGTGGACCCTTCAGAGACTAGGTAGATTTTAGGGTCAGTATTGATTCTAAGAAAATATACCCCATTGCCAGAGTATTGATCAAAATATCTAAACTAACTCTGGTCATGACCTAATATTAGGGGGAGGGGTATCCTCAGGTTGGAAATGATCCAAGAGTGGGTCAGATATCCCAAGGTTACTCCAACCTAGACCCCTTACAGATCTTCTCATGATGGGGAATGTCTTTGTGGCAGCCTAGGCTTCAAGGGTCTTGGGTCTCAGTGTCAGTCTAAAGCAATAGCCAAACATTACCTAAAGGGAAGGACCAGCTGTTAGTTATATGTGACTAATGGCATTATTTCAAGAGAATCAATCAGGACAAAGAAGAATGTGTCAAGCACAAGAGATATTGTTTTCAAGGTCTGGTTCTATCTAAGCTCTGGAAGAGTTAAGGAAACTATTGTAAGTTGAGGAGTAGCATAGCTTAAAGTCCAAGGAAGGACTCTTTGGAGGCCAGATAAGGTATAGTCACAGGATTATATGGATAAATATTTAACAACCAGATTTCAGAAAAGCAAGTTTCATCTGCATTATTAACATTTTTCACTATCGCTTTCTTAAATCTAGACAATTAACAGAATAAATCCAGCCTTAATTTGTAGACTTTGATGATTTCAAAATGATTTCAGTTAATACTGAAAATTTGACAAGTGGGCATGGATGAGCTAGCTTCAGCACACCCTGAATTTTGGGAAGTTAAAGGTTGAGGCCAGGATCTCAAATAGGTCTCAACACAATGAAAATACGAATGAAGGAGGTGATGGTATGATAGCTCTTTCAAACATAACCCAAAACCTGGGTTCTTAGATCATTCATTTTAATCACATTTTCCTCATCTGTAAAATCGATATCATTGAACTAGAATTTAAAAGTTCTTAACCTGGTATCTGTGAACCAGGTTTTTAAAATGTATATTTTGATACCTTTTTTCTTTTTTAATTATTATTTTACTAAATATTTCTCAAGTACATGTAAAATTTTTTAACAATCATTTAAAAACAATTTTAGTTCCAAATTTTCTCCCTCCTGTCCCTTTCGCTTCCTTGAGAAGGCAAGCAATTTGATATCAATTATATATGTGCAGTCATACAAAATATTTCCATATTAGTCATGTTGCAAAAGAAAGCACAAACAAGATTAAAAATAAAAATGAAGAAAGTTTTTAGAAAGTATGCTTCAATCTGCATTCAGAATTCATCAGTTCTCTCTCTGGAGGTAGAGAGCATTTTTTGCCCTGAGTCCTTTGGAATTGTCTTATGCAGGGAGCTAAGTCTTTCACAGCTGATCACCCTTAAGGGTAGAGCTGGCTATGGGACTCCCCTAATCAACTCCATTAGCTTATGGAGTTACACTCCCCTCATTCTGTACTTGTGCAGTTTATTTTTGTTGGATGCTAAGTGTAGACAGAACTTTATGTTTACGTGTAATGTTGTGAAGACACTGATCTTGGAGTCAGATGGCATATGGGTTTGAGTCCAGACTCCAACTGTCTGTGTGATCTTGGGCACACAGGCTCTCTGAGTCACAGTTTCTTCATCTGTAAAATGGGGTTTAATAGCCCTTGTGCTACCCATTTCCAGGGTTATTTTGAGGAAAAGAGCAAAAGCAGCAGCCATAACATAATGGATAGAAGGTAGGCCTATCTATTATTCTACAATCAGCTTCAGCTCTTTTTAATCCCGCCTTGACCACAACCAAGGTTCATGGGATTTAGAGCTAAGAGGAATCTGAAATATCATCTAGTCTAGTCTAGAAGACTTGGGTCTGAGTCTGGAATCTAACACATCCTGGGTTTGTAACAAGTCACCTAACCTCTCAATGCCCTAGACTAGAGATGTCAAAACAAGAACCCACAGCTCTCCTGAATTAGACCAGAACCAGATTAAAGTATAATTGGAAGATATTTAACAAAATAAAAATTCAATGCAATGTATCTAATGTGAATATGTGGTTTTCTAAATCAGTTTCAGGACTGAAGAGAAGCATGTACAGATTAGTGATCTCAGTTTGAGTTTGACAAACACAGCCCTAGGCAATTCTTTTGAAGTGTGTATTAGTCTCAGAGTACATGCCAATCTTCTCGATAGAGAAAGTGTCCTCATCTGGCCTTCCCTATATCAGTGAAATCACATATCTACTAAAAATGTGATTCACAATGTTTACAAAGCACTATAAGATGGGCTACAATAATTACATTTTATCCCTTTTGAATCTCATCTTATTATATTCATCCTATCACTCTAACCTGTTGAGGTCCTTTTGTATTCTGACATATTCATGATGTATCCCAGTTTTGTGCCTTCTATATATCTGATAAGTACCATCTCTGTTTTTATTTAAGCCATTGATTAAAAAAAATGTTGAACTGCACAGAGTCAATAAGTTCTCTGAGAATGATTTATGAGCCTTTAGAAAAGGAAGGTTTACAGTAGCTGGGCCACTTCACTAGAGACCTGCCTTCAAGTTGACATGGATCTAAGCTGAGAGGATTTAAATTTATGTTGCTTAGTGATAAGAATTGGTATTAGAGTCTAAGTTCTGATATTTATTAACTACGTAACCCTGGGCAAGTCATTTCTACCCTCTGAACCTTGGTTTACTCTTTCATAAAATAAAGATCATAATGACTATTATTTGGATCTGCTCATTTATCTGTGGCTAAATCCACCTAAATACATTAGGATTCTTGGAAGCCCCGTGTCATGAGGCCTCCAGAGAGAAGAGAAACAACAGCTCTCTATCTATCCCATACTGTCACAAAGATAGTAAGTACAAGACTTTTTGTCAAGTGCTTTGCTGATCCATTTGCAACTTCTCTATGACATTCCTTGAATCTACTCATCTAATAATCTTACCAGAAAGGGAAATTAAATTAGTCCTGTATGACCTACTCTTTATGAATACAGTGATGTCTTACTAATTACCAATACTATTTCTAAATGTTCAAGAGCTATCTTTTTGGTAATATGTGCTAGGGGAATCCTAGAAAGGTAAATGAATAAAAGAGTCTATGGCCAATTATGTTTCTAACCCCCCTAGTAATACAAAGAACCCCCAAATGTAGTGAACTCAGCAATTAAAGGGAGAGGAATAAATAATCAACCCATAATCATTTATTAAGCACCTAGTATGTGCTACATACTGTGGATGCAAGTGCAAAGAATGAAACAATCCCTGTTGCAATGACTTTATAGTTATTGGGGTATAAAAATATATGTAGCATAAATATAGAGAGAATAAACACAAATATGTTGAAAGTTGTAAGATAGAAGGTAGTTCTGGAGGGAATTGGGGAGATCAGGAAAGGCTTCATGCAAAAGATAGTGAATCTTAAAGGAAGGGAGATATTCTATAATAGAGAGAGAGATCAGACACGTGGAAAGGCCCATGCAAAAGTAAGAAGACTAAAGATGAGTGTCATGTATTAGGAACAGCAAGAAGGCAAATTTAGCTGGATCCTAGTGTGTGGCTGAGGGAGTAATATCCAAATGAGGCAGGAAAGATAGGTTGGGGCCAGGCTGTACAGCGCTTTAAAAGCCAAATAATGTTAATATTTTATACTGGAAACACTAGGAAGCCACTGGACCCAGATGGCTCTGGAGGAGAAAGTGAGGCTGGTGACCCCACCACCCTCCCTCACTGTAATTCAATTCACCTGAATGACATGGCATTACCTCCTGTGAGAATGAAGGACAAAGAAGAGCAGTGTTTATAATTTATAGTGGAAATGCTAGGGAGTCAATGGAATTGATTAGGGAATCACATGGTCAGATCTACACTTAAGGAAAGTTACTAGGGCAGCAATGTGGAGGATAAACTAGAATGGTGACTTGAGGCAGGAAGACCAGTTAGGAAGCAGTGGCAATGATCTAGGTGAGAGGAGATGAGGGCCTGAACTAAGGTGGTAGCTGTGTGAGTGGAGAAGGGTAAATTTGAATCAAAGGGAAATTGAAGGAACTTACCCCTCCACAAGGTAATTCTGGTAGAAAACAAAATAAAGACCAAATTCACCAGCCTTCAGCCTCTGGAGCTCTTCCCAACTCCCCTATTGCCCTTATTTTGACCGGGGGCATTCCTGTATCTGCAATGTGTTATCTACGCTTTTTAGGTGTGGACCAGGACATTCTGTTGCAATCTTCTGGCACTGTTCCAAAGGACAACCCCACCTCTATCTTTCCCAGATTCCATTTATTTCTAAAAACCAGACCAGCTCACAGGCATAGGAAGAAGGAAAGAGGGCAGTTGTGGAGAAAGGTGGAGCCCAAGAGGGAAGAGTACAGAAGAGCAGAACAGACCACAGCTCAATCACAGTGGCTAGATAAGTGCTGCTAGACTGGAGATGGCCAATACAGGCCCTTTTAGCCTTGCTACACAGCTCTAGGTAGGAACTGTTCAGTACAGAAAGAAATAGGCAGTCTGCAGAGAGAATGATTGAAGAAAGAGGAGACACTCAAACGCAAATATTTCTTGGAATACCCCTCTCAGCAGTGTCCTGAAGAGACTTCTCTGTGAAAAGATCAATATTTACTAGGGTTTCTCCTTACCCCCACCATAGGGATTAATTTTCCCTAAAAGGCAACAAAGTTGTCCCCCTGTCCTGATTTGTTCCTGCCTCCTTTGTCACAGCTTCCTGTATAGAAAGTCCCACCCACATGTAATCAGGGACTCTGAGTTGTGGTTGTCTGAAGACCATATATGTCACCACACCCTGCTGCCCTGCTTGATGTATGGAGATGAGGTGGGCCTTATCTATAGAAGCCTAGTGTCCTTATGTCCTAGTTGTATATCCTTGCTATGTTGGAATTTAAGTAAATCTCCTTTTGTTAATTGTTAAATGATTTATGAGTACTTCATAGTGTCCCCAAATTGTACCTTAAATAAGAAGATGCTGGCAACAGGCATGCCCTTAACATTTGGTGTAGTTGGTAATTGGATCAAGATGAGATGGCTTCATGGCTGAGATGGCCTCATAGTGATTGAATTGGGGAAAGGGCACTGCAAATGCCTAAGATGGGGTGATTAGAAGGCACCCAATTGCAAGAGCCCTTTTGGTTATGTGTAGGGAGTCTTCTCAATGAACAGGGAGCAGGCTGTCACTGAAGATCCCCCACTACATCCTGGGCTATCACCAGTCATCTTGATTTTTGTCTTGCCACTGGACTTGACTCTGGGGGAGACAGTGAGGCTGATGACTTTGAGCAGCTCTGCCTCACTCAAATCCCAGTTCATGAGCAGGTCAAGATGTTACTCTCATGATGTCACTGGTCCTGTTTGAGAAGGGTAAAGAACAACAACAGGAAAATCTCCAAATCCAGCATTCTCTGTGTGTTGTTGATAGTTCTGTGAAAATTGAATTACCAGCAAAATAGGACTGAAAATGAATGGGCTCAGCACATTCAAGTGACTAGAGAGAGGCATGTTGGCTTTCTAGGACCCGTGCAATGAAAGCTGTAGGGCCGTTGATGGAGCTAGTGGTCGTGCAAGTGAAGGGATCTCACCAGAGGAGGGTGGAGAATGACAAGTCTGCAGATAAGAATCCCAGTTTATGGTCTCAGATCCAAGAGGTTTGAGTCCCAGAGGTTTCTGTTCCAGAGGTCCAGAGCACTGCATCCCCCTGAGATCAGAGCCATTAGACAGGATTCTGGCCACAAACTTGGAAGGAAGGCCCTCTGCCAGCCAAAATAGAGGTTAAGTAGTTTCCTATCCTTTTGCACAGAAAGCCATGGTGAGTTGACTCTTGACACTTCATAACATTTCCCTTTGCTATTTTAAATCCAAGCATATGTCTTTGTATAATGAGAGATCAGCCACTGAAGGTCCAGTCCTTGGGGCATATGTGAATTTTCTCTTTCTGAGGGGTAATACAGAGCATGCACAATATTCTCTACTTGCTGTTGATCCAACTTTAAGAAACTTAAATGAGCTTGCTTTTGGACTTATGTAATGGAGGGGCCCTCCCCCCACTCCCCACTTCAGAGTAGGTGCAGGTATCTTCTGCTTCCTGTTGGCATTCTGAATGGGGATGAAAAGTCTTTTAACTGTCTGCTGAAGCAAAATGTACATTCAAAAGGTTCAAGTGAACAATCTCTTATTCTCTTCCTTGTTGACCTTCCAGGGAGGAGGAAGAATGACTATGGGCCTTCACATGGGGGAACAGCATTAGGCTCTTTTACTCAGCTGATGTGGGTCTCTGAATGCATTGCACTTCTTTTTGTCTCTTGAGTTTTTTCTTTCTTCATCTTAGGTAAATAAGTACCCAGAGATGGAACAGACCAGGTTACAATCTTGTGAGCGATAGCCACCAGAGATTCAACAATTGGAGCCAATAGCATAGTCTGATTATAGCTACAGAAGTTCAGTCCATGGAGGAGCTGGCCCTGAGGAGTGACCTTTCTGACCAGGCTTAGCAGTGAATTAACCTGAAACTCCATGTTTTGCAAGCAATGGAGCTACTTAGCCATGAGCTGTGCCTTATCTAGAAGTGAGCTTGATGGAGGACTCCTTGAAGGGAGTCAAGGTCAAGTGATACTCTTTGGCCATACGTGTTCCCTACATGTACATCAGTCCTATGTAGTTGAAGTCTAAGTATACTTTTCCCAGGGACTTTGTGCACGTACATGCAGGAAGGAGAGTGATTGGGGGATTTTCATGAGTCCCCATCTGATATATTCCCATCAATATTGATTAATCATTTTCCTCAATATGAATTAATGAATTGATATAAATTAATTTTTATGAAAGGATATTTGTTGTTAAGGCATGGTAAGGAAAGAGTCATAAAAAAAACACCCTCCCACCCCCCCCTTGATTTTTTAATGACTCTTTCCTTATTATGCCTTAACAACAAATATCCTTTTGTAAAAATTAATTGATATTAATTGATTAGTTCATATTGCAGAAAATGATTAATCAGTATTGATGGGAATATATCAGATGGGGGCTCATGAGTAGTAGTATTAGAATCCCCCAACCACTGAGAGTCATCCCATCAAACTCTTGGGGAAAGAATAAATCAGCTTCTGGTGCCTGAGCCTGCCATTGGGAATAGGAATGGAGGAGTAATTGCAGAGTGGGATGCTATACTTACATTAATTAGTGATTTAAAAAAACCCACAAATAATTTTAAAAATTAAACTAAATTAATTTTTGTTACATTTTAAGTTCTGAACTGTCTCTCTCCCTCCCTCCCTCCCCACACTGCGTCAGTGAAAGCCACCATTTGCACCATTTCTCACACACAGACACACACACACACACACACACACACGTACATAAAACCATACTAAGCATACATCTATTTATCAGTTCTTTCTCTGGAAGTGGATAGTATCTTTCCTTTGTAGTTGATTTGAGTATTTATAATACTCAAACTAACTTAGTCATTCCCAGTTTTTCTTTGAACAATATCGCTATTACTGTATACAATGTTCTTTTGGTCCTGCTCACTACACTCTTCATTATTTTATGCAAGTTTTTCCATTTTTTTCTAAAATCAACCAACTCATCATTTCTTATAACATAGTAGTAGTCCATCTCAATCATATACCATAACTCGTTCAGCCATTCCTCAATTGATGGGCATCCCTTCAATTTCCAATTCTTGGCCACTACAAAGAGAGCTACTATAAATATTTTAGAATATATGGCTTCTTTTCCTTTTTCCCTGATCACCTTGGGAAACAGACCTAATAGTGGTATTGCTGGGTCAAAGGATAAACACAGTTTTATGTAACTCTTTGGGCATAATTCCAGATTGTTCTTCAAAATGGTTGGATCAGTTCACAGTTTCATCAGTAGTGTATTAGTGTCCCACCATAAATTTAAGCCAAAGATGTCTACTGATTTTAGAGAGTACCACTGTATAGAAGAGAAAACACCACATCCTTTTCCATAAGCAAACCTAGGTTACAAAGATAGCATGGGGGGAAGTGAGATGGTAGCAATGCAAAACTATGGATCTAAGGCCCAGGTCTTGCTGGTGCAACAAAATTGAGGGCTGCTAGGGTTCAGTAGTTCTTGGGCTTTAGCTGACAGTAAAACTTTTTCTGGAATTTAGCATGAAAAAACTCTTGGGAAAAGATTTCATGCAAACTAGGAAAATGAGTGAGAAAGGAAGAGATGACAGTGTAGAAAATAAATTTCAGGAAACAGAAGTTTTAAGAATAACAAGAGAAAGTTCGGTGTAAAGTAGGGACTCCGTAATGTCTAGAAAGTAAGCATGCTGATTTTGGCCTTTCTGAAAAAACTTGAACAAATAAAAAAATTCTTTGGATCATGTTATTTTATGATATTTTACTATTATTGGTGGTTTCAAAAATATAGTTTTATGTGGCTTATATCCATTGTGTAAAGTTCGTATATTGAATCTACTGCTCTCCAGTGCACAGAATGCCAGGTGAGTGATGGCGCCCCCCCACCCCACCCCAAGTGCTGTTGCCTGGTTAGGATGCTGGACAGTGCTGTAAGGACTTGTTGATTTCCTTTTGAAATGAATCTAGAACCAATGGCATACTTCCTCCACAAAACCTGTGGAAAACTTTAGCCTTTGACAGACCTATTCAATTTCCTTCTCCTTCTGATTTCCTTCCCCCACTCCACCCTTTCGTACCTCAGGGCACACTAGATTTCCAGGAATGAATGTAAAGATCTCTCTTATGGGCTGGCACTGGGCCCATCACTCCACCTTTTTGTGGAGCTGTGTGGTCCTTTCTAGTTAGGCCTACAAAGGCCAATTGAATAGCAATCTCAGTATGCCTTTGCAACTCTAAAGCCTTCTTATTTGTTTTTAAGGTCCAGTTGAAGACCCAGCTGATCTCTTTCTTCCCAGAACTCCTAGTTCACTTAGATTCTATTAGACTTGAACTGTGACTTTGCCATAGTGAAAGAGACATATTGTGTTGTAGCCTAGGCTCTGGCACTTATGAGCTGGGGTGTCTCAGGCAAATCACTTAACCTTTCTGAGACTTTCAGAATCTGTAAAATGAAGATGATCCTGTTTGTCTTATTTCACAGGACTGTTGAAAAGATCAGATGTAATGTTTATGAAAGTAGTTTTAAAAGCACAAACTGCTTTTGCAGGTTCCTGTTCATATAATTGTCGAAATAAATGTTCTTTGAGGTCCCTTCCAACTCTGAGATTCTGTAAAATGTAAGGTTTTAATTGAATCAAGTGTTTTGGAAAACTTCAAAAGGACTGCCATGCCATGGGTCTAATAAAGAGAGAAACTCTGGTCAAAAGAAGCAGGTATACATGGAAAGGAAAAGGCATTTGGGGGAAGGAAAGGGAGAACCCATCATGATCAAAGGGTCCCTGGGGACTTATTTTACACCATCAGGAGCTACCCTTGATTCTCCTTATTGCCCCTAGATCCTGTTCTGGCCTTAGTTGAGTGACGCAAAGAAATGTTGCTTAGCAATTTAACTGGGCCTCAGTTTTGAGCAGTTAGGTGGCACAGTAGACAGAGTGCCAGGCCTGGAGTGAGGAAGACTCCTCTTCCAGAGTTCAAATCTGGCCTCAGACACTTACTAGTTGTGTGATCCCAGGCAAATCACTTAACCCTATTTGCCTCAACTTCCTCAACTGTAAAATGAGCTGGAGAAGGAAATGCAAACCACTCTAGTATCTCTGCCAAGAAAACCTCAAATGGGATCACAAAGAGTAGGTCACATCTCAACAACAACAACAACAGTTCCCTCATATGTAGAGTGAGGGATTTGATGTGAGGCCTCTAAGCTGTCAGCTCCCATGGGGGCTTAATTATACCTCACCATTTTGAAATTATTTTGAATGAAACTTCCTTTTCTATCTTTTCTTCCTGGGTGTCATTATAACTATATTTAAATGATGCTGGTTTTCTTAGGTTTATTTTGTATCACAGTACTTGCTGAAACTCTTGATTTTCTCAATTTCCTTGCTAATTCTGTGGAGTACTCCACATCAGGCCTGCACAACATATGGCCCACCAAAAGATTTTGGGCAGCCCATGAAAAATGTAGAGGCTGTAAAAGAAAGTAAAGATGTAATGAGTGCTTTGTCTGTGACCATTTAACCCACCTACCACTAGTCACTATTGTGCCTGTCGTGTAACTTGGAGGGTGGGTCGCCATTGCGCACTCTCTCCTGTTTGTCATATGACCTATGGCAACCAACCATTGTCTGTTTGTCTCTAGTCTGGGAGGAGCCAGAGTCTCTGTTTTCAGTTGTTACTGGCATTAATTGTGCCTTGTTTGCCAAGAAGTGATAGCCGTTTCAAGGGAATATAATCTTCATCACCATTTTAAATCAAAACATCCTGACTTAAGCAAATTGGATACCAATGAAAAACAAATTAAATAAAGCGTCCAAATTGTTGAAAAATCTCAGTAGGGAACAATGGTTTTTCAAGAAAGTAAACTCAGAAAATGAGGAGGCTACTTAGGTTAGTTTTCAGATTTCTAAAGAAATTGCTGCTTCTGAGAAGTCTTTTACTGAAGGTGATTTCATAGAGAGATGTTTGCTGATTGCAGTTTCTGAATTATGTCCCCCTAAACAAAGCATTTTTTTAAACATTTATGTGATTTCATGATAAAAATCTTAAGTGTAATTAATTGAAATTTCTTATTTAAAAAAATATGATTTATTTGCAAACTAGTTTAATCATTAATTACACCTTTACTTAGAAAATGAGGTCCGAAAAACCTATCTGTGGTCTAAAGAAGTTTAGCCTCTTTTATTTTTGGCCCCTACCTACTGTCAAGTTGGGCAGGTCTGCTCTACATAAATCACTGTTATTAACTAATGGGTATACTTTTGTCTCTTTTTGTCTGTTTATGCTTCTGTATTTCTTTATTTTGTCTTGCCATCACCAGCATTTCTAGAACCATGAAAATAATAGGTAGGTTTAAGGACATCTTTCTTTCAATTCTATATTTATCGGGAAATATTCTGTTTCCCCATTTACATATAATGCTAGCTTTTAGTTTTAGATAGTTTTTTATGATATAAAAAAATTCTATCTTTTTATATACTTTGTAGTGTTTTTAGCATAATTGAGTATTATTTTTTTTAGAAAGGCTATGTCTTTATATAGATGTATAGATGCAATGATGTAGTTTTAGATATTTTTGTTTTTAAAGTGATCAATTACATTAATTGATTTCCTATGTCAAGCCATCTTTGCATACTTGTTATAAATTCAATGTTACAAATTCAATAATGAATTTAACAAATATTTTCTATAACCTTTTTGCCAGGATTTTATTTTAAAATTTGGATTAATATTCATTATGATACTATGATACTTTTCTATCTTTGCTATGTTCTTCCCCAGTCAAAATATTAGAACTACATTCATTTCATAAAAGGAGTTTAATAGTGTTTTCTTTTTTAACTTTTGAGTATAATTTATATAATATAGATATTAATCATTCTTTAAAAATTTGACAGAATTCATTTGAAAATCCATCTGAATCAAATGGTTTTTAATTTGGTAGCTTCTTTATAGCTAGCTAAATTTGTTTTTTTCCCCCTGAAATTATATTATATATGCATCATATATTAAATATGCCTCTTATTCTGTCAGTTTATGTATTTTGTATTTTTGTAAATGTTTTCTAATTTCTTTTAAGTCTCAAGGTTTTATAGCATGTAACTGCAAAAAGTAGGTTTTGACTATTCTTTTGTTGCTGTGATTTCACTTTGTTCTCATAATTAAATTATCTTCCTTCTTTTTAATCAGACTAACTAAGGGTTAATTGATTTTTTTTTTAGCCATTTGAAGAAACCAGTTTTTCATTTTGTCATTCAACTCTATAGTATTTTTGGTTTCCAATTAATCTATTCTAATTTTTGAAGTTTCTTCTTTTGTGTTTTTTCTAATTTTTAAAATCACAATTTAGTTTATTATTCCTCCCTTTTGATTTTATTAAGGTATATTCTCAAAGATATTATTATTCTATTTCACATATATGTTAATTGTTTTATGATTTGTTCTTTGAGTTAATTATTCATGACATCATTAAGTCTTCATTTAGATCAGTATCTTTTATGTCTATTCCATTTATTGATTCCTATTCTATGATATTATTATCAGCATTGAGTGGTGAGAATTTCTTTTTTTTTACATTTATTTATAATTTTTCTGTGCCCAAGCAAACTGTTTTTTTCAAAGATCCCAAGAAATCTCTCACTCACTCTCTCTCCCTCTCTCTGTATACATGCACACACAGACACAGACACACAGACACACACACACACACATGAATTTACATATAGATATACCTCTCTATTGATAGATCTATATATCTGTATCTACATATAAGTGTATCGATCTATATCAATTTTACCGTTCAGAAGACACTATGACTTTCCCTAATAATTTATTCAGCGTTATATTTTCCTTTTTACTTATCTTTATATTAGATTTGTCCAAGTGTGGGAGGGGAACATTAAAGTTTTCTACAAGTTTGCCTATTTTTTCAGTTTACCTTTCCTTTAGCAATTTATGTTCTATGCTGTTTGGTGCATATAAGTTTAGCGCTTATTTTGGTTCATTGGTTATGTTTCTTTTAAACATAATACTTTCCCAATTATCACTTTTGATGTTGTGAATTCTTCTTTTTCCTTGTTCTGAGAACATGCCTGCTATTTTGAATTCATCTGATGCATAGTAAATTTTGTTTCAGCCTCTGACTTTCCATTTTCATGTGCTTTTACTATTAAATATGGTTTTTGTAAGCAGCCAACAGATTGTTGGCTTTTGTTTCCATTTGGTCCCATTCTTTGGTTTGATTGGATTGGTTAATCATTTACATTTAAAGTGTCATTGTTATGCTCTCTTTCCTCCGTTTATTTCTTTTGTGTTGCGTTTTTGATCCCCTTTCTCTTTTAACTTAGTACTTAGTTCTTTTGCTTAGTGTTGCTTAAACTTCAGTTGTAAGAGGGCATCTAGTAGTTATCTTACTAACTTCAGGTATCAGAATGGTTTAAAATGATTGATTCAACTAGGCTCATTTGGCTTGTAAAGCTATAATTGTCAAGCACACCGCAAGGATACATGTTAACAGATCTGGTTCTGGTTCTATTTTATTGTGTGCTAAACTCCATCATTTCCCATCACCTTGCCTTCCTATTCTTCCACACAGATACATAGAATGGTGCCTACTTATATTGGCCACCTCATCAGGTGAAGGACTCATCAGGTCTGAGGACACCAAAGTATCCTTTCCGTGTGGTTACTTTAATGCCCAGCTTCTGGATGCTGCATTAACTTGGGGTTGTTTGGAGCATTTGTCAAAACAGAGTCTATATGATTGAAGTTTCATGTCTTCTCTGTCCCCTATTTTACGGCTTTGGTTTTCTGACTCTTTCCCATCCCTTTTCCCTTAGGTCTGAAGAAACCACCTGTACTAATCCCATTTCATCTCTCCCAATTCATATATTTTCTCTCTTCCTTTCCTTCCAATGATTGTGCATAGTGCATGTCTGCCATTTCTTGGGGGATGGGGCAGGAGTTAGCTAGAGTATTTAGGCAGTCACTACAGCTTTGCAGTTTACTACCCTAGTTCTGACTCCTACCCAGGCCTACAATTTAAGTTGTGCTTGCATGGATATGAGAAGGTGAGGAAGAGCAAGGGTGACACTAAATAAATGATCTGAGTATTAATGTTCTTCAGTGTTAATTTATAATATTTTTACGTTGATGTTATCCTTTCTCTTATCTTAATGACTTGAGTCTAATTTCTCCACGTTTGACACAGGGTACCTTTGTTTGGAGGTTGAAGAGTTGAAAAGGTTTTCAGAGAGAAACCAACCTCCCATCTTGTTGGTGATGTCATAAAGTTGGTTACTCTATACAGTTTTATCACTGGAGGGAGAGAGACAATTGTGAGAGATGAACTCTCAGAAGTGAAGCCTCCTCAAAGTCAATAATTTTTTATTATTATTTTCAAAATCCTCTCCCCACTTAGACCCTGTTTTTAAGCACATAACAGAACAAGCCCTGCCCCACTCCCAGTTAAGGGGCTAAGGGATAGTGGTGGGTGGAGACTTTGTGTGGTAGGTGGAGATTTGCTTTTATAAGGCAGCCCCTGTTGCATGGTCTCTCTCTCTCTCTCTCTCTCTCTCTCTCTCTCTCTCTCTCTCTCTCTCTCTCTCTCTCTCTCTCTCTCTCTCTCTCTCTCTCTCTTTCCCTCTCTCCCTCCATGTGTATTGAAGGAGCAGACAGTCATCTGGCAAGATTGTAATAAAGGTAACCTTTGCTTTCCACCTTGAGAAGTGTGGGTTGCTGTCCCACACACAATCAACTAAGATTCAGAGATTTGCCGATTTCCAATGCAAACTTGCAAGATGAAAAACATTCAAATAACTTTAAAAAAAACACCTCAAAGTAATCCATAATGGCATAGGTGTGGACATCTCCTCAAATGATTTAGGTTCTACAGCACCGTGTCTGCCAATCCAATGTGACTTCTCTCTGTGTCTTCCCATATGTTTGCTACAGGGCTTCCACTCAAAATGCCAGGAGCTGCTTCATTTTCTTTTGACCTTGTGAGGAATGGAAAATATGGACAATGCAATGATTATCCCCTGCTCTTGCCATGTGGTCAACTCATCTCATTTTTGGCTTTGTAATTCCTGATTAATACCAATGTCCTTGCAGTAAACTTGCTATCATGAGACATTTATGGTTGTTGTGAGTGATTGTAGAACATTACAAACAAGAATTATAAAGGAGAAGTGAAGCAAAGAATTCCACCAAAGATTTTGTTTTGGTTTTTTTTTTTGCATGGTGACAAATAGCTAGTTTCTAATGATACCAAGTGATACAGTTGACATTGTGAAAATGTGTTCCTTGTTTTCCAAAAGGACTCACAACAACAATTTCCTAGTCTACACTGGCTCCTTTCCTACCTAATAGGGAACAATAGCCCCTAGTCTGAAATCCCTTTGATCTTTTACAAAATGTTTTGGGTGAATTAAGCTAGCTACCTGAATGTACTATATGGCAATGGATGCTGTTGAGGAAGAGTATTAAAAAGAAGTGAAAAGAAAAAAGTTGTGAATTTCAGGGATGAGATTTTTGGTTACCTTGAGTAGTGGTTGAAGAAATGTAACAAAGAAAATAGACATAAAGGACCCTAGTTAGAGAGTCTTCTGGGTGGGGATGGGGAGTGAGGAAATCCTGTCAACCCAGAAATAGAGAGGCTTTGTAGATTCAAACATTCAACAGGGAATTTTGGAGCTAATCCTCTAGTTAAGAATGCTTATAGCAGAATTTTAAGTCTGTTGCCCATCCATTTCAGAAAAGTGAAATACCTTTCCTTTCTGCTTTGTACTTTACTCCAATTTAAACACACACACACACAACACACACACACACACACACACAGAGAGAGAGAGAGGGAGGGAGGGAGAATCATAGGTAGAAATAACGGGTTTTAGAAGGGGGAAATAACCTTAGATACCATGTAGTTATAGCAGTGATAGTATGGCATGATGAGTAGGGTCTTTCAGATACTCTTTTTATTACCATGGCAAAACATCTCAATTTTAAATGTCTCCTCTCCAGGAATGCTCCATATCAATTACCTCATCCCAACCTCATCTCTGATAGATATGCCCAGACTAGCAAATACCCAGAGTTTATACTGTTTATAAAGACAAAATAAAGTTTAAAACAAAACAAAACAAAAAGTAAATATAGGTTTAGGACACAGACTTTCCAAGTGCTTAGAAGGAGAGGCTTTAGGTCCCATGAGAAAATCCAAAGGAAAAAATGAAATGCAGAAGTGTTACCTTGAAGACTATAGTTCAAGTGATTTCAGCTCCATAGCATTTGTTCTGACACAACTTCTGTTCGATTGATTCATGCATCCTTGCTCCCAGAGTCCTTGTTCCTCATGAAAACTGCTTCTGCCTCGATTAATGCTCTTCTAGCTCCATTCTCAGGGACTGCCCACTGGGAATCCGGTTCCTCTAAGATCCTTCACTCACTTATTCTCCTATTGTCTTTTTGTTTTGTTTTGTGGCTAGGCAATGGGGTTAAGTGACTTGCCCAGGGTCACACAGCTAGTGAGTGTTATGTGTCTGAGGCTGGATTTGAATCAGGTTCTCCTGACTCGAGGGCCAGTGCTCTATCCACTGTGCCGCCTAGCTACCCCTCTCCTATTGTCTTTTAAGGGTCATCTCATGACTTGGTCAATCAATGTCTGGCCGATGGCTAGACTCTCTCTCTAATTCAGTTGAGGACTGTGTCTGCAACTCATAAAGAAATAATTAGAACTGGCCACATTTTTACAGTTAATTTACCTGATGATCAGTCTCTTCCTTTTCTGTGTTAAGATTCTGGACTCAGAGATTGGTCAGACTAGCTCCCTGGCACAGTCCATCTTCCCCATTTTATAGATGAGAAAACTGAAGCTCAGAGACTTACCTAAGGTCACACAAATAGCAAATGACAACCAGAATTCAAATATAGTTCCTCTGACTCCAAAGACCATGTTCATTTCATTCAACCATGATGCTTTCTGAATGATTCAGAATCCTGCCATACCCATATATTCCTAGTAAGTCTACAAGTAATTTAAAGTTAACCATCCCTACACATTTTAGACCCTTAGTACTGCTCTGCAGTTAATACTTGATAAAGTCAGTGCTAATTAACCATTCCATTTGTGGACTATCCTTTTGTTCCTTCTCCCTTCTACTGTTTTCTTTTGGTTGTCTTGCTAATTGCTTTATCAGAGGCTGGCAAAACAGATGACAAAGATGAAACTCAAATCATCCACTTTTGCTTCTTGCGGGTATATTCTCATAAGATACTTAATGTTTGAAGGAAGTTCTTAATTATTAATTGAAATGAGAATTTGAATATTCTGTAGATTTGACTTACAAAGCTTTTCTTACTATGGATAATTGAGAGATGATTAAACCAGTTACCAATGTATCAATGCCTTTATTTAAATTCCATTTCATTAACTTCGTTCAATGAAAATTTGTGAGTTGGGTATAATTATAAACAGATGCAAGCTACTTCTTTGGAGGTGAGCAACTAAAGAAATTTCTTTTTTCTTCTTTGAAGTATAGTTCAAGAGCACTTTAAAGTGCTTGCAACCTATAATATTTTATTACATATTGTTCAGTTGTTGTAAAGTTGCCTCTTCTGTTTCCATGTGAAGGTTTAAAAACTTTACAAAAAACCATCCTAATTTGGGATATTTAAAGTGAAACAATATCACACTAGGTACAGGCAGGAACAACCTATCATAAAGACTTTTTCTCCATTTGAACCATGCGACAAACAAATCAACACCAATCAAAGTGTAATGAAAAGGCAGCTTTATTTCTAAAAAACATGATTGTGTAATTGCGTATGTAAAAAAGACAAAGCCATTTTACAACAACTCTCAAATGCACTAAACTACATAGTATTGTGTACCTTAGTTAACTACATTCTTGTGTTTTGTCTGATAAACTATGAGCTCTGTGAGACCAGAAATGACGTTCAATCTAAACTTTGTCTCTCCTCTAGTATCTGGTACAAAGTGCTACTCAGAGAAAATGCTTAATAATATTTGTTAAGTGAAAGAAAGAAGGTTAAAAGAAAGAAAGAAAAACATCATCTTATTTTTCAAATAGCAATTAGTCTTACAGACAAAAATAATGAATATAAGGAAATGATATAACTTTTCCAGACTCCTCCAATAATTATATTATTAGCTTGTCAGCTCCTTGAGGGTAGGGACCATATTTCTGCTTTTTTTTTTTTCATCTGAAGGACTTAGCACAGAGCCTGGCACATAGTAGGCACTTAATAAATGTTTATTGTTGATAATGGTTCTACATAGCAGCTATCAGCAAAATAAACTGATTTCTCTTAAAACAAAATTGTTAATGTAGGCAAGGTCTAATTTGCTGACCAATGAAAGGCATTAACCAAAAGATTAGTCAACTACATTAAGGGATATAACTGATGTCACAATTTTTAAAGAATCTTGCCTTTGTCCATGGCCATTAGATACATTTCAGAAGTTCCAAGGGCTCTGGGGAAAGGACCAGGGCTAAATTTGTCTCCACAAAACCATAAACTCCTTACCTTGTTGATAAAGAACCTAAAAGTCAGATCATGGGAGGCAGCATGATGCTATCTACATGCTCTATCTACAGATAGAGCAACTGACTCTAGTGCCAGGAAGATGTGGCTCCAAATTCTACTTCGTATATTTACTTGTGACCTTGGGTTCTCTGTTTTAATCTTTTTGAGTCCTGTCTGTAAAATAGGAATATAATAACACTTCCTTCAAAGGATTGTTGTGATGCTCAAATGACATAATGAGTAAAAAGTATTTTGCAGATTTTAAGTAAGAGCTATTATTATTAATTAGAGTGAGGCAGAAGTCCTGTTTAAGAAGCTAAGTGATTCAGGGCAAGGCAGAAATCTGTATTTAGATTTTTCACAGTACTGTTATGATTTTATGTATTTTTATGTAGAGCAGCTTTTCAGGTAGGGCCTTTTTAAAAAAAATATTTTCAGTTCCAAATTCTCTCCCTCCCTCCACCCTCTCCCCTAACCATTGAGAAGGCAAGAAATGCAATGAAATAGGCTTTCTTCTTAAAGTCACATATACCATCGGTGGAACGCTCAATAAAATATTTTCCATTCTCATTTGCCAAGTGTCTTGATAAAGATACATATGATCTTAACGTACCCCTAAATTATTAAGCAGAATGGACCCTTCCTAATGGACCTCAGCTTGGATCAAGTATAATTGTGTACCAATTAATCCAATGCTTATCTTTCCTCAGACTTTGCCCAGTACTTTGAATATCTCTTGGGCATCAGTGCCTTATTCTATATTATAAGTTTATCTATGTATGTGAAATACCTTCCTACTAGCTTATAAGTTCAGGGCTGGGGGTAGGGTCTACCATATCTTATTTCATCTTTACATCTCCCCCAGTAACTTTCACAGTGCTCTGTAAAGAATAAGCATATAATAAATATTTGTTGAATTTTTAGCCAGATTTACTCCCTCCCTCCCAAACCCTTAAGTTATATACACATATGCATATGCGTATATGCGTGCACACACACACATATACACCTATACACACACACATATATACACACACAAACCTGTAAGTTATATACACATATACATGTGTGTATACACGCACGCACACACACATATACATAAACATATACATAAACACATGTGTATACACACACATGCACACAAACCCCTAAGTTATGAGTATATGCGTGCACACACACATATACACACACACAAACCTGTAAGTTATATACATATATACATGTGTGTATACACGCACGCACACACACATATACATAAACATATACATAAACACATGCATATGCACACACATGCACACAAACCCCTAAGTTATATACACATACGCGTATGTATGTATGCGTGCACGCACACATACACATACATAGATACACACACGTATAGGAGTTTGGAGGTTTTTCCCATTAGCTACACAATTACACAATCTCATTTTTAAAAACTAAAGCTGACTTTTCTTCACACTTTGATGACTTTGACACATTTAAAACCGAGTTCTTGATCTTTCCCACCTGTCACTGCCTTTTCTCTTAAGATTTCACATAGCACACCGTATTGTACTGCTCATGTAATACTATGTATTGTGTGTGTCAGCATCTTATCTTTCTGCTAGAATGTAAACTCTGTAAGGGAAGGAATTATTCGTGTCACCAACCTCTTTTTTCACAAGCCTTTGAAAAGTGGTAGGAGGGCCCAAATCCCTGGAATAGGATCTCAAGCTGGTGGATTTCTGTTTGGCAGAATGTCATGTTTTCTTTGTCCTTGTCTTCCATGGGGATTTGGTAGGACCCATTATTCAGGTCCAACTCTGACAGTCACTAGCAGTCCAACACATCTTGAACTCACAGAAAGATTGCTGATCAATCTTGGTTCCCTTACTCAAGGTTGAAAAAGTCTACACATGTCTAAATCATTTTCTGCACCACCACATTGGGTAAGACGTGTGGACATAGTGTCCTTGGTGTGGCCATTGACTAACAATTCCTTGAAGTGATTTTTAAGGTCTTCTACCTCAGAGGGACCATGGTTCTAAGGTTGCTTTTGATGAGGTCAGGAGGAATTGAGGTAAAGTATGTGTTGCTTCTCAGATACAAGGTACATTCCACTCATGAAGTGAGATAACACCAGTTTCTTTTGAGTTTCTCCTTTAGATTTTCCTTCTATTCTCCAGACTTTAGAACAAGGCTGCTTAACCTGGGGTCTGTAAACCTGTTTTTCAAGAAATATCTCTTTGGGGCAGCTAGGTGGTGCAGTGAATAGAGCACTGGCCCTGAAGTCAGGAGGACCTGAGTTCAAATCTGGCCTCAGACCAAACATTTGACACTTACTAGCTGTGTGACCCTGGGCAAGTCACTTAACCCCAATTGCCTAAAAGCAAAAAAAAAACCAAAAAAAGAAATATCTCTTTTGACAACTACATTTCAACACAATTGATTTTCTTTGTAATTTTTTACATTTTATTTATTTTAAAATGTTATTCTGAGGAGTTCGTGGGCCTCACCAGATTGCCAAAGGAGTTCATGACACAAAACATGGTTAAAACTCCATGTACTAGATGGTCATCAAAACTGGCCTTCTTTGGATTCACCCTTGAAGTAGGGATTAGGATATAAAGTACTTCTTGGATGGTCTCTACTACCACTTAACTATCTCTTCTTTGTAAGCTTTCATCCAAGAGGACTGGATTGATGGAGCATCTTGGTGCTGAGCCTCAGTTCACTGTCTACAATTCCATGCCAGTGCTTTGAATGCTCTGGAGTTAGTTCTAAACAATTCCAATTCTCTGGAGATGTTTCCCAGGTCTAGACAGAGCAGGGTGTGGTGGTATGGTATCCACCTTTGTGCTAACAACTATGATTTACCTAGGGAATGATGACCTCATTCTAACATAATCTTTTCTCTTTAGTTCATGGAGACCTAACTCTTTGTATAGGCCAGGGGTGGGGAACCTGCAGCCTCGAGGCCACATGCGGCCCTCTAGGTCTTCAAGTGTGGCCCTCAACAGTCAAAGGGCTACACTTGAAGACCTACAGGGCCGCATGTGGCCTCGAGGCTGCAGGTTCCCCACCCCTGGCATAAGCTATAGATGGAGTCATAAGTGGTGAATGTCTTCCATAAAGTAGTCAGACTTCAATTACCCCTTGGAATTCACTGTCCAGAATAGGTACATCTTCAATTCTCACTATCACTGCTCTACAAGGTCCTCTGGGTCCGTGAAGAAAAAATCCAAATACAGAATTCCAACCCCTTATTAAGTAGAATCCATTTTAGATTCAGCATCTGTTCAAAATTACTGTTTACATGGCATTTCTTTTGACTATGCTTATTTCTTATAAGGATTTTCTTTTTGGGTTTGTGGTAGGGTGGGGTGGGGTTAGGAAAGGAAGAAGTGGAAGAGAGAGAAAATACAGGCTCATTAATTGATTTACAGATGTTAACTCAACCACTCTGCGAGGTAGGTCCTGCTCATTTAATTTGTCATCCTGTCAATGTGCGCTTGTGAGTATTTGATGGTTAACACGTTTATGTGTGTAGAAAATAAATACTGTTTCATAATCTGATTCCTACTGCACATTGAGTACCTTTCTTTTTCCCTCCATTTTGGGGTATGGAAGAGACTCTCTAGACAGAAGGGCAAACCCAAGCCTGAAGCAACATTTCTTAGTGTACCTTGGTGAGTGTGAAGGGTTTAATGAGCTAAAGAGTGTACAACCACCAAATGGTCAGTTTCCTGTAGGAGTCAACCTGATCTGGACTTCATGGGTCCAGAGCAGAGGTGCCCTTAGAGAAAGGGTGAAGTACAACATACCCTCCTTGGACCCACCAGGACTTTTTATTGTTAGAGTAATATTCTTTGATAACTCCATTTTTCTTCTTATGTTTGCTAGTCAGTCAACAATTATTTATTAAATGCTTCCTATGCTAAATACTGGATATGCAAAGAAAGGCAAATATGCCAACCCTGGTCCTCAAGCAGCTCACATTCTAATGTAGAGAGAACATACAGATAATTGTACTTACAAGATATATACAGATTAGATGGATAGTATAATAAAACCAGAGCTATTCTGCACCACTCCGCTTTCATGCAACAACAAAAAGCCCCTAAAAACCTCGGGATTTTCTAAAAAGCAACAAAGCTATCACTGGAACTGATGGGCTCTTGCCTCCCTTGAGACAGCTTTCTGGTCACCTAAGGGTATAAAAAGCCCCACTCACATGAAATGAAGGCCCATCCAACTTGGTGAAAGTCTGAAGACCATGCTTTGTTAACATGCCCTGCCCTGCTGACATGGATTTGAGTTGGGGAGGGTAGGAATGGGAGAAAATGAATCTATAGAAATTAAATACCACTCCCTCTTTCTTGCATATCCTTGCTATGTAAGAGCTAAATAAAACTCTTTGTTAATTTTTCAATGATTTATGAGTGCCTAATTTTCCCCAAAATTAATCCCGAACCAGTATGATGCCAGAATCAGGTAACAAGAAGGTTAATATACATTTATTAAGCATTTACTACATACCAGGCACTGTGTTAAACCCTGGGGATATAAATAAAAGCAAGATGGAAAACAGTCCCTGCTCTCAAGGAGCTTACGCTCTAGTGGGGGAAGACAACCCACAAAAAGAAAGTGAAAAGCATGCGAGGGAGGTACCCTTGGGAGGGCATGGTGTTGAAGTCAGTAAAGTTAGGACCACAGCCTAGGTCCCTCCTCAAAATGGAAGCCCTGGAAGAATTCACCAATGAGAGATGCAGGCCAGCATGATGAAGGAATGTTCTGGTATGAGAAGGCCTTAGGAATAAATGGAAGTTCCAGGTAAGGAAGCCCCATGTGCTGAGGGAAGTTCCAGGGTGAGAATGTGACCAAGGCATGGTGCTGAAATGTGCAAAAATACATTGCACAGCTAGACAGGAAATGAAAATTCCTAGTCTGTACTCCTCCTCAAAATGGAGGCTTGAAGGTAACTCACTAATGCCAGAAAGGAGATGTCATGACCAAGGTGAGAAGGCCACTTGGATGATGAAAGCTGCTGTGTGAAGAGGCTCCAGGCACTGGGGGAAATTTTCGGGTGAGGTGACACCTCCCCTTAACAGTTAGTAATCTTAGATGGAAGTGGCAAGAAGGGATGGAGACCGAGAAAGACCTCCTGCAGAATGGGGTATTTGAGCTTAGTCTTGAAGGAAGCTGGGAAAGTTAAGAGATAGAGCTGAGGGTACAAGGGACAGACAAAGCAAAGGCACAAAGTCCAGAGATGAACTGTGGTGGGTGAGGAACATGAATACTCTTTTGTGCACGTGCTGAAATATTTGCTTTCCATCAAATGTTGAGAGAGAATGCTTTTAGTCATGGGGGGTTATAGCAAAAGCAACTTTTAAAAAATGTATCTTTTTTGCTCTAATGGATTTGCTTGTAGCATTCTTGCTGTCACACTCGTGAAGGGCTCTTCAAAATTCCAGTAGAAGTATGCTCATCACCTTTTCAAAATTATTTACAAATTTTTGTTGCTTTGGTAGCTATTATGTCATTTGGTGTAAGTTTTGAAGTCTTCAAGTAAAGATTTTCAAGAACTTTAAGCTATTTTATTTTTCCCTCTTTAGATTTTACTAATCTTACAAATTAGGGATGGGGTTAGGTTTTTTTTTTCTTAATGATTTCCCAGCACTGATTGACAATACTTTGTTCTGTGTTTTGGAGATGATGGTGCTGTTTACAAACAGCAGCATGAAGCTCTTGCCCAAAGCTGGTAAGATCTATTTCTAATTTCATTATTATGCAATGTTGGTATACAATAAATGACTTCACGCTTTCAATCTATTTTGTAAACATTCCTGATTGGTCTGCTTTAGTGTACAATACTATCTGCAATAATGCATTTCTAGGAGGTGAGATATTGGCATTTTATAGTTGTTCTGATGTGTCTTTCCTTCTTGGTCTCCCTGCCTCAAGTTGTTTCCCACTCCAGTCTATCCTCCACACTTCTGCTGCCAAGGCAATTTTCCTCAAGTGCAGATCCAAACACGTGACTCCTCTACTCAGCCAACTCTAGTGGCTTCGTGTTCCTTCTAGGACAACACAGCAACTCCTCTGTTTAGCTTTTAAAGCCCTTACACAATCTGGACCCAAGCTCTCTTTCCAGCCTCATTGGACATTACTCCGCACCCCACCCCTCACCCCCAGCCTGCAATCCAGACAAAGTGGCCTTTCCTGCTTTATTCACAAATCAGTCTATCTCTGGTCTTTGTGCCTTTGTACTGGCTTTGCTCCGTGCTTGGAATGCCTAATGTGCTCTGCCTCATCCAGCCTTTTGCTTTCTTTAAGAGGTAGTCCACTCACCTTCTCCTGCATGGAGCAGTTCTTGGTCCCCCCCCCCCCGCCCCAACTGCTAATGCCCTCCCCCCTAACCTATCTTGTACTACTTTGTACATATCTGTACAATAATAACTCATTTCTAACTTATTCATGCTGTATATATGTTCATATATGCATATATATGTTTTACATGTACTTGTCTCCTCCATTGAAATATAATCCTTTTATGAGGAGGGATTGTTTTATTCTTTGAATTTGTATCCAGCACATAGCACATGATGGGGCTTAATAAATGCTTGTTGATTTGACTTGTATCCCTGGCACTTAGCACAGTAGGTAGCATAGAGTAGGTGCTTAATAAATGCTTGTTGATTTATTCTTGTGATTTTGTTATTGTTGTTCAGTTGTTCAATTGTGTTTGACTCTTTCTGATTCCACTGGCCATAGCACACCAGGCCTTTCTATCCTCCACTATTTCTTGAAGTCTGCCCAAGTTAATATTCATTGTTTCCATCTATCTGTCTCATCCTCTGATGTACCCTTTTCCTTTTGCCTTCAGTCTTTCCCAACATCAGTGAGTCCTATTTTCTGATCATGTGTCCAAAGTATTTAAGTTTCAGCTTTAGTATTCGACCTTCCAGTGAATAGCCAGAATGAATTTCTTTAAGTATTGACTGATTTGACCTCCTTGCTGTCCGAGGAACTCTCGCAAAGTCTCCAGCACTACAATTCAGAGGCATCAATTCTGTGGTGCTCAGCTTTCCTTGTAGTCCGACTCTCAGCCATACATCATTACTGGAAAAACAACAACAACATAGTTTTGACTTTACAAACCTTTATTGGTAAGGTGATGTCTCTGCTTTTTGGTATGCCGTCCATATTTGCTATAGCTTTTCCTCCAAGGAGCAAGTCTTTTAATTTTGTGGCTGCAGTTATTGTCTGCAGTGATCTTTGGGCCCACGAATATAAAGTCTGATGCTGCTTCCATTGCCAGGAAGTGATGGGACCAGTTGCTAAGATCTTAGTTTTTTTGATGTTAAGCTTCGAGCCAGCTTTTACACTCTCCTCTTTCACCCCCATCAAGAAGCTTCTTAAATTCCTTTTTACTTCCTGCCATCAGAGTGGTTATCTTCTGCATAACTGAGATTGTTGATGTTTCTTCTGGCAACCTTAATTCCCACTTTTGGTTCACCCACTCTGGCATTTTGCATGATCTATTCTGCATATAAGTTAAATAAATAATGTGACAATATACAGTCCTGTTGTACTCCTTTTCCAATCTTAAACCAATCAGTTGTTCCATGTTCGGTTCTAGCTGCCCCTATTTTGCTGATTCTAAAGCATGTAGTAGCACCTGTCCCTTACTCTGCTCTCCTCTATGTCAAGCTGATCATCACAACAGTTTCTGGTAGGGCTAGCCACTCCATCTATTCCTTTGACTCTTAGGAGAAGTTGTATGAGACTGACTGGATACTAATCCAGTAACTGATATTTATTCTCAGAGTCCAGTTCATCAGTATTTCTAGGTTCCCACCAGACCTTCACAGCTACTGTAATGGTCTCAGAGTGTAAAGTCCCTATTGGGCATTCCCCCTCTCTGGTTTCTGCCCTCCACGTTAGGCTTGGAGGGAATGTTGTGAGCTCATACCTGAGATTTCACTGAACTACTGGATATGGAAACTACCTCCCCTTATCTAGGCCAACAACCCTTAGAGAGTTCTCTGGGCCACTGAGAAGTTAATGGACTGGCCCAGCTTCACAGTACATACAGTTAGTATGTGTCTGAGACAGGAATTAAACTCAGGTCTTTTTCACTCCAAGGTTGGCTCGTAAGCCAATACAACATGCTAACCCTTTTTTTTATTTTAAATTTAATTCAATTAATTAATTAATTAATTAGTTTGATTGTTTATTTATTTAATTATTTATTTGTAGGCAATTGGGGTTAAGTGACTTGCCCAGGGTCACACAGCTAGTAAGTGTTAAGTGCTTGGTCTGAGGTCACATTTGAACTCAGGTCCTCTTGACTTCAGGGCCGATGCTCTATCCACTGCGCCACCTAGCTGCCCCCAACATGCTAACTCTTATCATTATCTCAAATTTCTCATACTTTTTGATGGGGTTCAGATAGAACCAACCTGGTGCCAAGTCACAGCTCTCCTGTTTTTCTTTTATATTCACTGTCTTGTAGGCTGTTGCACAGGTGGATAAGATTTTGTAATTGAACTGCCCTTTGTAATTGACAGAAGTATTAGGATATAGGGGCAGCTAGGTGGTATGGTAGCCAGAGCACTAGGCTTGGAATCAGAGACTCTTCTTCATGAGTTCAAATCAGACACTTACTACCTGTGTGACCCTGGGCAAATCACTTAAACCTAATTCCCTCAGTTTCCTCATCTGTAAAATGAGCTGGAGAAGGAAATGGTAAACCACTTCTCTATCTCTGCCAAGAAAATCCCAAAAAGGGTCACAAAGAGTTGGACATGACTGAAGCAATACAACAATTGGGATGTAAGCTTACTGAAACAACTTTGGAACGACTCTAGGTAGTCGATATGACAACAATGATGGATGTCATCTATGAAGGTCCTTTTGATCCCACTATTGGATCTTAACCATTTCCCAGGCTCCATCCTGAAGTGACTCCTTTGGATTACTATTTTTCCTCTGCTTATAGTTAAAACTTTATGTAGGAATCAAGAGGGAAATATGGAAAAGGAAAGATAAAATTCAAATGCTAAACATCATAGATACATAGCTGACTGTTTAATATTAATAATACTAAATCTGTCCCTTAGGTTGCTGTATAGGGCCCTTCAAATAGGGTGCATAGTAGAGTAAGGTATGTAGGGATCATCATTTCCAGTAGGGTGCTATTCCAACGTCCAGTTTCCCACTAGCACCAGCCCCACCTTACTAAGGCACTTTAGGATTGCCAGTGGCAGTTTTGGGGGGATTTATGCACCTCAAGGTACACAGACATTTATATTAGATATATGATGAGGGGATATGTATAGGTTTAAAGCACACAGGACTTTCTGATGTTGAACCACCTGACACTGGGCTGGAAGCACTTCTATTTCAAAGGTTGTTCTTCTTCTTGTTCTCCTTCTTCTTCACTAGATGAAAGAGGCCATTTTTTTTTTGCCTCATTTCTGACCTATCACTGAATGGATTTTGCTTTAGAAAAACTGAGACCTGGGAAAGACATTAGCTTAAAAAGGCCAAGGCTTCCCATTGCATCCAGGGCCATCTCCAATAGTCCTGATCTATATCTTGCCACTGGACTCAGATGGCTCCAGAGGAGAAAGTGAGGCTGGTGACTTTGCACAGCCCTGCCTCACTTAAATCCAATTCAGTTGTAAGTCGTGACATCACCTTTCTGATGTCATTGGTCCTCTTTGAGGATGAAGGACAAAAAACATCAACAACACTTTTGTAAGTAACGTAAGACAATGAAAATATACTTTATTTTTGTTCTGTTGGTCCTGTTAGTGTAATCATGTTGCAAAACTAACCCCTTTGAGTTGTTTAAGGAAAGAAAAAGTCTCTCACTGATAGCTTACAGTAGACATCCTGATGGAGAGTCAGGTCAGTTTTCATATTTTTCATGGAATAAAATCTCTATCCACAGCAAGATTTCATAAAGTTAAGGCAAAGATCAAGAGTTTAGGAGAGTGGGGTGAGAGGACGAAGTTTGTCTTGGCTGGGGATTGTGTTATTGCAGCCGTTGGCTGAGCTATTCATCATCCCTCCCCAAATAGTCATGAACATTTCAAATCTTGGAAAGAAAAGGAAAGTGTAAAATTGTCATAATTGGGAAATAAGTGGCCTAGAGGAATTTGTATTATAATAATGATGTCTTACATACAATCCTATTGAACTGATTTTAAACATTTTAAAAAAGCAGAAAAAGATAGTTTTTGATTCATGTATCTATCTTCTTTTGTGACTTTTCACCTGAAATTAGAAGACAGCCTGTTGTAGTAGCTTTGTAGCCCTGGGCAAACCATCTAAACTCTTAGTGCCCTAGACAACTCTCTTAAGTTGCAGAGAAGTTGCTAATCTACACTGATGGGGGAGTTTCCTCACCTGGGAATCCCTAGATCAATGCGATCACTGGTCTAGTCCTAATCCCTTCACCTTAACTTTGCCCTTAAGAGTACTAGGCATGTGAAATTGCTAGACAGTTCAATGTTACCACAGCTTAGGAACCTTTCATATCAGATCCTTTTGAATAAAAATTTTAATTGAGAGTAACAATTCTCATGAGACCTCTTTTTTCTTTCTTCTTGGGGAGAAAGGGGCTAGAAGGCAGTACAATCTACATAAATGTGTGTGGAAGAACAAAGGATGAAAGAAGAGCCAAAGAGAAAGGACAAGAGGTGTGAAGAAGTAGCAGCTAGGACAAGCAAACCCAAGAGGGAGCTGAAAAGGAGGAAGTAGAATAGGAAAGTTAAGTAAGGAAAGGCAAAGGGAAAAGTGGTGCAGTTAGACAAACACTCATAAGAACAAGAGAATTAAAAAGAATGTTTTATCCATTAATGCTTGGCTCTTCTTATTCGCTAAGAGAGGTTGGATGCCAAACATCAGGATAAAAAGTGAAAAATTCAATTATTCATCCAGATGCTTCCTAATAACTGGATTTTTGGCATTGTATAGACAAAACTTCCAAATGATTGACTGAATTGTTTATTTTAAAATCCAGACAGGTTGGCATTATATAGGTACAGACAAAGGACGGTTGGCAACTGAGTGCATAAAATTGCTTTCAAATTCTGATCCTGTTTGGTATGAAGTAATAATACTTAAGACAGCTTAAACTGGCATGTGTTTGTGCTGGCTTCTGCACAGTGTAACACCATGAATATTTTTTGTATATAAGAAGGAGTATTAATGCCAAACACATTGTCGCCTACCATGAGAAAGGGTGATGGTGTTTTGAAAGGAATTGTGAAATACTTGGAAAGGAAAACAGGATCTTTAATTCAACAGTGCAATGCATGCTTATTGCTTATTGTCGATTAATTCAACATTAGAATTTTATAAATAATTTTGAACTAATTCCCAATTTATGGGAAAAGCAGAAGTGCCTTTCCTAGGGGTAGTGACCTTTTAACTTTAGCAAGTTAAAAGTAAAAGAAAACAGATAGAAATGAATTGATGTACTCCTTTTAATGTATTCAATATGAAATATTTATAATATTTAGCCAAATTTTGGATGCATTTTCCAATTTTTTGTCCCTGCCACCCCACTCAGAGGGCTACCCTACATTGATGTAATCATAGACAGTTGGTGTATTGCTGTCTGTATCTTTTAGCTACCTTAGATGGTTTGAGCTAGACTGATTTTTAAAATATCTATATCTATGTCCATCATTACTGATAACTTTATTTCTGTACCCCCTAGATTTCCCTTTATATCACTCCTCTCACCTCCCAGAGAGCCATTTCTTATAATAAAGATTTTTCTTAAAGAAATGAAAGAAAGAAAAAAATAGACAAGAAAAAACCCCCAGTAAAAACCCATTAAGATAATGGAAAAACCTGTGGACCTAGACCTTTGCAAGGGGGAGGTTGCAGGAGAGGTGATTCTTCATATTTATTCTATAGAGCCAAGGTCATGCTTTATAACTTTGCAAGATTCAATTTCTACTGTTTTATAGTTGTTGCTCTTTCCATTTACATTGTTGAAATTATTGTATATATTGTGTTCCTGGATCCACCTACTTCACTTTGTAGAGCTCTGCCAATTTAATATCTTTGTCCTGCATAGGTTTCTTGCTTGCCTCATAGGTATGTTGGAAGTTCCCAAAGTGTCCAAATTGAAAATAACAACTTCTTTATCATTATAATATAAATTGAGATTATAATATTGTGCTATAATAATGAAAACATTGATGTCACTAATAATCCCCTTATTTTTATATCAAAATACTTGGTTGCATTGAAAAGTAATAAAACATGTTACAAAGGGAAATCTCTTCAATCTGAAATAATTTTCCCAGTGAAATCAAGATAACATTCATAATTACAGAATTTATATAGTGCTTTAAGATATGCAAAACACTTTACAAATATTGTTTCATTTGATCCTTATAAGAACCCTGGGAAATTATTATCCCCATTTTATAGATAAGGAAACTGAGTCAGACAAAGGTTAAGTGACTTGCCCAGGGTCAAACAGCTAATAAATATCTGAGGCTGAATTTGAACTCAAGTCTGATCCTCTAGACCCAGTTCTTTATCCTCTGAACCACCTAGAAGCCTATTATGTTCCTCATATTCCCAACTATTTCTCAGTGGGCAGGAATTTCATGTAAATTTAATTTTATTTATTTTATTTCATTTTATTTCTTTCCATCGCACCTGGCACAGGGTTGGAGACATAGCAGATGTTTAGCAAAATACTTTTTTAACTGACTTAACTTGGTTTGACTTAACTGCTTGTCTACATATTTGTTAGAAGCCAGGTATCTTGACATCCAATTTAGAATGAATAAATGGAAATTTCTTTTTCTTAAACAGACGCAACAAACAGTACAGTCATGGCCTCGAGATGACCTTGTGTTCTTAAGAGCTATGCTGAAAAAAATACAAGCTAAAGACCTGGAAAAGAGAGTGTGTCTTACAAGGACCAGCCTGTCAAATTCTCGAGTAACTCATGCCCAGAAAGCTCATTGCAATGTTATGGATGCTTGTGTCCCCACTATCTAAGGAAGATTGCCATGTAGCATGGGGAGAGCTTCCTATCTATTACCTGATAATTCAGTGAATCTTTCATAATATCGAAATAAGCACTGTTCAGTTAGAACTGAAAAAGGGCGTCAGTCTAATTAGGTGAGCTGCACTCTTTTATGGTTAACTTGTGGAACCCACTTTTATGAAAGGAGGAATGAGAGCTGTAGGGTCTGTTTACATAGGAGGAAACTTGGATCTGAGTGAGACGAGCAGGTAAGCAGGTGTTGGTGAAGTCCGTACAAGTAACAGGCAGGTAGAGAACTCCCTGTTTACACTGGATTCCTGGCTATAATTCATCAGCAAACACTCTTTGCTTAGTGCCAAGGTACATTCCGGACTGAACATTTTGCTTCAACTAAGTGAATCCTAACCATTACTGTTGGGCTCAAAAAGAAAAGCGCAGAACTAGAATGTTTTTGGAATGCTTGATGGCCTGGTCAGAAGGGTAGTTTCAAGGGCTAGGGAAATACAGATATCAGGTGCTTTTTTTTTTTTAAAACATATTGTGTGTTTCACATTCTCTTTTCTTTGATTCCCCCCGCCCCCGCCCCGAAGCCAATCAGAAAATCTAATAACTAATCAATCAACAAGCATTTGTTGAAAATACATCTTTGTGCCTGGCATTGGGAATGCAAAGACAAAATTGAAGCAGTCTATGTCCTCATGGAGCTTATAGCATATTGGGGAAAATAACACACATATAACACACACAGAGTGTCTCAAAAGGGCTTAAAATTGCCTTAAGACTTTTGGAACACCCTGAATATATATGCATAAAATAATAATAATAATAACAATGACAGCTAACATTTTATATAGTAAGGCACTCTGCTAAGTGCTTTTGTAGATATTATCTTCTATGATCCTCACACAACTGAGGTGCTATTATTATCCTTTACTTTATAGATGAGAAAACTGAGGCAAACAGAAGTTACGTGACTTGCTTAGAGTCATGCAGCTAGTAACTATAGAAGGCTGGATTTGAATGCAGGTTTTCCTGACTCCAGGCCCAATGCTCTATCCATTGGTCTACCTAGCTGCCTAAGACTTTTTTTTTTGTCTGAGAATAAGGGTGGGGTGGCGCTAGAAGCTGGGGTAGAGGAATCAGTAAAATATTTGTACAGAAGGTAGTATTTGAACTAAGATGAAGGAAACTAAGGATTCTAAGAGGTGGAAATGAGGAGGGAGGTTCATTCCAAGAGTAATGAACAACTTGTACAGATGTACAGCTTTCGCATCTACAGAGGTGAGAGATAGAGTGTCATGTATAAGGAATATCAAGACAGCCAGTTTGGCTGGATTTCAGAATATGTGAAGAGGGATGATGTATAACAAGGCTGGAAAGGTAGGTGGGAACTACGTGGTAAAGTGCATCACAAAATGCCAACCAAGACCATTTAGGGAGTTACTGTAGTTTATTGAGTGGGGGCATAGCATTGTCAGACCTGTGTTCTAGAATAATCAGTTTGTCAGCTATGTGGAGGATGGATTAGAAGGGGAAAAGGTCTGAGGCAGAGAGACCAATTAGAAGATTCAGGGGAGAGACAAAAAAGGACAGAACTAGGTTGGAAGTCATGTGAGTGAAGAGAAGTGGGCATATGTAAGAGACATTGAATTAGAATTGAGAATACTTGGTAACCGATTGAATATATGAGGGAGAATGAGAGGTCAAGGATGATTTGACAGATGCTAACTTGGATAACTGAAAAGATTATAGAGCCTTCAACCTAAATAGGAAAGCTTGGATGGGGTTCAGGTTTAAGGGAAAAGATAACGAGTTTTGTTTCCCAAAACACGAGTAAGTACCTGAAACCTAGATTTTCCTGGTCAGAAGCTTGAGAGTATGAGTTGGGGATACCTGTGGGCCATCCAATTTGACATCTCTAGTGGGAAGTTAGTTTTGTAGGACTGGAGCTCAAGAAAAAGACTTAGGCTAGATCAAGGCCCTTTGACTGACTCCAAATTCACAGAACAAATCCCTTTAATAAAAGGATTTGTTCTGTAAAACTTGGACTCAGTCAAAAGGCTGCACTCAAGGACCTAGAAGGTCACGTGTGGCCTCAAGGCTGCAGGTTCCCTGCCCCTGGGGTAGATATATAGATATCTAGATCTGGGAATCATCTGCACAGAGATGATGATTAAACCCATGGGAGCTGAGGAGGTCATCTAGTCTAAAAAGCCCAGGACAGAGCCTGGGGGTGCTACCACAGTCAGGAGGTAAGATATGGATGGTGATTGAATAAAGGAGGCTGTAAGAAATGATCCTTCTCAATTCTGTATCACATACAATGACTGAAGCCTGCTATACTTACTCTGATAAGGTTTTTCATGAAAACAAGCCACTTTAGATTTCTAGTCCATTCAAAGCATTTGTTCTGAAAGAACCAGAGCATTCTTGATTCCCTTTGCCGTGGGTCACAGTTGTGACATGAGAGTTGAAGTTGGTTGTTGTCATGTCCAAAAAGAATTTTTCTTCTCACTCTGATTAGAATTATCCCATTTCAGGTTAACGTATTGGAATTCTTTAAGGTGAACCTCGAATGTTCATTTATTTCATATATCTGGTTTGCCAGTTTAATGTGGGTAGAATAATTAATAACTATGATGCATGAAGCTCTTAAAATTATTATTAACTAGATTATTGTTGACAAACATGGACAATTCCATATGCAAAGAATACCAAATAATGGGGGTTGCATATGAATATATGAATTATCAAAAATATTCATAATGCATTTAGTATGACAGTATCATTTACCTTGGTTGACTATCCCCTTCTGAATTGCTCTTTTCTGTATATTTTTAAATATTTTATTGATAGTTCTTTCTTTTCTTCTTCTTCTTGTTCTTCTTCTTCTTCTTGTTCTTGTTCTTCTTCTTTGCATCATTATCACTTTCTCCCTGCCTCTCCCTTACAGAAGCTCTCCCTTGTGACAAAAGCATTGACAAGCAAAAGAAATATATATTGTAGTGTTCACATCTGAAAATATGTCTGTGTTGTAATAGATTAGGTACATGATACGCAGTAGTAAGTGACCATAATAATTTTATGTTTGACAAACCCAAAGATCCAAGCTTTTGGTACAAGGACTCACTATTTGACAAAAAAAAAATGCTGGGAAAACTGGAAAGCAATCTGGCAGAAACTAGGTATAGACTAACATCTCACACCACATACTAAGATAAAGCCAAAATGGGTACATGATTTAGGCATAAAGAGTGATACATTCTAGGAAAATTAAGAGAGCATGGAAAAATTTACCTGTCAGATTTATGGATAAGGAAAGAATTTATGACCAAACAAGAGACATAGATGATCACAGGAAACAAAATGAATAATTTTGATTATAGTAAATTAAAGTTTTTTGCACAAACAAAACCAAGGAAGCAAAGATTAGAAGGAAATAGGGAAATTGGGGGGAAATTTTTATAGCAATTTTTCTCAAATATAACTGAATCAAATTTATAAGCATATGAATCATTTTCCAGTCTATAAATGGTCAAAGGATAGGAACAGGCAGTTTTCAGAAGAAATCAAAGTTATCTATAATCATATATAGTGCATTAAATCACTGTTGATCAGAGAAATGCAAATTAAAACAACTCTAAAGTACTACCTCACAGCTCTTAAGTTGGCTACTATGACATAAAAGGAAAATGACAAATATTTGAGGGCATGTGGGAAAATTGGGACACTAATGTACTGTTGGTGGAGTTGTGAACTGGTCTAACCATTCTGGAGAGACATTTGGAACTATATCCAAAAGGCTATCAAACTGTGCATGCCCTTTGACCCAGGAACACCTGGGTCTGTTTTCTAAAGACATCAAGGAAAAAAGTAATAGGATGTATATGTACAAAAACTAAATGTTTTCACTTAGAGAAGATCTTTTTGTAATGGCAAAGAACTGAAAATTGAAGGGATGCCCATCAGTTGGGGAATAGTTGAACAACTTGTGGTATATTATTTAATGAAATACTATTGTGTTATGAGAAATGAGGAGCAGGATTGTTTCAGAAAAACTTAGGAAGATTTGTATGAACTCACACCCAGTGATGTGAGCAGAATCAGGAGAATGTTGTACACTGTAATAGCAATATTGTAATGATCAACTGTGAACAATTTAGCTATTCCAAGAGAATTCCAAAAGATCCATGATGAAAAATGCTATCCCTCTCCAGAGAGAGAACTGAATCTGAGTGCAGATTGAAGACTATTTTTTCACTTTATTTTTCTTACTTTTTTTGGTAACATGACTAATATGGAAATGTTTTGCATGATTTCACATGTATAATTGATATCACATTTCTTGTCTTCTCAATTGGTGAGGGAGGGGTAGGTGGGAGGGTAGAGAAATTGGGACTCAAATTTTTTTTTACAATATTTAAAAAATAATACATTTGAAATTTTTAAAAAGGAGAAAATATACATCTCACTCTGTGCCTAAAGTTCTTCATCTATCCACCAAGAGGGAGAGTCATGCTCCATTATCAGTCTTCTGGAATTATGATAGGTCATTATACATTGATCAGTGTTAAGTCTTTCAAAGCTGTTTTCCTTTACAGTATTGTATTCATTATAAGAACAGTTCTTCTACTTTTGCCTACTTTACTCTGTATCAGTTCATACAAGTATTCCCAGGTTCCTCTGAATCCATTCTTTTTCATTTCTTACAGTACAAACATATTCTATTACATTCACGTATTGTAAATTGTTAAGCTGTTCCCCAGTTAGATGGATACTTACTTTGTTTACAATTCTTTTCTACAACAAAATGTTGCTATAAACATTTTTTATACATCAGTCCTTTTGCTCTTTTTTAAAAAAAATTTCTTTGGAGTATATGCCCAGTTGTGGTATTGTCACACCAAAGGGGATGCTATAAAGCACCTTATCATTACAAAGTGCTTTGCACATAGAATCTCATTGTTCATTGTGTACTGTCTTCAGTTCTGGGCATCATAGTTTAGGTTGGACCTTGATAATTTGGAGAGCATCCAGAAAGGGGCAACCAGAAGAATAAGGGTCTTAGGTCATGCTAAAGAAACTGGGGGTATTTAGCCTGGAGAAGGCTCAGAAGGAATTTGGTGGCTGTCTTCAAGCCTTGAAGGCTATTGTGTGGACAAGAGATTAAACTTGCTTGGCCCAACAATGGATGGAAGATGGAATGGCTCAAATTTAGGCTTAGTGTAAGAAAAAAATTCCCTAACCTAGTTATCCAAAAGGGGAATGGACTGCTCTGGGAGGGAGGGGATTCTCCCCCATTGGAGGTCTTCAGACCAAGGCTGGGGAACTACTTTTTAGGTGTGTTAGTATGGATTTTTTTTAGAGTTTTATGTTGGACTAGACAATCCCAGGGGCCTCTTACAACTCCACAATTCTGTGAGTCTCTGGTCTAATTTGTGAAGTAGCAGGGCAGGTATTAACTAGATTTACAGATGAAGTCACTGAGGTTCAGAAGTTAAATGATTATCTTTAAGTCATAAATGGGTCTAAAACCAAGTTTTCTTATTCCAAGTGAAATGCTAAGAATTTCTTCTCAAGAACATGCTGATAACTTCCCTAAAGGCCTAAAAACAGTGCCTTTGTCAATTTAAAATACATACACATATATTATTTTATTTTTAAATTTGTGGAATAAGCCAAACATTTGTATAAAATGACTGCATATGTAACTGGTTGTCATTTTGCAAAGTGAGGTACCTAGAAAAATAATAAGACTGCAAACCTCAGAGAGAAAATGCAGTATATATGGATTCCTGACAAGACACAAATGTCAAAAGATATCATGCAGCTAAGACCTGCAAAGTATCATCTTGAAAGTTAATTGTTGTTGGTTTTTGAATTGATAAAGTTTGTCTTTAAATGAAATCCATTTCTGAATATATTCCTCCCCTGTTCCCTACACATTCACACATCCCTCATAATATGGATGAAAAAAGAAAAAAGAAAAAAGTCTAAGAATATTAAATAACAAATCAATCATATCTGACAGTGTATGCAATATTCTTCTGTAACAGTTCCTTACCTTTGCATTGAAGGGCAGAACAGGGCATTTTTTCTCTAATCTTCCCCAGGGCTGAGCTTGATCATTATAGTTACATAGCATTCAGTTTTATTTTATTGTTGTTGTAACTGTGTATATTGCTTTCCTGGTTCTGCTTACTTCAATGCATCAATTTATGTGTTCTCATGCTTTTCTGATTCTTCATTTTCATGTAATGGGGTGTCAACAACAGGCCCATATGAACCTGCTTTGACTTGAACATACCCCATGGAATCCTAAACCTGCCATCTGGCCATTTCCAGGGACATATGGCTCAATGTTGCTTCATCATGATGTGAAAATCTTTAGGTGTCTCCTTGATTCCCTCACCTTGTATTGGCTAAGGAACCACATCAGAGAAGATTGGCTACCACATCAGAAAGAGTGGCCCACTCATTGGACCTGAAAGGGAGCAGGTACACTTTTTCTCTTCCCATTGCCCCAATCTTTCAGAACGCTTCAAACTCTGGGAGTTTGGGAAGAGTAGGGGCCCTTGCTGATCTTCCCCCATGCTGGTAGATATAGCTAACTGGTCACATGTAGCAGTCATCTCATCTTCTGGCCTAATGGAAGATGTGGGTTTGGAGAGATTAGTTTGGATAGAGAATCAAGTGAAGTTCTTATTTATGTTGATTCAGCAGTCCCATGCATTAATGTTCTAAAATCATCAGATGTTTATCCTCCCAGGAGAGGATAGCAGTAGTTTTAGGTTATTACTGCTATCTGATGTTCACTTATGAGTTTCTTGTGTTAAAAATTTCTTTTGTGTGGAGGAAATAACTGGTCTTGTACCTATTTTACATTGTCCATTAAGTCTCTTTCTATTCCCTTCTTTTTGGGGAATTCTTAGATATAAGCCAAAAATAAGCTTCAAGTGATTTTCCTTGGGGTGCCAGGGTGGACATATAAAGAGCTAGAGAGTGCAGGGGACAAAGAGCCTAACTCTAGAAACTAGATTTCCCTAGGACTGAACCTTGTTCATTTGTGAATGGGTTCAGAGCTGAAAAAGGGAGAGGATGAGTGCACCAGCCCCTCCCCGCCCAAATCATTTTTACTGTTGCACATGCATCATAATTTGCTTAGATCTTTCCTAATTGATTGGCACCTAAGTGGTTGCTGGTTCTTTGTTGACAAACACGCACACACACACACACACACACACACACACAAACACACTGCTGTGAAAATTTGGGTGTACATGAGACCTTTCTTTCCAATGGTATCTTTTGGCCAAAGGGAATAGTTTTTAGACATTTTTTTTTGTATCATTTCTAGTTGCTTTCCAGAATGGGTGGATCAATTCATAACTCCATCAACAGTGTATTAGTGTGTTTATATTTATGCAGCCCTTCTGACATTGACTATTTTTATTTTATGCCAACTTTGCCAATTTTCTGGGTGTGAGGTAAAACCTCAGAAATGTCTTGATTGGCATTTCTCTTACTCTTTATGATTTGGATCAATTTTTTATATGGTTCTTAATTGTTTTCCATTTTTCTTTGGAAGGGTACTTACTAATTTCCTTTGGCTACTTATCCATGGGAGAATGACTCAGTCTTACACATTTGTGTTAATTCCTATCGTGTCTTGGATATCAGACTCTTAATAGTGACATTTTGGAAAGTTAGCAGGGCAAAGTACTAGTTACGAAATACCGTAATTTTAAAGGTTGTATTTCATTAGTTTGAAATATTTAATTCAGTGTTAACATAATGCTCCTAAATATTTTTTTCTGGAGTTATAGAAGAGTGATAGCTGGATAGTGTCTTGGAAGCAAAAATGTCTTTTAGCAAGACATTTTAGTTATTGTGAGTTGTTTTAGAAGTCTGTGTGCTAAGCAAATTTCACAGAGGATGGTAGTTGGTATAGCTCAGCTGAATTCCTTTGAGGGCACTTTTTATCTGTAGACAAGACCTGACTTGATTTCTAGATTTGCCCTGTTCACGACATCTTTGGAACAATTTAAAACTTAAGACACTTATTTGGGAAGTAGATAATAGTGAATTGAGAGTTTTCAGCACAAAGTTTAATATGGAAAGAGTCTGACTTTGAGAGGATGGAAGAGGGAGGTAAAAGATCTAGAAGAAAGGAAAATCAGAATGGATCAGAGATTCACTGAGGCTTCTTTTAGGTACAGTCCCTGTGCTGTGCCCATTTTTCCATTCCTCTATTCTCCCCCCCCCCCACCAGGGTTCCCTATCCAGGAAAGACAGATTTCAATTTCACTGAGCGCTCATATGTGCTATTTGCTACTAATGGGCCCAATCAGAGTTTATTTTGTGGCTCTGTAGGCATTTCTTCTATTCTATCTTTGCATCAGCCTCTTCTCTTCTCTTATCTAAATACCACCCTTCCCTCAAAGCCCAGGTCAAGTTAAGTTCTTCACTGGAGCCTTTCTCCACTCATCAGTTCCAGTGTGATCCCTTCAACTTTTAGATTTCCAGTTTTTTTTTCTGTGCCACTCACCTGTCACTTATCGGGGAGGACAAATGGGGTTTTGCCTTAGGGTGTTGGAATTTAAAGGGCACTGACAGCAATTATATTTCTGTAGCAGGTAGAAATGACAGAGCTTACTACCTACCTAGTAAGCATAATTATTTAAAATAAGATATCACCATAGATCACCCTCCTTCCTCACAACTAGTCACACCATATTTAAAGGTGAACTACTACTCTTCAGTCTATTCTGCCCTGCTCCCTCTCTGGCAGCAGTCTCTGAAGCTGTGGTCCTGTGGCTTCCACCAACAGGAGCTGGTGTTCCAAGATCTCTCCTAGCAGGAGACTTGAGTTTCAAGGCCTCCCCTTTCCCTTCTAACCCGGCTGCTTGCCCCAGTGTGTATTTTATGGTACTTGCTCCAGGAATAGGAATTGCTATTTATATCTCTGGTACTTAGGTTGTTTTGTATTTTACAGTTAGCTATCATTTCAGGAGCCTTGTCCTGACAAAGCAATTCCAAGCACTTTAAGGATAGGGATAAAACCTGATACCTATCTGTATTCAGAACCTACCCATAATCTTTATATGTGCATGTGTCCATAATAGCTAACATTTAGATAGTGCTTCAAGGTTCGCAAAGTGCTTTACATGTATAGTTCATTGGATGCTCAGCAACCATGAGAAGTAGATGCTATTATTATCTCCATTTTACAGATGAAGAAACTGAGGCTTAAGTAGTTTAAGTGACTTTCTCCCAGGCACACAGCTCGTAAGTATCAAGTGGCAGTATTTGAATGAGAATAAGAGAGGTACCACATGAACAGAGATGATAGACAATTGTTGTTCTGACTGAGAAAAAAAGGGGGGATGAACTTCATTTTCTTCCATGGGCTAAATTATAGACTTTGTTATTACTTAACTTTGATTATGTAGAAATGTAATGGAGAGCCAAGAAATTCTGGTTTAGGGGGGCAACTCCCAAAATATGTGTCTTGCTATTTAAATTATGCTAAGTAAATTATAATCCATGTGCAACTGTAAAAATGGTTTGGGCGGGGAGGTTTGGCCTGGTACACTCATCCTCTCTCTTTCTCAGCTCTGAACCCATTCACAAATGGACACTAGAATCAAAATTAGGAAGACCTCGGTTCAAATCCTACCATTCTCAGCTATTTGCTGTGTGACCATGAGCAAGTCACTTAATGTTTCTGAGCCTTATGAGGCTCTTTAATATTACAACTTATAGTTGAGTTTTGACCTGTGTAGTCAATAAAAATCTGGTTCCTGGGCTAATTCTTTGTAGACAACCATCTAATATACCTACTTTAAAAATATGTCCATTATAAACTTCTTAAAAGAAGGGGCTAGGGATGGGAGCTGAAGGTTAAAATTAAACCTTTTCTTCCATCTTAATGATCATGGTATTTTAAAATATGTAGGCTATTGAAGAACTTAGTTAATAAACATTGATAAGTGGAGAAAATGATGGGGTCACTTGTTAAAGTCTTCATGCTGTAAGATATTTATGTTATTCATTAGGCTGGAAGGTGCCTAGGAATCTGCATACATTGACTCTCCCAGAAATAAGCTCTGTCGCTTATTAATTAAATTGCATATAGTACAATATAAATCTCCCTATGCTTATTCCATTCATCTTGTACATACTAATGAGGATGAGCTTCCCAGTGTTATGGAAGTGGAAATCATGCATCCGCAGGGTGGGGTGAGCAGCAACACCAGGATCCCCTGTTGATTTTCAGTCTTCTTAGATTTGTGTTGGAATAATAACCATTCTCATTAAATAAGGAGTTGGTGATTTGGGGAGTCACAAAGAACTTTCTTCCATTAGTATTCTTTAGTGTGGAGATTAGGGGAGGTGGAACTATTTTGAAACTTCCCTTCGTATTTTCTCCAGCAATTCAAAGCAGCCTTAATAAACAAAAAAACTGCCATCCAATCTCATCTGTCATTCAGAGTTCTCAGCAATTACAAACAGACTGATGATTGAAGATAAAATAGTAATGTCTTACTTTACTCTGGCGAACCTTTAAAATCTTGGTTATTTTTCTGTTAGTTAAGATGGAAGAGAAAAGGTAAGATTTCCTAGTATAAATGAATTCATTACTCTTCCACAGAAATAGTAAAGAGAAGGAGTGAGGCTTATAGTTTTTATTTTAACCACAGGAAAGAAATTGGTCTGCCCCTGGCAGTCTGAAATGTATTATTTTCTACAACTGGTCCTCCTGCAGGCACAGCTGGTCTAATGTCCTGTTCTTAGCTTTGGTTGATGATCAAGAAAGTTAAAATTATGATGTCACTTTTATGATATTTCCTTCCAGTGTAGCCTATCCATTTTTGCAAACTCTTCTGAGAGAAAACAAGGGGAAAAAAAAACCTATTCAGAAAAGGTTTTCTTTTTTTGTGTGTGTTTGTATGAAAATGGGAAAAAAATTAACACTAAATCACAGGGTCTCAATTAAACTTCCTACAAAATCTAAATAACTTTAAAGGCTTAATTTGAAACAGTGGGGTGATAGGGTGGATAAAGGCCTAGACCTGGATTCAGGAAGATCTGAATTCAAATTCAGCCTCAGATATTTACCAGCTGTGTAACTCTGGGCAAAATCATTTAACCTCAGTTTCCTCATGTAAAATGGAGATAATGATAGCTCCTTCTAATGTCCCAGGGCTGTTGTGAGAATAAAATGAGAAAAGGGGTGTTGTGCAAGCCCTAAAGACCTAGCTATTTTCTCCATTTCTTTTGGCTTCCCTATTTTAAAGGTGAAACATATAGAGGATCTTCACAATATTTTGGTTTGTTGGGTTCTGCATACCTGTGGAATGAAAAAAAAATTGTCAAATGTACCTATTTATCTAGTTCCTATGTTTATAGGGAGGGATGGAGAGGTACAAAGATGTAAACATAAAAAAATTCTACAACCTCATTGCCAGAGCTGTAACAAAGAATTTTTATAGCCTGAGACAAGGGCTGATGGCTGCACTTGGTACAAGCTGCATGGAGGGACCTGTCAGTGGAGTACTGGGGATAGGGCAGGGCAGATACCACCCTATGGAGAAAGTCAAGCATGGCAGCAGAGCATAAGGCTACTACTAGGGAGGCTGTCCCCCCATCTCCTAGGGAATCTGAACATTTGGCAGCTTCCTATTTAAATGAATAATTCTTGACAACTGAAAGCTCAGATTCCTTGTCCCTCCACTTTTATCCAAGAAGCTTTATACTTGGGGTGGGAATGGCATGGCATGGTAAGGCAAATCAGACTCAAGCTGGTCTATTTGGCTTTCAAACCCTTCATAACCTGGCTTCCTCCTACCTTTCCAGTCTTCTTACATTTTATTTGCAGACACTTACTCTTTGATCCAATGATGCTGGTTGTTCCATGAACAGGATGCTCCATCTCTTGGCTCTGGGCATTCTCTTTGGCTGTCTCCCATGCCTGAAATGCTCTCCCAGCTCTGCTTCAGCTACTGACTTCCCTGGCTTCCTTTAAAGCCCAACTAAAATCTTACCTTCCATGGGAAGCTTTCCTCAACCCCTTTTAATTCCAATGTCTTCCTTCTATTATTTCCTATTTATCTTGTATATGGTTTACTCTGTATATATCTGTCTGCATATTATCACCTCCATTAGACAGTAAGCTCCTTGAGGGCAGAGACTGTCTTTTATTTGTTTCTGTATTCCCAACACAGTGCCTGATACACAGTAGGCATTTAATGTTTATTGATTGATTGGTGGCTCAGGTTCAGGATTAGAATGAAACAAAACACATTGACCATCTAACAGTTAGCAAAAAGAAGTTCTGTTAGCCATAAGATGGAAAGGGTATTCAGCAAAGATGTAACATTGACCTAATCGGGTGCAGTTACCCCCATTTCTTTGTATGCTACTGTGTGCTATTGTCAAGGAGGGAGTTCCTGATTCTTACCAAAATCAAGCCTGAGATGAAGGGGGAATTAAATGAAGCACAAATCTCATAAGCTCAAGTTTTCTTCTTCCCTCTTTCCCTTCACACCCCCTCCTTGACAAGGCAATTTGATACTGATTATGCATGTGCAGGCATGCAAAATTTCCATATTAGCCATGTTGTAAAAGAAAACGCCAAAAAAAGCAAGAATAATAAGGAAAAGTATGCTTCATTCTGCACTCAGACTCCATCAGTTCTCTTTCTGGAGGTGGATAGCATTTTTCATCATGGATCCTTTGGAATTATCTTGGATCGGTGTATTGTTGAGAATAGCTTAGTCCTCCACAGTTGATCATCATTACAATATTGCTGTTACTATGTACTGTTCATTTCATTTTGCATCAGTTGATGTAAATACTTCAGGTTTTCCTGAAAGCATCCTGCTCATCATTTTTTTGTAGCACGATAGTGTTCCATCACAATTATATAGCAAAACTTGTTCAGCCATTCCCCAAATGATGGGCATCCCCTCAATTTCCAATTCTTTGTCACCACAAGGATGAAGGGGAGGGAGGGGAAAAAAGAAAGTTATATGATAACTTTGTTGTATATTTAAAAATAATAGCAAATTATATATAATAGATGCGCAGTTTCAGGTGCAATCCTCTTTTTCTATTCAACTTTGTTATGGAAATGCTTGTTTTATTTCTTAAGTTCAGAATAATAAAAAAAATTAACAGAGGAAAAAACGTATACACACATATGCACATATATGTATATGCATACAAACACTCCCACCCATCCCCACCCCCATATATATTTATACACACATACACACACACACACACACACACACACACACACACATATGCATGCACCCCCCCCCCCCAGACACACACAGAGATTTAGGAACTATGATCAATGCAATGACCAATCACAATTCCAGAGGACTTAGGATGAAACATACTACTTACTTCCTGACAGAGATTGTTGACTTGGAGTGAAGATTGAGACTTTTTTTTTTTACCTCTAAGAGGGCCTCTCAAATTCACAGTCACCTCCAAGCTTGGACACATCTATCTCAGAATAGATACTCTTCATCTAAGATCAGAAAAGAACAAATATAAGCATGGGAAAGGCATCCAGGGTCCCAGGCAGAACAAGCTTGCCTAGTTGAGTCCTCTAGCTGCCATGTGAAAACAGTTGCCATGGCAACTGACCCAAGGCAGCTTATCCTTTATCCCTCTTTGGAAGACTCAGGGTTCCATGATGTGTTTGGGAGGATTTGAGGAAGGGAGAACAAGCCAGAAACTGTCTATCCCTTTACCTGACCTGGCACCATGCCCCTTAGTGACAGTTATAACTGTCACAGTATAGGGAAGGACAAAGAAGCCACTCAGGGTTTTCTGAACTGTACCAATGTGATAAAGCCTCTTGGTCTTGGACCACCACATGACTAGAAACAGTCAGGAACTTTGTTGTTTCCAATGTGACTAAATCCTGAGTCATCATATGTCTGTAGTTTCTGGAAATTTCCAGGGAGCTCCAGGTTCATGCTCCCTGGGATGGCCTATCTAGACTAATCCAACTTCTACTACAACTAGGATGTTTTCCGACCTCACCTCTGCTCTCCTTTCTCACCCATAGGTTTCTCCAAAGCTCAGCTCATTTCTCCAATTGCCTATTGGACATCTCAAACTTGATGTTCTGCGAGCATCCTAAACTCAACGTACATAAAACTGAACTCTTTATTTTTTTCTCCTGTATCTTCCATGCTTCTGAACTTCTCTATTACCATCAAGGGCATGATCCTTAGTCACCTAAGCTCACAACCTAGATTTCATCCTTAACGCCTCACTCTCTCACCTATCCCTCCTTCTCACCTTCCCCCTGTTGCCAAGTCCTGTTGATTTTACCTTCATATTTCCTCCTTCTCTCCTTTGCCACTTCCACTACCCTGGTACAAACCCTTATTACCTGACATCTGGACTATTGTGAGTCTGCTAATTAGCCTCAATTCTCACCCAACTCCTTCACTCAGCCATCAAATTGATCTTCCTAAAATTCAGATCTGACCATGTCACTCCCCTCCACCCTTTCCCAATTCAATAATAGGCAACTGTATGTGATAGTGACTATAACTGAGAACAGTCTTATTTCTCTTTATTCAATGAACTCTAGTGGCTCCCCATTACCTCTAGGATCAAAAGTAAGATCCTTTGGCATTCAAAACTATTTAAACCCTGGCCCCCTCCTACCTTTCTAGTCTTCTTGCACCTTATTCATCCTCACATATTGTAAGGTTCAGTGATTCTAGATTCCTTGCTGTTCCTTGCACAAGGAAGGAAGAAAAGAAACATTTATTAAGTGTCTACTATATACCAAGCACTGTGCAAAGTTGTTTATGACTATTATGTGATCATCCTAACATCCCTAGGAGACCAGTGCTATTATTATTTCTATTTTACAATTGAGGAAACTGAGGCAATCAGAGGTTAAGTGACTTGCCAGGGTCACACAGCTAGTCGGTGTGTGAGGCTGGATTTGAATTCATGTCTTCCTGACTGTAGGCCCAGCTGAACCACCTAGCTGCCTCAAGACCCTGCATTTCTCACTCTGGACATTTTCATTGGCTATGTCCATATATATATATGGAATTCTAATTCTCCTCATCTCCATCTCCTGGTTTTCTCTTCAATTCCCAGTTAAAATTCGACTTTCTACAAGAATCCTTCCCCAACCCCTCTTAATTCTAGTATCTTCCCTCTGTCGATTACTTCCAACTTATCTTGTAAAATAGCTTTTTTTGTGCATAGTTATTTGCATGTTGCCTTCTCCATTAGACTATGAGATCCTTGAGAGCAGGCATTGTCTTTTGCTTTTTTTTGTGTCCCTAATGCTTAGCACAGTGCGGGCACATAGTAGGTACTTAATAAATGCTTATCGACTCTCATATCGACAGCTCAAATGCTACTTCCTTCTAGGAGCCCCATCCCCCTCTCACTCCTTTAATCTGCTAGAGCTCTCAACCATGGGCTCTACTTCACTATTTTTTTAAACTTTGTTTTTGCCTTATATATCTGATGTTCTGTCTACATGTTAGTTCACTCCAATAGAATATAGGCAGGTCCTATGTTAATTTTGTTTTCCTGTCATCAGGGACTAGCACAGCACCTGACACATAGTAGACACTCAATAAACATTTATTGAAGGAACTGAATAGAATTTTCTAGTGCTTGTGCATTGGGTTGGAATGCCTTTAGTAGAGTAAATTTCAGTCTGGTTTCCTGTTCTAAACAATTTCTTGTGTTTTGAGTTGGGGCCCTCTGTCTAGAGTTTAGGGATCAATACCAGGTCCTGGCAAAGCACTGTCTCAATATATCCCCAGGCAAGGATGCCTCCACAAAGGATCCTGTGGGTCTGTTTGTCTTATTAAAGCAGGTAAGTCAGCCTTAACAATACTATTATTTTCAGCAGAGATTAACTGGTATTCAGGGATAAAGATTGCTCTCAAGCCTTATGCCTGAAAGAATAGCTAAGAAGACCTAGAAAACCTGGGGAATGAGCAGTTGACCAGCATTTCACATGTAATGGGGAGTGCAACAGCTGGCCCCTGGTCTGCTCTAGCCAGAGGACTGCTGAAATTGAATTCTGGCTACTTCTGGGGATGCATGGCTTCATAATAAAGGGCTAGGCACTTTGGGATGATACAACAAATCTTGAATGTTCCCTTGGTCCTCTTTGTGATGTCTAAAGGTGGGGAGGGAAGGAGGCTGTGTCAAAGCAGCATCAGAGAAGATAGTACGCCGTCAGGAATAATGGACCTTCAAAAAAAATAGCTCTGCCCTTGGGAACAAATGTTCTCTCTCTTCCAGTTGTCCTAGAATGTCAGGAATGTTGCATTTATATCCTGGCCTCTTCCAGGAAATTATGGCTCAATCCTGAAGGGCTTATTGCTTTGAGTTTATGCAGCCAACATAGAGGAGTTCCTTGGTGCCCCATTCAGTGCAGGATGAAAGAGAAACATGAGAGAGAATTAGCTATTAAGTTAGGGGGAGTGGCTCGCTCAGTGGACCTTAAAGGGAGCGGCTGTGTCCTTGCATACTCTCTCTTTCTCTTCCATTTGGCCCAGCATTTCAGAAATCTGAAGAGACAGAGGAGTAGCAGCTCGCTCTTGTCCACGTGGGTGGAAAAGCTAAACTGCTAAATGTTCACACACTTCATATTCTGGCCTAATCCCTGTCCTGGTTTTACAGAAGACATGGACCTAGAGGGATCTGTTTGGATAGGCAGAGCTGAGGTGGAAGTTAAATACTGATTCAGCATTCCCATGAAATGCTTCATGTTTTGACATTTTAAATTCATCAAATACTCGACATCACAATAGAGTAAAACAATAGTTTTAAGTTATTACTGATGTTTGTTTAACTCAGGCTTTGAGTATCTTGTGTTAAGCATTTTTTTGTGTTGTAGGAATAAATAGTTGCCTCATACCTGATTTAGATTATGAGTAGTTTTCCTTTTTTAGGGGAGACCCTTGACATAAACCAAACCTAAGCTTTAAGTGATACTCTCTGGGCTCTAAGATGTAATGGTCCAGAGAGTGTGAAAAAAAAAAAGTCTGCCACCTCTCTGTAGAGGATTAAACCTTGCATGATTATGCCTTGTCTATGTGTGTGGGAGGGTCCTAAATTGAGAGCGGCCTCTTAGGGAATGAGAAGGCAAATTCATCAATGCATTTGTGGTCATTAATGTTACGCACACAACCCCAAGGACTACCACCCTAAGCATTAAATGATCTACACTGAACTTGTGGATGCCTCTTTCTTCTGGTGATATTTCTGGCTTTGAGTCTCCACTTAACTCGTTTGTTAAGCCAGTAGATAATAAGGCTGTTTCTATAAGTGAAGCTTGACATATTTACCTGTTACTCTAGGTGAAACCTCTCATTTGCAGCCATGTGGCTACAACTTAATCGATTTATACCTAATGAATCAACAGGCACACATTGCACATCTACTAAGTGCCATTCACAAGTTGGGTGCCAGAGTGACAAAGATAAAAATTAAACAGTCCCTGCATTCTCATATCTTATATGAGCTTACATTTTAATGGGAGAGTAGACAGAGGCAGAAGGCCTGAAGCCGCTAACAGAACACTATGTTGTACCCAACTATTAGTAATCCCACACGTGGTGCCAGAGGCAGTTGATTCCCAGTATATATGACCATGAAAGTTTTACATGCTTAGACATATGGGTCAAGAGAAACATCTGAAACTAGGAAGAAATAGATTTCACTGGCTCAAGACTGTCCTAGATATCACTAAGTGGTGTAAGACTTCAATAAAAGTACCACAAACTTGTGCTGTCCAGTTGGAGACTATAAACCCTAGCAAACATATGGGACTTTTCTGACTTCTAATCTCCAGAAGGAGATAATATGTAAGAAGATAGCACGTACATAAGCAACATACTGATGGCAACTGACCATTTCATAAAGCATGCAAAGGCATACACAACCAAGAAACAGAAGGGCTTCACAGTTGCTAAAGTAGCGTGGAAGTATTTCTTTGCAGACTTCCTATAATAGTTATTTTGGACTAAGGCAGATTCTTTGAAAGCATATTACTTAAGGAGAAGTTAGCTGTGTCTTTTATCAAGAGGCCTAGAACTATACTTTACCTTGCTGAAATGGGATCTGCAACTTGAGCATTTCGTACACATGCTGATGAGTATTTTAGTGGAACTGAGTAGAGGCAGCATGTGGCATTCCTGGTACATAATATAATTCTACAAGGAATTATGCCACTGGCTTCACATCTTATTTGATGATGTCTGGGTGAGAGCCACACGTGTCTAGTGACTTGTGCTTTGCAATCTCTGAGGATGGAGAGACTGCATGCACTCAAATCCAGAGCAAAAAAGAAGCTTATCTCATAGCTAAAACAATACAGAAAGGCATAGGAAAGCAACAATCAATGGTACCATGACTGGATTTATTGTCAAGACTTTCAACAAAGTGACAAAATTTACTGGGAAATCTTGGTGTTAATGGAACATATTAGTGATAGAATGCTACTCTATACCTACTTGTGGAGAGACTGAGCAACTATTTACAAAATAACCCATTTATTTAACCCCAGAGACTGACAGGAGCCCTAGAGAGGCAATTTATTGTTTATGGGTCAGTTGGTTGGACTCTCAGATGGGCAGGTAAAGATTAATGGATTCCTGTATCGGTAGACTCTTAGCAAAAGGAAATGCTAACCATCTTTACAGACTATCTGACCCAGACAATGGCTCAGAAATAGAGATTCAAGTAAAGAAGAATCCCTGTTCTTCAATCCAATAACCAATTCAAATAAAGGAAGGATAGGAACCCAAAGGCAACACTTTTCCTGCCTGGAACTTCAGCTATACTGACTCCTCAGGCACAGAAATGCCTCACAGAGTATAGTAGCACTGCTAGCCAGTTCATGTTTAGGAATGCAGGGATATAGTTATGATGAAGAACATAACCAGCCCATATCACCATCTAGTTCTGGTATAGGAGTAGAAAGAATGGTAGGTTACAGGAGATCTTGGGCTATTGCAATGGTGACCAGATTAACTAAGGGAAACTAAAGAAATGTTTACACTTCTAGCCAGGAAAAATGCTAAAGTTTACTCATCTAATGTATATTCACTCATACATATGTTAATTATTTCATTAAAATATGGTTTTATTTTATTATTTAGTTGCTCATGTTTCCTTGCTACTGAAAAAAGGATTTATTCCTCTTATATTTTTAAGAGAGGGGTAGGAGGAGAGATGTTTCAAGGGATGACTCTTACAGGTACTTCTTAATGCTACCATAAGGAAGCCAGAAGGTTAAAGAGTAAATGGCAAGAGGAAAGGGAAAGATGGTAGCTGAACTCTGGCACAGCTACCCAGTGGTTATAGCTGTCTCAGTTGCCAAGAATAAAACTGGTAATATCCACACTTTCCCTCACTTTCACTCTTGTCCTCAAAATACTGAACTCTACTGCCAATCTTTTTTCTTCAAGAGTTAGTTTCATTTCTTGCCCACTTTAGAGAGAGGGAGGGAGGGAGGGAAGGAAGGAGAGAGAGAGAGAGAGAGAGAGAGAGAGAGAGAGAGAGAGAGAGAGAGAGAGGGAGAGAGAGAGAGACTGAGACTAGTTTCTCCAAACTAATGTTTCTTTAGAGTACTAATGCATTATTTATATGCTTTATGAGGTTAAAAGTCTGAAAGGAGACAATTCTATGAGCAGGGTCCTAGGGGGTAAGATTAGCAATGATTAATACTTGGAGGCATTCCCTGGCAAAATCATGAGGACATGTAACTAGATGGAGAAAGATTTTATTGATTCATATTTTAAAAATTTTCAACAGCAGATCACATGAATTTGGACCAAATGAAGCTAGGCAAAGCCTGAGTCTAAATCAACCTATGTGGGGAAAGGGGAGAGTTGAAGTCCTTCCTTTCTGAGGCCAGTTGCCTCAGGCATCATTAGTCTTTTTGTTCTGCCCAGGAAAATTTAATGAAATCTATCCACCAAAAAGAGAGTCAAGGGGAGGGGCTAGAAAGAAAGCCAAGCCCAAGAGAAGATCCTAACAATGGGTGCTGCTCCCAAAAGGATGGAGACCAGTCAAGAAACAGTAACTAGCTCTGCTAAGCACAGGCAATTGTGCCAAGCACTGTGGTAAACCTCAGGAATCCAAAAAAAAAAAAAAAAAGAGAAGCTGGACAGTCCCTGTGTCCCTGTACTCTAAGAACTCATCATTCTAAATGGGGGAGACAATACATCTAGGAGAATTCAGCTGTAGGGCTGATGGAAAGAGAAGAGGAACTAGAATCAGAGTAAATTCATTTTTCTTGTTGCCATATTTCTTTGCTTGTTACAATTTCTTTGCACCCTAAAGCTCTTGTCAGTGACCCATTTTGTGAATGGAGACATTTTTTCTTTGAAGTCATAATTTATCCTGCAAGAACAGCTCAAAGAAGCACTTTTTAAACTCAGATCTGAGAGTATGTTGGGGAATTGTAAGTCACCTCCAAGCACTTGGATAAATTGCAAATAGTAGAGTCTTTTATTTTTTTTTAACCTCAGGGAGTCAATTTTAAGTTATGACTTTTTCCTCTGAAGGTGGTTTTCTCTAATGTATTTTCTTTGCTCATTGCTTTCACGGCAGGTTTTGATTGAGATTGTACAAATTAGTGATTTATTTATGACATGTGGTCTGCTGTAGTTAACTTGTGACTGCTTTGTCATTAACCACCTAACTAAACAAGAAGTTAAAAAATTAGCCAAAGGAAAGCTGAAGGTAATACCAACATTATTTTCAACCTGCTGGAAGGGAAGTACAATTCCCAAACACCAATTCTTTTCTCTCATGTCTGCTTCTAAATGAATTGTATTGACCCACTAAAGGGGAAAGATACAGAGACAGAGGGAGAGAGACAGACAGTCTCATTAAAGAGACAGACTGAGTGAGACAAAGGAAGCACGTTTTCATGAAACCAGATATCTTTTATATTTACATTTTGATAAGACATCTGATAAAGTTTTCATCAAAACTGGGGCAGATTGGTTGTACCACAAGAGTTTTAGTTGTAGATTGTCTAAAGGCTGTTGATCAGAATCACATTAATATTAAAGCTTTAAATTCTTCTGACCCTTGCATATCAATGTCATAAAGAATTATATTTAGTTAAAAGATCAAATGAAAGTTCTTAAAAGGGTAAGTTTACATAATAGAAACAAAACACCATCAAACTGAATAGCATTACATAGAATTATAACTGGGACAGAACAACTATGGCTTTGTCCCAGGGCATTAAATTTAGAAGGCACTGACATTATCATCAAGTCCTTTGGTGCACTGGGGTCAGCTGTTCTGCTACTTTCAGCTTCCCAACTTTCTCAGCAGCAGCCTTCCAGAAGTAGTCTTGTACCCATGTCTCTGGGTCTATGTCTCCCATCTCCCACTTAGGGCAATGCCCTCCCCCCCAAAACTGAGGGTGCCTTTGAGGGGAGCACTTGCCCTTGGTATAAAAATGTCTAGTTATGGTTCCCGCATTATATAAAATAGGTGGACAGGCAACTTTCATATACTATGTCCTTTCTTTGGGGTTTTTCTTCCTCACCACATCCCCACCTATCCTGAGGTACACATAATAGAATTACTATGCATTAATCTCTATTAAAAGTATAAAATGATAGCTTGTGTTTGTAATTTATTTCTCTTTCTAGGTTAAGGACTATTCAGGATAACTACTACTTTAAAACTTAGCTCAGGCCCTTGTTGATAGATAGCTTGTGATAAATGATACTCTTTTCTGACTGCCATATTTCCTCAAGAAGATTCCTTTTGAACCCCTACAAGTGTCCCTGTTTTGTGACCCACAGAAAGCTACTGGATTGCTTCTGAACTCAATTACATTCGTTTTTAATAAGAACTAACAGGAAGGACAACTGTATAAAAAGAAATTTCACGTTGCCCTGATCATTTTGCTAGGTGGAGTTAATAATAATCAAACTTTGGGTAGATTCTCCATAGAACTGTATAGGAGGCCTCAGAAATTCATTACACTTTGGGTCAAAAGTGAATCTCAAACTTTTATTCATTTATTCCCTCAACAAGTATATATTAGGCACCTACAATGTACCTGGAATTGTGGTAGGCACTGGAGATACTAAGCCAAAAAAAGAAACAGTGGCTGTTCTCAGAGAGTTTAGATTCATTCTACCAGGGGAAAGCAACATGGACAATTTAATACAAAATGTATATCAAATAGATACAAAGTTAGTTGAAGGGGGGAATCAGGAGAGGCTTCTTATAGGAGGTGCTACTTGAGAAGCCACTTGAAGAGAGCTAGAGAGTTTTTTTTGGGGGGGGGAGGGTGTGTGCGTGAGAGGAGAGTGAATTCCAGGAATGAGAGACAAGAGTGCAAAGGTAGAAACCAATGGAATGTCTTGTGTGAAGTCAATGTGTCTATAGCATAGTTTGTTTGCTGAACAGAGTGTTGTGCAATAAGTCTGGAGATACAGGGCAGAGACAGATAGTGAAGGTCTTTAAGAGCACAAAAGAATTATATTTTATCCTAGAGGGAAGAAAGAATTACTGGAGAATCATGAGGAGGGGAATAACACAGCAAGACCAGTGTTTTAGGAAAATAAATTTGGGAGTTCTGTGGAGGATGCATTGCAGGAGGAAGAAATCAGATTTGGTGAGAACTATTAGCAAGCTATTTAAATTGTCTTTGTGGGAGGTGATAAAAGTCTGAACTAATACGGAAATTGTGTGAATAGAGAGAAGGGGACCTATTGGAGGTACATTGTGGAGGCAGAAATAGCAAGATTTGACTCCTATTTATATACGGGATGGAGAGGAAGGGAGAAGAAAGAGTTGAGGTTAACTCAGATTGTGGACCTGAGCAGCTGGAAAGACAATGATATTCTGAACAGAAATAGGGAAGTTAGGAAGAAGAGAGTGATTTAGGGGAAAGATGAGTTCTGTTTTCCATAGGTTGAATTTGACATTTCTATAGAACATCTAATTGGTGATATGGAACTGTAGTACAGGAAAGAGGTTGGGGTTTCTTACATAAATCTGGTAGTCATCTGTAAAGAGACAATAGCTGAACCCAAGCTAAAGAGATCACCAAAAGTGAGAGAAGAGGGTCTAGGATGGAATTCTAGGATATATTCTTGCGTGAGGGCATGGATGAGCATCTGGTCAAGGGGAAAAAAGCAGTAAAAAGGAAAGGAAAGAGGAGAGCTTTTCTTCCTTCTTGTCCACTCCCAAGCACTATGAAGCATGATGTTGCATACATATTTTAGGTAATTTAACTAGAGACTATTATCTACTAAAAGAATAAAAACATAACCTGTTCTTGTGAATTATTTCTTTTTCTATGTTGTGGAATATCTGTATATATTCCACAGAATCACTGAATTTTCAAGGTTAAAGGGACCTTAGCAGACATCTAACTAGTCTGAACCATTCTTGAATGGAAATCTCAATATAGATTATTCAGTGGGTGATCATCTAGCCTCTATTTGAATATCTTCTAGCAGGAAGAACCTGCCTTTTCTCTAGGCAGCCCATTTCACTTTTGGACACCTCTAATTGTTAAGAATTTATTTCTGCTATCAAGTCCAAATTAACTTCCATGCAACTTTCACTCATTGTTCCTGATTCTGCCCTTTGGGGCCAGACAAGATAAACCTAACCCCCTCCATATAGTAGTTTTTGAAATACTTGAAAATATCTGTTATGTCCTCCTGAGAGCTTCTCTTCTCCAAGTTAAATATGCTCACTTCCTTCAAACGATCCTTATAGGCCATGGGTTTAAGGCCTCTCACCCTTTTGGCTTCCCTCCTCTGGACAGTCTCCAATGTATATGCATCAGTGTTGTCTTTAAACCATGGTTCTCAGAACTGAACATAATACTACAGATGAAGAAGGAACTATTATTTTCCTGTTCCTGGAAGTTACATCAAACTCATTTTGAGTATTTCCCTTTTCCCTTCCTTACTCAGGGACCATCTCTTATAATAAAGAATAAAAAGGGGGGTGAGGGCATCTGATGTTGCCTGTAATATTCTACACCCATAGTTCCTCACCTCTGCAACGAAGAAAGTGAGATGCATTTTCTGGGCTCTTCTCTTAGACAAGATTTGTTGATTACAATTACATAATGTTTGGTTTCTTTTCTTCTTTCTTTCATTTTTTAAAATTGTTTTAGTCATTGTGTATATTGTTCTCCTTGCTTCACTCTGCATCAGTTCATATATATCTTTCCACAATTCTCTAAATTTCTTAGAACATCTTATCTTTAAGATGCTCACTAGATGTGTTCAGATTAAGTTTAACCCAAATTCTGAAACTTGCTCAGTTTGATTCCTTGCCATTAACCTGGCAAACAGGGCTTCATTTAAAAATTCAATTAACTGCAAACTTCAGCTATACTTATTTTAAAGGGTCGGGGAAAATCTCTTTTGAAAACTGTTCAATGGGTAAGATTCATGTTGCCACCAAATCAACCCCATCTAGCTCCAGAGATTTCTGCGTCCCAGCTTTGCATATAAGGTCAAAGTTACCCTTTTCTTTTATTTTTTAAAATATACTTATTTATTTTATTTTTAATTTATGAAATAAAACACATACTTCCATAACACAGTATAATGAAAAAAGATGATTGAACATGAAACTACAAATTTATTATATATAACTTGTTATTCCTTACAAATACTAAATAATAATAAAGTTATCATGTAAATTTTTTCTTTTTTTCTTCCCTCCCTCCCACCTATCCTAGAGATGGCTACCATTAGACATGAATATGTGCGTGCGTGTGTGTGTGTGTGTGTGTGTGTGTGTGTGTGTGTCTTGTGTGTGTATCTCTAAAATCATTCTATACATACTTCTATCTGCCAGTTATTTCTCTGGAGGCAGATAGCAACTTCCTTCATAAGCCCTTTGTAGTTAATCTGGGTATTTAAAATAATGAAAATGACTTAGTCATTCAAAGTTGTTCTTAAAACAATATTGTTGTTACTGTATACAAGGTTCTCTGGGTTCTGCTCATTTCACTCTTCATTATTTAATGCAGGTTTATCCATGGTTTTCTAAGATCACCAAACTCATCATTTCCTATAGCACAGTAGTATTCTATCACAATCATATGCCACAACTTGTTCAGCCATACCCTAATTGATGGGCACTCCCACAATCTCCAGTTCTTTGCCACCTCTTCTTCTTTAACGTAGGAACTTGAATCTGAGATCTTAAAAATGTTATTTGGTGTTCATTAGGGCAACGGCTCTAAGAATTGGGTACCCTGTAAAACTAGGTTTTGCTCTAAAAGAGAAAAAAAAAGGAATGATTGTGTGTGTGTGTGTGTGTGTGTGTGTGTGTGTGTGTGTGTGTGCTTTCTCTCAGAAGACTTTAAAATGTCAGAAACTTTTAAGGTAATTCATGAGATCATAGACAAAGCTACAAGGGACCTCATAAGCCATCAAGTCTACCACCTTCATCTTGCACATGAGGAAAATGAGTATTTAAGTGACTTACCCAGTATCATACAGCCAGTAAGTATCTGCAGTGGGATTTGACTCAGGTCTTCCTGACTCTAAGTTGAGTCTATTATCAGTTATTCCCTGCTGCTTCTTATACTTGTCTTATTTTGATATTTCATTCTGTTCATTTTTGATCAGCAGTATTTGGGGGGTAGAATGTTGAGGGGGGTGTTTCTCTGTCAGTCAGCCAGTCAACAAGCATTTATTAAATACTTACTACATGCCAGGCAATGTTCTAAGCTCTGGGGATACAAAGAAAGGCAGAAGACAGTCCCTGCTCTCCAAAAGCTTATAGTCTAACAGGGAGACATCATGCAAAAAAGATATATACAAATAAAGTGGAAATAATCAACAGAAACAAGACAGTAGCATTAAAGGGGATCAGGAAAGACTTCTTGTGGAAGGTAAAATTTTAACTAGGACTGGAGGGAAACCAGGGAAATCAAGAGGCAGAGATGAGGAGGGAGAGAATTCCAGGCATGGAGAACAGCCAGTAAAAATGCCTGGGAGTTGAGAGACAGTGTCTTCTGCTGCAGTTAGCGAAGAAGACTGTTGCAATGAACAGCTCAACCTTACCCCTCTCTAATCTGTACTTTCTATTCAGCTCCCCTTTCCATTGCACCCTCTGTAATTTTTATTTTACGTTTAATAAACACTCCTTCATCCTAGATCTCACGTGGGGCAGCTAGGTGGCGCAGTGGATAGAGCACCGGCCCTGAACTCAGGAGGACCTGAGTTCAAATCCAGCCTCAGATACATAACACTCACTAGCTGTGTGACTCTGGGCAAGTCACTTAACCCCAATTGCCCTCACAAAAAACAAAACAAAAACATCCTAGATCTCATGTGTTTGCATTTCTCATGTTTGTTCCTTGCAATTTTGTTTTTTGATTGTTTGTTTTAAGACTGGGTCTCCCTCTCTCACCCAAGCTGGAAATTTGGCAGCTATTCAGTCCTGATCCTGCTGCTTAGCACCACAAAAGTTTCAACCTGCATCATTTCTGCCTTGGACCACTTCACTCTTCCTTAGACTGCCATGCCTGAACTGTTCTTTGTAATTTTTCTACATTCACTTTTGGCTATTTTGTGGATGATTTTTTCCATTCATGTTGTTGTACTCATAGCACAGGGGTGGGGAACCTAAGGCCTCAAGGTCACATGTGGCCCTCTAGGTCTGACTGAATCCAAACTTCACAGAACAAATCCCTTTTTTGTTCTGTGAAGTTTGGATTCAGTCAAAGGGCCTCACTTGAGGACCTAGGGAGCCACATGTGGCCTCGAGGCCGTAGGTTCCCCACCCCTAGGCTGGTGGATTGCTTGAGCTAACAAGTTCTGAGCTGTAGTGAGGGATAAAGTCTGTTGGTTGTCTGCACAAAATCTGGCACCAGTATGATGAACCCCTGAAAGCAGGGGGCTACCAGGTTGCCAATAGAGGGGGGCAAACTGGCAGAGGGCAGAAATGGAGCAGATACAATTTCTGTGCTGACTATTAGTGAGATCAGGCTAGTGAATGGCCCCTGTGCTCCCAATCTAGGAGGCAATCTCATCTCAAAAAAAAGAAAAAAGCAAAGAGCTGAGAAGGAATTTTTTGTAAGGAGAAAACTGTCTGAAATAGGACGGGGGATCAACTTCTTCCCCTAAATTCCTGCCCCTTCTTCCAGGTCTATTTTCCATGCCTTTGGTGGCCACTTAAAATCTCTTTGCTTCTTTCTTGTCTTTTGGGGGAATGTGGATAGGGTTGGTAAGGAAGATGGAAATGATCTATCCCAAAATATCTGCAGTGCAGAGCGGTAGTGAGTGGCAGGAGACTATCAGGTCTTACAAGTATAACTGTGAATGCCTTTGTTTCTTTTCTTTTTCTGCTGTAGTGCCTGAAAAGACCTACTTAGGAAAGGGGAATTCAGGGCTGTGGTTCTGTGGGGACAGTGAGACTAAACCAGAAGACCCACTTCTCTTATTCTCTTCCCCTCCCCCTTTCTCACCAAGAGAGGCAAGCTTTTTTTTTTTTTAAAGCTGCATTGACAAGAAAGAACTCACTTGCTGAGGTGTCAGGAATGATGACACTGTGTGTAAATGGTGTTACATATGTTGTCTAACTCCATAGGTGCTATCAATGCCATCTGTGGGGAAATAACCCGGCAAGCATCATGTTCTGTTAATGAAACTACCAGATCTCCCAAGTCATCAAGTTAATAAGAAATAAATGGCTTGATTCTCCTTACTACCTTCTCAGATAGTTAGTTAGGTGTTAGAGAAGGTCCATTTATTCATTCCGACCAGTAGGGTGCCATTTAGTGAAAGCATTCCTGCCGTGGTTATAGGATTTTTCTGCACTCCAGGCATTATCCTGACTGGGAAAGAATGAAGAAAAGGGACAGAAGAGTGCTTTTTCCTCGTATTCTTGAAGATGAAGCTCATTCCCTGCATGTGCTTGGCATTAGGTGTTATGTTACATACATCTTAGTAGCTGTTAACTTGTAAAGGATTTCACCACTGGTAAATAATATTGTCTGTATTTATTCTTTGCCTAATACTTTGCATTTTCATTATGAACAAGTGGGGCTTGGCCTGGTCATAATGAAAGCGCAAAGAGACAGGAGATAGAGTGCCCTGATTGGCTCAGAGTGAATGTAAATAGCAATTGTTTCTGTTTTGACCAGAAACCCTGAGGGTCTTCCTCTCCCAAATTGATTTTTTTTTTGACTAGGTAAAGTGGCCATTCTCTGCCTCATTTCTTACCTAGCTTTAATCACTGAATAGTCATTGCCTCAGACAAACTGTTAAAGACCTGAGCTTAAAAAGCCCAAGGTCTCTCACTGCATCCAGGGCCATCTCCAGTTGTCCTGATCTATATGTTGCCATGGGACCCAGATGGCTCTGGAGGAGAAAGTGAGGCTGATGACTTTGCACAGACCTCCCTCACTTGAATTCAATTCACTTACATGCCAAGGCATCACTTCCCTGATGTCATGGATCTCTTTGAGAACAGAAGAACAAACAACAGTCTAATACTTTCATAATCTCTCTCTGTCTCTCTCTGTGTCTGTCTCTCTGTCTCTCTCTCCCCTTTCTGTTTTCTCCCCCAACTCTGTTTTGCTCCCATATATCTGTCCCCCCCCCCAGCCTCAACTTCTTCCTCTTCTTTCTTTCTGTGACTCTCTGTCTCTCTCTCTCCCTCACTGTACTTTCCTCCACATTTTCTTTGTCTCCAAGATTTTGAACTGAGCTCAGTTTTGGATGGACCATTTGGCACCTAACCATTCATTCATCTTTCCTCATCCTCTCTACCTCCCCTCCACCTCCCTCCTCCCCACCCCAAGCAGATTTACATACTAATGGAGTTATTATAGGCTTAGGTAACCCAAGGTGACACTAGTATACTGTATTTGAAGGAGCACTTGTTGTATTTGAACAGAACAAAAGAAATTAACCCAATAGATGGCGTTTCTTTTCTTGAATTTAACAGATTGTATTGATTTAAAAAAAATATTTATTTTAGCTCCCATTAAAACTTCTTTCCAAATTGGAATATTAATGTATTGTTGGTAGAGTTGTGAACTGATCCAATCATTGTGGAAAGCAATTTGGAACTATGCCCAAAGGGTTATAAAAATGTACATACCCTTTAACCCAGCAATAGCACTTCTAGGGCTGTATCTCAAAGAGATCATACAAACGGGAAAAGGACCCACATGTACAAAAATATTTATAGCAGCTCTTTTTGTGGTGGCCAAGAATTGGACACTGAGAGAATGCCTACCAATTAGGGAATGGCTTAACAAGTTGTGGCACATCAATGTAATGGAACACTATTGTGCTATAAGAAATGTTAAGCAGGCAGACTTTAGAAAAACCTGGAAAAATACTTATATAGACTGATGCTGAGTGAAGAGAGCAGAGCCAGGAGAACACTGTATACAGTAACAAGCACATTGTGTGATTACTGACTCTGATAGACTTAGCTCTTCTCAGCAATGCACAGATCTAAGACATCTCCAAAGTTCTCATGGTAGAAAATGCTATCCACATCCAAAGAAAGAATTGTGGAGTTTGAATGCAGATTGAAGCATACTATTTGATACTTTTTCTTCTGTTTTGTTTTGTTTCCTCTTTCTGGTGGTTCCTCCTATTGGTTCTAATTCTTTCTTACAAGATCACTAATGTGAAATTATGTTTAATAGGAATTATATACCTAGCCTATATCAGATTGCATGTCATCTTGGGGAGGGAGGAAAGAGGGAGGGAGAGAAAAATTTAAAACTCAAAAGCTTATGGAAATGATTGTTGATAAATCAAAATAAATTAATATTTAAAAAAAAACTCCTTTCCAAATTGGAACATTAATTCATTGTTGGTGGAGTTGTGAACTGATCCAATTTGGAACTATGCCCAAAGGGCTATAAAAATATGCATACCCTTTGACCCAGCAATAGCAGTTCTAGGTCTGTATCCCAAAGAGATCATGCATATGGGAAAAGGACCCACATGTACAAGAACATTTATAGCAGCTCTTTTTGTGGTGGCCAAGAATTGGAAATTGAGGGGGTGCCCATCAATTGGAGAATGGCAGAACAAGTTGTGGTATATGAATGTAATGGAATACTATTGTGCTATAGGAAATGATGAGCAGGTGGACTTTAGGAAAAACTGGAAGACTTCTATGAGCTGATGCTAAATGAAGTGAGCAGAACCAGGAGAACATTATATACAGTAACAAGCACATTGTGCGATTACTGACTCTGATAGACTTAGCTCTTCTCAGCAATAGAAGGATCTAAGACAACTCCAAAAGACTCATGATGGAAAATGCTATCCACATCCAAAGAAAGAACTATGGAGTCTGAATACAGACCAAAGCATACTATTTGCTTTCTCTCTTTTTGTTTTGTTTTGTTTTGTTTTGTTTCTTCTTTGTCATGGTTTTCCCCATGGGTTCAAATTCTTCTTTACAATATGACTAATGTGAAAATATGTTTAATAAGAATGTATACATAGAGCCTATATCAGATTGCATTCCATTTTGGGGAGGAGGGAGGGGGAGAAAATTTAAAACTCAAAAGCATATGGAAATGAATGTTGAAAACTAAAAATAAATTAATTAAAAAAACCTCCTTTCCACCTCCAAACGTTAAATTTTAACAAAGAGGTTAAGGGGGTGGGGAATTGATATGTTGACCATGTCTGACAGCATATGCTTTATTCTGCACCTATGGTCCACCACCTCTCTACTACGGGGAGTGGATAATTCATCATCAGACCCCTGAAACTGAGAGAATTGCATTGATCTATTTTCTGATGTCTTTAACTGTTCTTTTCCTTTACATTACTCTCATCATTGCATATATTATTCCCTTGGCTCTGCTTACTTCGCTCTGGAAATATTCATCCAAGCCTTCCCAAGTTTCTCTGAAATTCTCTTATGCTATTTTTATGTCACAATAATGCTCTATTACACTCACACACCACAATTTGTTCAACCATTTCCACTTTGTTTCCAGTTTTTTGCACTTTTTTTGTGGTAGCAAAACAACCGTCGACAAAATAGGGGCATTAGTTTTCACAGGAAAATGAAACATCTAGGAAGAGGAGAAAAGATTGTAGGATACCAACTAGGGAAGAAAGTTTCTCTAAGTCGTCAATGACTTTTAATTAACTTAATACTCACAGCTCTTCCTGGCACACAATTAGTTGATAGAGACACTATTGTTTTGACATAGGTGGCAAAAGAAAAATCAATAATCACCTCTTTAACTTAAAAGATAATTACATTATTGGAAAGGAAGATGCAGCCTAGTAAACTGAGCTTGGAGGACTGACATGATGGTTTCTTTATTTGACATTCCCATTATTCCCATAGTACGTCTGAGAGGGACCCTCCCTGTTTCACCTTTTCAGGGTGAACTAATCTTATAACTAATCTTAAGAAACCACTGCTGGTTACAGTCTTCCCAGGTTTTTCTGGAAAAAGAAAAAGAAAAAAAGGAAAAAAAGAAAAGAAACCACTGCTGGACTCATCAGGGCTGGAGCACTGTGACTGCTTCTTGTTCTGTTTCTAGGCATGTGTTTTAAACTGGGTTTATTCCTAGGGGAGCCTGGCCTCTAATGAGAGTGATTAGTCTTTATCATACTCTTTGGCTCAAAATATGATCTAGTATGGGACAAATAATTTATTTCTATATCTAAGAGAAATTTTGTTGTTCAGTTGTTTTCAGTCACGTTCAACTCTTCATGACTCCATTTGGGGTTTTCTTGGCAGAGATATTGAAGTGGTTTGCCATTTCCTTCTCCACCTTATTTTACAGATGAAGAAACCAAGGCAAACAGGATTAAGTGACTTGCCTAGGGTCACACAGGTAGTAAGTGTCTGAGGCCAGATTTGAATTCAGGAATATGAGTCTTCCTGACTTCAGGCCTAGTACCTTATCCACTGGACCATTTAGCTCAAAAAATGCTGAAGACACAAAAACAGCACATATTGAGAACTACTTAAACAGGATTTAGTAACTTAACATATAACAACTGTTTTAATCTACTGGAAGCCTAACTCTTAACCTCATCAGTATATAAAGTAGTTTGCAGGATTTCTAATTAGGCATTTTACATTTCACCTCAGCACCATACTGTCTAAACAACTCTTGGTAAACATCAGTTGGTAAAATTACCAGGCTTGGGATAATCCTTTTATTGATAGGTTTTCTTTCCAAGAATAGTAGAGTAGTGGCTGGGGACTCCTTCCTAGACACCAGTGTGATCTGACTCTTAACTCACTAAGCCAAGACAAGTTCATCTTTGTATAAACACTCATTTACTTAATATCAAGAAAGAGAAAAAAAACAAACAAACCAAACAGAAGCGTTAGCCCAAACTCAAGTTCGAGCTTGCCTAGTCAGGACATGTTATTTAGATTTTATATGCTCACAGCTGTATGGAGGCGATGGTGAAGATTAAGGCAAGCCACCTCTTCCACTAACCGCCTTTCAGGAAGCAGCTCAAAACAGTTAATAAAGGCAGAATTTGTAGGCAGAAAGGAAGAAAGAAGGAGAAAACAATCTACTATTCATTTTACACATATCCTGAGCCACCCACATTTCTGGCTCCATAGCCAATAAGAATTAAATTTTTGTCATCTCAAAGTACAAAGCATTTTGCCCTGAGTCACCCATGGCCAGAAGGAGACCTCGAAACTCTCATATGGTTGACCAGAACCAGGAATGGCAACTCTGAGCACAGCCTATGGGTTGTCTTTTATAGGCAATTCGATCTGGATATGAAGCAGTAATAAAAATAAGACTAAGAAACTCAGATGTGAAACCCTACCTTGAAATTCAGCAAATACACTTAGCTCAGAATCTCCAAATTCATAAATTTTACCTGTGGATTAATTTACGTGGTGCTTGGTGCTGAGATATAGATTGAAATTTAAAACATGCATTCACCTGAGCTACAGGCATAGATTAAATCATGTACTGAACCTCTCAGTTCCAGTCACCAAAATCACAAGCTAATTACAGGGCTAAGCAAATACAGGTAGCTCACTTCCTTCCTCCAACAATAGGTTGACGATCTTATCTGTGAATAAGCATCTGATCATATACATAATGATCAAACCTAAACAGAAGCAAATATCCAAACAGCCAAACAAACAGAAATGAAATTAGCTTCAGCAGGTACTCAGTATTGCCAGATTTGGTTGCTGGCACTTTGCCCAAGAAGATTACGTAACTCCAAGAGCAGGCCCTTAGCTGAGAATTGTACCCTCTGATCTAAGACATTCACTCATAGAAGGAACTGGCAGCCGGGGGAGAAGGTGAGACTCTTACTTTCACTGCAGTGATGTTGCTGATTTTCATAGATAATATTTAGTCTTTTTTTTTTCAGAGGGGATTAGGGGGATTCGGAGAACAAACTGGCACTTTTATTATACTAGGATGCACATTCACCCTAGAACAACTGCCCAGTGTTTTGTATTTTAGCAGTGTGATAATTAATGACCTGGCAAGCTGAGGCAGCTGCCAAATAACAGGTCTTCCCCCAAGTGTGGAGGCAGACAAAGTAAACTAGAAATCACTGCAGTTTTCATTTACCTTTCCAGGAGTGACTTGTAAAACTTCATCAACTGATTAATGTATTAATTCAATAAACATTTATTAAACTCCATCCATATGCAATGCATTGTACTTAGGAGGGTTTTTAAAAAAATCATTGTTGTTGCTTGTTTGATTTTTTTGGGCTTGGATCTGTGATTTCATCAGTATGAAGAATTCCAGATGTGGAGGTTGGTGCACTGGAAAGAGTACTGGATGTGGGGTCAGAGCCACCTGGGTTCAAATCTCACCCAGGTCACTTACTATCTATGTAGTATTGGACAAATCACTTAATCTTTCTTGTCTCAGTTTCCTCATCTGTACAAGCAGAGGGGCTGGTATTGAATATAAGGTGTCTTCCAACTCTAAATCTATGGTACTATTGTAATGGAGGAGGGGGACCGAACAGCAAGAGCCCAGATTTTAAAATTATGCTTGGATTTGCCCTTCCTGGTGAGTTACACAGAATATCATAATCTCTGCTTAGTTCCAATATAATATGTGAAGGCTTGGGTGAGCCCACATTCTGCCTGACCATGACTGATTGAAGGGCTGTTGTTTTGTGATAATGATAATTCTTTAGGTTGGCAAAGGAGATGGAAGAACTGATGACTCAGGAGGCATTGAGCTGGAATTTATTTCAAATGCAAAAAGACTGATAAGCCCCCTCCCTTGGCCCTTTTGTTTTTTTTCTTCCTAGTAGTGATCAAGGCAAGATCTGATGAGAGCCATCAGTGGACAGAATCAGAGGAATCAATGGCATTGTCTGATCTTCATCCCACCTCCCACCTAGCAAACTTTCGGTGAGCATGTCACCTTTTTTGTTTGCTGGGTGGGGTGTGTGTGTGTGTGTGTGTGTGTGTGTGTGTGTGTGTGTGTGTGTGTGTGTGTGTTCTTTCCTGATTTTGGGTGAATTAGTACTCAAAGAAGATAAATGTCTAGGGGACCAGTGAGAACAGCTCTATCAAAGCCATCATCTGTCCTGCTCTCAATCAGAAGCAGTAGCAATGACAGCTGAATCTGGTGAGGAGCCTGCAAAGCAGAAAAATGACCTGCTTGACCCAGCCAGAAGTAGATTAATCCGTCAGTGGAGACATCGAGCCTTTCCAGGGACTCTCTTGGCTCAGCAAGTCCATGCCATGTCCCAAGATGAAGTTAGTGGAGACTGCTCAAAGGGAGAAAAGGACTGCAAGGATCAGGAATTTTGCAAGAATCTTTGGCTCCAAGTCTTCATTGCTATTGTTCTTTAAATTTAAGAGAGAGAGAGAGAGAAAAGAGAGAGAAGAAGAAAAGAGAGAGAGAAGAGAAAGAGAAGAAAGAGTGAAGAAGAGGAGAGAGAGAGAGAGAGGGAGAGAAAGAAGAAGAGAGAAGAGAGAGAGAGACAAAGAAGAAGAGAGAGAAGAGAGAAGAAAGAGAAGAGAGAGTGTGTGCATGGGTGCATGTGTGTGTGTGTGTGTGTGTGTGTGTGTGTTCCCTACAGCCAGTTTAGGTATGTAGGCCGTTGTTTTGTAATTTCTGTTTTTATTACACCTTCTCAGTAAATATCCTTTTGTAAAGTTAATTGACTTCACCTGGTTGGGGAGTGTGATTTTTTTTTTTTTTTTTTTTTTTTTTTTTTAGTGTGGGCCTATTAGAGGCAGGACTACATACACCAACCCCTCAGGGTTACCTTGAGATCCCTGAGGGGAACAATAGTCATTACCCTCTGGGTAACCTAGTTACCTGGCTAGTAAGTTACCTAGTTAAGTGGCTAGTTAGTTAGTTAAACTGGTTTATCCCCTGAAAGTTGGGAGCATAAGCCTAGAGGGAGTGCTACACTATAATTCACCAACACAGACTTGCCTATAGCTAGTCTTAGCTGCCTGGGACTCTGAGGTAGGACTCCGGCCTGGGTCTTTTTAAAATATAAGGTTAGTCCTTTCTGTACCACCCTAGGTAGCTTCTCAGACTAGGAGATAACAAAGTTTCAATTGATTCAGCTCTAACAATTTCCATTCAATTGGATAAATGGTTGTCAAGCATCTTTTATGTGGAAGGTATGGTGTTATTCTCTGGGAATACAAAGACAAAAAAAAAACCCCAGGAATTATGAGCCTATGCATTTATATTCTACTGGGGAAAAGGGTGATTATAGATTAATGAGACAACTACTACTAGGTATGTATCCTAAGGGGCTTAAAAAAAAAAGGTGCACATTTTTGTACATTCCAACATTTATGGAAACACTTTTTGAAGAAGCAAAGAACTGAATTTGGAAAGAAAGTGGTGTCTATCAATTGGGAAATGCCTCAGCAAATTATGGGATATGAATACAAGAGGATTTTATTGAAATCGAAGAAATAAGTATGAAGAATTGAGAAAACCTTGGAGAAAATTTGTATAAAGTGATACTGAGTAAAGTTAAGTAGAACCAGGAATATACATTTGCATTATGATCATAGTTACATAAAGGAAAACAACAGTGAAAGACTTCAGAACTCTGTGCAGTGACCCATTGTGACTACAGAGGATTAATAATGAAGCTTATCTTTTCCTCTCTGGGTGATGGACAATAGGTGTGGAATGGGGCATCCATTGTCAGGTGCAGCCAATGTGCTGATTGCTGTTCTTAACTGTATTTCTTTGTTACAAGGAATGGTTATATTGTGAGGGTGGGGCGGGGAGTCATTGGGAAATGACATCAATGTTAAAGAAAAGAACACGATCCTGCCTCAAGGAGGTTGGTGGAATTATTGAGAAACAGGACTGGATACTGATCTAAAGTCAGCTGGGACGCATTATCAGTCAAATTCAGGCTAAGCCTAGATAGTTTGTGGCTGCTGGTACCAGAAGTCATCGGTCAGAGGGGTAAGATTCAAAGCAGAGATGGTAAGAGAGACACATAAATATAGGGTTCTAGTCATAAAACAACAGAATCATAGAATTTGGGAGCTGGAAGGGGCCTTGGAGATCATTTAGCCTCACCTCCTCGTTTTATAGATGGGGAAACAGAAATCTTGAGATGTTGACACACCCATCATCTTTCCTCCATGTCTTTTAATTCAGTGATATAGTTCCTAGGTCATAGGCCATTCATATAATAGTCCCATGGCCTTATGTGGGTGAGAAGTTCCTCTGACAGAATCTGAGGGCTCACTAATGGTTTTATTATTGAAACTTTACTTGTAGATACTTAAGCTCAGGTACATAGTGGAGCCAGCTCAAAGAAAGGTGATAAATTTTCAGTGTGAGCATTTACATCTTGGAAATCAGCAGACACAAATCAAGGTTTGATTTATTGTTTTGTTGATTGCCTAGATTTAAGAAAGAGATGGGAAAAAATGTTGGTTTTGCAGATCAAACTTAAAAATATATTGAGCCTACCTTTCTCCCCCCCCAGAGAGCAGCTTGTTAAACATTTACCAGCATACTACTGATTAAGCTTGTCTTTGCTCTCAGGGGACCTGGTAGTTTTTCCAAGGTGACATAATTAGTGCTGTATAGTGGAAACATCATTGGATTTTTGGAGTCCCAAGACTTGGGGTCAAATCTCAGTTTTGTTATTTACTACATGAGTGACCTAACCTGTTTAGCTCTGGATTTGCTTCTCTGTAAAATGAGGGGTGGGGGAGAGGATTGATTAAATGATCTCTGATCCTTCCAGCATTAAATCCTATTATCCTACTCTCGATGGAATGATTTGTTCTCTTGGTGTTCCGCATGTCCCTAGGTTAGGGACAAGAGTTTGGCACATGGTAAGGAGACACCTGCAAATTGTGAATTGCAGTTAGAATGATATCAAGTGTTCTGGGACAATTACTTTTCATTCTTAGTAACAATTACTTACTGCTCCCAATGATTCAACTGTAACGCTGGTCAATTAATTTTATCAATGAAATAGCCAAAATACCTAGATCAAATAACACAAGCCAGTTCTTTTGTCTTTCTAAATGACTAAAGTCTCTAAACAATAAAATGACTATCAATTAAATTGTGTAGAAATCTGTGGATTTGCGTGGCAATTTATAATGCGCCTTCATCTTAAATTGATTTCAGAATTGTCAATTAAATAATGTGATATATAAAAATACTTCTATAAATGAAAGGGATTCAGAATAACACACTTTCTTATCAGCTATTTTGCTACCAGATGTAGAAATAATATGGAAGACATAGGAATGCATTCCAGGGTATCTGAATGTAGTAGTTTTGAATGACAAATGCATACTTGTTATAAGAAATTTGCTTTTTTTCCTTTTTTAATGAGGATGAGAGGAAAAGGAAATTGATTTCTGTTAATTTTTTAAAGAATAGAGAGGTTATGGGGCAGCTAGGTGGTGCAGTGGATAGAGCACCAGCCCTGGACTTAGGAGGACCTGAGTTCAAATGTGGCCTCAGACCAGATACTTGACACTTACTAGCTGTGTGACCCTGGGCAAGTCACTTAACCCCAATTGCCTTGCAAAAAAAATAGAAAGGTTATGAAGAGGTTCAGGAGTTTAGGGGTACTGGGACCCCAAAATCACAACATGCGGTTCCTACCCTAATGAATTTGACCCAAGCCTTCTTTCAGCCAAAGACAAGGTTTATTAAAGATCCAACATATTGGCCAGACTGTTAGGGAATCTGAACATTTGTGAGGTATTGGCTAGGTTCTTAAGGAATCTGAGCAGTGGCTAGATTATAAGAATCTGAGCACCTTAATGGAGTTAAGATGGACCTTGTATACAGAAAAACTGTGGGAGGGATCTAGGAGTGGCCAAGTAGTTTGGGGTGACTGGAGGAGGGGTCTAGGGAAGAGCACTTTTCTGTGGAAAGTCCAGGGTTTTTCCTTTTTGGAGTACAGATCCCATCCTCATCACTCCCCCCTCAAATAAATGGGACTCAAATTCTTTTGAGGTAAGGGACAAAGGTCTTGGCTTCTGAAACTGCTTCCCGCTTGCAAGGGGTATAGAGTTGTCCCTGACTCGAGGGGGTCCCAAAGAGGAAGTTGACTGCATCCAAGGAATGATGGGGGGACATTTGCTGGTACCTGCTGTTTGCTACCAACTGTCCGTGAATGGCCTGCAGTCTGGAAGACACAAATCTGACAGAAAAGACTGCAGGGCCCAGATATGACAGGATGAAACAACCTTAGCTCTGTTTGGATTCAGATAATTCAGTTTTCCAACCATGCAGAATCAAATCCACCATCAAATTAAAGCCAGACTCAGGAATAGCTAGGTGGGTAACATTCCTTTTCAAAGGAATATAATGAGGAAACTGAGCCTGGGGATCCCATCTTAGACTGAGGCTAAAATTGTCCTCTCAGCTTTTTCTGATGCTGACTTCCCACCAGTAAGTATCACATTCTCTGAGTAGCTTGTGGCATTTCTCTGAGATGGTGGATTATTGATTATCAATAGATTATGATCCATCAGACAACTCAAAATAAAATCCTTTGAGCTTTTACCTCAAAACAGCAAGTTTCACTAATCACAGCTTAGGAAAAATTTTTCAGGATAATGGATGAGGATGGGATCTGGACCCCAAAAAGGAAAAAAAAACCCTGGACATTCTCACATGGCTAAATCTCAGGCATTCACATGAGGCTATAATCCTATCAACTGGTCTTTCATTATGGCCTATGCCCAATCTACCTCCAGATGGCCCCAGGCCACTTCCTACCCTTAATCCTATCTAGACTCCATTCTCCCTGGGCCACATGGTCCAAGTCCCAGGCATTCTGTTCACCCCAGTTTACTGATACTTTCATCCAGATCTTCCTTAGACCCGATCTCCAGTCACCCCAAACTACTTGGCCACTCCTAGATCCCTCCCACAGTCTTTCTGTATACAAGGTCCTTCTTAACTCCATTGAGGTGCTCAGATTCTTATAATCTAGTCACAGCTCAGATTCCTTAAGAACCTAGCCAATATCTCACAAATGTTCAGATTCCTTAACAGTCTGGCAAATATGTTGGATCTTTAATGAACCTTGTCTTTGGCTGAAAGAAGGCTTGGGTCAAATTCATTTGGGCAGGATCTGCATGTCATGATTTCAGGGTCCCAGTACTCCTAAACTCCTGAACCTCATCATATAGTTCCCTGCCTAATCCTAATCTCTTCTCCAGCCAAGACTGGAAGGTACATAAACCTCCCCTCTCCCACTAATTCCTTTCTTGCCATGCAGTTGATAGGATTATAGCCTCAGGCAAACACCAGAGATTTGGCCATGTGGGGTAGTCCAGGATTTTTCAGGGTCCAGATCTCATCCTCATCAGGAGGGGTACTATAGATGTGAAATGGTGCATGAAGTTTCAAATGGGATCCCTGTCTTATGAATTTTACTTAACTATTCTACTTTATTACAGGAGATCTCTTATGAGGTAAGAATAATTTGTAAGTGTTTGTAATGTAAAAACAAAACACATCAGCAAAACTGAAAAGTGTGAAAAAAGAAGTTTTGAATGACTGTAAAATCAGGGATGGAGCCATGTTTGTGGCTGTCAGATCTGGATTGTAAGGATTGAAGTTAACAACATTGCACAAGTACAGAAAGGGAGAAATCTGGTTTAATGGCAGTTCATGTAAAGAAAATAGACTACAAGCTCAACATGCATTGATAGTAAATTCAACTGTAGGTTTTATTAATAGAAATAGAGCAATCCAGGGCAAGAAAGGGAATAATTCCAATGTATTGTGCATTGGTGAAGAGGTACCTAGAATATGATTTTCAGTTCTGAGCACCACATTTGGAGACAGAGGTGTAGGGGAAAGGTGTGGGGGAGAGGAAGAGGGAGGGAGAAGGGTGAGAGGAAGGGAAAGAGAAGGGAAGAGAAGAGAAAAGGGGGGAAGAGAGAGAGAGAGAGAGAGAGAGAGAGAGAGAGAGAGAGAGAGAGAGAGAGAGAGAGATTAATTTGTAGCATGAGGTGGGTTGGAGAGGAGGGTGTGGTGATAGCAAAGGATCTGAAAACTTTGTCAGATGAGGAATATTTGAAAGAACGGTGAGTGTTTAACCTATAGAAGAGAAGACTTAGGAGGGGGCATAATAACAATAGTTGATATTAGAAAATAACTTTAAGATTTCTAAGAATTTGACTGACATTTATGATGTCATTTGAAACTCATAACAACCCTGTGAGGTAGGTGTTATTATTTTCCTCATTTTGGAGATAAGGAAACTGAGGTTGAGAAACATTAAGTGACTTGCTCAGGGTCACACAGCCAGGTAGTGTATGAGTCAGGATTGAACTCAGATCTTGACTGCAAGTCAAATGCTCTATTCCTATACCCTATTTTTCTATTGATACCCCAGGGAAAAGTAGAGATGGAGTAGAGAGGTGGTGATGGTGATTAAAAGCAACCACTGGGTTCCAAAAGAAAAATACTTATAGGGAAAAATGATGTGGTCTATCTAGCCTGTGATCTTAGGGAAATTAACCAGAAGCTTTGCAAGTTCAAGCCAACGTTCTTTGAGTCTAGTAGAGGGGATGGAAGGGCAGAATTTAAATCATTGCTCTAAAATTAAGGAAGTAGCAAGGAGTTAGGAAAGACACAGTAAGGAAAGGAATTGTGGGTGCTAGGAAAATGATGGGTTATATGACCTAATTTCCTTTCCCAGGATGGCATTCTTTTATGGTGGTGGAATAAGTTCCACACTTTGTTCCACCACCTTTTTGTTACTGTGGACAAAGTGTTAGGAAATATTAGCATTAGTATCACATTTGGTCTATATTTTGTCTATGACTTATATCAACATTGCTTCTCAGGATTTACAAATTTTCTACCCTTTAATGTGAAGAACTTCCACATAGAAGAATTTCTTTCTAGGGGACTCATGAGTTATGGTATCATTGGAGTTAAATCCCTAGCAGTTTGCCATATAGAAAACATATAACATTATATATATGTGTGTGTGTATATATATATATATATATATATATATATATATATATATATATACACACACACATGCACACACACACAAACACACACACACTTATATATAGGATATATATCATATATCTGATATAGGATAGATAATATATATCATAATAATAGGGTTGTGGTAAGGTTTAAATGAGATAAGTGAAGTGTTTTGTAATCTTTAAAGAATTATATAAATTACATAAATATAAATCAAGTATATGTAAATATATATACACACACCCCTAATATATAAAAAGTTCAACATTTACAAAGCATTTCAAATATGTTATCTCATTTGATTCTCACCACAACCTTAGGAAGTAGGGGTTGTTATTATTATTCCTATTTATATTTGAGGAAACTGAGACTCATATCCCTTTGATAGGAAATGTCACGGCCTAGCCCTTCTCTAATTAATATCTCAATTAATCTATTAGATTTGATTTTCTACTTTGGTTCTCAGACCTCATTTCTAACTATAAACATTTTATAATACTAATTAAGAATATTAGAGATATGGTAAATGATATCTATAGTATTCATGTAAATGTATTTAAAATCAATATTTGAGAACCATTTGAAGAACCATATCCATTACAACATTACAGACATTTATGCTGATTTTAAAAATCTTATGACAGACTTCATTTATATCACTCTATGCATTGCTTTTTCCATGTCCGTGCTTTACCAAAAGGATTAGCATGCCATCAATTTTCTTGGCATTGAGTTTTTGATTTGCTCATGAAATGAAGGAATATAGTCTCTCAAGAACCATCTTTAGTACTTCTCATTTCTGCATGCAAAGGTTTGTTTCTAAAAGCAGTTTCTGTAGGTCTGGATTACATATACAAAAAATGTACATATATAATATACACATAGATATTGTGTATATATAATGCATGCATACACATAAATAATACATATACATACATAGATGATATATCCATACCTAGATAATACATGCATAGAGAATACATATATACATGCATACATAAGTAAATACACATTCTACTTGTCTGCAGATGGAAGGGATGCAACAATGCTAAACATTTTTAGAAACCTCTGAACAATCAGGGACAGTCATAGATCATGTCTACTTGAGCAACTCAATTGAAGTTAAACAAAAATTCTTTTTGTTTTGATTCCCTATGTCCATACAGTATATGCACAGAAATTTGGTTTGGCTCTTCATGTATCATTAGTAACAGGGCAAAAAAGTCCATTTCCTAAGTCAGATTTTATGGGAAAGGGAAAGGGAATAACCATTATATGTCAGGAACTATGCCAAGCATTTTAAAAACAAATATGATATCATTTGATACAACAACCTGTAAAATAGGTGCTAATATTATTTCCATTTTATAGTTGAGGAAACTGAGGCAATCAGAAGTTAAGTGACATGCCCTTGATCACACAACTAGTAAGTGTCTGAGGCCAAATTTGAATTCAGGACTTTCTGACTCTATGGTCCTGCCTCTGATTTTCTCCTGCCACACAAACCTGGTTTTTCTTAAGTTTGTGAAAGTTCCTCAGTGGAGGTAGGTTGATCACCACCATAGGGAGCCCCTTCCCATTTTGGTTTCTCTTTCATCCCAACAGCCTGGCCAGCCAGAGCCCATCCAGGCTGCTTAATCATTCAGTTGGCTTGAACGAGATGGGAATCACCAACTTTATGCCTTCCTGTAAGATGAAGATCTACCAAAGCCTTGCTGTCTGCCTTGGACTCTGCTTCTTAGGTTTCTCTAGGCCTTACCACCTTCCCTGCCCCTTTGCTCTCCCGACTCTGAATACAATAATCTGACCTACTGACATAGCCTAAGGACCCTGGTCCCTTGCTGTCTGATTCCTCCTGTCATCTTTAGGACTTTTTGGCCTTTCCATCCACTCTGCAGCCAAACTTTCTTTTCATGTTCTTCTTCCCACAATTAGAGAATGTGAGTTATTTGAGAGCTGAGACTACCTTGCCTTTTTTTTAAACTCATATCCCCAGCACTTAGCACATTACTTAGCATATTGTAAGTGCTTAATAAGTGCTTTTTCATTCATTCATTAACATTTAACCATTTGATCTAAAGCAAAATGCCCTTGAGGAATATATTTTATGAGACAGAAGAAGCCTGGTGCAGTGGAAAACACACTAAATTTGAACTGTTGGATCTAGCTCTGTCGCTCATCATTTGGGAACTCAATTAACTTCTTTGATCCTGTTTTCTCATCTCTAAAATGGGGATAATAACAATTATGCTGCCTATCTCACAAGTTTGTTGGGAAGTTCAAATGACATGTCAGTAAAAATACTTTGCACCCATAAAGTATTATTTAAATGTAAGTGATTATTACCATGGTTTACTCAGAGCTTTAGTGATGGCCATAAAAAATGAGTCATTAAAAGTCCCTAAGCCATTTTAATAAAGCAACTTCTTTTGACATCCATGTTATTTCTGCAGTCCAAGGAAATAGTACTTTCAGCAGAGTACATGCTATTTGTGGTGGGGTAAGAGAGTGAGGCATCAAGGATGATACCTAGGTTGTATTTCTGATTTGTCCTGATGTAGCTGTGGTGTAAAGAAGCGGTGTTCACTTCTCTGCCCTGACTCCAGCTGATCTTTAGCAAGGTAGCAAGTACGACCAACCTATGACTCCACGGTGCCCCAGCTCTTTCTTAGATACAAAGGACCACATTACATTAGACTGGCCAGGGTGCTAACACAGACTGTGATATCACCAGAACCCAATTGGCGAGCATTACAGCTTTCCTGCCTGGACTTCAGAGTTACTCTAGAAGCCTCAGGGGATACAGAGTCTCTATTGTATATCCTCGTGGTTGAAATTCCCTTATTTAGCTGTTACAAAGTGACACAGACACACAAGTAGACAATGGGTAATACTCTGAGTTATGTTTTGAAAATGTAGTTCTTGTGGAGAGACTAAAAGCTTACTCCCATACCGTTATTTCCTTGACCATACTGTCCTGGGAGAACTAGCATTCTAATTTTCCTCCTAGTCTCTTCCACATCTGTCCACAGCCCCCTCAGCTACTGCTGCTGTCAGATGAAAGTTTGATGAGCTTTTTTTCCATTTCAGTCACCAGGAAAAAAAAAAGCAGACCCTAAGGAAAAGCAGCTTCTCATTTTTATGCTTTCTAGATTGAGGTGCCTGCACATGTCAACTTGCTTTTCTAGGCTTGGCTCCCAGTCACCTCATTTATCTATCTATCTATCTATCTATCTATCTATCTATCTATCTATCTATCTATCTATCTATTCATTCATTTATTTATTTATTTATCTATCTACTTTTTTATTTATTTATTTATTCGTTTATTTTCTGTTTATTTGTATATTCATCCATCCATCCATCTATCTATCCATCTATCTATCTCTCTATCTCTCTATCTATCTATCTCTATCTATCTATCTATCTATCTATCTATCTATCTATCTACCCATCCATTCATTGATTGATTACTTCTTGCCCTTCACTAACTATTAAAGCTGACTGACAAGTAGCATTGTGTTGTGGATAAGCCTTGGATTTGGAGTTGGAAGATGTGGGTTTGGCTCCCACCTCTTCTATTGGATAAGTTTCTTGTCTCAGGGCCTCAGTTTTCTCATCTGTAAATGAGAGGATTGGATTGGATAACCTTTAGTCCAGAGTTCAATCTGTGATGCTGGGCTTCTGCAAAGCAGGTTATCCCTAATTCCAGAATCTGAGGCAGAATTTCTGAGAGGGAATAATAAGGAATGCCTACTCCCCTTCCCTACTTCATTCATCTATCTACCCATTCTATTATCTGATAGCAAATGGGGATAATCAGTGTTTTACAGGGGCAATCTAAGGATTAAATGAGATTATCAGTGCCTCTCAGGACATGCTTTGAGAAGGATAAAGTACTAAAATAAATATAAGGTTGTGTTTTATTTTTTAAATATATTTTTGTTGTTCAGTTGTGTCCAACTCTTTGTGACCCTATTTAGGATTTTCTTGGCAAAGATACAGGAGTGGTTCCTTCTCCAGATCATTTTATAGATGAGGAAACAGGCAAACAAGGTTAAGTGACTTGCCCAGAGTCACACAGCTAGTCAGTGTTTGAGACCAGATCTGACCTTAGGAAGATGAGTCTTCCTGACTCCAGGCTTAGCACTCTAGATGCTGGGCCACCTAACTGCCCCTAATTTTGTTTTTACTTCACTTTTATTTTCTAAAATATCCATTTTCCTTTCCCCTCCCCTTCCTGGCAAGTCATACCTAACTTTGCATATTCTAATGATGCTGATCATCTCAGAATTGGCCATCTCCCTGAGCCACCAGTTATTTTCTCTTAAATCCTACCTAAGTCATATTCAGTGAGAAAGGATAGTGAAGAAGAATACTGAGTTCCTACCCTTTGCCAAGTACTTTAGAGAATACTGATGCTGCCTTGGCCACTGATTTCAGGAATGCTAGACCAAATCACCTTCTTCACCCTGTCCCAAAACACACACACACACACACACACACACACACACACAGTATTACACACACACAAATACACACTCACCAAAGAGGACTAAGTCAATATCAAAATGTAAGCTCATTGACTTTGCTGAAATCTACTAGCCTTGAACACAGATTACAGAAGCAAATCATAGGATCATAGGTCTAGAGTGAGATGGAGCTTCAGAGGTGAGTCCCAGAGAGGTCAGGTGATTTGTCCAAAGTCACATAGGGAGTAAGCATCAGAAGTTGCTGGGTACTTGGGTAGACCCTCTGACTCCAGAGATAGAGCACTGTACCTTTTGTTCTGTAACTAGCTGTCTGATAGGTGGCTAGGCACTTCACTCTTTTAGCCCTCAGTTTCTTCATCTGTAAAATGAGGTGGCTGAACTAGAGAAACTCTCCAATTTTGGTACTCTCAAGAGAGAGAAGAGAATTTTATTTCTGTCAAAAAAAGATAATGAACTCTCCATAAAAACAGCATAACACTGACTATTCTTGTCCCATCTCAAATATTACATCCAACATGACTGGGTGAGCCAGAAAATCACTTAGTGCATTCTTCAAATAGCCATATCATCCAGTAAATGAAGGACACTTTCACTTTGAATCAGGTCACTCATCCCTCATTTCCCCATTTATTTGCTGAATGACTTAAAAGGCATGAGTCATGTTCTGATATACAAACATGCTCATGGTGAGCATATACAATGCACAGAGGAGAAATTGCAGACACAATGTACCCTTTGTTGAATATGACAACATCACTAGGAGCCATGGTTTCTGAGTGTTGTAATAAGGATGGTAATGACAGGGCAGAGAGTAGCAAGGAATCCTACATCACAGTGTGTCAGAAACTGGAATTTTATGGAAAATGCAGGGTGCCTTTAATCAGGTCTAAAGAGCAGACTAATATTGTTTAGTATTTTTTCATTGGATAGGCTGAAACCCAAACTTTCCTTCAGTCTACCATTTAAAATTCCATGTTTAGTTTTTTTTCAATTATACTTCCCTTCCCCAATGATGCCAATATTAAAACTTTATTTTTTAATGAAGATGTTTGCGTTTTCCGTCCAGATTTTCCTAGAGGAGGACACTTTTAATCTTTTTTTTTTCTGAGCTGAATTAATTGATTCAGGTAGATAAGGATTTTACACTGTGGAGACATATTTGCTGCTAAATGATTTGTTGGGATACACATCTGATACCATTATATATTCAATGTCAAGAGTGAAATGGCAGAGAATTGGGCATCATTTTATATTTCCTCAGGAGCCATTTGAATGAAGATTTCAGCTTCCTGGGCAAACTCTTTTAGAGTGTTGAATGGTCTTGACTACATGTACATTTTTTCTAGACTAGTTCAAATCCATCACACTCTTTAAGTTTCTGTACATTGCAGACCCAATTTTGCCAATATTATTACCTTATTTTTTTCCCCTTAGAAAGAGAGGAATCATCTACAAAAAACTCAGTAATTAATGAACATGTTTATAGCCAATGAAATAGATTCTGGGTTATGGGCATTTTATATTGAAAACCTGATTGTAGTTCTCTTTAAATTGTATTTGTAACTTTTTTTTTAAGAGGCAATTGGGGTTAAGTGACTTGCCCAGGGTCACACAGCTAGTAAGTATCAAGCGTTTGGTCTGAGGCCAGATTTGAACCCAGGTCCTCCTGACTTCAAGGCTGGTGCTCTATCCACTGAGCCACCTAGCTGCCCCTTTTATTTGTAACTCTTAAGCTTTTAGGGTGCTGCCTGACAAGTATTGTAATAGGCCAGGCTCCAAAAATGTTTAAACAGACTTTGTCTCAGAATCCATTAATTTGCTGATGTGTTTGAACTTGGTTTTGAGTCTTATAGGAAGGAGAAAGTAAATGCGAATTTATTTTTCACACCATGTGGAAGAAGGGTAGGAGGTGCAGGATTAAGAATAAATGTCTGATCTCTTGATGCCTGCTTTCCTACCCCACTTTCTCCCAGGTTTCTGATGGTCTGCCATGGCAGGATGATGGCAATTGGAACTGAGTGGATGACCTGGGACTATTGGAAACTGGTGTGGCCATTACATTTGAATTTCTGGGCTGTTTGGGCATTATGTTTCCTTTTACTGTTTTCTTTGACTAACAGAGGTTACCTCAAAGACATCTAATTCCCAGGTAAATTGTGGCCTACTTGTTACCAGCCCCATCTCACTTTATGTTTGGTTAAGAAAGGAAGAGGCAGGAGACAGAGTTTTATTCCTTCAGGTTGCTAGCCCAAAGTGGCCAGTACTCACACCACTTATTTCCTGACTATGCCTTTTTGTATTTGTACATATGCCCAAGTTTCTAATAAATGTGAAATATTTCAGCTGCCTACATTCTTCTTTGTATGATTAATGCTAATACAGATAGAAAGGCGGGAAGATATTTTGACCCTTTAAAGAAACAGGAAGTATAATCTTTCTTTCAGAATGAAGTGAGGCATGGTGGAGAAAAGCAGATGTAGCTCATACTTGGATTTCTCATAAAGGAGAGAAACCACAATCACATCTCCTAGACTAATGCAAGCTACCCCAAATAGATGAGCATATCAACAAAAACCATAATTTATGCTCCTAGAAAAAATATAGATAGGCTCATGAGACACACTGGAGCCCAAAAAGAATATGCCTCATGTTAGGGTGATGTTGGAGAATCTTGGGGGCCACTTATTTACATGGAAGCTCAGGATAATACTATACCCCAAATACTTAAAGAAACAAATCCTATTTACATTGTAGGCCTATTTTACATGGGGGCCTATTTACACATTTGGAGCCCTTATCTAGAGCCTCAAGTCGACTTAACATGTTTCTTATTGTTCTTGGATCAAGACTTCAACACCATCAAGCAATTCATCATATATGTACAGAGCAAGGAAATCGAATGGAAGGAGTGAGATGAGGAAAGAAGACATTGGTAAATTGTATTCTTGGGGAAAGCATTGCACTTTAGGAACACACTTTGCAATGTAATAGCCTAATGATTTCAAACTAAGCTTTATGATCATCTTAAACTTTCTTACTCATGAGATGAGCAACATCTCTATGCATTAAACATGTGTTTACAGGAACAGTTTTAATATCAGATAATTTTATTGGGAGGTAGTAATTTTTTGTATCCATAAAGCCATTATCTTTAAGAGATGCATAGCCCCTTTAGGTTTGAAACCACTGAAGGAAATGAATAGTTTTCTTTTGCTTCTCCTTCCTGGTGTTTAATATTAATCTCCTATCTTAGGAGACCATTCCTACTATATATATATATATATATATATATTTACCATCACCTCATTTGGTGATGGAATTTCCATGTTCAGCAGTTTTGGTGATTATTTTATTATAGGTACAAGGAGAAGTGAGTTGACCTCTTCTCCTGTCATACATGATGATGCTATTCAGAAGATATTTCAGATACAGTGACAAAAAGAATTACAAACACAATACTTCTAGCCAATTTTATATTCTACTTTTAATTAGAAAATATTTCCCTCCTTAAAAAGACAAAAACAAAACAGACAAACAAAAAACCTTCTCCTCAGATATCCTTTTCCTTTTTTTCTCTGGAAAAAGAAAAAGAAATAGCGTTTTGTTGCATATTCCTATTGAGCTTGGACAATCTCAAAGAACGGAAGCAATTATTTAAAAAAAAATCTATGTAAGGAACATAAGGAGGCTATCTATACAATGAGAAATCCCAACTCAAAGGCTGGTTAAGCTGATGTTGGAAACTATCTAAAATCGTGAAGCCAACACTGAATATATGACTCAGTTGATTTTGCTGTTATGGTGGTGGAAAAAAACAAACTGAATTTTAGAAATGGCCAATTTGTCATCCACATGGGGAATCAGACACAGACTACATACCCATTCCTAGCATAGTCCTTATCAGTAAATACATGGTTGCTAGGCTAGGCCATTAGACTTCATTGTCTCTGTCAACCACTAGCAGCTGAACTAGAAATGTATGGCCCCTTAACAGGCATTCCTTATAATCTGCTTACAGGTTAAGCACTGATAAGGATCAGATCAATATATCCACTCATTATCCTCCCTTTTAGTCATCTTGGGTTCTCACTCTCCCATTTTGGGCCCCCTGATAACCCTTAGATGTCTTGCATGGCTGACCCTATGCCTGGAATGTATTTCCTCATCTCTTTTGCTTCTTGGAATACTTAGTACTGTTCAAATTTCAGCTCACAAGCTACCTTTTTCATGAGCTACCTTTTACCTCTTAGCTTCCCCCCAAACCCTCCCCCCCAACACGTTCTCTCCCTCGATAGGATATAATCCCCCTGAGGGGGGGAAAATGTTTCTTGTTGCTGGGTTTTTTTTTTTGTTTGTTTGTTTGTTTCTCTAGCAACTAGCACAGAGCGGGAGCTTCATAAATGCTTTTTTGATTGACTGATTACATTGCAGATTTATAATCAAAGAATCAGTCTGTGGATTTCAGACTCTAGTGAAACCATGTAAGGTCTCTGAAAGTCCGTATATAAATTTGAATAACGGCAAACATACCTTCTGTGGACTGAATATATAATGGCTCACACATATAGTAAGAAGGCACTCCTGAGGGGAACAGGGTTGTTTTCCAGCATGTCTGGGCCACTTACTCTATTGCTCATCGGGAAATTTCCAGTATTTTCATTCCCATGAAACTGCACCTGTGCAATGGGTGATTGCATCACAGAGAAGGTGATGGCTGGGGGTGAGGGAGACACACTACTACCTCTCCACACCCCAGAGCATTGTGGGAAAGAGATTGTCACTAGCTAAGACTTGTGTGAGTTTGTTTCCTGTTGTTTTATATTCATTTAATTTCCAATGAAATATTTCACTCTTTCGATGCATGTTTCTTGCTTGCTATGTTATCATGGAGAAAACTTAGTTTAGCTGACCAGTTAACAATAAAACTTGGTGGGAACAAGATAGGTGATTTAACAGCTGAAGTAAGTTATATAATTGAAAATATCTTTACAAACTGAACCCTAATCCATGTGAATTAGGTAGTGTGTGTGTAATAAGTTTTATTGCTATATTTTTAACTGCCATTTTTCAATATGTCCTCACCACCCTCCTAATCTTCTCTTGTCAGATAGAAAAACTATTCAATAAAACTGACTGACAAAATGATTGTGTCTGATAGCCCTTGCAGTGTTCTACCATGGGACTGGGGCAGCAATACTCCAGGGTATTGCTGTTGGTGCCCTCTAAATTACCCACTCTGAAGGAAAGCTCTGTTCTCCTTGCCCTAGTTACAGTTCTGATTACAATTACTATCAGATGTAGGGGCTGCATATATACATACATATGTATGTATATACACATATACATATATATGCACATATATAATGTATTCTTATGTTAAATAAGGGTCATCATAATTAAAGAAAACCACTTTATTATATCATGGAAATTTGTGGGGAACTAATATTACTCCTGTTTTCATTATGCTTTTCAGAATTCTAAACTGGAATCCTGGAATGACTCTGGTAGCCTCAGTAATTCTAAATGACTTACTTTAATTCTTGTTGGCCTTGGGTTTTCCAGCTTATTCTATCTGTGTTGAAAGGAATCATTTACAATGTACTGAACTGAGGCTCTGGGTATTCTTGGTGCCCCCTCCCCACTTCCTTTCTAGTCTACTGTTTCAGTATCACTGGTATAGGGGATAATGAATTGGATGTTTGGAACTAGGAACTGAGTTATAAACCCAAATTTATTCTTTTATTTTATTTAAGGTAATTTTATTCTTTTATCTCTTGGTTGAGAGAAAATTTCTCAGTCTTCTGTGAGAAATTCATCCAATAGCTGCACAGGAGTATGGCAAATTGAAAAGTTATTTCCAACAGACAGGGCAAGAAAATAGAAAACTAAAACCACTTTAAAAAGAAAAAAAAACCAAGAAGACCTTTGGGAACTGAACCACACCAGAAAAGAAGAGGGGAAGCTAAAAATGGAAAGAAAATTCCCACTAAACTGCTTGATCATCTATTCTTTTAAGGCTTTGACTGAAGTTAATACCTAAAGAAACTACACCAGATGACTGGTATTACTGATGCCGGAACTAGTGGCAAAAAAAATTGAGTCATTTCATTGTGTAATTTCTCAATACATGTGTAGAATTGACATTCCAGATGGGGGCATATTCAATGCTGCTGTGTTTCAAAGGGAAACATTGCTTAAAGTTACTGAAAACTGACTATTAAGTAAATAAGGGCTGCTGATGCAAAGACACATGTTAATCATTCCCCCCATTAGTGGCAGACTCCAGGCAGTGCTCTTAAGGAATCTTTCTTTCCCTTCTACTAGAGTTGTGAGGAAATAATAGTAATGATGATGATAATGATAATAATAATAAATGTCCTAGATTAAGTTCTTTTCAAAATTAACATTTTCAGATTGTTGCAGTTGTTGGAGTTATGTTCTATAATTATATTCAACATTTGGCTTATTAAATACTTTGCTCAGTAGGATTCTTTAAATCAGTTGGGTTAAGATCACATGGTATCACTTTCAGATAAAATATGGATGATGGAAAAGTGAGCAACATAATTAGGCTTCATGGAGTGTTGTCTTTTAATTTCTTCAAATGGAGAATTATAGCATCATTCATAATCATTTTGAAAATGAGAAAGAATGCCCAGATTTCTTTAAAGACTTTAGGGTTAAAAGTTTTGAAATTAGATTTGGTTTTACTAGAATATAGTTGGGTTCTTCTTCTAGATTTCAATATATGAAGCAGAAATCTCCAGGGAAATGACCTAATGGCAAAAGCTGAAAATGATAGGGTAGTTATTGGTATTTTAATTTCCAGTTATGGGCAAAATGAAGAAGTTGGTGAGAACCCTCGGGAATAAGAAATTCTTATTTAAAAATTACCTTCATTTCATTAGCTTTGGCAGTGGAACAAAAGGCCAGGTGTGTTACACACCCACCTTTCAGACTCCTTCCCAGAGATCTATTGAGTGAAGAGATAAGAATGAAATTCAATTACCGGCAAAGAACCCACATTTTCTTGTATTTCCCTTTCAGTTGTTATGCAAAAAAGAGAAAAGACTCAGTAACCTTAGGCTCGGGAAGGCAATTAGCAACTTTCACAGAGAGCCCATCTGGCCTCCATCTACTTTTTTCACATCCATATTAATTCCTTTGGAAGGTTTCACCTTTTGAAGGCCATCATTCATTCAGAAATCTGAGTTCTACTGGATGCAACATTCCAGCCCCTGACCTAGCTCCTTTAAAAGGCTCTCTCACCATTATACACTCTCCTTATCCCTCCTCCTCCCCACCCCTTCTGTTGCTATGCATTGTTGCTAACTTGGGTTCTGGAGAGTTGGGCTGTTTTCACAAATGCAATGGGGATTTTTTTTTTAATGCCAGGTCACAGCTGACAAAATGTTCCATTTCACCTTCTGCAATTTAAATGATGATTTTTTGAATTGAGGGAGAAAAACTAGTAATACAAAAAGACAACTGAAGTCAGAGTAAAGATTAGATATAGGGGCTTCTGGATCTTGAAAAATCTTTTATGTTGTAAGGTAGAAAGATTGATAGGAGTTTTAATTTCATTCCATACAGGTTCTCAGGAATAGAAGCCCTTTTACAAGTCCTACATGGTTGTTTGCCCCTTTAGCCACTGGGGTGTTAACATCTGATGTGGAGTAAAGTAACACTACCTCATGACTCCCCTGAGCCTGATAAAGAAACTTAACTGTTAGCTACAAGGTGGTTCTAATTTACTCCCTCAAGTCTTTGCCTTAACTTGGATTTCAAATTGCTTTGAAGGTTGGAATTTTGTTTTGTTTTCTTCGGACTGCCATATTCCATCTAGTTTGTCCTAGACATTAAGAGAGGGTATGTGGCCTAGGTGATGAATAGCGTCCATGAGAAAATCCAAGGAGGAGTCATCCATTATGACATGGCTCAGAGGCAGCGGTGCGCAGGACCCTCTGAAGTTGGAATTGCTGTGTTCTGTTCCTGGTTCTGCCCTTCAAGAGCTGTTACCTTGGTCAAGTCACTTAACTTCTTTGGTATGTAACTCTATCATATGTAAAATAGAGGAGCTAGACAGAAGTCCCTTCTAAGTCTAGGACTTACTTTATTCACCTTTCATTCTATCCCTAATGATTAACAGTGCTTGGCATGTAGTAAGCACTTAATAAATGCTTGTTGACTTGATATTCTCTGATTCTATGACATCCAAAACATAGATTGTTTGTCTGTGACCTCATTCACCTCAAAGTTGTTGGAGAGATTGGCAAACCTCTTAATGTCTTTGGGAGACTGAGCCCAGTTTACAACAGAGGACAACTCAGTAATCCACCATCCTATGACAAGGGACTGTGGAATCAGAGCCCAAACCATGCCTCTTCAGTTTTGGGGTGATAAAATAAAATGAATTCACTTGTGCTAATCAGTCACCCTTTAGCTCCTTTAAATGCCCTCTCCATTTCCATGTTTATAAGTTAGCTTTTCTGATTTGGTTTATTACCTTCAGGAGTGATTGGAACTTCAATCATGTGATGATGGCATTTCCCATTAAGTAACGAGCTAGAAGCAGGAAGAATCTTCTGAGCTGTCTGTCAATAAAAAGAATAATTAATTACAGTTTTACTGTTTTCATTACTGTTCTCAAATGAGTGCATCACCACTTCAGAAATAGAAACTGGCATCAGCGTCCCATAAAGCTTTGTGCAGCATCTGTATGACAGAATTCTAGAATTGTTGGATATTAGAGCAGGAAGAGAGTTTAGTGATCATTTAGTCCAATCTTTTCTATTTACATGTGAGGAAACCAAGATCCAGAAAGGATAAGTGATAAGGTCACACAGCTGGATGGCAGACAACTCAGAAAAGGCAAGAACCAAGGCTCTGGTACTGTGCAGTTTAGCCAGGGGTGAAGAACATCATTCTGAAGAGGAAAGTACATTCTAGCTAAAGCTCTGAGGAACAGATAACCTTATGGGGGAAAAATAAAGCTAGGAAGGGCTTTTCCCTAGAAAGGTTCTTTTCTTTATAGCTAATGACGAGGGTATGCTAGGACTTCTGTTTTCTGAAAGGTCAGTGCCAGGAAAAAAACCTCAGGCATATAGTAAACTAAAAGAATAGTAAGGAGCCTACGCTTTGAGGAAGAGCTAGAGCACCTGAGTTAAAGATTCCAGATAAAGCATGAAGTTGAAAATAGATATGGCTTCCTCTCCCCCTCCCCTCCCCCCCACTACCATGCACCCAGTGGAACAATGCCTGGCAGTGAACAGTAGAAACCGTGGGACCATTAGAGTTTCTGAGCAGCTGCCACACAAAATCAACAGGGAGCAATGCCTGGTGGAGACTACAGATCCATCAGAGAATGCACACCATGCTGGACTAGATGGGAGCAGGTCATGACAATACCAGAAGATATCTGTGGACTTGGTAGAAACATGAGCTGTTTCTTCTATGTGTGCCTCCTACTCATTCATGCTTTATGTGTGTAGTCAGCCATATGTGTTCCATTGTAGAATGTGTACCCTGGTCATATATGTTTTTGGTATTTGTGCTTTTCCACTAATGCTCTCCACTTGTGTCCTTTTCTCCCAGTGAGGATTGTGTACTGCCCTACCTTCTAGCATTTTCTTATACAACTCTTTCATTCCATATAGACTACTCTTTAGCCAAACTAAACTAATTCCTCATCTCTTGCTACCCAATTTCTTATTCCATTATGCCTCAACCTTCCAACCCTAAAGTTTCAACCAAACTCCACCTTCCGCTTCCACTATGTCCATGGGCAACAAGCTTCCCTTCATCCTTAAACTTTTTCTCTCTCCTTCTTCTAGCTCTTATTGAAACATGGCATCTTCCTTTCAACACAGCCTCCCTGCCCACCCTTTTCAGTACTGACTGCACCTTCACTCATTCCCCTCTACTTACTGGTCAAGGTGGGGAAGTTGGAATACTCCAGTGGTTGCTCCCCACTGCTACTTCCAGATTCTCCCCCTTTCTACCATTACTCAGTAACCTCTCTCCCTTTGAGATTCACTCAATTAATGTCTACCACCTAATTAAAATTCTGTTTGTTGTTGTCTACAGATCTCCTAGCCACTTCCCTTCCTTTCTCAATGAGTTAGGTAACTGGTTCATAATTTTTCTCTCCTCAACTCTTGCCCTCCTTTTATCCTCACCACTCTAGTTCTATTATTAACCCCATTATTTTATAGATGGAGAAACTGAGACAAACAAAGTTTATGTGACTTGCCCAGCTTTTAAGTGTCTAAGGTCAAATTTGAACTCAGGCCTTCCTGACTCCAGGTTCAGTACTCTATCTATTGTGCTACCTAGTTCCCTCTAGAGCAGCTAGACCAGACCATGCTCAGACCAGTTTAGTGATTCAGGCTTGGGATGGAAAACAATGAAATATCTGTGGACCAAAAAATGTAACAACAAAAAGTTAATTTAGAAGAGATTTTAAAAGAAGACATTAATACAAACGTACTGCTCTTGACTGAATTTGCCCAGCAAAGTTAGGTCAGAAAGATGTCCTTTGGGCAGTGGGAATTCAGCTAAATTTCCAGCATAACAATTTCCCACATGCTGGGATTTTTATACTTCTTCGGTGGTTCAAGCCCTACTCCTCTTACCAACCAGTTTCTGAAAGATGACCTCCTTGCCCCCTTAAAGGGAAACCAGTCCTGCCTAGTCAAATATATACAGCAAATAACACATTTTGCAAGTACTTATGTAAATGTCAGCTATCATTATTATTATGGGGATTGACTGAAGATTTTGGAAATCCCTTCACGAGTTTCAGTTTCTATTAAGTGAAAGCAACAAGTGGTTTCCAGAACTCAAAGGTCATAGAAAGAGTGGCTTAGCTTGCTTTAGGAGGAAATTTTTTAAGAAAACTTTAATGCTAATTTATCCTCGCCTCCAAGACTCTTTGATATAAAATTTAAATTAATTTTAAAGCCATTTACCTTTTATTGATCTATGAATATACTTATACAAACTCCAAGAGAGGTAAAGACATGCTCATACATGAATTATCAATATTATTGAGGTTGAAGTGTTTTGTTTGATTTGAATTACATGGATAACTGTCCCATTTTTCCATCTTCATATATACAGTAACAAATATTCAAGTTCTTTTTTTGTAGTATGTAGCCTTCTGCATTATGGAGGAGAGAGCTGCGAGTAATGATAATAAGAAATTGAGGATTTGTTTTGTGTTTTCTTTGCCTCTCAATGTTTACTCACCTGGGGGGTACATTTTCTTCAGATGCATCACCTTTAGGGAGAATTTTAGCTGGACCTGTTTCCAAATGATAATAATTTGTCTGCTCCAATACAAATGAAGGAATGAAAGAATAAATATTCATTAAGTACTTAATTTGTGCCAAGCAGCTGGCATTCAAATATAAAAGCAAGACAGTCCCTGCCCTCAAGGAGCTTATAGAGGGACACAATGGCAAATGGAGGAGAGATGGCCAGGGATGGGGTATTTTGTTTTCTAAAGTCACAGTGAAGCCATAGTATAAGAATTAATTATGATCCAAGAGTTGGAAGGTGGAGGAGGGCTGATGGTGGGAAGATAGCTAGAGTATAAAGCAAAGCATGGCTTCGATCAGCCAGATATGTCAAGCCATGTGAGAAAGGAAGGAAACAAGCATTTATGAAGTGCCTTCTTTGTGCCCTCAGACACAGTGCTGAGTGTTTTGCAAATATTATCTTATTTGATCCTCACAACAACCCAGGAAGTAGGTGCTTTTATTGTCCCAAATTTTACAGTTGAGGACACTGAGGCAAATGGAGGTTAACAAGGGCCATACAAATAGTAAGTGTTTGAACTCAGGTCTTCCTGACGCCAGGCCCAGTAGTTCTCTATCCACTGGCCACCTAGCTACCTAGGCGCTCACCAGTCAGAACAGTGAGGCCTCGGGAGTTCCAGAGCTAAAAGGGTTAAGTCCTCTGGCATGGTTTCTGGTTTGCAGGGTGCAAAACATCAGAGCAGATGAATGTCAGATAATGGACAGGAGATATATAACTACACTGAAGCTGAAAATCTGAAGAACTGCATGTACAACATAGAGATAACAATCCTTTGGCAACACCCCCATAGAACTGCTTTACTGGCATCCTTTAGAAGACCCAGCTTGGTACTCACTGAAGGACAGGGTACTTGAAATATATGCCCTCAGGGCAGACCCTAAAGTTCATTCTGAGTCTTTGAAATAAGTTCATCTCTGCCTTTCCAAACAAGTCAAAAGAGAATTATTATCAGACGTCAAAGTTGATAAATGCACAAACATGCATGAGCAAAAGGAAAAAAAAAAGATCAAAGTCAGAAAAAAATGCTTATCAGATACAAAGATCCAGAATTCTTTGCCATTGCTCATCATTGCCCAAAACTGTTCTTTAAACCTCCTAACTACTCACTAGAAAGGGACTTACTTAAATGAAAGAGGTGCCATGAATATTCTGGGGGAGCTGGCACGGGCATAGCAGTGTTTACTTCAAGCTATTCATCTTCAAGGCTTGGGCCAAGTCACTCTAATTTCGCTTGGTTATAAAGCTCAGTCACCGATATTTGGTGCAGCAGTTTTCCAGCCAGAAAAGAGACACTTTAATGGTGTTGGCATGCAGCACACTGTCCCCATTTCATTTTGGGTTAATACTTTCCCTATTATACTTATTGTTCTGCATTGACTCCCTTGCCTGGTACTATGATACACTGCTCTCAGCATTCTGATGGGATTTCATGGGCCTGCAGTGGCTGGCTTGATTTGTAACAGGATACTGGGACAATAAAGGCCTTGAGAAGATGAATGTGAGAAATGCATGCTTCTGCAGAGAGCATCAATGCAAAATGAAAAACCACACTGTCTTCCATTGCTTGTTTTTGCCATCTCATTTTCATCAGTAAACAACTGGTGCACTTTCTCACACAATGAACTCAGACAAAAGAGAAGGACAGCTCCTTCCAACAATACCTGCGCTAGGAATGAGGAGCAAGGCGACAGGTAGGGTTCCTTGAGAACATTGGTATCATCTGGTCTCCCTTTACTCTCAAACAAAAAGCAAGTTTAGATGAATTTTCAGTTATAAAAATTCTTTCTGTTGTAAAATCAAACCCAAAACCAATGATACCATAAATGATAGGGCTAAAATACTCCACCTGTGATTTCATTGGTAGAAGAAGCTCCCAGGTGAGGACATTCCTTCTATCAATAGAGTTCGATCCATTCTCTTCAACTTGTAGTGTTTGAGAAGCTGCAGGGCATAGCCGTCAGCTGGAGCTAGAGTTAGGAAGACCTGAGTTTGAGTGTGATCTCAGACACTTACTGGTTGTGTGACCCTGGGCGAGTCACTTAACCTCTTTCTGTCTCGGTTTCCTCATTTGTAAATTGAGGATAATAATAGTACCCACTTCTCAGGGTTGTTGTTGGGAGGCTCAAATGAGATAATATTTACAAAATGCTTGGTAATCCGCTCTGGGCAAGCACAGAGATTAAATGACTTGCCCAGTGTTATATAGCCAGGATAGTTCAGAGGCAGGATTGGAATTCAGATTCTTTTAGCTTCAAGGCTGGTTCACTATTCAGCATGCCACACTGCCTCTCTATTTTTAAAGATGGATTTGGTAAACTTGGTGGCAGGTAATTGCAGATTCTATTATCTGATCTTAGGAGATGGAATAGAATTCAATGTACTTTAACTAGAGATAAGTACAAGAATAGGGAGGTGAAATGAAGAAATGATCTCTGATTTTTCCCATCCCTAGTTTAATTATGCCATGTGAGCCAGTGGAAAGTTAATAAGGTTGTGGAATGGATCCTTGGGGGTCCCTGGAAAGAAAAAGAGACAGCCACAAGCATTTCACTGTCTTAAATTATGAAGAAGTGGAAGTTGACTATATCTCTTATGGCAGTCCAAACTGCCCCCCCCACCAAAAAAAACACCAAACCCAAGTTGGACTAGTAACCCCTCAAACCTTTCCCAACCCTCCAACTGCCAAACAGAGGAATTATGCCAGAGGTAGAGTAATTACAGCTAAATCCTCAAGATAAGAAAACAGCCCAGAGTAAGGTTGAACTCTTAGGAATTAACACAGGAGAACTTTAATACTTTGAGCTCAGCATTTGGCTCCCACGGGTCTACACTCAGAGTACAAGCTCAGATATTGGTCTGTGCTGTCTGGATTTCAGGTCAAAAGAGACCTTCTATGACTGCAGCAACTCTGCTGGGATACAACCACCATCTTCCACCCCGCAGGAAATAACAGGCACTGATTCTGCCCAGCTAAGTAAAGGAAAAGAGAAGAGAGAGAGAGGAACTAGTTGGGCTGAAAACACATTTTCTGCACTCCGGAGGCTGGCCCTTGGGAAAGGAATCTTGAGGCTGAAGAAATTCTTCCCCAAAATCTTGGCCCTACCGAGCAGTTGGTATCTAGCTGGCCATACAAAGCAAAGAAGGAGAATGGAGGGGGGAATTGGGATAAAAATGGGCCTGGGGCTACTTATTCTTGAAGGAAAGGCCACTGGAAATCAAGCTCACTCTCTCCTTCAGGAGCAACTAGAAGTAATCAGCTTTATCAAGTGTGGATCTTTGCTCTTATTTCAGGAGATAGAGGGCAAGGTACTTGAGAAAAGGCCCACCAAAGATGATTTCTCTGATGCTAAATGAAGTTGTGATAGCTTAAGGGACAATGTATTTGATGCAGAGGGTAATGTGTATTTGTGATGATCTAGAGATTAGTCTCAGGCAACCCACAGACATCCCTGGTTTGGTGCAATGCTGCAACCCTACTGGCTTGGACCCTTGCCAACCAAAGGCCTTATATCATGCTAGTACCAACCATGCCTAGAAGTACATAGCTATCTATGAGTGGCCAAGCTGTTTACAAATGCCCAAGGGATCAGCTTCAGGAAATTGAATAGCCAGGGACCCCAGTCTAGGCCATTAATAGCAGAGTCAGGGACGATGGGAGGCAAGGATAAATGGGGAGGGAGCTATGTATTTGTCTGTTGAAGCCAAGGATGTTCAGTTCAGTCATTTTTCAGTAGTGTCAGATTCTCTGTGACCCCATCTGGGGTTTTCTTGACAAAGATACTGGAGTGGTTTGCCATTTCCTCAAGCTCATTTTACAGATGAAGAACTAAAGCAAACAGGGTTAAGTGACTTGCAGGGTCACACAGTTAGTGAATATCTGAGGCCAGATTTGAACTCATAAAGATGAGTCTTTCTGGCTCCAGTTCCAGTTCTCTACCCACTGTGTACCACCTAGCTGCCCTAAAGCAAAGAATAGACAAAAAGTATCAATAGACAAACATTTAGTATTCTAGTATAAAAGTATTGGGAAATTGGAAGGAGGATGTGGGCCAACTATCTCACCAACCCTAGTTTCTCTCTATTCTGACCTCATAATCATCATGTCCCCTAACAGTCAGAAATGGGATCACTTCCTTCAGACCCAACCAAATATCGAGGTTGATGGGAAACAGAAGGCCTTATCCTTAAGTCACCATCAAGTAGAACAGAGTTATGAACAGATCTATAGCATATAATTCCGTACTTGAAACTGGGACATCAGTCAGATGCACCAAGGAACTCCAATTCATTTGGGGATGGGGTGGAGAAGTGGGGGGAAAGGCCACACCAAAGGCACAGGTACAAGCCTAGTTACAGGTGGGGAGCAGGCCTTTTGTCTGTACCCTTAATAGTAGTGGCAAATCAGGCTGAATACTCAGTGGGCATAGATATTTTAGAGGAATAGGGGGTGCTCCCAGTTACATTTATAGGGCTGGGATCCTGTCCAAAATTGTTGAGACACATCCACTGGAAGCTTCACTGTTTGCCTAAACCATCCTGCATAGTTCCAGGATGAATTCCAGGAGGAGTTAAAGAAACAACTGCACTTAATGGATATGAGAATGACTAGGGTATTGCCCTACATTGACTCTTTGTATAGTGATCTATAGTTGTTTGGACCAAAAGCAGATGCAGCTTAGAGCATCACCATGGACAAATTAGTGCAAGGGAGTAGCCTCAATCCCTGATGCTTTTACAGATATGACTAATACAGTGGAGGAGGTGGCATAAGACCAAGACAAATCACAGATCTGATTAATGCCTTCAATGGCTGATGAATGTCAGGACAAGTTTACTTTCAGCTGGGAGGGCCTGCAATACATATTCCCACTACAGTTTTAGGAGTTGTTTAAATTCACCTGCCCACTGCCATAACATCCATCATTACTAGATGCCCAGAGGCTACCTTGCCACCTCATTCCAGTTACACTAACTGGCTCCAACCAGGCTGTCATAGGACAAGCCATTGAGGCAGTAGTCAATGTGGTCAACTATTTCCTCACTCAAGGATGAGTAATAGAACCCAAGGAAATCCAGGAGCCAGTAACCTCAGTGAAATTCCTGGGAATCCAAAGGTGAGGCACATGCAGGGGGTGTATTACATGACAAACAGCTAACGTTGGTCCTACCTAGGGAAGCCCAATGGCTGGTGAGGCTATTTGGTTTCAGAAGTACCACATCTCTTATTTGGATGTTCTGCTAGGCCCAATAAGCTGAGGGACCAACAAGGCAGCCAAGTGTGACAAGGGAGTCCAGCAAGCTTCTGCTTTAGAAGATATTAAGATTAAGGCTTTAGGGCTTTATCACCCAAGAAGGTCCATGAACCTAGAGGTGCTAGCTTTCCCAAGTTAAGCAGAATGGTATTTTTGGTGACTCCCTATGAGGGAATCAATAAGTGATCCTCAGGATTTTTGAGCCAAAAATTCCCTGAAGCAGGCACCAGATTTATTAACTTTCAGAAATGACTTGGTACATTTTTGGGCCCTAATTTCCATGGAAAGGTTTACTTAGGGGCATTTGTAGCCCCCCTGCCTGAAACTTCTATTCTGGGGTTGGCCACACAAGACATCATTCCAATACGGTGAAACACGCTTGAGTCCTTTATGGTGAAGCAGAAATGGTATTTTCAAGAGAGGACCGAGCCAGATCCCTCTGGGGCCCCTTGGCTACTATATAAGAAGATGGCATGGTCTCCAGCAGGAAGTCCTCTTGCAAGTTACAGAATCCCACCCTTTGAAGACTGACTTCAAAGACCAGCAATGGACCTGGTTTACAGATAAATGAGCAAGGTACAGAAAGGAATTTCAATATTGGAAAATAGTAGCCATCTAACCTTCCACAGAAGAGGTGCTTTGATGGGTCAGCTCAATGTGGTTTGGCTAGTTGGCCAATGTGCCTTGAAAACCATGCTGAATAGGTCAGCACATACCACAGACTTCTGGTCTTTAGCCACAATTCAGATGTCTGGGACATGGAAGGGTAGACTATCAGGAGAACACCACTATGGGGCCAGGATCGAGATCACAGCTTGGAAGATGCAGCTGAGAGGATGAGGGCCACGTTATGGCAAACCCCATTGAGCACAGGAATTCAAGAGCAGATACCTTCACCAAACTGATAACAAAGTAGATCCATTTTTGCTCAGGACATGTCAGATAAAATGCCATGCTCCACTGGGTATATGACAACATGTTCCTTCTGACAAAAGAAAATACCACTGCAAGCATTGTTGCCTGACCTGAATGTCCAACATTGTAACGATATCTTTTTTTTGTTGTTGTTAGGCAATTGGGGTTAAGTGACTTGCTCAGGGTCTCACAGCTAGTAAGCATCAAGTGTTTGGTTTGAGGCTGGATTTGAACTCAGGTCCTCCTGACTTCAAGGCTAGTGCTCTATCTGCTGTGCCACCTAGCTGCCCTGTGTAATCATATCTTAAAAAAACAATATGGCCTAATACCCAGGAAATCTCAAGATGCCCAATACAATAGGACATTGATCTCCTTGTGAGCTATATGAAATGATGTATCCTAACAGTTGTGGATAGTCACTCAAAGCATGGAACCATACTCTTCTGTAGAGGGATGGTGGCAGCCACCACCATTGCCACCTATGTTCTTCTTCCATCTGGATGGCCAAACATACTACACAATTAAACATGTGCTAGACTGGGCAAGGTCTCTCCATATAATTTGTGATGCCTGAAATAGCTGGTGGGGGTGAGAGGAAGGAAAGTGAACAAAAAATTTTTAGGCACTTTGGTTTCACCTCAGGAGAAATGTCCCAGAAGGCAGGAGGAGACCTCAGGAGGTCTGGTTAGCATGAAATCAGTAGCAGAGAAGGGAGGACAAAGCTATATCCTATATACTAGAAACAAACTTAAGGCAAGAGGGATATGATTTTTTTTTACCCAAACACCAGAATTGTCATGTCAATAGAACCATCACAAATATTTAAAAAATCTGAATACCATTTTGTTTTTTTTAATTAATTTATTTTGAATTATCAACAATCACTTCCATAAGCTTTTGAGTTTTAAATTTTTCTCCCCCTCCTCACCTCCCTCCCCAAGATGGCATGCAATCTGATATAGGCTCTACATATAGGCTATACATATATATTCCTATTAAACATATTTTTCAAATAAGTGGTGTTGTAAGTAAAAATTAAAACCAATAGAAGGAACCACCAGATAGAGGAAACAAAACAAAACAGAAAAAAAAATAGCAAATAGTATGTTTCGATCTGCATTCAAACTCCATAGTTCTTTTGCTGGGTGTGGATAGCATTTTCCATCATGAGGCCTTTGGAGATGTCCTAGATCCTTGTATTGCTGAGAAGAGTTAAGTCTATCAATATTGGTCATCACTCAACGTGGCTGTTACCGTGTACAATGTTCTCCTGGTTCTACTTATTTCACTCAGCATCAGACCATACAAGTTTTTCCAGGTTTTTCTGAAGTCAGTCTATTCATCATTTCTTATAGTACAATAGTATTCCATTACGTTCATATACTACAACTTGTTCAGCCATTCCCCAATTGAAGGGAATCCTTTCAATTCCCAGTTCTTTGCCACCTGAATACCATCTTGTAGGAAATAATAGAAGAAAACTGCCCAGAACTTTTGAATGCAGAAAACAAAGCACTGATCAATTGATTAGACTTTGCAGATTGCCACCAAAGAAAAAACCCCATGAAAGAAATTTCACCAGAGAAATAACAAGATGAAAAAAATTAATTTTATAATTTTAATAATAAAGAACAAATTTTTCATGCAGTCAGAAGAAAGATGTTAAAAAAATGAAGGAAAGTCAATTTAGATAACCTAAGATTATTACACAGTCATGAGAAATCAAAGAAGAGAATAGCACATTCCAAAAAGGAAAGGGGAACCCCCCAAAATATAGCCTACAAAGCCAAGCCTAATAATCACAACAATAACAACAGTAACAATGGATGCACATCTATAAAAAGAGGGAAACCTAAGGCATTTATGTAAAAAAAAAAGTGAGCAGAATTTTAGAATTGCAAACACTACAAGCAAGAAGAACACATGAGAGATAAATGAGTAGAATTTCAGGAAATGAATAATCAGTTCTTTTATATTTATAAGTTATTATTCAGAAAAAAAGAAATTGAATATATTACCAAAAGAAGGATCAAAGAAGACTCATCAAGACACAAATAATACCTAAGGTTCTAAAGAGTTAAGGAGAATTTAAAGAACCAGATGGAAAAGGAGGAATAACTAAATTAATATTTTGTGGACAAAGTGCTTTGACCTCAATTATGAAATCAATATCTTTTATGGGAAGGATAACATCAGGAATGTAGTGAGGGAAGGTACAAAACAGAGGAGCTGGAGTTGTGCCCCATTCATAGGTAAGGAGAAAAGATATTTAAGTTCCTCTAATCTTTCAACAAGAATGTGGGCTGTGGAAGAAAAGGAAGAAAAAAAAACAATGGGTGGGAGGGTTTTGGGTAGGGGGAACTAGAAAGAAATATTACTTTAGGATGGAAAAGGAAAGGATACCCCTAAAGACCATTTCATGTATGCTGTTGATGGAGGGGAGAGATGAATGTTTGTGGTAAGAAATAGGGACCATAGAATAGGCTTTATCTTGGGGAAATTTGCATGTTATGAGACTACCCTCCTAGATCATATCACTCCCTAGGAGAAGACATATATGTGTCCCCACATGCAACCAGTATTGTGTGATATGAAGAACACAGATGATATGAGGAATATAGAACCAGAGAGAGGATTATCTGGCCTTTGAAGTGATGAGTGATCATACTAAGGGGCAGAGGTAGGACAAGGACATATAAACTGATTCCCTTCATATGCCATTGCTTCTACTCAACCTTGCTTTCTTTGTGAAATAATATTTATAAGGGTGAATAGCAGCAGAAAAAAAGGAACAATCCACACATGCAATAATATAAAATTTAGACACAAGGATTCAAATTGAGAATATGGGACTCTACTTGAAGATGCAGAACAGGAAAAGACTGAATAAGGAATAAGTAAGAGTTGAATTGGAGAAAAACATCTAGAATAAACTGGAAGGTAAGCAAAATAAGGACAATACAATTAATTGGGAAAAAGTACCTTAAAATTAAACTACATAAAATAAAAGATTGGAGATAGGGAAAAATGGAAGATTTTGAACTATTTAAGTAGATTGATGAGGAAAGAAAAAGGTCATAAGTGGGGTGAAATCTTATACATTAAAAAAAGAAATCAAAGAAAGAGAAATGAATAATATATGTAAAGTTAGAAAGGTTGGGGTAAGGTGGGTAAATGAACGCAATAGTATTGTAGGATATATGGGGATAGACCAACACCAAACCATTGTAAGCCAAGCTAATTACAGGAACATAATAGTGACTCCAAAGAGGAAGGGAATAAAGATAAATTCAAAAGAAATAAATATAGGAAATTACAAGGCCAGTAATCATAACCTTAAATGTGCGTGGATTAAATATCCAGTAAAATGAGAGTGGCAGAATAGATAAGACAACAAAACCCAACAATTTGCTATATGCATGAAACAACCACATATGGAATAAAAAAAGACATATGAAATGAAAATGAGACAATGGAACAAAATTACTATTTATTTTTGTTGTTGTTCAGTTGCATCTGACTCTTTATAACCCATTTGGGATACTGGAGAGATTTGCCATTTCCTTCTCCAGATCATTTTATATATGAGGAAAGTGAGATAAACAGAGTTAAGTTACTTGCTCAGGATCACACAGCTAGTAAGTGTCTGAGGCCAGATTTAAACTCAAGAAGATGAGTCTTCCTGGCTCAAGACCTGGCACTCTATCCATTATGCCACCTAGCTGCCCTATTATATATTAGATAATTCTAAAAATAAAGTAAGCATTACAATCATATGATCGGATAAAGCAAGAGAGGTAAACAGGGAAGCTACAATTTGCTTTAAAGGTAGCATAGACAATGGAACAATATCAATACTAAACACATGTATAAATATACATTTAAATTTAAAAAGGAAAAGTTAACTTAATTAAAAAAACCCCACAGCAATATAATAATTGTAGGATACTTTTATATTCTTCTCTCAGAGCTGGATAAACCAACAAAAGGCAAACAAAAAAGAAAACAAAATTAAACATACTATTGGAATTGTTGGATCTAAAAAAACCTCATAGTCTCTTCCCAATTGGAACATTAAAGAATATACATAATTTCTCAGTACCGCACAGGACCTTTATAAAGAGACTATGTGTTGGGACACAGAGAAATCATAAATAACTGTAAAAAAAATCAGAACATTTAACCTCTTTTTTTACAGGCCATGAGGTAATAAAATAGTAATTGACATAGGAAACATGGACAAAAGCATATGGATCTAAGTGGAGAATTAATAATGATGTCACAAAAAATGAGTGGGTTAAAGGTCAGAGAAATCATAGAAATTCTATGGCATCATAGAAATAATGACTAGCTATGTAAAAAGGAATTGTCATGATAAGACAACATACCCAGATTTTTCATACATAGCTAAATAGTACTAAGAAGAAAAATTATATCTCTGCAAAAGAACATTAATAAAATTGAAAAATAAAGGATTAATGGAATGAATATGCAATTTTTAAAACTTTAAAGTGAACAAATAAATTGAGCCTAAACTTAGTAAGCACAAAGGAGAAAGTTTTGAAGAGGAGAGAAGAAATAGATGAAATAGAAAACAAAAAGACTGTAAAAATGATAAACAAAACTAGAAGTTGATTATTGAGAAGACTACCAAAATTCTCAAAACAGTTGAACTGATTTTTAAGAGACAGAAAAAACCAAATTAATAAATCAAAATAAAAATGAACAGAATGAAATCAAAACAAAGAAAGAAAAATAAAAGTAATTATACGAAGCATATTATTTTTGTCCAGATCTGTGATTTCAGCAATACAGGGAATTCCTCGTAAGGAAATCCCTTTTACCAATGGATAACAGCAAATTCTTTGTAATTTATAGTCTAGGGATACTTATATGTTAAGTGACTCACCAAAGATTACACATATGTTATATTTTAGAGAAGGGATTTGAACCCAGATTTTCTTGATGCTTAGGTTTCTATCAACTTTCTATCACTATACTGCTTCACTATACACAAAACTGAGAATTTAACAAAACAAAAAAATCAATATTTACTTATAAAATATCCAAAAAAGCCCAGGGCACAAAATATAGTTTAAACAATTCAGTTTCAGAAAATGAAATTCACCAAGCCATTAAAGAACTATTGGGGTGAGGGGAAGAACAAACAAACAAACAAACAACCTTTGTCCAGGTAGTTTTACAGGTTAATTCTGTCAAATACTTAAAGAGTGATTAGTAACTTTGCAATGCATATTATTAGTAAAGAATTGAGAAAGAAAAAACACTCTACTAAACTCCATTTATGATACAAAATAGTCTTAATAGTTAAACCAGGGCAGATTAAAACAGTGAGAGAGCAATATAGATCAGTATCATAAATTAATTTGGTGCAAATAGTAATATATCCAAAAATCACTTATTATGACCAAATTGGATTTATTCTAGGAATGTAAGAATAGTTTAACAATAGGAAAGTAATTAACGTATTGCTTTTTAACCCTTGCACCACACAATTATATCAATAGATACAAAAAAGCCTTTGACAAAGTATAGTATTAATTTATGCTAAAATTCTAAAAATTATAGCTATAGTGGGACATTTTTATTATGATAAATGTTCATGTTTAAAACAAAAAATTCAGATTATTTTTGGTGGGGAAATAGTATATGCTTTTCAAATAAAATTATAATTGTAGCTAATATATATTTTTTAAATTTTGCTTTAAGGTTTCCATAACACTTTATATGTCTTGACATGTCTCATTTGATCCTCACAATAACCCTGTGAAGTAGGTGCTACTGTTGTTCTGTCAGGTCTGACACTTTGTCACCTCATTTGGGATTTTCTTGGCAAAGATGCTTGAGTGATTTGCCCTTTCCTTCTCCAGCTCATTTTGCATATGAGAAATCTGAGGCAAACAGGATTAAGTGACTTGCCCAAGGTCATGGCACCTAGCTAGTAAATGTCTGAAGTCAGATTTGAACTCAGAAACATAAGTCTTCCTGACTCAAGGTCTGACCCTCTACTTATTGAGCCATCTAGCAGTTCCCCTAGGTGATATCATTACTCCCATTAACTGAGACTGAGAGAATTTAAGTGACTTGCTCAGGGCCACATAATTAGTAAATATCTGAGGCAAGACCTGAATTCTAAGTCTTCCAGATTTGAAGTTCAACATTCTCTGCACCATATCACCTAGCTTCTTAAAATAAATGAAAAGTAAAGCAATGATGTCCCACCGTTATTTGACATAATTTTTTTTTTTAGGCAATTGGGGGTTAAGTGACTTGCCTAGGGTCACACAGCTCGTGTCAAGTGTCTGGTCTAAGGCCAGATTTGAACTCAGGTCCTCCTGACTTCAGGGTCAGTGCTGTATCCACTGCGCCACCTAGCTGCCCCCATTTGGCATAATTCTAAAAAATGCTGATAATAACAGTAAGAAAAGAAAAAAAATAAAGTTATAAATATTAGCGAAAGAGACTAATTTAGCCCTATTTACAGATAGCATGATGGCTCATCTATCTATCTATCTATCTATCTATCTATCTATCTATCTATCTATCTATCTAGATATCTATCTATCTATTTATTTTTGGTTTAGGCAGTGGGGTTAAGTGACTTGCCCAGGGTCACATACCTAGTGAGTGTTATGTGTCTGAGGTCGGATTTGAACTCAGGTCCTCCTGACTTCAGGGCCTGTGCTCTATCCACTATGCCACCTAGCTGCCCCGCATGATGGCTTATTTAGAAAACCATTAAAACAACAACAACAACAACAATTAACACAATTTACAGCTTTAGTAAATTGTCAACATACAAAATAAATCCACAAAATCATTTCTATGTCTATCAATGACAAAGTTCAGGAAATAATAGAAAAGGAAGTCTTTTCAAAGGGTTTTCTTTTAAAGGAAGTCCAGAAAAGACTACAAAAGAACTACAAAATGAACAAAATATTTGGGTGCTAATCTACCAAGACATACTCTTGTAAAAATGCAACTACATAGTACCCTTGAAAGAAAAAAAAAAGATGACTAAAATAACTGGAGAGATATTTGTTGCCCAGTTGTTGTCAGTGTTAGTATAAGAAAAATGTTGATAGTACCTAAAATAATTGATGGATTTAGTGATATGCTATTCAAACTAGCAAAGCGGAAAAAAAACAAACCAAAAAAACCCCAAGTGCTTTCTAGAGAAAGAAAAAAAATGAATGTCAGTTTCTTTTATATGTAAAATTAGGGGGTTGGCCTAGATTACCTCTTCAGTCTTTTTTAAGATCTATGATCCCAAGATCTTAGGAAAAACAAAATTCATTTGTAGGAGCAAAAGGTCTAAAATCTCAATGGAAATAACAATGTTTAAAAAAGTAATAATGAAAGGAAACTAGCACTTCCAGATATCAGCTAATATTATAAAACAATAAGCATTGCTCTTTAATGCTGGTTTAAAAAAAAAGATCAGTGGAATAGACCAGGTAAGAATCAAAAACAATTGAACTCAATCATCCAATGTCCAATAAAATTGCTAGGATCTCTGTTAAAAGAGATGACTTGATATAGGGGAGGGGAGGAACAGGGATAAATCAAGAAATGAATGTGATGTGAAAAAAATCCCTAAAATAACATCATCTTTTATGTTCATATATCATAATTTTTTTCAGCCATTCCAATTGATGAGTACATACTTTGTTTTCAGTTTTTTGCTTCCACAAAAGTGCTGCTATTAATAATTTGTTACATATAGGACCCTTCCTTATATCCATGACCTCCTTGGGGTATGTGCCTTATAGTGGTTTTGTTGGGTCAAAGGGTATGAACAGTTCATGCACTACTCTTTCATAGTTCCCAATTGTTTTCCAGAACACTTGGATCATTTTATTGCCCCACCAATGGTGAAGTAGTGTGCCCATTTTTCCACAGCCCCTCTAACACTGTTACTGTCTTTTATCATCTTTAGTTTGCTGGATGTGAGATAGAAACTCAGTTATTTCAATTTGTATTTTTTAAATTTGTAGTTATTTGAAGTTTTTTCCTGACACTACTTGTATTTCTTCTTTTGAGTCAAAAAAAAATGTTCACATCCTTTGATCTATCGGGGCCAAAGTGCTTAGTTTGACCTTGGCCAGGGTCTAACTTAAAAAAGACCATTCTCGTATGATAGTTCATAATATGTGATTTACCAGTGGGTCTCATTGAACAATAGCTTTCTTTAGGAAAGCTATCTCCCTTTCAGATTCTTTTTATAGTCAGCTTGAAGGATCCTGATTTGATTTAAGTATGATTCATTTCATAACTGGATTAAATTGTACTCCTTTGAAAAAACAGTTAACTTGCCCTGAGAAATTTTGCTTTTATGAACAAGACTGCATTTTATAACCCCCTTTTTTTTTCCTGGAAGAGTTAGTTTGCCTACAGCCTTCCTAGATTTTCTTTATAGACTTTCCTATCTCTTCATTTGAATAAGGACATGAGTAAATTACCGAATCCCTGTTGGCTATGATTTTGTCCTTAGTCATAGAGATGTTATTTCTCAACACATATGGCACAAATGCTGTCACAGAGAATCTGAGAAGCCATACTATTGGAGGATCAGGAATAGTCTTTTATGACCATGTTTAAATAAACAGGTGTTTAATTAGTGAATTTAGAAATATGCATATCTGAAAAATACAGGCAATAGAAAAAAAAAGAAGCTTGTGACTAAATGAATTGCAGAGTGTAAGTTCCTAGAAGACAGTAGCATGAATACATTACTTTCTTCATATAGTATCTAGCCTAGGTTCACAGACATTTTAGATGTTTAATAAATGGTAATTCATAATCATCAACAAACTTTTATTAATCACCTACTACTTGCCATTGACCTTGCTGGGGATATAATATTTTTTAAAATGTTAAATATAGGAAGGAAAGAAGGAAAAAAAAAGAAGGAAGAAAGGAATGTCACAAGTATTTATTAAGTACCTACTATATGCCAGGCACTGTGCTTAGCATTTTACAAATATCTCATTTGACCCTCACGACAACCCTTTGAGGTAGGTGCTATTATTGCCTTCATTTTATGGTTGAAGAATCTGAAGCAGGTAAAGATTAAGTGATTTTTCCCAGAGTTATACTGTTACTAAGTATCTGAAGATGGATTTGAATTCAGTACAGATGCACTATTCAGTTTTTCTTCCATGAATACTGCTGTAGCCAAGTTAGACTGAATGCAATAATGGTGTGTGAACTATTTAGTATATACAAAAATTTAGAGCAGTTGGAACATCTCAGTGACAGATGTTGAGTGGAAAGTTCTCAGACTTTTTGCCTTATTCTTCAACTTACTTTAGAAAGGGGCTGACCCACTTGCATAGTTATGTTATTATGGAAAGATGATACTTTGGTCCCTGGAAATTTTTCTCCTTTATTTAGTCTAATGGGAAATTGTCACCTGGCTTTGGGGGGAAAACTGAAAAGAAAGAGGGCTCAATTAATAATCCTATTTGTGAAAGGAACCATCTTTTCCCTCCTCTCCAGCAGCAGTCACAGAAAACTTCACATCACACCAATTGTGTTGTCTTTCATTGTATGAAACTCTAGATATCTGCCCAATTATTGCTAGTAGTATGATATACAGCGAAAAGACCGCTAGGCCAACTTAGAGGACCTGGGTTCAACATACTTCAATTCTTCCACTTACAAAATGAACACCTTTGGGCAAATCACTTAACCTCTCTGTTCCTCAATTCCCTCAAATGTAAAATTAGGAGGATGGGCTAGATCACCACTGAGTTCCTTCCAGCTCAAAACATATTGCCATATGAAATGACATTTTGATACTTGCTTAGCCAGGTAATATTGAAAATAAGGTTTCAGTTTTCCCTGTTTTATTTTTTCAGCAATTAAATGGAAATTTTATTTTCAGGATAGTGCCTTGGGGGCATCCCCCAACTCACAGAATGATTTCCTCAGAGATAGCAACCCTAGATTTAAGGTACTTTTAAGGAAGTAACACTAAAAACCATAGCCTGTGAATTCTAATGTATATATTTACTACCTTCAAGGGTCAGGTGTAGGACATCATTAATTTAAAGATGGCACAGATAAGTACCAATAAAATATTTCATTAAAAATATTATAAATATCAATAAAACATTTCCACCATAACCAGGGCATACTCTCCCACAAATACACACATTATTAGTGGAATGACAGGATACATATATTAAATACCCATGGAGGAACACAGGCAGGGAACATATGTGGTCACTTGAAGGGACATACAAATGAGAATATGTGTGGCCATAGACTAGTGGGGAGTATGAGAGTAAAGACTCATGATTCTGACACTTCAGGGCTGATGATGCCTTCTGTCATGTAAGCAAGTGTTCTCCAATGGGCCAGGTAGGCTCTGCTGAATGATGCCAGGCACAGCCCCAGGTGTTGAAGAGTTTCTCTCTGCTTCCAGTTTCAGGATTAGCTGAAATACCTGGGTATCTCTTCCATATTTGCACGGGCTCTATTAAGCTCTTTTAGTTGAAGTGAGATTTTTACAGCTTTTAGGAAAGCAGGTGTACTTCTCTTGGATGAGCAAAAACTTTTTCCTAGGGAGAAGCACAAACACACACACACACACACACACACACACACACACACACACACACACACACATGCTTTTTGGCTTTTCCCCTTTTCAGTGTGACTGATTTCATCTTCTCCAAGACCTTTGAAAGGAAATTCTCAGCTCCAACCATCAACCTCTTTGGAACAAGAATAGGTAAATGTCCAGTCAGTTAACGCCCTCAAGGTTAACTTTTCTTTGTCCTGAATTTCCTAGTCTCTGTTGGAAGTCTCACTCTAGCTCACAGTGAGTACTATCTCCTGATTTTGATCTCAGAAAAGTATACTACACTTAGTATGCATGTAATGACCACTTAGTAGGTAGGACACAGCTGTGGGTCTTGGAGTACCCTACATTTCCAACTTCAAACCTCTTCTCACATATTCCCAGATAGAGAGGGAGTATGTGGGAAAACCCGACAGAGAAAAAGCTAATCCCAGCATCCAAGGTCATTTTTTTGTCTACTTGCTTAGCCCCAATTATGGTTTTTCATGATCAGATATGACCAACCAAATGCTAAAAGATATTTTACCTTATTTTTACAGCAGCCTGGCCCTCATTATTTATGGAGAGAAGCAATGTGGTTTAGCAAATAGAGGGCGGTCCTCTGAGGCAGGGAGACTTGAGTTCAATACCTTTTCAAACACACACTAGTTTCTGTAACTCTAATCAAGACACTTAACCTCCCTATACCAGAGGCAACTTTTTAAAACTATGAGTTGCAAAATGTTGTTTGATCTGCATTGGTGTAGAACATTTCCTCACTCGAAATTCCTTATACCAGTAAAAATCACAGGTCTCGATTAAAACAAAACAAAACAAAACAAAATCAACACTACTGTTGGACAGATAGTCTGGTGTTATAGATAGAGGACTGGATTTGGATTCAGGAAAACCCACTTTTTTTTTTATTAAATCTATTTTCACATTAGTCCTGCTTGTGAAGAAGAATTAGAACCAATGGGAGAAACCATGAGAAAGAAGAAACAAAAAAAAGAGAGAAAGAGCAAATAATATGCTTTGATCTGCATTCAGATTCCATGGTTTTTTTTCTGGATGTGGATAGCATTTTCCATCATGAGTCTTTTGGAATTGTCTTAGATCTTTGCGTTGCTAAGAAGAGATGAGTCTATCAGAGTCAGTCATCACACAATGTGGCTTTACTGTGTACAATGTTCTCCTGGTTCTGCTCATTTCACTCAGCATCAGTTCATATAAATCCTTCCAGGTTTTTCTGAAGTCCACTTGCTCATTATTTCTTATAGCACAATAGTATTCTATTACATTTATAAACCACAACTTGTTCAGCCATTTCCGAACTGATGGGCAGCCCTTCAATTTCCAATTCTTGACCACCACAAAAAAGAGTTCCTATAAATATTTCTGTACATGTGGGTCCTTTCCCCATTTTTATGATCTCTTTGGGGTATAGCACTAGAAGTGCTATATGCCCTTTGGGTATAGTTCCAAATTGCTCTCCAGAATGGTTGGATCATTTCACAGCTCCACCAACAATGCATTAATATTCCAATTTTCCCACATCTTCAACATTTATCATTTTCCTGTTTTATCATGATAGCCAATCTGATAGATGTGATGTGGTACCTCAGATTTGTTTTAATTTGCATTTCTGTAATCCACAGTGATTTAAAGCATTTTTTCACAAGACTATAGATAGCTTTAATTTCTTCATCTGAAAACTGCCTGTTCGTAGCCTTCGACCATTTATCAATTGGGGAATGACATGTATTCTTATAAATTTGACCCAGTTCTTTATATATTTTGGAAATGAGGCCTCTATTAAAGACGTTGGTTGTAAAAAATCTTTCCTGGTTTTCTGTTTCCCTCCTTATCTTGGTTGCATTGGCTTTGTTTGTGCAAAAACTTTTCAATTTAATATAATCAAAATTATCCATTTTGCATTTCATAATATACTCTGTCTCTTGTTTGGTCATAAATTCTTTAAACTATTCCTTGCTCTCCCAGTTTGCTTATAGTATCAACCTTTATATCGAAAATTGTGTACCCATTTTGACTTTATTTTGATATACAGTGTAAGATGTTGATCTGTGCCTAGTTTCTGCCATATGCTCTTCCAGTTTTCCCAGCAATTTTTGTCAAATGGTGAATTCTTATCCCAGAAGTTGGAGTCTTTGGGTTTACTGTGGTCATTGACTACTGTGTCTTATGTATGCAACCTACTCCACTGATCCACCACTCTATTTCTTAGCCAGTACCAAGTAGTTGGTAATTGCTGCTTTATAATACAATTTAAGATTGGGTATGACTAGGCCACCTTCCCTTGCATTTCTTTTCATTAATTCTCTTGATATTCTGGACCTTTTCTTCTTTCAGATGAATTTCATTATTATTTTTTCTAGCTTTATAAAATAATCTTTTGGTAATTTGATTGGTATGGCACTGAATAAGTAAATTAATTTAGGTAGAATTGTCATTTTTATTATATTAGCTCAGCATGAGCAACTGATGTTTTTCCAATTATTTAGATCTGATTTTATTTGTGAAAACCCACATTTAAATTCTACCACTGACTCATACTGGATGTGTGTCAATGGTGAAGTCACTTGTGAAGTCACTTACCATAACTTCCAGTGTCCCAGGGAATGACCTAAGACTTAGTTGCATATAAGTTTCTGATCCAGACCCCGCCCCATGCCCTGCTTCCCTCCTCCCCCCACTTTTATTTTTTGCCCACTTATACTGTAGGTTGCTTTGTATTTATTTATTTGCATGTTGTCTCCCCCCATTAGATTTTAACTTCCTTGAGGCTGACTGCCTTTTGATTCCTTTTTTTTGTATCTCCAGAGCTTAGCACAGTATCTACCACATAAAAAGTAAGTGCTTAAAAAGTGTTTATTAACTGAGTTGGCTGATCTTTACTGGTGGAGGCAAACTTCTTTACATTGATGAAATCATGAATGGGGGTGGGAAGAAAAAAAATGCAAAATATTTTATTACAAACCAGCTCCCTCCACTTTAGCATGCTGTATATAGAATATAAGCTACTTGAGACCACTCTTTCATTTTTGTTTTTGTATCTGAAGCACCTAGCACACAGGATCTGACACATTTCTATTACTTAGTAAATTTTTATTGAATTGAAGTGTACATTTCATTTCTGACCCTCTTACATTACATGCTAATGCTAGAGTTTCCATATACTATTTATCACCCACCTACTTGCTTACCTTCTTAGATATTTTTTCTTATATTATTGTCACTATTCAGAGGGATGCTAGGTAGATAGAGTTCTAGTCTTGGAGTCAGGAAGACCTGAGTTCAATCTTACCTCAGACATTTACTAGCTGTGTAACCAGATCTTAAGTCACTTAACATCTCTGTCTCAGTTTCCTCAACTATAAAATGAGAGAATATGACTCATTGGCATTTTAGGTCCCTTCAGTTTCAAATCTAAATCTATGATCCTAGTTTTGTACAGGAATGGATGAAAATAGGAGAATAAAATGACACCCAACAAAAAAATTTCTAACTAGGGAGCAGTGGAAAGAGAAAATCAAGCTTTGTAATGTGTAGTTACTTAGAAATTCTTTCTCTCTCCCTTTCTTCTTCCCCTCCATTCCTTCCTCCCTCCCCTCCTCCAGTCACTCAGTCAACTAACATTTATTAAGCACCTACTATGTGCTAGGCACTGTGTTGAGCACTAGGGATACAAAAAAAGCCAAAAGACAGCCCCTACCCGTTAGGAGCTCTAACGGTGGGCAAAACACAAACAACTAAGTGAAAATGATGAAGACAAATGAGAATAAGTTGAGGGATAGTCTCAGAGGAAAGGCACTAAGATGGAGAAGGACTGAGAAAAGCTTCTTTTAGGAGGGGGAAAGCTAGCTGGTACTTGAAGGAAACATTGTGTGCCAAATATTGACTTCATACCTAATAAACAAACATCAGGATTTCAGAGAAGTGACAATAACTTCCACCTCTTTTGGGAACTCAGCAGTGATGAGGTCTCATACACTGTTCCCTTGGTACATCAATCTCTATTTACTCCTCCAAATTCACAATTTCTGAAAAGCTTTAATTGGGCCACTCAGAATAACTCTCTGACTAAACACAAATGGCATAGGCGGCAGCAATATTGCATGAATTATGCTGTTAGATATATAATACATTAAAATTTAAACATGCTGGGCTTTAACTTGCAGTTTGCTCTTTAGGTTAGGTAGATATAATGAACTTAAAGCTAAAAGCCAATGGAGCTCTTGGTAGCTATTTATGTACTCTGTCTGGCATTCCTGGGCTCCAAATGGGCTTGTTTGTATTTAAGTTAAACAGGGAGCTAGCTCTTTCATCCACATGTGCTCTTTTTAAACTAAAAAACATTCATATGTTTTGTTCATCTTTATGGGGTCATAGAGGGGCACCCTTCTGCTAATAGGCATCTTAAGCCTGGGCTTTGTAGAGGGCAAGGACAGTTCTCTCAGATCTCTTTCTGGAAGAAACTCTGTTTAGTTATTCTTCAGGGCAGCGTTTCTCAAACAAATGTGGCCATGCAACACATTGGAGCTTGAAATATATGAGCAGAATCCATAAATTCTGGTCAGTGGAGCCTGGAGTTACAAAATACCCTGTAGACAAAGTTAGATCAAGGAAATTTTGGAACAAAATAGAAGAAATTTAGGGTTTTTAAAGTATTTAAATATTTTTCAATATTAGGGTTTATTTTAAATATCAAAGAAGCTGTCACATCCTACTTTAAATATATACACTCACATTCATATCTAGAATGAAACCAAGGTTTCAGTCCTGGAACATTTATCATAGTCTTTTCTAATTGGTGGGGAACCCTGCCCCCACTTTGAGTTTCTTGTCAAAACATTTAGATATCCCATGTAGATATATACAATGTAAATGGTTAACACACACACCCTCACAAATATTTTAGAGGAGGAAAGTATTGCTAGCATCAATATTTTCCTCATAGCATGCCTGGTCACATTTTACAGAATTCTACAGCACACAGTGTGGCATATGGCTTTTCTTGGTGTTAGAACAAAACTTTTCAAGCTAGTTAGTAAGAGAGAGGGAGCACCTCCGTGATCCAGTCAATAGAGCACAGGGCCTGGAGTCAGGAAGACTTGACTTCAAATTTGGCCCTAGACACTTACTAGCTGTCAGACCCTGGGCAAGTCACTTCACCTGTTTGCCTCAGTTTCCTCATCTGTAAAATGAGCTGGAGAAAGAAATGGCAAATCACTACAGTATCTTTGCCAAGAAGACTCCAAAATGGAGTCATTGCGAGTTGGGCGTGACTAACCAACAGCACTAATATGAGCCATACTCTTTAATGTTGTTCATTTTTATTATCGCTTGTGTTGTTGAGTATTTTAAATAATTGAACTAAATTTTGTTGTACCTGCAGCATGAAGTTTATGAACACAGGATACAATTTTATGAACTGTAAGAAAGAGAGATTTAAATCAAGTATTGCTGTCATGTTTTCAATATACAACAAAAGTGTGGAATATAAACTTGTGGGGAGGCAGGGAATCTGGCCTCGTGATTTAATTGGTATTAAGTAACTGTTTTTGCAACTTACAGTCTTAGAAGGATGAGTGAATGACTTGTTAGTGTCATCCAGACTCCATGAGTCAGAAGTGGGAATTCAATCTGGCTTCTGCATTCCACTGCCTCTCATATTAGTACGATAATTATAATTTGAGTTTATATCATGCTTTCTAGTATACAAAGGCCTTTTCTCACAGAAATTCTGTGAAATAGGTAGTTCAGCATTATCATTCCCATCTTAGCATTGAGGAAACTGAGGCCTGTATAGATTAAGTGACTTGCCTATGGCCATGAGAGAGTAATGTAAGAGCTTGTAATGTTTTTGTTTCAGTCTTGCTACATTTATGTATAAGAATGACTTTTTTTTTTAAAGGAACCTGTTAGAGCATCCTGTACTGGTTCTCTAGAGTCAATTGTTAAATTTTCAATTTGAGCATTTGCCCCCAAATCAGCATAAGCTACAAGGCTTGGTTCATTGTTTTGTTCATTGTCTATTCTGGAGGTGTCAAAAATTATGCTACAGGTTGTGCAACACTACGGACTGTAGCCCAGACCAGATTAAGATGCAATTGAAAAAATATTTACCAAATAAAAAAATTCAATAAGACATAGATAATGTTAATGTCATTTTTTTTTTTTGGTGATGCAATTGGGTTTCAGTGACTTGCCCAGAGTCACACAGCTATTAAGGTCATTTTCTAAAATATGATTGGGATCCTTACATACTGTTTAATGGCCCCATTTCTATTTGAGTTTGACTCGTCTTAAGAAAGAGATAGAGCAAATGTTAGTAACATGTTAATATATTATAATATATAATACAATAATATGATATTTCTTGGCTCATTTTGTAGATGAGGAAGCTGAGGCAAACAGGGTTAAGCGACTTACCCAAGGTCACACAGCTATTAGGTATCTGAGGAGGGATTTGAATTAAGGTCTTCCTGACTCCAGGCCCAGCATTCTACTGTACCACCTAGCTAAGTTAAATATATATTAAACTTACAAGTGTGTCATACCTTTTTGGAGAACACATTATTAAACACTTACCAGCACACTGCTGCCTTTTGGAGATAGGTCTTCTTCACTGAAAATATATCTTACTTCAGCTTTATTAGCTGTGTGAACATGGGCATGCCATCCAGTCTCTGTGAGCCCAAGTTCCTCACCTATAAAATGAGGAGGTTTTTCTAGGAGCCCTCCAAATTTCCTTCTAGGTCTAAGTCTATGACCCTATGAATCTATGTTCTTTTCTCAGTAACTATAATAGTTTGGAGACCTAAGTATTTGGAAAAAGCTTCACAGTTGGAAAAGTAAAGGTGACATCGGGCCGTTGCGTCCCATTAGCTACTCTTTTGGCTTAATTAGTTTTTTTTCTGAGATGGTTTGTGGGTGACCTGTGAAAGAACCAGGTTGTTGGGAAACTAAATAAGCCCTTGTGTTTGTGTAAAAGATCACAGCCATAAGAAGCCATCGAGCTTTTGTGAAATAAATCACATCGTGTCAGGCCTGGTCCTGATTTGCATGCACTTTCCCCGAAGCTGTTTGGAATCTTGTAACCTTTGCCCAGGGGACCTTGATTTAAATCCTGGCTCAATTATTTACTACCTGTATTGTTGTTCAGTTATGTCTGACTCTCTGTGACCTCATTTGGGTTTTTTTTGGCTAAGATACTAGAGTGGTTTGCCATTTCCTTCTCCAACTCATTTTACAGATGAGGATACTGAGGCAAACAGAGGTTAAGTGACTTGCTCAGGGTCTGACAGCTAGTAAATGTCTGAGGCCACATTTGAACTCAGGTCTTCCTGACTCCGGGCCCATCACTTAGTTGCCCTACTGCCTGTATGACCTTAGGCAAATCACTTAACCTCCCTAGGTCTCAGTTTCATTAACTACAAAATAAAGGCATCGGGTCAGTTGATCTGTGAGATATTTTGTAGGCTGAAAAATCATATGATCTTGTAATTGTGAGAATTAGACATGGACATATGTATTAGGGAACGTTTCAAGGCCATTTGAATTTCTGTCCAGGTGTACCATCTGTCTAGAATGGGTATCTTGGCAGAGGTAGATACTGACATAGAGAGACATTGAGGGAACTCTATATTGGGATGTTTCAGTGTAAAACAGTCCCTGTGGCAGTCAGAGCCACTGCTGATGGGAAAATTTCTGGGCTTCTAAAATTTGCAGACTCTATCAAGCTCTCCTGTCTTAACTTTTTATACTCATTTCCTCACTCTGTCCTGTAGACTTCTTGGATACTGCTTTTGACCCTAGACCAAGAATTATAAACTCCGATCTGGCTGACCCAGAAGCAAAACAGATTCTATACAATTTTCCTTTGAATGTAAGTTTAGAGGCTTGTGCCATTGAGAGTGAAGTCAAGATCTAGAAATCAGGGCCAGAACATGCCATCATATTATTTTTTCTTCTTTACTAATTGTAATTCAGTTCTGACAGGGTGACAATGTGAATCTACTATTTTTCCTTTTTTTGGGGGGGGGGTCATGGACACCAACAATGATATGGAAGTTTTTGTTCCTTGGGAATTGGCCTGAAAAATTATTATATTTCATATATATATATATATATGGGGGTACTTAGAGAAGGAATCAATTCAATTTAACAAACATTTATTGGATACCTCCTGGGTACAAAGTACGATGTAAAACTACTGGTACCTGTAGCCTGGGTTCCAAGAAAATTGGCATTTTTAGTGTAAAAGGGGGGCTCATTTAACCTCCAATTCAGTCCCTTATGATAAACAGTTCTTATAATGTGTATGTGTTAAACATGCATGCTGCAACCTAATGGATATCCCATGTTCAATTTTAGTCTAATCTATCACAAGCTCAGAGAATATGATCTTGCACCCACTCTGGGGGAAAATGCACATGTATTTGAGACGCTCATATCCAGTCCTGCCAAGACAAGTAAAAAACTAGTGAATTTGGTTGTCAGGCTATCACATTACTGTATTACTTTCCATTTGTCTAATTTCACCTAATTATCATCCTTACTAATCTCACACATTCTATAAAAGGCTTAGCTATTTACCATGATTTGTGGTTCACCTTTCCTCCTGGTTTCAGTTTCAGACTTTTTTTGTCATCCTTTTATTAATCTATTCCTGAGTGAACAAAAATGTTTACTCCCGAGTCCAATTTTGAAGCATCCTTCTATGTTGGCAAGCTTTTCTTAAACTTCCCTGGTGGGAGATTTGGGGAAAAGTCAGATCCCTTGCAGAATGTAACACCTGGCCCTGCACTCATAAAGTAAAATAGATAACATATAACTGATTTAACTAGCAGTTTGGGTCATTTAAAAAGAAATCTTTTTTCCCTCTTTTCTTTCTCTTAATCTCCCAATCTCTCACCGCATAGCTCAAACTAAAAGCATGTACGACTTATATATACATGTTTAATTCAAAAGTGTTCCATGTAAAGATAAAACTGAGATTTCAATGTAAATGGGGTCTATTCATTCAGGGCTTTGGATAGCAGCCAGAAAGGAACTCCAAATGAGAGGCACAAATAGCAGTAAGAAGCACATGCACTATATGACTTATGCTTATATTTAAATGGCCAACAGTTCGAGGCATAAATGATCTCGAGCTTTGACAAGGCTCATATGGAGAGATAAACAGAGGCTCCAAACTGTGTACCGACTACATAGGTCATCAAAGCAATTTTAAAATCAATTCAGCATTTGACAAACAGCCAATATAGCTCCCTTGTGATTGGAACGACATGCTGAGGCTACTTACTAGGAGTTAAAATTCTGACAGCAGCATTTTGCACATTTTGGAACCTATGCAGGAATTCCCCCCCCCCCCCCCCGGGAAAGCCATAAAAAAGCATTACAATAGTCTGTCCAAAAGATCACTAACACATGCGATGTAGTCATCTGATCACCTTGATTGAATTCTGGCGACGTTCTGCAAAAGAGACCTGCTGGTGCAGAGTTTATGGTATGGCCCTGACCACAGTTAAAACAAGCAAAAGGAACAATCAGCTCTGATTCTAGAGATAATTTAAAACAGGGATATCCTAAGATTGAAGGGAGTCGTTTTAGGGTGGGAGTAAATAGTGGTTTCAGTAGACAGCTAAAACACTCTCGTCTTTATGAATCATCTGAAAAGTAAATTCCCATTTATGCTACCTAATTAGAAACTTTCTCTTCCTTTGGATGTTTCTTCTCTCATTACCTTAACCTTGGTCCAATCCTGAAAAAAAAAACACAAAAAACAAAACTAAAACATACTCTACTACTCCAGATGGAAGAAGAATGGGATGGGGAAGAACAAGAGGGCATTGTTAATGTCTGAATTCTGATTTTACTTCTGATAGCGACTGAAAAGAGCAACAATTCAGTTTCAGAGTTAGAATATTCTTTGGAGTTTCAAAAATCATTGCCTTTAATCCTGAGATGGCCAGAAGGGAGCTATGTGCAAATTCTATTCTACTACTTCCTGTCATTGAGGAATGACTCTTTTTTTTCCCCCTCCCTGAATCTTTGTTTTCCTACCCTTTCAACCTCAAGTGTATACACATAAGATAATTTCTTGGGCACTTTTGACATGGAACTCACACCAGCTTTTATCTCTACCCCCTGCCCCCTCCCCGGGATTTCCTGGTCCTTAAATACTCTTTAACTCCACCAACGCTTATGTTGTGGGAGCCATGGCCTCCCCCTTCCCTTTTTCCTCCCCACATGCAAATTCGGTTTTTTCCCCCTAAAAGAAATTGAGACTGTTTTTGAGATTCGATTGGCTCAGGAGTCTAAAGAGTGGAGTCATTTTGTACCCTGGTCACCTGGATACAAAACAACCAGGACACAAGGGGCTGCTGGGGCTTCAGAGCATAGGGCATCACATGAACAACACTGGGAAGCTATGCTGTGCTGAATCAATGCTTTATCCTGGATAAAAATTCCTTTCCCGCTCTCAGCATCCTTCCCCTGGTATGGCTAATAAACCTCCTATTGTTGTTTGATAGATTATGAGTGTTTCATTTCATTCCAGTTTCGGACCTAAACTACCAGGGGACTGGCCTGAGTCAAACCATTACAATTGGTGATTGTCAGAAGATTTTGGAATGGGATGAACTCTTTGACAGGGGTGGGGGAAGGATAATGCAGAGGAAGATGAAGCCTGTGTGGCATTCCTGCTTCTGCTGCTACTTCTGGCAATGACACTTAACCTGAGGCTTCTCCTACCCCCCTGGATTAATGAGTAAATTTTCAGTAGTTCAGCAAGTAGAGACCAGTGGGAATATACTCTGTGTCCATATGGAGACAAGAGGGGGCAGAATACAGAAAAGCTAAGTGCCACTCTATCCTTGTTGCACAATACTGCAGCAAAGCAAACCTCCTTTTGTTAATTGTTTAATGAGTTTCAAGTGACTCAATTTTGTTCCAACATTGAACCTGAACTAAGGCAGGACTGTCATAAGAGCTACTTCTCACAGTCTCCAAGAAGACCTCAAAGGCTTTACTACCAAGCACAATGATAATAATAGGTAACATTTATATAGCTATGTACCAGGCATTGTGCTAAGGGCTTTACAATTATTATCTCCTTTGATTCTCACAACAGTCCTGAGAGGTAGATGCTGTTATTCTCCTTATTTTATAGTTGAGGAAATGTGACTGGATCCTTTTGGATTACCTTCTAACTTGGGAGAAGAATGAATTAAAAAATGCCAGAATGAATAAAAATATAAGAAAATATTACAAATATTAAAATATAAAATAAGAAAATATCAGAATGAATAAAATACAAGAAAATAATAAGAATATCAAAATATATTAAAAGAAGAAGAAAATGCCAAAATGAATTAAAAAAGGCAGAAGTATTGGGAGAGTGAAGATCATCCTATGTAGGCTACACATTGGGGAGTAGAGGAAGGATACTGGTTATCCTTAACAATCGTATTTCAAATTAAAAAGATTTTGAAAAAAATATACAATGTAGTTAATCTATAAGTTAACAACAATAAAGATGAACAGAAGTTGGACACTTCATATGATAAATAATCCTCTCTATGAAATGCCAGGCGTCAGCAAAGTTAAGTGTTGTATTGAGTGTCTCCAGTAAGATATTTCTTTGAAAACTCATGGATTTCCCAACTATTTAGCTCCAAGTCATTGTCTCCAAAGTAATGATCCTTTCACACAACTACGTAAGTAGCTCCTTTGGGGTAAGACTGCTCTTTATTACATTTATAATATCATATAGAACTTAAGACTGTTGTACAATGGCTGCACCATATTTATAGCCACAATCTTACATTTTTATAGTCCTTTATGGTTATTATAAGCATTATCTCCTTTAATTCAAATCAATTTCAAACATTTATTAAGGCAAGACAACAAGCATTTATTAAGCATTTACTGCGTGCCTGTCACTGTGTTAAGCGCTGAGGATACAAACAGAAGCAAAAGGAAAGATAGCCCCTGTCTTCACTGAGCTTATATTCTAATGGAAGAAGGGGAGACAATACATAAAAAGTTGCTGAAAAGTGGGGAGGATGGTGAGGAGGTAGGAGGGAAAATATCCACACGGGGCATGTCATGGTGAAATCTGAAGAGAGGCAGAGGCACAACCAAGAGGGGAATGAAGCATGACCAGCCTGGGTCTGTCCCTAACATGGAGGCCCTAGAAGGAACTTCCGCAGGGGTAGAAGGGGGACAGTACATGGAGGGATTTTCCAGGGAAAGAAGGCTCCAGGAATGGAGGGAAGTTTCAGGGTGAAAAAGCAGCTGAGTCATCATGGGGAAACCTGGAGAGAGTCAGAAGTTCAAACTGGAAGGTAATGAATTTAATTAAACATCTACTTACGGACAATGCTGGGTTAAGTGCTGGAGGAGACATCAGGTTTAGATATAACTTGATCCCTTTCTTGTAGAGCTTATTTTCTTGAAGGTGTTTAAGACACTGATATAGAGAGCTATCACATACCATATTATGTGATAAATGCATTTAAGAAACACAAAACAACAACAAAAATTGTTGTGATCAGAGCAACTCTATGAGGAAGGCAGTGTAATTATTTTTATTTCATTTTTACAGATGAGAAAAATTTAAGGCTCAAAGAAGTAGCTGACTGACAGGAAGTTGGGATATGATTAGAACTAGAAAGGATCAGTTCCATATGTCAGGAATGGGCAGCCTTCAGGATCAGTGCTTGTCATTCTAGATTCCCAGGGCAGATGTAGAGTTCCTTTTGTTGTTTGTTTAGAAACTAGCCTTATTATTGTGTCTGAATGGGAAATGCTCATAGCTCTTAGCTCTTGACAGGGCTGAGTATAAGTGGCTGAGTCCTGATTCCACAACGTGTAAGTTGGCAGGACTCAAGCAGAAGATGTTAACTATTTTGAACCAAATACACTGCTGGTATCTGGGAGATAACAGTCCTATAAATATGGGCTTCTCAGACCTAGCAACAAGTCTCAGAATCACAGAATCTTAGAGGTGGAAGGGATTATAGAGGCTGATTATCTCCTTAGACCCCTCCTACCCTGGAATCCTTCTGTCCCGCATCTTTGGGAGATATTGCTTAAAGCATCAGCTAGTACTTCACCCTTTCAGTGACAGACAAGAAAACATCACAAAGGAATTGGTTTTAGGAATCGTTACTATAAATCTAGCACTAAGATTTTGCAGTATGCAAATGTTTAGTCACATGGCTTTTTATCACAAGCTCAGTGGAGGGGAGGCTTTGATATCAAGTTCTGTCGCAATTATCAGGTTATCCTAGAAGAAAGGGAGGAAATTTATCATAATTCCATAGCACTACCAACTTATTTAGAATATTGTTAGGCTAGGTCCTATGATGCCATAGGCCCATTGGTCTACTCTCTGTATCTATGACCGCCTGGAATGTAGGTTACCGGTGTTTCCTTTTGAGTTTGGAATGCCTTTGTGCAACTCTCCCTCACTTAAATCCAATTCATGCTCAAGTCAAGACTTCACCCTGTCATGTCTTTGGTACTCTTCAAAACCAAAGAACAAACAGCAACTGCAGCAGCAGTAACAACAGCAACCCTTTTATTTGATCTATTTGCCATCCAGCTTTTATGGCCTCTCTCTTGACAGCATTTCTCTTACAAGAGGTACTGTGGACAAAGGATTGGACATGGGACATTGGACATGGGAGCTTGGGAAGAATGACTAAAGAACATGTGAATGAGGAGAGGATTCAGTGAATATAGAAATACATGACTAAGCATTACAGAGGATGAGAAGGTATGGATGGGTTTTAACATATACCCATGCAGGGAGTATACACATTGAGGAAATCATGGATTTGTCAAAATTTGGAAAGATACCATCTTTATGAGAACAAACTCTGCATGCATCATGTCACAGGATTTTTCAGATCGTTTAATTCAAACTTTTTCTTTTACAGATGAAGGAAAGAAGTAAAGCCATTTGTTCAAAGTGACACAGGAAGAACTGAGATTTATACCCAGGTCTTCTGACTCAAAACCCAAGGTTCCTTCCACTGTTCTACACTGGATGTCCTTAACAAAAATGTGACAATAGAACAAGAAGGTTTTTGCACATAATTTTCTATAGCCGACCACATCTTTAGTCACACGCAGGTTCTGATGCTTTTTGCTTACAAAATAATGCAACAAAAGAGAAAGAAAACTTTGATGATCCTCTGATTATGAATGCCAAACAAGGCACAAAGCAAAGAGAGCTATGCTTGCTGTTGGTGTTTATGACTGTGGTGGGGCTGCCCAGTGTAAAGTGTGGATGAAAGATAGATTCCCTGTAGATGGTGATATTCTTCAAATGCTCCTGTCTCTGAATGACATTGTGCTGATTACATCAAGCCTCAGAGAATTTTAGAGCCTTTTAAATGAAATTTGCAAACATTCAAAAAAAGTTTGGCCTGGCAGTCCACTTAAAACAAAATATGTTTGAGGAATAGTCTATTGTTTAGTACATAAAATTTAATTGGATGGACAGTCTATTGAATTGGTCCATCTTGAACAGACGCCAGAGATGAACGAATGATTTAAATAGTTGGAAACATTTGATAGTATTTGGGAAATCATATAGTACTTTTTATGACCTCTGCATTCTCCCTGAAAGAAAAACATATCTTCATAGCATCTACATTTTTTATGGTGATGCCATATGACTACAAATCATGAGATACCACAGTCTTCAAAGACTCAAATGTAAAGTACCCAGAGGGCAATGGAGAGATACATGATGGGTGTAATTATTAACATATTAATTAATATTATCATATTATCAATGATGACTTTTTTTGGTGGCAAAATTACAATTCCAATTTCCCTTTTTTTTCTTTATTTTTAAATTACTTTTTCAATTAATAATAATATATTTTTCTCTCTCTCATCTTCTCCCTCTACTGGGAAAAAAAAGAAAACTAAAACTCTAGTAACAAATATATGTAGTTAAGCAAAACAAAATCATGCTTTTGTCATATATACATATACACATGATATAATATTTACATATTAATATAAGATGAAAACTGAGACATACATACATATACATATGTCTCTCTCTCTCTCTCTCTCTCTCTCTCTCTATCTATATATATATATATGTACACACACACACACACACACACACACACACACACACACACACCCCCCTCATTCTTTACCCTGTGCCTATTTCCTGGCTGTCAGGAGGTATGTAGCCTGCTTCATTATTTGTCCTCTAGAATTTTAGTTGGTCACTGTATAGATCAGGGTACTTTACAATGTTGTTGCTAAGGTATAAATAAGATCTGTGATCAGTAAAATGAGATCAGGCTGAACATTTATAGAGGAAAAGGAAAGTGGCAAATGACCATTGCCTAGGTTATGAGATGTGGTTGGAAGGATAACACACTGCATTAGTCCATTGGTATGTATCTCTCAGATCGGCAATGCAGATGGGCAGCAATCTGATTAGACTTAAATAAGTGCAGGAAATTGGGCTAGGTCTCATTTGGGAAATTGTGTAGTGCTTTCAATGATCCCAAACTACTCCTTGTTACCTATATACATCTTTTGAAAGTCAATCAATATTCTTCTGTTTATTCTATGTGACTTTGAATCATGGAACAAATTGCAGATTACCAAAAAGACAATGAAAAGACACACCAATGTGTGTAAGCAGATTTTAACACATTGCCAAAGATGAACTTTGTTCAAGAAGGATTGTATATCCTATCATCAATGACTAGAAGTGGGTTAGGAATATACTGAGAGATGTGGAAAACAGGCTGCATTTTTCATGGATATCCATAAAATATTAAAAGATTAAGAGGAAGGCCTCCAGTGTGTTGGGTGGACCCTTTATGGGAGATTTATGGTAGTACATAGATAAGAATTTCAAAGGAAGGAAATGTGTAGCTGAATTACAATCCACATGATTTAAAGGGAGGGCAAAGGAAAGGGACAAGTACTTTTGAAGTCCTTGTTATGTGCCAGGCCCCATGCTAAGTGCTTTACAAATATTATCTCAACTGAGAAGGAATACTCATATTGATAATATCATGGATCTAAAAAATATTGAAATATAATTAGTTCCTTTTCTCATATAGAATATGTCCTTTAATTCAACAGGTCAGTCATGTGGAAGGAGGTGACCTGAGACTTTTTAGGTGGGGAGTAGGGCTTGAACTAATATGTGTTAGAAGATTCAGATCTGGTTACTGGGGATCTACTAGCCCACTGTTTTGGCAGGTAGGCAAAGCTGAAGTCTGTGTGCCACTTTTGTTTTGAAATTTTCTTTGAAGAAATGGAGTGGTATTGCACCTACCTTTACATATATCCAAACCTACCACTCATTAAACTATAGGTCTGTAGGCATTCTGTGACATTCTAATCAGATAATGGAGAAGACAAATGCCAGGAATGGGACAATAGTGTTGGAATGTAATTAGTGAACCAGTAGAAGAAGATAAAAAAATATTACTTTGTCTTACGAACTATTTTAGTGATCCTTTCTAACTCTACACTTTGGGGTTCTATGGTTCTATGAATTTGTGACTGAGGAGTTGCAAACTCACATAACCATAGAATCACAGAACTTAGACACATGGTTCTGTGATCTCAACCATGTGAAGGCTTTCCTCACCACTGTAGATGGAAACCTTTCCACATATTTTCTTTCTGTGCAGTTTCCCCCCCCATGTCTTTCCATAAATGAATGCTTTATAGAGCAAATACTGCCCTGGAGCCCTATTTCTACTTTAAAAAAATCTTGGTGGTATAAAGTAGCACTCAGTATGGCCATCTCTTATACCTTATTCTCAGTACTTGACTAGTCCACTCTCTCTCTGTTCACCCCTACCCCATCATATATCCTTATTGCTTCAAATACAGAGCTGGACTCAGAGCCAGGAGACCTGAGTTCATATCTCATCTTAGACAATTGCTAGTTATTTGGCCATGGACAAATTAATTAACCTCTCAGAGCCACATTTTCACCATTTGTAAAATGGGAATTATATTAATTGCAGTCCCTGCTTCACAGCTTTATTGTGAAGAAAGTACTTTGAAAGCCTTAAATTGCTATACAGATGTAGATGAAGATGATGATAATGATAATGTACTATATCTTACTTCTAACAAGGAAATAAATCTTCTATGGTAATACAATATTTCATTGTTTCATCTATCTGTCTATCTATCTATCTATCTATCTATCTATCTATCTATCATATATTTCATTGTTCTTTGGGTTACCTACAATTTATATTATTCCAGTGTATTTATGTAATGATGGATGAATTGGAAAGAGAGCAAATATTTGGTTATTTAAATTTTCTTCTGTGGCCATTTAAAGGCCATGTAAGTAGCCAAAGTGGTGCTTTGGGATGCCTGCTAAGTAGCTCAATTATAGAGATTTGGAGAGCTGTGGTACAGTTTAAAGAGCATTGGATTTCGAATCAGTGGACCTGGGTTAAAATGTTGACCCTGTTACCTACTACTACTGTGATGATGTTGGGCAAATTATTTCACCTTTCTGGACCTCAGTTTCTCAATCTGTAAAATAAAGAGTAAGGGGGTTGGACTACAGGATCTTATGCAGTTCTCTCAAATTCTAAATCAATGAGATGAACTGTGGAAAACTTAATCTAGTTTTTAGGTCTAATGCAGTGTAGTTACTTTGGACCATTATCATAAAGGGCTATGGCCTTCCATCAGATATACAGTGGCAAAGGGAGAACATGAGATCCCATTTCACTGCTTTGCATACATCCCCTAGGAGCACAGTCAAGTATTATCCACTGAATCTCAAAGGGCAGGATTGTAATGTATGGGAAAGATAGTGGGAGAAGGGATAGGAGGTCATTCTCAAAAAAAAAATCACCTATACAAAATCTAGAAGCCCATCTATGTTGTATATTTTTAAAATCAATAATGGCTGGCAGATCCCTTAACAGTTTACCATTATCAGGAAGTGCTGTAATCAGATGTCATTTCTTTTACAAAAAGACTGGGTCAGGCTTCTCTCTCCCTCGTTTTACCTCTTCAATTCTCTGCAATATAGATTATACCTCAAGTCCTACATATCGTTAAAACTATTGCCTAGTTAAAGCAAAACTTCATTCTGAATTCTGTACCTTATGAACAGGTTCAACTTTATCAGAATAGACCACCAGGCACTTTCATTGTTATGGAATTATTGTTTTTCATTACTTTTGGTACAAGTGTGGCAGGAAAAAGCACCCAATGTTCCCTCTGTATTCTGTCTACTTAGCTATGTGGATAGTTATCCAGTATCCTGCCTTCTGACCCATACAAGCTTATATTCTGGAGGCTAGGTGGCATAATGGATAATAGGCTGGACTTGGAGTCAGGAAGATCTAAATTAAAATACAGTTTCAGACACTTACTAGCTGTGTGACCCTGGGCAAGTCATTTAACCTCTGTCTGTCTCAGTTTTCTCATCTGTAACGTGGGGAATATAATAACACTGATTTCTTGCCTCACCTCCCCAAGGTTATGTGGATAAAATGAGATAACATTTGGAAAGCGTGTTAGAAGTTTTGAAAGATTTTTGTTGTTTTAGTCATTTTTGTTGTTTAGTCATTTCAGACTCTTTGTGACTCTATTTGTGTTTTTTCTTGGCAAAGATACTGGAGTGGTTTGCCATTTCCTTCTCCAGCTTACTTTACAGATGAAGAAAGTAAGGCAAAGTAGGTTAAGTGACTCTCCCAGGGTCACACAGCTAGTAAGTGTCTATGGCTGGATTTGAACTAAGGAAGATTATTCTTCCTGGCTTCAGGACTGTCACTCTAGCCACTATGCCACCTAGCAACTCCCAAAGGATTATATAAGTACTAGTTATTCTAGCAATCATAATATCAAAGGATTCTAAAATTTCGGGGTTGGAAGAGACTTTGAGATTGCTTAGCATAACCTGTACCCAAACAACATTTCTCTCTTCAGAATCCATGACAATTGATAATCCAGCCTCTGTCTGATGATCTTCAGTGAAGGGGAATCTACTGAAGCAATGGGGAAATATTCGATAGGGAAACAGTCATAGGATTAAAGGATCATAGATTTGGATTTGGAAGGGACCTAAGAGGTCATTTAGTCCAATCCGTTCATAATGATCACTTAATGAATATTTGCTGATCAATTTTGCAGATGAGAAAACTGAGTCCTAGAGAGGTGAAATTAGCATATGGTAAGGGGAGAAGCAGGATTTGAACCCAGGTCCTCTAAACCATATGCAACACCTTTTACAATATAACCTACTTCCTTCCATTCCACTTTTAGACATTTATAAATGTTAGAGTTGTTAGGAAATATTACTTTACATTGAGCAGAAATATGTTTATCTGCCCTATTTATTTCTCCTGGTTTTGTCCCCTGGTATCAGAACAACTCATTTCTCTTTATATAACTACCTTTCAAATACTTTGAAACCTATTTAGTATTTTATATTTATCCCTATTAAATTTGATCTTATTAGATTCATCCCATCATCCTACTCTGCACAGAGTTTTTTGAATCCTGACTATCATACAGTATGTTAATTATTTCTCCTAGCTTTGAGAGGGATTCCATCTAGGCTTTCATTCAAATCAGAACAATAGCTGACTTTTATATAGTGATTACCATGTGCCAGACACTGTACAAAGTGCTTTAGAATTTTTATTTCATTTGATTCTCACAACAACCCCATGAGGTAGGTGCTATTGGTATCCATTTTACAGATGAAGAAACTGAGGCAAACGGAGATTAAGTGACTTGCCCAGGTTCACACAGCTGGTAAGTATCTGAGGCCAGATTTGAACTCACATCTTTCTGACTTTGAGGCAGCTAGGTGGCTCAGTGGTTAGAGCACAGGGCCTGAAGTCAAGAAGACCTGAATTAGAATCTGGCCTCAGACACTTACTAGTTGTGCCACCCTGGGCAAGTCACTTAACCTCTGTTTGCTTTAATCAGCTGCAGAAGGAAATGGCAAACCACTTCAGTATCTTTGCCAAGAAAACCCCACGGACAGTATGGTCCACAGGGTCATGAAGAATTGGACATGACTGAATAACAACTTCCTGACTTCAGGCTCAGCCATCCATCCATTGTGCCTCCTAGGTGCTCCTAGATATTGACCAGACTGCTGGTCTGAGCTAGAAATTATAGCCTAGAATGGACAAAATGTTTTAATTTGATTAGCCCAATTTGATTAGGTGTTTTTTAATGCTTGACAAGTTGAAATGTAAACTGAACCAAAGTTTTTTTTTTAATTAAAAAAAACAGAACCAAAAAAAAACCCAAACCAAAACAACAAAAACAAAACCAATAACAAGTTGAACTGAAACCAAGACTGTGTGTTTACAGAACTATTGATCTGGCACCAAACTCAACATGAAAATGTTCTCCAAACCAAACCTGAAATAAACTATTATTTTATATTCTGTGATTCCTCTTTATGGGTTGCTGGCCTCATTCAAGTCCTTGTTGAATAAGAGTAGAGGAGCATTGAATCAGTTCCAGTTTTACCTTAAAGGGCCTGGGCGATCAGGGCTAGACTGTACCCATTTGTGCTTCATTATGCTTCAAACTTACATTAAATTAAAGAAAAAAGATCAGCCAATGCTTTGAAAATCAGTCTCTTTTATTGCCCCCACTTTATGGATGAGAAAGCTGATGAAAGAGATCAATGACTTCAAAGGGAAGAACACTGGATTTAGAGACTTGGGTTTGAAACTTGACTTTCTATATCCCACATGACTTTGGGTAAGTCGCTTGACCTTTCTTGGTTTCTTCATACAGTGGGGCTAGATGATCTCTAAAAACACTTACGCCTTTAAATTCTAGAGTGCTGTGACTTTCCTAAGTTCGGAACGTAAACAGAGCGTGTTCGTACATAGTTGTTTGCTTGTCATCTCTTTCATTAGATTGTGAGCTCTTTGAGACCAAGGACTGTTTTTGCCTTTCTTTGTATTACCAGTGCTTAGTGCAATGCTTGGCACATAATGGTAGGTACTTAATAAATGTTTATTGACTGACTGACTGATTGACTATTAAGTCTAAAGTTTGCAGTGCTATTTCATAGGGGATTTTCAGCTTAATGAAAGCCCAAATAGTGCAGGTGCTACAGTGAAAATAGCAATGGATTTGGAGTCAGAAGATGTGGATTTGAGTTGACCCTGCCACTCAGTAGTTGTGTGACCTTGGGCAAGTCATTTTACTCATCTATAAAATCAGAGAGTTGAACCAAAACATCTCTCTTTTTTTTCTTTTTGTTGGGCAGTGGGGGTTAAGTGACTTAACTAGTAAGTGTTATGTGTCTGAGGCCAGATTTGAACTCAGGTCCTTCTGAATTCAGGGCCCGTGCTCTATCTACTGCGCTACCTTGCTACCCCCCAAAAGATCTCTAAGGGCCCTCTTAGCTCTGTGAGTCTTTTATTCTTTTAAAATTTTTTATTCCTTTTTATTCTTAAAGGATGTTTTAATTGCATTTTTCTCAATTATATAAAAACAATCTTTAACATTAATTTTTTAAAAAATATTTTAGCTACAAATTCCCTTCCTCCCAAATGTCTCTTCCCTCCTGTTTGAGAAGGCAAATACTTTGACGTAGATTATACATATGCAATCATGCAAAACACATTTCCATATTAGCCATGTTGCAAAAGAGAAAACTGACCAAAAAAAAATAAAGTAAAAAAAAATGTATGCCTTGATCTTCATTTAGACTCCATCAGTACTTTCTCTGGAGGTGGATAGCATTTTGCATAAATCCTTCAAAAATGTCTTGCATTGCTGAGAACAGCTAAATCATTCATAGTTGATCATTGTGTAATATTGCTTTCACTGTGTAATGATCTCCTGGCTTTGCTCATTTCATTTTGTATCAGTTTATATAAGACTTTCCAAGGTTTTCTGAACCTAACTGAGTCTATTATTCTTGATGTTGATCAGAATACACACACACACACAATATACAAGCACATGAAAGGATCTGTATGTGTGTGAATGTATGTTATGTGAGACAGACAGGGATAATAAGACAGAGACAAGGACAGAAAGAGAGATGAGTAATGGAGAAAGACAGAGAGAGAGAAAAAGAGAAATAGAGAAAGACACACACACACAGATAGAAACAGAGAGAGGCTGATACAGAGAGATATGCCAAAGATTTTTTGATTACACAGATGCCATAATACCTCTTTGTCATGAAAACTCTTTGAAAAACAGTTTGCAGGTCCTGAACAAGGCAAACATCAAATAACACAATGAAGAACAGTAAAGCATATCAAAATATGACTGGCATACAGAGATTTAGAGTTTAGAGGAATGAGCATGCCTTCCCAACTCTGCAAGAAACTTGGACTATTGCACTCATTGAGCTGGGATAGACTGTAGTAGTAGCCAGGAGTTTTAAAAAAGAATAACAGAGAGATGAAGCAGATGGAACAGAGACTATATAGTACATGGATAGATACGTCACAAGGTAGCATGGGAAGATGCAGTGACAAAGCCTTTTTAAAAAAATTAAAATTTTAATTCTAAATTTTTTCCCTTTCTTCACCCCTCCACCATCCATTAAGACAAGAAATACAATACCAATTTTATATATATATATATATATATATATATATATATATATATTAATGTAAAACATTTTCACACTAGCTATTTTGTGGTGGGAAAGCAATAAAAATAAAGGAAAAGATATGCTTCATTTTGCACCCAGAGTCCATCAGTTCTCTATCTGAGGTGGATAGTATTTTTCATCACAAGTTTTTTGAAATTGTCTTAGGTCATTATATCAATCACAGTAGTTAAGTCTTTCACAGTGGATCAGTTACAATCAATTACACTTTGCATCAGTTCATATGAGTTTCCTCAGGTTTTTCTGAAACCATTTCATAATTTCTTATAGCACAATAGTATTCCACCATAATTATATGCTACAACTTGTTCAGAAATATTCCAGCTGATGGGCATCCCATCAGTTTCCAATTCTTTGTTACCATGATAAGAGTTGATTTTATATATATGTGTATGTATATATATATATATATATATATATATATATGTATGTATGTGTGTGTGTATATATGTATATATATATATATGTGTGTGTGTGTGTGTATACATATAAGTCCTTTTCTTTTTTTCTTTGATCTCTTTGGGTACAGACTAGTAGTGGTATTGCTAGGTCAAAGGGTATGCTGCACAGCTTTGGTTAAATAGAACAAAGAACTCCAGGTGAAGCTATTTGTTATCATTGCCACTTTGAATACTGAGGCAATCTTTGAAAGGTTTTTACTTTCTCCAAAGATGTTTATCCTTCCTTTGGCCTGTTTGCTAATAGGTGATTCCATGTGACTTTTTTTTTTCTCTTTACTTGAAATGATTCATTATGGGTTCCACTTCTGGGAGCCAAGATGGCAGAGTAAGAACAGCCAAATCTCCTGGTACCTCAGCAAAACTCTGGGAAGCACAACTCCAAGAGGCTCCAGGCTGACAGAAATCCTCCAGCAGCAAAACATCCCTGTGCAAGGCCTGGGTGAGAACTAGCCAATGAAAGGAGCACAAGGCCTGGGTGAGCAGGTGACCCCCCAAGGGCCAGACTCCCCACCCCTACCCCTAGAGCTCCATTGTTGCTGATTCCAGCCCAATACCAAGTAAGCTGCCAGACCCTACAGCCTCTAACTGACAGCAAAAATTAACTGTAGAAAACAAGTCCTTAAAAAATACAATTGGCCAAATGGAAAAGGAGGCACAAAAACTCACTGAGGAGAACTCTTTAAAAAGTAAAATGGGCCAAATGGAAAAGGAGATAAAAAATCTAAAAGAAGAAAATAATCCAAGACTCTATGACAGAGTGAGAAGCAGTCAAACAGAAACAAAAAGAATGGAAAAAAATAGAAGAAAATGTAAAATACCTCATTGGTAAAACAACTGATCTGGAAAATAGATCCAGGAGAGACAATTTGAAAATTATTGGTTTACCTGAAAACCATGATGAAAAAAAGAGCCTGGACAGCATTTTTCAGGAAATCATCTAGGAAAACTGAGGTCCTAGAACCAGAGAGTGAAATAGTCACCAAAAGAATCCACCAATCACCTCCTGAAAGAGATCCCAAATTGAAAACACCAAGGAATATTATAGCCAAATTCCAAAATTACCAGGTCAAAGAGAAAATACTGCAAGCAGCCAGAAAGAAACAATTTAAACATGATGGAACTACAGTCAGGATTACTCAGGACCTTGTGGCTTCTACATTAAAAGATAGGAGGGCTTGGGGCATGGTATTCCATAAGGCAAAGGAGCTTGGATTACAACCAAGGATCAACTACCCATTTAAATTGAGCATAATCTTTCAGGGGAGGAAATGGATGTTCAACTAAATAGGGGACTTCCAAACCTTCCTGATGAAATGACCAGAACTCAACATAAAATTTGATCTTCAAATACAAGACTCAAGAGAAGCATAAAAAGGTAAACAGGACAAAAAAAAACCAACCCTGAACAACATGTTATAAATAAGGGCAAACTGTTTGCATCCCTTTAAGAGAAGATGGTACTTATAACTGTTAGATCTGTATTGTTATTATGATATTTAAAGGGTGCATACATAGACAGAGGAGGTGGGTATAAATTGACTTTGATGTAACAATAAAAAAACTAATTAAGTGGTTAAGTGGATCTAATTAAGGGATTGTACTGGGAGAAAAGGAAAGGAGGAGGCAGAGAAGAGTAAATTACATTACATGAAAAGGCACAAAAACCTATTAGAGTAGAGGGAAAGAAGAGAGAGAGAGAGAGAGAGAGAGAGAGAGAGAGAGAGAGAGAGAGAGAGAGAGAGAGAGAGAGAGAGAGAGAGAGATGAGCATTGTTTGAACCTTACTCTCATTAGATTGGTTCAAAGAGGGAATAACATAATCAGTTAGGTATAGAAATCTAACTCACCCTGTAGGAAGTAGGAGGGGAAAGGGAAAAGAAAAAGGAGAGAGTGAATAGAAGTGAGTGAAGAGGCAGTAAGGTTAAAGGGGAAGAAAAGTGAGGGGGATAATATAAGGAAGGGCAGGGTGAGGGAGGTAATGGTCAAAAACAAAACATTAGTGAGGAGGGAAAGGGAAAAAGAGAAAGAAAAGAATAAACGTGGAGAAATAGGATAGACAGTAATCATAACTGTTAATATGAATGGGACGAACTCTTTCATAAAATGGAATTGGATGGCAAAATAAATTAAAAACCATAATCCTACAATATGTTGTTTATAAGAAACACATTTGAAGCAGAGAGATACACACAGTGTAAAGGTAAAAGGCTGGGGCAGAATATATTATGCTTCAGCTGAAGTAAAAAAGACAGGGGTAGTAATCCTGATCTCAGCCAAAGCAAAAGGAAAAATAGATCTAATTAAAAGAGAAAAAGAAGGAAACTACACCCTTCTAAAAGGTACCAGAGACAATGAAGTAATATCATTACTAAACACATATGCATCAAGTGGTATAGCATCCAGATTCCAAGAGGAGAAGTTCAATGAGTTACAGGAAGGAACAGATAACAAACCTATACTAATAGGGGACCTCAACCTCCCCCTCTCAGAACTAGATAAATCTAAACACAAAATAAACAAGAAAGAAGTTAAGGAGATGAATAGAATTTTGGAAAAGTTAGATATGGTTGACCTCTGGAGAAAATTGAATGGGGATAGAAAGCAATATGCCTTTTTCTTGGTGGTACATGGCACTACACAAAAATTGACAATGTATTAGGGCATAAAAACCTGACAATCCAACGCAGAAAGGCAGAAATACGAAATGCATCCTTTTCAGATCATGAGGTAATAAAAATTACATTATAGAGCCATGGAAAGGTAGACTAAAAGTTAATTGGAACTTAAATAACCTTATCTTTAAAAATGAGTTGGTCAAACAACAAATCATAGAAAGAATCAATAACTTCATCCAAGAGAATGACAATAATGACATACCAAAACTTATGGGATGCGGCAAAAGCAGTTCTTAGATGAAGTTTTATATCTGTAAATGCTTACATGAATAAAATAGAGAAAGAAGACAATAATGAGTTGGGCATGCAACTAAAAAAGCTAGAAAAAGAACAAATTAAAAATCTCTAATTAAATACCAAATTAGAAATTCTGAAAATCAAAGGAGAGATTAATAAAATTGAAATTAAGAAAATTATTGAACCAATAAATAAAACTAAGAGCTGGTTTTATGAAAAAACTAATAAATAGATAAACCTTTGGTTAATTTGATTGAAAAAAAGAAAGAAGAAATGTTTCATTATGCTGATCTTTTGTAGCCTATAAAATTCATGATTAATCATCATAATTAATCATGTATTATATATTGATATGATTATTTCATGTAAGAGCAGCATCATGGAAACAGTAATTAGCTGGGATACACAGAACTATAACATAGCTGAGGGTACTAAAAGCAAATGATGAGGTGAGATGGATGGAAAAATGAATGTGGAGTTGGGAAGACCTGAGTTCAAATACTCCTTCACATATTAACTGTGTGACTTGGAGTTATTTTACCTCTATTTTTCAGTTTCCTCATTTATAAAATGAGTGAGTTAGACTTGATAGCCTTAAGGTTCTTTCCAGCTGCAAATCTATGATCTTACCTTCCTCTCCTGCTGAAGAGATTTCAATTTGGATCTGAAGAGTTATATATGCTTTTTACTAATAACTTGTATTTTATATAGCTTTCTTAGATAGCAAAGAAATGGATTCACTTGGAACAAGGAGTCATTTTAAAATGACTTAGGCTTAAAAATGAGCTCAGTGTTATAGCTGGATGTGGCTGCTCTAATAACCCAGGTCAAAGGCCTTATTGGAAACTACAATCTCTAACCTGAAGAGGAGGGTGGGTGGGAGTGGAGGAGATGACCAGAGGAAAGGTCATTTCCTCAGGGCCACTCAGTGAGAGGAGTAAAGAAAGAACTGGTTCAATTAATTTTGCTCCACAGTGACACCTTCTGATTACAGAATTAAGTAGACTACATACACACACACACACATACACACACACACACACACACACACACACTCATATGTATTAAAAAGGTAAACATTTGTTAATTATTGATGTGTTATCTTTGAGTCAGTTGTCTGTGTATAGTCAGACCATTGTCTTGTAGAGCCAGTAAAGAATTAATTTGCTAATTAGTTGCTTAAAAAATTAAGAAGAAAGAATAATGGGAAAATATATAGTACATAATTAAAATAATTAAACCCTGAATTATTTTTATCAAGTAATAGGAAATTAAAAAAAATGACTAATAGACAACAGAAATCACCTTACCATTGGCTATAATGTTTATTCAGAAGTTTAGCCAATGTAAATTAATATTCACATTAAGGAGACCAAAAGAGGCCAGAAAGTGCTTTAATTAGCAAACACCTGATCAGTTGCTGGGGGTGGGGGTGGATAGTGTATTATTCCAGGATGAGAATGGAAGAGAAAGAAAAATAGAATATTTTTATAACAACCACTAATATATTTTTTTTAAATTAAGAATAGTAATGCTAAAATTATTTGGCCCCTAATGTCTCAGACCCAGACGTGCTTATAGAGGAGGAAGAAATGAGACTAATGAGAGCAAAGATAGGAAAGGTAGCTAGATTGGACCAAGTGTATATAGAGGAGATCTGTTCTTGGAGGTGACATAATGGTGAGGGTGTTGATGGACCAATATACAAAGAATTTGAAGGAAAGGAAGAAACCATAGGCATGAAAAAATCTCAGTCTCTATTAATCTCCTGAAAAGGTACCTTAGAAAACCTGAATAACTATTAGCCTATTTGCCTATTCTTGAATCTATATAGAAGCTTTATCAGAGCCATCCTTATATGAATTAAGGACATCATTGATAAGCGTACTATGTAGAGAACAAGCAGACATTTGCAAGCAATATTCAACAATGGGTCACATCTTTACTATTTCACAATTGACTGAGAGATTCAGCAATATAGTATCCCATTGTGCTTATTGTTTGTTGATTATGAAAAAAGCATTTGATTTGCAGAACAAAACGACCCCTTATAGTCTCTTTATAACAGGGTAACTTCTATGTATACATCAAGATGATTTAAGATTCCTTGAAAAATAATGCTATTCAATGACCTTCCAATTATAGAGAGCAGGGAAGGTCTAAAACAGGGAGATGTATGCTCACCAATGGTACTTGCCATTGTGATGGAGGAAATCAAGCCCAGTGCCTGTCTCAGGAGTGAATTCCCTGTATTGCTGAGGTTCCCCAGATGTTTGTGTTTGTGGGAGATACTAATCAAGCCTCAGAACATTGCAAAATATCCTTGAATCAATTTTAATAATACAAAGGAGTTGGCCTGTCCATCCACAGGGAAAAGACTAAGTGCATGAAGAATGTCTAATGTCCAAATTTCAACATGCATTTGGTTGGGTACTCTGTAGAGCTTGTCCATCAGTATGTGCATCTGGGTCAGACAGCACACATGGCTGATGAGCTGGGCCCAGAGTCAAACAGGAGGAGGAAAGCAAGTTAAAATGCTTTCAGAAAATGGCAATGCTCTTTTATTGACTCCAACTTTTTTATGAAAACAAAGCCTCATCTTTTCAATACCAATATTATATGGTAATCAGATGTGGAACATCACTGTCTCTGAAGAACTAAAACTGGTTATCAGATGAAGGGCAAAGGAGAGATGCATGGTAGCTGTGAACAGACTGTAGCATATAAATAATAAGGGGCTCTGAGCAATGTAATAGAAAGAAAAGAGAGATCAGATGGCAAGAGCAAGACACAAAAGCTATACAGCCCAAGTATTCCAATAGTATCCTCTGTATATCAGAGGAAAGCATATTGGGTGGACGCTCCTATGGTAAACTTTTAGGAGAACTTGGTGTAGACTTTTCCAGAACAAGCAAATATGGATGGGTTGTCATTTGCAACATTGGAGGGAATTCCCAAATTGATGAGATCATAAATCTTTTTGGTATCCAAATAGATATGGATAGGTGATAGGTGGATAGATAGATAGATAGGTAGGTAAGTAGACAGATAGGTAGATAGGTAGATAGATTGATAGAAAAGGAGTTAGGGATTGGACCTGTGACTTCATTGATCTAGAGAACTCTCTCTACCAATGTAGGTGTTATCCTTTCTGTAGCTTTCTATCTTAGAAAGTTGTATAGAGCACAATATGTAAGTATATACATATTTATGTATAATAGCTATTTCCTGTAAAGAATCAGAAAATTAACATGCTGTGTCCTTTTGATTGCTTCTCAATTCATTGCTTATTTAATTGTCCTTATCAAATTTATTAGCACATAGAAAAGTATGAAAATCCATTTAATTTGTTGTGGGGATGAAAGTATAACTCTGAAAAAAAAAGTATCACTTTACCAGAATGAAGAAAAGCTATTTGGATGTACTTAGAATCTCTAACAAAGATGTCAGAAGTTAGTTTAAAAAACAATAAGGCATTAAATCCAGAAATATTAAGTGGAGGTGTCTCAGAGTCAGTGCTTTTTTGATCTATTAAAGCTTCAAGATATTGAGGGTAACATAAGCTATTAAAGCTTAAAATGGCACTAAGACTTTTGGGATATCCTGGATTAATTTTCTGATTGCTGAAAGTAATCAACTACACAATCAATTAAATCTTGGATTCTCTTTGTTGAATGCATACTGCATGTGCAACACTGTGATTATTGCTTACAAAATGTAAGACATGATCCTTGTCCTTTAGAAGTTTACAATCTCATTGGGGAGGCAAGGTTAGTATCCATTCTATGACAATGAATGATATCATCCAATACAAAAATGTGCTAAATTTTATGGCATTTATGACAAGTGCCATAGGAATTCATTTTATTCCTTCTCTTTATCATCTTCATTATCATCTCCATTATCATTTTGCTGAACATCTACTCTATGTTCCTCTTGTACCATCATCACAAGGAGATAACTTTGGGTTCTCCAGGCCTATTACTATACTGCTTGCTTTGGCAGGTGCTATCCTGCTGGAATGGGCAAATCAGGCTCTGAATACAGGCCTGGTGATAGACAGTATGTCTTTCTCAGTCTAGCTGAGTATGGAGGAGCTCATCACCAGAAGGTTGGTTAAGAGGAGATGACAATTTTGTGGTCATGGTAGCTTATTCTGAATCATTAACTGAGATAGAGGGATTGTGTTTTGCTTTGGTGGCGCAAATACTCAGTACTGATGTACTTTATTTAAGGTGATGGACATCTCATAGGATATAAAGAAGCATAAGATGCAGTCCCTGCCCGCAAGGGGGCAACAGTTTAGTTAACAAGATAAGGACAGATATGCATAAAACAATGAGAAAGAGAGAGAGACAGAAAGAGAGAGAGAGAGACAGAGAGAGAGAGAGAGAGAGAGAGACAGAGAGAGAGAGACAGAGAGACAGAGAGACAGAGAGAGAGACAGAGAGAGAGAGAGAGAGAGAGAGAGAGAGAGAGAGAGACAGACAGACAGACAGACAGAGACAGAGATAGAGAGACAGAGACAAAGAGACACACAGAAGGAGATCAATAAATGCTGGTGGAAATGGGACCTGAGCTGGACTGAGGGGGATAAGGATTTCCAGAGGTAGAAAACATGAATGAAGGCATGGAGGCATACATGACCATGGCAAATTCATGAGAGAGTGAGACTAGCATTTTGAATATGAAAACATGATTCCAGAAGTGGGATCATCCCTTTTGTATCACTGTATTTGAAAGTTTAATAGAAGGTTAAGAGCAATCATTGAAATACCATGTAATCTCTACATAGTGGAGCAATCAGGAATCGTGTATTCATGTATTCACTAATGAGATAATTTAAACTTTCAGAGGCAACAGACTGAACTGAAGAATTGCACTCTGAAGAGCTCCTTGATCAAATTCCACTTGGCCTCAACAACATTTTGAGTGTTCCACTTTTCTGTGACATATGGTGTGTAGATATAGTATACAGAATAAGGACTTGCTTAAATTGTCTGTAGATTTTCACTTTGGTAGATGTTAACCAAATAAATTAGTCACCAAATAAGAAATCTGAGCAGAAACTGTAAGGAACCTACCCTATCCTAACTCAGGTTGTCAGTCACAAGCTTAATTTCCAAGAGAAATGTATGTTCTATGAATTGGGGGTGGTGGTGGTGGGTAAGAGATGTAGATTTTTAATTTGTTAAATTTGCTTAATTTGGTACCATGACATTTTCAGGAATACCTGAATATGATTCCAGCATACAACAAAACCAGGACTTAGAATCATCCGATTTTATGACTGCTCAAATCCTTATCTTATTTTGGTGACCCAGAAAAAAAGCTATAAATTTCCCTTTTGACTGCCTTGGTATAATAAAAAAAATTGTTATTTATATAGCACTTGAAAGTTTGGAAAATCCTCTGTGTACGTCAGCCCATGGGAACCTCACAGCAACTGCATGAGGGGGCTTCTATAGGTATAATTCTTCCCATTATACAGTTGAGTAAACTGATGATGCTCAGAGAGATTAAGATCATTGGTCATATAGCTAGTATCAAAAGCTGGATTGAACCCAGGTGATCCTAACTCCAAGTGTCATACTCTATCCATTATGATATAATATAGGAGCTATCTCTCCACGTCATTTGCTATTTCAGCCTATTTTATAGTAATGTATCTTCAGACTAAGTCTACTGAAGTGAGTAAAATTAGTTACCCCATTGCCCAAAACAGGATAGTTTCAGTTGGAGGCTCAGGCTAAGGTTATAGGTAATCTGAGAAATCTCAGAAAAATAAAAGCTGGAAGGTCTTGTTAGCATTAAACTGTGCTCAGTAGATGTTACCTCAATTTACATTCGTGTTTTAAACACAGCATTTTGGATTAAGGTTGTAGGTTGAAAAGAAGGATAGCAATGGACTCTAGTCTTCGTGAATGCAATGATCCGGGGGCAAATGGGAAGACTGAGGTGTTATTATGGGCATTGTTTTCATAAATGTAACCAGGCTATTTTAGTAATCTGTGGAATGGAATGTGTTTAAACTAGTCTTCAGGCTGTTACATTCATGGGAGTAATTTGCTTTTTGCCACTATTAGAAATTGCAATTCTCTGATGGCTTTCTCTGATTAGCTCTTGTTGGACACTTAAAACATTTCTTATCAAGAAGATATAATTGGATCTCCTCCTATCTGCATCTTCAAATGTATCTCTTAATGGCCACCTGAGAAGACATTAGCAACAGCACTTACTAATGCCTTTTTCTAGACTTTTTCTATAGTAATAATCTCATATATTTCCAAAGTGTTTTTCATCCCCATGTACAGCAAAGCTCTTTACAAATGAACTATCATTCTGAAATAACTTGGCCTGCTGTCCCAATCTAGCTGCGTCTGGGGTCAAATAGTACGCTCCTGAAAGTGGAGTAAGCCATGGTCAAACAAGGTGAATTGTTTTCTGTTGGAAATGTTAGCCCACCCAGCTTCAGGTTGGATGAAAATGTAGAACTGTATGAATGAACCATTCAGTTCTGAATCACTGCAGGGCTTCACAATCCTCTTTGTTCCACATTTATGGAACAAAGGTGCTTTGGTTAGAGGCTGAAGGTTAGGTATCATTCAAGTTGCAAGAAGGAGTAAGAGCTGGACTGGAGAAAATCAAAAGAATTGGTAGCATCTTTTCCAGAAATAGAAATATGAGTATATTGTCCACTCTGGAGAGGTGAAGGAAGTGTTTATTTGAATTTTAAAATTAGACCCTGAATGGTAACCGTAGGGTGCAAGTGGAAAGTAATGACACTTAATTAAAATACATAAAACAACTCTGGCAGTAACCAGCAGATGGTAAAATCAATAAGGTGCCAATTACAACAAAAGGGTCATATGCTTTGTCAGAGAGTCAGCAAAGTAAGATGCCATGGAAGAAGAAAGACCACGAAATCCCACAAAAAAGAGCTTTCCCCCTATATATTGCAGTGCCAGGCACTCCTATTCTTGATTGTGCATTGATGGAGGAAGAAGGAGGAGGAAATAAACATTTATTAAGTATCTTCGAGGTGCCAGGCACCATTCTAAGCATTTTGCTAATATTATCTCATTTAATCCTTACAACAACCCCTAGAGTAGATACTGTTTTTAATCATGATGTTACATTTGAGGAAACTGAGGTGACAGACAGAGGGTAAATGACTTGCTCGACTTTACCTATATTATCTTATTTAACCTCGCAATAAGCCCAAGAGGTAACTATATCATCTTGATTTTACAGTTGAGAAAACAGGTAGACAAAGAAAAATGATTTACCCTGGGTCACACATCAAGTAAATGTCTGAGGTCTGATTTGAAGTAGGTCTTCTTACATTCAGGCCCAGTGCTCTATTTGTTATGTCACCCACCTGGTTCTGGAGAGAAGTAGCATAGTTAGGGTCTCAGTCAAACAGCTAGATCTGTTTATGTTCACTCCATCTCCTGCCTGGACACTTTACTCAAGGAATCCTCTGCATCTGGAATGCATTTTTTCTCTCCTCAACCTTACAGGACCACTGTTTCTTTCAAAGCCAAGCTCGGGTACCAACTTCTCTCTGAGGCCTTTTCTTATTAGGATGCTCTCCCTTTTGAGATTACTTTATCTACTTTGCCTTTCAGTAACTTGTTCACATGAAGCACTCTCAATAGAATAAGTTCCTTCAGGGCAGAGATTATTTTATTTTTAACTTTGAAGCTCTTGCAAAGAGCTCAGTGCCTTCCTTGCACACCATATCTTTTCAGGCTCATTATATATTACTTCCCTTCTCAAATCTTACAATTTAGCCTAACTGGCTTTTTCCTTGTTCTGTACATGTCACTCCATCTCCTGTCACTATGTCTTTGCATTGGTTCTTCCCCATGCCTGGAATGCATGGCCAACTCATCACTGCCACCTAGTAGAATCCCTCCCTTCCCTTAATACACAAAACAAGTGCCATCTTCTAAATGAGGTCTTTCCTCCCTACCCCCCAATTGCTAGTATCCCTTTCTATCTAACTACCTTGTACTTATTATCTATCTATCTATCTATCTATCTATCTATCTATCTATATCTATCATCCATCCATCCATCTAATCATCTAATCATTTATTTGTTATTATTATTATTTTTAATTTAAGGCTTGAATTCTTTCCTACCCACCTCTCCTTAGGATTAAAATGATCTAATCACTCTAACAAGGTACTGCAGATTTACTTTTACTCCTCAATAGAACAATATTTACTTAATATTTTTTAAATTGAAGAGAATTCCATATTTATTTCTTTCCATTTCTCATAATTTTGTTTCTGTTTGAGAAATGTACATCTAACAGGGTATGCTGATAAACCATTACTAACCTACTTAGCATCCCTCTCCTCCCAAGCACAACCACATTTAGCTTTGGGACCAACACACTTCACTCCTCAAGAGCAATTTCGTGAATTAGGTAGTATATTTATTAATTACCTCTGTTTTTCAGATAAGGAAACTGAGGTTTGGAGACTTTAAATTATTTGCCCACAGTTACAAATTTAGTAAAATGTGAACTGGGACTTAGACTCTGGTCTTTTGGTACCAAGTTCAATCTTCTTTCCATTATGTCATGCTATATAATAGTATAAACAAAACAAAACAAAATAAAAACCAAACAAAACCAAATTCATCACTAAATAATTTATCAGTAAGTCTCAAACAACAGAAGCCCTCTACTAGTTGACAAACCATTGGGTTGAGAATAATAGGGTCAACATAATCACAATCTTCCTTGTAGAAAACAGTATTTATACAAAATTTATATATTTCAAGATTTATAAAGAATCTTCTTTTTTTGGGGGGGAGGGTTGGGCAATGGGGGTTAAGTGACTTGCCCAAGGTCACACAGCTAATAAATGTTATGTGTCTGAGGCAGAATTTGAACTCAGGTCCTTCTGAATCCAGGATCCGTGCTCTATCCACTGCGCCATCTAGCTGCCCCAGGAAGCTTCTTCTTAATAGTCCTATGAATTAGTCTTATCATCTTCATTTTACAGAGGAGGAAACAGAAGTTTATTGAAATTAGATGACTTTTCCAACTTCACATAGTTAAGGAGTGTTAGAGCTGGGATTTGAACTGAGATCTTTTGACTGCAAGTCTGGTCAGTATTCTTTCCATGACAACATTGCCTGTCCAATTGATCTCGGTGACCATTAACTAGGTCAGGCAGTTGAGCAATGGGAACATATATCACCATTGGTCTCTTTCATATTCAAAGACAATGCTATAGATAAAAAGATTTCTAAGTGTGTGGTTGGCATTGAAAAATCAGTGCAGGATCAACACTTTTTTCCATGTTGCTCACATGCAAAGACTTCCCTGTAGTTTGCAGCTGAGGCTGCTTTTTGTAGTTCCTGCTGTTTTATGCATCTCTGCGTCTCACAACCACATTCCTCTTGATGTTGTTGCTCAACAGGAGCCAGCCTATATTTGTTCAGTCAGGAAATTGATAAAATCAGGTTGCTTCTGCATTTGTAAAATGAAACAGAGAGTTCGGTGGGGAAGGGAACAAACATTTGTTAAGAGCCTGCCATGTGCTAGGCATTTAATATGCTTTATAAATATCTTCATAAGTGCTTTACAAATGTCCCACGTGATCCTCATAACATCCCTGAGAGGTAGGTGCTAGTATTATCCCTATTTTACATTACATTGAGGAAACTGAGGCAGGCAGTGGTTAAATAACTTGCCCAGGGTCACATCGTGTCTGAGACCATATTTAAACTCAGATTTTCCTGACTCCAAGTCTAATACTCTGGTTACTATGTCACCTACCTGCAGTTATATAAATAACTAGAACAATATTGCTAATGAAAAAACAAACTAATTTGGGCAGGGGGCTTGAGTTACTTACAGTTAGGTGGCACAGTGGATAGAACCCCAGACCTGGAGTCAGAAAGACCCGAGTTCAAATACGGCTTCAGGCACTTGCTAGCTGTGTGATCCTGGGCAGGTCATTTAACCCTGTTTGCGTCAGTTTCTTCATCTGCTGTTGTTTGTTCTTCGCTTTCAAGTAGGACCAATGACATCAAAGGTGCTGTCTTGACTTGAGCCATGAATTGGATTTAAATGAGGCTGAATCACTCAAAGTCATCATCAGCCTCACTCTCTCTTCCAGAGTCATCAAAGTCCATCAGCAGGACAAAAGTTAAGACAATTGGCAATGGCCTGAGATGCAGAGGATTTTACAGTTGAGGTGACTTGGTCAGACATTGAAGTTACCTTATCTGTAAAATGAGTTGTAATAGGAACCACTCCAGTATCTTTGCCAAGAAAACCCCAAATGGGGTCACAAAGAGTTAGATATGACTGAAACAACTGAACAACAATTCGAGTTATCTTATTTGTCTGCTTCTAGCGGTCAAGTTAAGGGTATAAGTCACTGTCACTCATTGTTTCATTTCCCTTTCCCTATAGAGAGGTGGCAAGAGCATGGATTTGGAGGTGAATCTAGATTCAAATCCTGTATGATCTTGGTTAAGTCATATAAACTTTTTTGACCTCAGTTACCTCATCTCTAAAATAAAGGGCTAGTTTGTCTCCAAAGCTGCTTTTAACTTTAAACCTTAGGTCTTAAACACAATGAGATGTTGTAATAGTACCAGTAATCTTAATGATCAAATGAGTTGTAGCTTTTGGACATGGGAGGAGGAGATAGTATCATTTACTAAAGGATTTGGCTTTTGCAGCCCTATTCTCAAGTCTTTACTTGCCCAATTCAAGTTCCTAGAAGTCAGTGTGCTAGACATAAAATTCATAAAAGTCCAGAACCCTAGTCTAACTGTGGAAAGTAGCAGAAAAAGAATCCTGGATATGACTCCATTCATGTCCATGCTATATGGGAAATTGACATCCTTTGCTTTTAAGCATTTCTGAAGTATCCCTCAGTAGCATTGGTGGGACTATATAAAGTACTATACCAGGGCAAAGTAAGAAGGAAGGTGATGTATGCAAAAGACTGTTGGGTTTGGAATCACAGGAACTTTCTGAACCTCCTTGTCTACATGTGTAACAGTGAATACTTGGGATTATATATTCTTCAAGATCACTGCCAGCTCTGAATTTTGTAGTTGTTTTTAGTAAAATATCTTATATGTGTATGGTGCTTCACTATTTATACAAAGTAATCTCACGTTTGTTATCTCATATGATATATGATTATGATAATTGAAGCTTTTTTTCTATAGAGGATGAGAAGGTAAATACATTTTATGAAGAACTTAATAAGGCCCTACAAATTAAATTAACATATACTTTCTTAGTTGATGACCAAAATGCAAAATTGGCCATGCTTAAGGAAAATGAACATTTTATTGGAAAATATGGTTCTTGTTTAAGAAATGAAATAGGCTGACTGCTTATTGATTATACAGAAGCTTCATTCCTGTATATCATGAATGTTTTGTTCAAGAAGAGAGTGAGGAGGTATTGGACATGCCAGCAACTCATGTAACAGCACCCAAGAAATGAAATTGATCAGATCTTTCCAGAAAGGAGAAGACTGTTTACTAATGTTGGAGTTACTTTCATTTCTTAAAATTCAATTTTATTTCTTTTTCAGGTTCGTATTATTCCCCTTCTACCTCTTCAGTCCCTCACTGAGAAAGCAAGGAAAACAAAAACCCATTGCAAATGTATATAGTCAAGCAAAATAAATTCTTGCATTGGCCGTGTCTCTCCCCCACCCCCAAAGTCCCAATCTATACTCTCAGTCCGTTACCTTTCTATCTGGAGGTGGATAGCATGTTTTGTCATGAATCCTATGGAACTATGCTTGGTGAGTGTATTGATCATAGTCCTAAATATTTCAAAGTCATTTGTTTTTACAGTATAGTTGTTATTTTATTAATTGTTCTGGTTCTGCTCAATTCACTTTTGATCAGCTCATACAAGTCTTTCCAGGTTTGTCTGAAACCATTCCCTTGATCATTTTGTTTCACAATGAAGTAGTATTCCAGCACATTCATATGCCATAACTTGCTCAGCCGTTTCTCAGTTGATGGGCAATTGGTGGACCCCTCTTGGAATCATTTTAAATTAGCCGTTTGTATACAATGGAACTATTGACTTATTAAAGCAATGATTAAAATCAGTATCACCCGAGAAGAAAGAATAAAATCAAGAGAAGATAAAATATAATGAAAACAAAGCTGATCTGCTGAAAGTAATGAATAAAGTTAAAAAATGGAAGAACAGATATCTACACAATCTATCATCATTTGTTAAGGAAATTTATTTACTTCAAAGATAAAACAAGACCAAACTTATGAACATGTCCCCCCTTACCTTGGGTGTATAATCCCTCTATACTACCTTGGTTTCTGGGGAGAGGAGTAGGATTAGGCTCACAGATTAGCCTAGTTCTTAAAAAGTGATCTCACCAAGTTCAAGTCCAAAGGCACAGCTGGGCTTGCTTCCTTAAATCTTTGTTCCTCTGACTTCACACTGAGCTGGCTGAAATGTCTGCCCTGGATTGTTGGACTCCTAGGTATCCATGGTGTAATTGTTATTGTTGTTTAGTCATGTCTGATGCTTGGTGACCCCATTTGGGGTTTTCTTGGCAAAGATATTGGAGTAGTTTGCCATTTCCTTCTCCACCTCATTTTACAGATGAGGAAACTGAGGGAAACAGGGTTAAGTGACTTGCCCACAGTCACACAGTAAGTGTCTGAGGCTGGATTTGAACTCAGGTCTTCCTGATTCCAGGTCTGGCACTCTGTCCACTGTGCCTGCTTAGCTTCCCCTTATCCATGGTGTAAACTCCTGGGCTAGATCAGAGACTTCAGTTCGTGCACCTAAAATGGAAAAGCAAAAATGGAATCATTATAGATCCAGGACTTTTTCTCAAGACCATACGGCCTAGACGAGAATTCTTCAAAACGTTTAATTGATTTAAGTCAATTAGTTTAATGAGGGGGCCAAAAGAGCATAGAAACAGCTTCATTCAGAAAACACTCAATCTTTTTGCCATGTAAAGAGATAATGGTACCTATGGGCAATATTGACTTGTAATAGAAACTAGTTTGTAACATCTTACAGAGGAGGAGGGTGGGAGATGATGAGCAGGATTTCTTCATGAAATAGTGAGAAATAGTGGAGAGAAAACAGGTTTACATAAAGCTGAATGAAATATTTCATTAAGTCAAATCATCCTGAGAGCATTTAAGTATAAAATTGGAAGGTGGACAACAAATATGAAAAATTAAAGAGACTTGTCAAAGTTTCTATAGTGTTTTCTCTATCAGTGACCATGACACATTTAAACCACGTCATAACTATTCCCGATGTGCTCTATGAGGAAGTCAAAACGGCATTACAAGAAACAACTATAGGAAAGGCAGCTGTATTAGATTTACTATACACTAAGGAAGTCTGTGCTGGAGACCAGATTGAAGGCATCAAGAGAGCAATTCTTAATCTATTGGAAAGAGGGAATGACACTAAACTGGAATAATACTGGACATTATTAGTAGCCCAAAACATTATTAAGAAAACAAATAATTATCAATCCACAAATCATGCTTTCTCATTTCTAAGCAAGTTTTTAAGAGAATAAGCTATACATGCACTGAGGGCATCCTTAATTAAATTATAAAAAGGGTGCAGACAAGCCTGCACAAAAAAATGGATAATCCAAACTAGATGATGCTATTTACAGTAACAAAATTTGCTGAAATATGTATCAATTGTGCAATCTCATTCTGATGATCATTGTTTGACTATAAAAATAGACTTGGCTTCATAGAGCAAAATTTAGATCCAAAAGATCTTCAATCCTATGTCTCCAGTGAAATCATATAACATTCCTTGAAAGGTACAAGTGCAATTTTGGTCAAAGACCCTCACATTATTCATTTCAAAAGACACAGAACACAGAGACATATGTCCACTAAAGGCTGTTGCCACTCTCGTGCAATGCCAAGTCTAAATTCCTTATAGATGGTGAGGTCCTTAAGATGATCTTATCTGTAGATGACATTCTACTGACCTCATCAAGTCCAGGGACTTTGCAGGGCCTCCTAAATGAGATCCATATTCACTCAGAAGTTTAGCCTAATGATCCACACAGGAAAAACCAAATGGATAAAGAATGCTCATTGTGCAGACTATGATATATAGTTGTGTGGATAACTCACAGAGCTGGTTCAACAGTGTTTATTATATCTTGGAGAGAAACTAGAGAAGGATAATGAACAGATAAGAATAAGTGGACAAGAGTGGTCCACATTATGTTTGAGAAATTGGGCAGTGCCTTTTTTAGCTTCTCTCTCTCTCTCCCCAGAAAAGATAAAACAAAAACAAAAATGAAAAAAGCCCATCTTTTTTTTGATAATGATTTTTTTTTGGGTGATGCTATCTGCTTTTATATCATGGAATGCTGCAGTTTCCAAAGAATTTAAATTGTGAACCACCCAAAAGGCAATGGAGAAAGACATAATGGGGGTAGCTTCAACAGATTAATCAATCAATAAGCATTTATTAAGCACCTACTGTGTGCTAGCGTTGTGATAGATGCTAGGACCATATGTATAAAGATGGAAACAATTTCTGCATATTATCAATGAAGAATTATGCCCCAGAAGTAATGTAAAAGATATGAAAGATGTGTGCAACTAGAAAAGAAAATTATTCTATCATGCAGTAAGAATAAGAGGTTGCCCTTGTGCTTACCCTCTACCCCTCATCAAGTAGCATATCACATTACTACCCTTATAATATCAAGATCACTAGAGGAAGATATTGAGCTTTGGATGGACTTCTGAAGAAGTACTTGGGGGAAAACATGGACAAGGGTTCCAAGATCATCACCCAAGACGGTATGGATGGGCTGCAACCTTTAATGGAAAATCATCTGGCCAGGCACCATAACAAGCGCAAGGAGTATCCACATCTGTGAGAGCAGAAAGCCATCAAAGTATTGGAATATTTCATATTATCTTCAAAACAATACTTGCAAATATTATCTTCATTTCACAGATAAAACAACTGTCAGTGAAGTTAAGTGATACATTCGGGGTCTTATAGTTTGTAGATGGCAGATCCTAATGCAATTTTTTGAACTCCAAATTCAGCGCATCTCCCTCTATATCACAATGCTAGATTTAAAAACAAGCAAATGAACAAACAAAAACAACTATCCAATGCAATGTAAGAAAGTCAGCAAACTTGAAAAAAGGCTTAAAACCCTAACCCCCAAGAAAACCTGTACTTCTAATGAACAGTTTGCCTTATTAGAGGGAAATGATAACCAAAAGGGAAATGTCAAGAGTCTTTTTAAAAAAGACACACATCCTCCCCCCTAAAAAAACACAGAATCACAGAATTTTGGGGTTGGAAGGGACCTTGTGGCCCTGGAGTCTTACTGTCACTTAAAAGGAATCCCATCTATAACCCAACAAATAGTCAAACAGCCTTTGCGTGATGACTTCCAATGAAAGAAAATCCACAGTCTCCCAAGGCAGCTCGTTGCAGTATTGAATGACTAAGTGGTAGGACATTTCTTCCTGACCTAAATTGAACTTTTTGCAGCTTCTGTCGTTCACTCCTCTCTCCTCCCCTCCCCTACCCTATAGAGCCAAGTAGAACAAGTATAATCCCTCTTCCACATGACAGGCCTTCAAATTCTTGAACACAGCCATCATGTCACCACTGAGTCTTCTGTAAGCTAAAAAAGCCTTACTTCCTTCCATTGAACCCCTTCTCTCTACTCATATGGACATCACACTAGTTCAAACCTTCATCACCTCTGGTATTTGTCTCTCTGCTTCAAGTTTTTCCCCTCTCCAAACCATTTTCCACTTTCATGTCAAAGCAAAAACTTAACCATATCACTTCTTTACTCAAGGAATTCCAATGAATCTCCGTTGCTTTTAGAATAAGTACAAACTCCTTTGCTTGGCATTTAGAGACCATTGTCACATGGTTGCAAACTATCTTTCTAGTCATAATAGACATCAATCAGTATTTATTAAGTACCTACTATGTGCCAGGCACTGTGCTACATCCTTTTATGTCCTTTATGGTCCTGCTAAACTGGCCTTTCTGCTGTTCCTCACCCATGACACATTTTTTTTTTTCTGCTTCTGTGCCTTTGTATAGGTTGTTTCCCAGGCCTGGACTGCTCTCCCTCCTCCCCTCTTGCCTTTTAGAATCAGGGTTTTTTTTTTTTAAAGCTCAGTGCAAACTCCACTTTCCAGATGAAAACTTTCCTGATCCATCCCAGCTGTTCTTACCTTTTCCCTGAAAACTGCCTTATATTTCGGGTGTGTGCTTATGTGTGTGTGTGTGTGTGTGTTTGCACACATGCGCGCATCTCCCTTGATACAATGTAAGTACCTTGAGGGAAAAAATTACTTCATTTTAATTTTTGTATATGCAGTGCCTATTCCACAGTGGTAAGCTGAGGAGGAAACCTAGTTACTCCCTCCTTCTGGCCCCTACTATCCTGTGGGTGGTACAAGTCCCTTAAGCTTCCTTGGCCTCAATTTCCTTATTTATAAAATGGAGATAATAATAGCACCTGCCTTAAGGTTTACTGTGAGAATCAAATGAGATAGTTATGTGTATGTATAAAACACTTTGTAAACCCTTGAGACCAATAGAAATGCTAGCTATCATTATCATCATCATCATCATCATCATCATCAGTACATTATTTTATTAGTAGTATTTCCAGATTTTTCCCTTATGGCACTACTTTCTCCCTAATCAGCTCCCTCAGCTCCAGCCTTGTGGGGTGGGGTGGGTGGGCAGGGATTGGCTTTCATTTCAAAACCGTCACAGGGAGACTAGGGAAGAGAAAGTGCCTCATTAACTAGATCACTCACAACCTTTTTCCTACCAAAAGTTGCTAAACTCATTTATCTAGAACTAGTCTGGATTCATGTTGTCCTTTGCTTTTGGGAAAAATAAGAATCACAAAAGTCTCTTTTGTTCAGCACCGTGCCTCCATTTTGCCAGGAAAGGTCCTACGAGTAACATAATTTTATTCTCTTCCCATGTACCTCAATCACTTATTGCCTCTTCCTCAGTTGCCTTTGAGTAATGAAACAAAGATCAATAATGTGCTTAATACTGGCTTTAAAGACTAGGTAAATAGGAATGGGACTAAAGTATAAAGAAACTGATGAGCTTGTGAAACAAACACATGCTCTCCGGGAGGAAGAAAGGAGAAAGATGGTATCATCATCTGGGCTCTGCCTAACATGGGTGAGTTCAGCAAGAGCAGGATCTATCCAGACCTCATGCCCTTGGTGACTGGTGCAGTTGACCTTATCACTTCAACTGTGTTCCTCCTTCTGTGACAGTTGCTTCTTGGGGTTTCGACTGTCTCAGTCTCTTGTTTCTTCATTTCTAGTCTCTAAGCGAGGCTTCTGCCAGGGTCCCAGGGCCAAATCTCTTGTCTGGTATGGATACGGGAGGTGGCCATTGTTGCTTTGCTTGTAACCGACCCCACATCTTCAGCCTGCTTGTCTTTGTCTCCCCCATTTCCAGGTTTTACTCCCATTAAAGGCTTCTGCCCTTTCCCCTCCTGTAGGATGGGAGAGAAGCTAACTTTTCGTTTACAGTCTCAACGTCTCCCCAGGGACTGGAGTAGATAAACATTAGAAAATTTCTGTTTACCAGTGAAAAATGCTCTCCACTATCCTATTATACCTGGCACATCATAGGTGATTAATAAATGTTTGGTGATTGCTTGATATGACAAGACCTTTTATCATTCTGGTCCTTTCCTGGGCATGCTTTAGCCTTTCAGTGTCCTTCTTAACTTGTGGTATGCTATTGAACTGAGCTCAACAATACAAATGTGGGTCTACCTGGGCTCAAGATACAGAGAGACGATCGCCTCCTTGATTCCCAGAAGTCATTCCACAACCACATTAGCTTCTTGGTTTGCTTATCACATAGTTAACTCATATTGACCTTTCGGTTTCCTAAAATCCCCAGAACTTTTGCAGGTACATTTCTATCTACCTTTCCTCTTCCATCTTGTTTGTGTGAAGTTGATTTTTTTTTTTGAACCCAAGTGTAATATTTATTTATATTGAATTTCACCATCTTAGCTTCAGCCTAATTCTCTACTTCACAAGACTGTTGTGAATATAAAATGTAAAATGAAGATCATATGTAAAGTGCTTAGCACAGTGCCTTGCACGTAGTAGGTACTTAAAGTATTTATTAAGCTTATTTCCTCCCTTCTTTCCTTCAAGTCCTTTGTTCCTTCCCTTCCTCCCTCCTTCTTTCCTTCCTTTCTTCTTTCCTTCCCTCCTTCCCAGATTTGCAAACTTAATAATCATTCTGTCTATACCTTTATCAAAGTCAGTTATAAAAAATGCTAGTACTATTGAATAGATGGGCATTCCTCACGAGACCACCTGCTAAACTGACATTACACCATTCATAACTACTCTTTGGGTTAGCTATTCAACCATAAATAAATCCATCTAATCTTATTATCATTTAGTCCACATCTCTCCATATTTTACACAAGAATAATATGGGAAATGATACCAAATTCTTTGCTAAAATCAATTAACTATATGTCATTATCTTCATTTATTAGGGTTAGTAGCCCTGTCCAAAAAGTAAATTAAATAAGCTAGTAATAAAAAATTTAAAAGTAAATTAAATAAGAAAAAGTAAGTTAAATATTGCAAGCAAATTAAATAACAGCCCAATCTATTCTTAATGAAGCTATGCTGGCTTTTTATAGTCACTTTCTTTTCTAGATATTTACTAACCATCTCTTTAATGATCCGTTCTAGTATTTTTTTATTGTACAGAAAACAAAGTCAAATTCACTGATCTATAGTTTTTTGATTCTATTCCTTTTCTTAAAAACAACAACAATAACAACTGGAACAACATTTACACCCCCCAACTCTGTCACTTAAAGCCTGTACGTTTTTGGACCAGACAGTTATCTTGTATAAGCCTCATTTTCTTCCTCCATAAAAGGAGAGCTTCTAAACTTCCTTTCACTCTAAATTCAGTAGTCATTTCAATTAAGTGTCGGACCTTTGACAAATCTCTTGACCTCAATTTCTACATCTTAAAAAAGGGCTAATGATGCTTAAACTACCTACTTCTCAGAACTGTTAAAAAAAGAAAAAGGAATTTTGTAAGCTTTGAAGTTCTATAGAAATGTTGAGTATTACTTAAAATATTTATTTCTCTATTATTAAGAAATGGTTCTGGCACTTCAGAGTTAAAATAGAAGTTTAAAAGTAATTATCCAAATAGAGAATATAAATTTCTTAGGGGAAGATTTTATATTTCACTAGGACTATTGGAAAAACTGGAAAGGAGTTTTGGCAAGAAAAAAAAAGGTTTAGATTAACATCTTACACCACATATCACAGTAACTTCCAAACAGATAGTCACCTTTAAAAAACTGGAACAAAATAGATGGAAGTATCTTTCACAATAATAGCTAGAGGGAGAATTTTTAATTAAATGAAAGATAAAATAGATTACAAAGGCAAAATAAATTAACTTTCAGTTGGATAAAGTTGAAAAACATTTGTATAAATAAAATTATTGTAAAATATCGCATACACACAAATAAAATAAAAATAAATGTATAAATAAAATTACAAATAAGACAAGAGATTGTCTACTGGGAATTTTTTTTTTACATCAAATAGCTCTGATAAGGGTTTGATATCTAAAATATATCAGAAATTAAAAGAGATATGGTTTCTTAAATTATCTCTTTTTGACCTGTCTTATAGGTCAGTTGTTTTGAGAATAAATATCTTACCTTTTCAATTTTTTTTTTAGTATTTTTATTTTGTTTTAAAATTTCTCATTGTTTTATAGAGACATTGAATTCTGTTGAGTTCATTCAATTTTTTTCAAGGGAGTATTCTAAGCTATTTAGTTTCTTTTCAATTGTTTTCTTCCTAAACTCTTATCTAATTTCAGTTTTTAATCATTTGCTTTATTTTTCCCACATACTACTGTAAGCCTTGTGGCAAAGCCATTTTTCCTCCTCTGAGGCTCTTCTTGTTACTCTTTTCTTATGAGTTTATTTCCCATAGTATGTATTAATTTTGTTGGATGTCTTCTCCTCTCGATTTATATATTTGGTTTTAATTCTTGGATTAAGATTTTGTTTTTGCCTTTGTTCCTTTTGATAACTGCCCATGGGTCGATCAGGCTTTGTTTGCTCTTATTCCTTTGGTAATGTAGATGCCGCTGCCTCTGAGGTGGCTGGTGATAAGCCTTACCATCTGTCTCAATCCATGGCTTTCTGTGGACCAACGTGGGTTCAGGATTCTCAGAGTTTCTTTCTCCTCTTCATAGGCTCTTTAAGCAGGAGTTGGTTCTTTCTCCTGTTTTGGCCCTAACACATCCCAGTGGGATGTTGGAGATCTTTCTGATATCAGACCTCCTGCACAGCCCTCACAGAGCTGGTGTCCAGGTACTGAGTTGCCCTTGTCTTCTGCTGTGGCTCCTACTTTTCTATGGAATATAGGACCTGGCCCTATTTCTTTTCACAATGACCTACTGAGGCAGCTTCTTTCCTTTGCTTCTAGTCTGATAAGCTAGATCTAGAATATGGCTTCAGGTTTCCCCTTATTAGAGCTGGCACTAGCTTGTGACATCCTTGTTTAAAGCATTAGATAGTTTCAGATGTTAATATAGGAGTATGGTTCCCTTCTTCTGCACACCTTTGCTAGCTAGAATTTGTGCTGGTTTTCTTCGTTGCAACCATTCTCTAGTTGACTGCTGCTTTTCCATTTCCTTGACCTGGCCCTGGTTCCCTGTTTCCATCCTTCTTCCAATCTGTATCCTCTTCTGACTGTCTTTGTGTGCAGTTCTGGATAGAAGAGCTTACTTCTATTTCTTTTCAGATTTCTTTATATTTTGTCTTTCTGGGACCTTTATTTTTGGATATTTGTGAGAGTTTATAGGGGTTGTCTTTCATTCCACTATCTTAACCGGAAGTTTCTTTCTACCTATTACTTTATTTTATTTCAAATCTGTTGAATAAAACAAGCATTTCTATAACATAGTATAATAAAGAAGATTATTGCACATGAAACTACAAGTCTATTATGTACAACCTGCTATTCCTTTTAAATACGTAATAAAGTTGTCATGTATATTTTTATTTTTTCTTCCCTCCCTACCCCTACCCTAGAGATGGATACCATTAGACACAAATATGTATATATGTAAAATAATTCTATACATACTTCTATTTATCAGTTCTTCCTCTGGATGCAGATAGCATCTTCCTTCATATTTCCTTTGTAGTTATTTTGGGAATTTATAATAATCAAAATGGCTCATTCTCTCAGAGTTGTTCTTGAAACAGCACTGCCATTACTATATACAACATTCTCTTGGTCCTGCTCATTTCACTCTCCATTATTTCATACAATTCCTTCCATGTTTTTCTAAGATTATTGAGCTCATCATTTCTTATAGCACATAGTATTCCATCACAATCATATACCACAACTTGTTCAGACATTTCCTAATTGGTGAGCTTCCCCTCAATTTCCAGTTCTTTGCCACTACAAAGAGAGTTGCTATAAGTATTTTAGAACATGTAGCTTCTTTTCCTTTTCCCCTAAGCATCTTTGGAAACAAATCTAGTAATGGTATTGACAGGTCAAAGGGTATAGGCAGTTTAATAACTCTTTGGGCATAATTCCAGGTAGTTCTTCAATTTTAGAACATATAGGTTCTTTTTCTATTATTTCTCAATGGCTGATAAAATAGTTGGGGGCATAGATTACATGTAAGTATTGGTGTAACTAGATGACCTTGTTGTCTTTGGAAAGATACTAGATGGACTCAAGGAAAGACTGACAGAAGTGTTGGATTAGCCAGTAGAAGTCGGTATGTAGCTTTAATTGACAAATGCTAGTACATATTTTCTGCCTTCCATAAGTGTGATGAGAAAGGAAGAGTATAAATAACAGAGCTATTTTTTTCTTCTATAAACACCAGAGATTGATAAACTCAAATATATAACATGATTCTCAGAGAGACAGGAAAAGAGTCTCACACAAAACCAAATGAAATCCACTCTATGGTGAGAACAAACATAAATAAGATATTCTTTAAAAAAAAAATCTGGATGCTATCTGCATCCAGAGAAAGAAAGGATAAATAGAAGTATGCATACAATTATTTTATAAATCTACATACATATTTGTATCTAATAATTGCCATCTCTAGAGTGTGGGGGTGGGGTAAGAAAGGAAGAAGAAAGGAAAAAGAAAAAAATTACATGATGATTTTATTATATATTTAAAAGAAATAGCAAGTTGTACATAATAGATTTGCGGTTTCATGCACAGTTACATTTTTGCTATACTATGTTATGGAAATGCTTGTTTTATTCCATAAATTAAAAATAAAATAAATAAAACCAAAAAAAATCACAGTGAAAATCAGCTCCTCAGTTACACCCATAGTTGAATGTTTCTCCCCATATCCATACTTATGGAATGTATTGCTAAATGTTGTTTTGAAGTTTTTTCTTCATTCATGACTAAATTTGGTTGTTGCTTCAGTGAATTTACTATTTCAGCTCTTTGGATTTATTCTCCATTGGCCTAGTTGGCAAAAATCATTGTCTTCTTACCTGTGAAATAGATAAAAATGCAAACTGATTCCCAGTCTTGAGATTAACCTTTTTTCCCCCCTTCTTTTTCCCTTTGTATTATGTGAATGTGGTTTGATAGAGATCTGGCCTTAGAATCATAAAGACCTAGATTCAAGTCCTGTCTCTAACATATAGTAGCTAGGTGATCTTGGGCAAGTCAGTTTAGCTCATAGTGTACCCAGGTCACTCTCTAAGGTGTCACTCTCTCTAATGACCACCAATCTGCATTGAGAGAGGGAAATCTTTAGGCCAGCAATGTCAAAATCAAATAGAAATGGATCTACACAGGCAGCAAACTGACTTACGATATGACAAATAAACATTATCTATGTTGCATTGCATTTTTATTTATTTTGTTAAATATTTTGCAAATACATTTTAATCCAGTTTTATGATCCCATAGGCAGGAAGTTTGATGCCTCTGCTCTAGACTAATAAAATCAATCAATCAATCAATCAAACATTTAATAAATGTTTACTATGTTTTAGGTACTACGCTAAGTGTTGGGGATATAAAAAGAGGCTAAGGACAATCCCTGCTGTCAGTTTTTCTGGACAGGTAATTCTTGATTTTCATCCTAGCTCCTTTTTCCTCTGGAATATCATATTCTAAGCCCTCCAATCCCTTAATGTAGAAGCTGCTAAATTTTGTGTTATCCTGATTGTGTTTCCACAATACTTGAATTGTTTCTTTCTGGCTGCTTGCAATATTTTCTCCTTGATCTGGGAACTCTGGAATTTGGCTATAATATTTCTAGGAGTTTTCTTTTTGGTATCACTTTCAGGAGATGATCAGTGGATTCTTTCAATTTCGATTTTACCCTCTGGTTCTAGAATATCAGGGCAGTTTTCCTTGATACTTTCTTGAAAGATGATGTCTAGACTTTTTTTGATCATGGCTTTCAGGTAGTCCAATAATTTTTAAAATTATTTCTCCTGGATCTATTTTTCAGGTTAGTTTTTTTCCAATGAGATATTTCATATTGTCTTCTATTTTTTATTCTTTTGGTTTTGTTTTATAATTTCTTGATTTCTCACAGAGTCATTAGCTTCCATTTGCTCCATTCTAATTTTTAAGGAATTATTTTGCTCAGTAAACTTTTGGATCTTTATTCCATTTGGCCAATTATGCTTTTTAAGGCATTCTTCTTCTCATTGGCTTTTTGGACCTCTTTTCCCATTTGGGTTAGTCTATTTTTTTAGGTATTATTTTCTTCTGTATTTTTTGGGCCTCCTTTAGCAAGCTGTTGACTCATTTTTCATGATTTTCTTGCATCACTTTCATTTCTCTTTCCAATTTTTCTTTTACTTCCTTACTTGCTTTTCAAAATCCTTTTTTTGAGCTCTTCCATGGTCTGAGAACAAATAGTATTTTTCCTGGAGGCTTTGGATGTAGGAGCTTTGACTTTGTTGTCTTCTTTTGGTCGTATATTTTGATCTTCTTTGTCACCAAAGTAAAATTCTATAGTCTGAAATTTTCCCACTATTTGTTCATATTCTCAGCCAATTACTTGACTTTTTAACTCTTTGTTAAGGTAGGTCTCTGTTTCCAGTGTGAAGGGTGTACTGTCCCAAGCTTTAAAGGTTTTGTGCAGCTGTTTTCAGAAAACTTCTAGGGACCTGTAAATTTTCAGTTCTTCTAAGGTGATATGATCAAAGGAGAAGTGTTTACTTCTTTCCTGGCCCATGCTCTGGTGTGTGAGTGACCACAAGCACTCTTTTCTGCTCTGCAACTGTGAGGAGGATTCCTTCTTCATGGCTACCACAAGGTCCACCATGCCAATGCTCCTCCTTGCCTCAGGATTGCCACCAGAAATGCGATACAGATCCAAGCATGGGCAAAGCAAGAGAATCCTGCCTCAGTGCCAGCAAAGAGATCACTACAATCCCCCCTGATTAGCCACTTGATTCCCTCACTATCTATGGGCTGAGAGCTTGGGAAACAGCCACTACTGTTGCCCCAGGGTGGCAGCAGGGCTGGGACCAGACCATGCTCCTCTCTCACCCAGGTCTGACAGACCTTTCCTACTGACCTTCTAAGTTGTCTTTGGCATTTGTGGGTTAAAAAGTCTGGAAATCACTGCAGCTGCCTATGATTCAGTTCCTTGAGGCCTGTTCCAGGTTTACTGGGACCCCATCTTTGCTTATGTGGCCCATGCTGGAAATTTGTTTCACTCTGTCTGTTTGTGGGTTCAGCTGCTCTAGAATTTGATTAGAGTCATTTTTACATGTATTTGAGGGGTTTGGGGGAGAGCTCAAGCAAGTCACTGCTTTTACTCCACCATCTTGGCTCTGCCTCTTGAGTTGGACTTTGAAGGCATTACAGACATCAGGAATAATGTGAATAGAACAGTGAGCATACTGGGTATGTTTGAAGAGAATAACTTGTAGTGTTGAATGAGGGAAGGACATATTGGTAGATAAAGCAGGAAAGATAAATAGATAGAGTATGGTAGGCTTGAAATGCCAAGCGAGGAATCTGAGCTTTATTTGTTAAGTAATAAGGAGCTAGTGCAGATCATCATTATTATTATTTAGATATCTTTTATTTATTAAGTTCATTTTTAAAATCTTGAGTTCTAAATTCTCTTCCTCCTGCCGGTCCCTCACCCACTCACTGAGAAGGCAAGCAATATAATACCTATTAGATATATGAAGTCATGCAAAACCTATATCCATATTAGCTATGTTGAAAAAAAAAAACAACCAAGAAAAATAAAGTAGAAAAAATGCTTCAATCTAATGCAGATTTTTAAAGCAGAAGACTGACATTTCCAGTGAATGAAAGTTTGAACATTAGAAAGAAAGAAGGGTTATTTGAAGGGTCAAACTCCCTAATGAGATCAGAAGGAATGGGATAGAGGGAAGTGGCAGAAGTGTTAGCCTTGGCAAGGAGAAGGACCGCTTCATCCCGAAAGACTGGAGAAAAGAATGACAGAATGGGCGTATGATGATGTACAACCTCTCCAACATTGAGATTTGTCACTTTTTGTCATCTTTGTCAATTTGCAGAGTAAGAGGTCAAATGTCAGGGTTGTTTTTCTTATTAATAGTGATTTGGAGCATTCTTTTCTGTGATTATTAGTACTTTGCAATTCTTTTTTTGAGAATTGTTTGCTCATATCCTTTGCCCACTTTTATGTTGGGAAATGGTTATCAGTGTGTGTGTGTGTGTGTGTGTGTATGTGTGTGTATGTGTGTATGTTCATACACACACATATATATGATATATAAACAATTTTATTTATATATGTTAAGTATGTATATATATATTAAGGGTTAAGTAAGATAAACAATTTTATTTACATATGTATATATGTGTGTATATACATTTATATATGTGTATTTATATAGATATATAAATATAATTGTTTACATATCTTAGATAATTAATCCTCATCAGAAAAATTTGATAGAAGCTTTTTTTTTTCCCATTTCACTATTTCCCTTCTTATCCTAGGTGTATTAAATTTTCTGTATGGAAGTTTTTCCAATAATCAAATTTATTTATTTCATCTTTTGTAATTACCTCTATCCCTTGTTTGGTTAAGAATACTTTTCCTACCCAAAGCTTTGAGACATATATGATCTGCTTCTCTTCTAATTTTTTAACAGTATGATCTTTAATATTAAGGTCATATATCCATTTAGAACGTATTATGGAAAATAGTGTAAGGTATTGGTCTAAGCCTAATTTCTGCCAGACTGCTTTCTAATAAGTTTGATTCTTAACTCCACCTCTCTTACTCTTGAGTTAATCAAATCTCATCCTTCCTCCCCACCCCCTGATTATTAGAAATTTGGAATTATTCTTTCATGTTATTGCTATTTATATTTTCTGGTACATTTGATATTACTTTAATTATTCCACAATGATATCTTACATTATATCCCCTTCTCTAATATCCTATGTCTCCTATGTAATTTGTTCTCTACTTGTGTAGTTTCTGACAAAGAAATGCATACTCTTCATATTGACATATTTATATAAATCTGGTCCCAGAGCTAATCACTAGGAAGCATGATCTTCATACACTTCTTTTGCAGATTAAGCCTCATTTATATTAACTATCCTTTGATTTGCTGTGCATGACACATTGAAAGTGCCTTTTAAGGAGGGAGCGTTTCATCACCCTTCCTCCCTCACCTATTGCCAGTGCTTTAGCTCCCATTTTTTCTTATAACTGAGAACCCTGGAATCTCTCTGGCTTTCTTCCCCTGCCTAACTTCAGGCTCCAGGAAACCCCGAGAAGGATAGTCCAATGGGAATCTAGAAATGGTACCTATTTTTTTTCTCTTACCTTCTGAGACGCTTTTCCTAAAAGTTGTGCATTTTGCTTTCATTCCCATTATTCCAATGTGTGTTTGTGTATTTTGTCTCATGAATGTCAGTCTTGTTAGCCTCATCTGTCTTTCTGCCTAACTATGATGTGTATGAGGACCTCTTCTAGGCTGTTAAGGCTTAATTCCTCATATAAAGTAGTTACACAAATGAGCCAATTCTCATTTTGGAGAAGGATGATTTGCATACTTGTCTTTGAGTCAAGATGTCAACGATGTGATCGATGTATACCTAAATTATGTATGCTTAATAAATCTACACTCTTGTTTTCAGAGGAAAAATAAGAAAGTGTCCTCTAGGTTGTTCTCCCATCTCGCTAATGAGTATGTCTTATAGAACTGAATCAAAGGCCTATTAAAGTCAATATCTATCATGTTTTTTTGCTAGGTCATCACTCTTTCATAAAAGGAGATTAGTATTGTTTTGTCAGTGTTTTATTTTTTTTTTCTACAAAGTTTAGGTATCTACCAGTTGATTGTTTGACAGTATTTTTGCAGTTACTAAAATTAAGCTGTTCAAGCTCTGTCATGCAGGGCATTTTGTCCTCTTTTTAGAGACAGTAGTTCCTCTTGCCCCATTTGTGTGTACCCCATTAGTTTTTTTTGAGGTTTTTGAAAGACGGTAACCAAGAAAATTAATAAGATCTTAGACTTCATGAGGAAGGCATGGCTCCAGGAATAGGGGGGTGATAGTCCCTTACTTTTTTGTCCTTGTTAGGGCACATCTGGAATGCCCCATTCAGTTCTGGGTAGCACATTTTAGGAAGAACATGGAGAAACCACAGTATGTCTAGAGAAGGGTAACCAGTGAAGGACCTCAAGTCCATGCTAAATGAGGATTGGTTAAAAGAACTGGGGATGAGAAACAAAGATTTAGGGGAAATATCATAAAAGTCTTCGGATAGTTAAAGTATTATCAGTCAGTCCATCAGTCAATAAAGATTTATTAAGTGCCTACTATGTGCCAGGCATGGTGCTAAGTGCTAAGGTTACTAAGAAAGGTAAAAGATAGTCCGTGCTCTCAAGGAGCTCACAATCTAGTTGGGGGCTGAGGGGGGACACAACATGCAAACCACTGTATAAACAAGATATATGCAGGATAAATTTGAAATAATCAACAGAGGGAAGACACTAAAATTAAGGGGGATTAGGAAAGCCTTCTGGGAGATGGATTAGGCTTGTTCTTCTTGGCTCCCAAAAGCAGAACTGGGATCAGTGAGCAAGTGGCAAAGAGGCATTTGGGACTTGAAAGGAAGGAAACTTTTCCAGAGGTCTCCATAAGTCAAATGAATTGCCTTAGGAGACAGTGGTTTCCCTTTACCTGAGATCTTCATGCAAAGGCTGCTTGATCACCTGTCTGTCATACCTTGTTTAATAACAAGTGCTAGCATTTATTTAGTATTTAAGGTGTGTAAAGCACTTTACAAATATTTCTTTTTATCCTCACAACCACCCTGGGTCATATTAATTTCCACAATTTTCTAGATCAGGAAACTGAGGCAGAAAGAGGGTGACTTTCCCAGTTACATTGATAGTGTCTGGTTTGAACGCAGAGATTCCTGACTCCACATCCAGTGTACTTTCCTCCAAGCCACCTTGCTGCCTGCAGTACAAAGCCAGCATCTTAATTTCTAGCTCCTGGAGTCACCTGTTCCAATCGTCAGAGAATAGTTCACTACTCTGGAAAAGCTGAATCACGTCTAAGTCACATCCCAAGTTACTGCCAAAACCAAGATGAGGATTCCTATCTCTTAACAACAGATTCTGCCATTTGTATACTATCTTGTCTTCCTTGATGGGATTTTTTGATGTTAACGTGAACCATTTTTTGTTGTTGTTCTAATCTTGTAATTGAGAGGAAGTGGTGTAATGGGTAGAGAGGAGGTGTCTGAGTCAGGAACACCTGGATTCAAAACCTTTCTCTGGCACAAAGCAGTTGTGTGACCTTGGTCAAGACAACCTCTCACTGCCTGAGACACAATTCTCTAAGACTAAGAATTGCAAAGCAGGTGCTGATCTCCATTTTTAGTGGGACCAGGAATACCCTGTCCCAATGAAATCGTAGGCCTAGGCCCTAACCTGCTTTCTGACCTCCCCCCCAAAAAAACATAAACAAAACACCCCTTAGTCTTTCTGCTTACAAGAGGATAAAATCCAAATCTTGATCTAATGTCAAATTCTATTTGTAAAAAAATTTGTAAAAAAAAATAGGATATAAAAAGTCTGAAGATGTTTTGAGAGATCATTGAGTGAATTCTCTTGCTTAGGGGTATATTGTTCTTTTATTTATTTTTGAATTATTGTTTTTGAATTCATTTTAAAAATATTAAGTTCCAAACTTACTCCTTCCTGCCAGGCCCTCACCCACTCATTGAGAAGGCAAGCAATATAATACCTATTATATATATATGAAATCATAAAAAAGCATTCAAGTCCAATCACAATCTCAAAGACTTCTTTAGGAGACTCCAGAGCTTCTATAATAGATTCTAATTTTTCCCTGTACCTCCTTATTTGGAAGCCAAATCCTTCATGACACAACATTAACTGATTTCTTTTAGTTTTTCCTTCAGTGTAGATGGAAGGCCACAGGCAAGACATTTCATCACCTATGTGTCAATCACTGTGCTTTACAAATATTATCCCATTTGACCCTCACAACAACCCAGTATCACTATCCCCATTTTACAGTTGCGGAAACTGAGGCAATCAGAGGTTAAATGACTTGCTCAGAGTTCAACATGTAGTAAGTGACTGAGGCTGGAGTTAATTCCAGGCCTGCCCTGGGCCACTTGTGCTTCACTAATTTTGTGACCTTGGGCAAGGTCATCTCTCTGGGCCTCAATTTTCTCAGCCCAGAAATGAGGCTTTTGGACTAGACGATCTTTAAAGTCCTTCCTCTCAATCTCTAAAGTCGAGCTCTTAACTCCATGATCCTTTGTCAAAAGAGGAGTCTGGGGTCGGAAATCATTTTGACGTCATTTGACAATGAGTCATTACGAAGGACAGCAATGTGTGTGCATTCTGGAGTGTGCATAGCCAGCCTTGGCTGTGTTTATTTGTGTCTTCTCTAACATGAGAAAAGAATACCAAATCAACGAATTAAGCACAATAGCAGAAAGTGATTTTTTTTTGATTGTTGTTAATCTCAGCTTTGTAGCACCAATCAGGAGTCACCATTACAAGTCCTGATTTCTAGAGATGAAAGATTTAAGTGTTGCTGACACCTCAGGTATCTTGATACAAATCTTGATCGTCTTGATACAAGTCTTGACATCTTGATACAAATAACCTGTAATAAAGCAAGATCATCATGATTTCCCCACTCTCTTCTAAGATGGTAATGGCCTCCCAGTGGGAAAGTGAACAAACACGTATTAAGTGCTTACTATGTGCCAGGCACTGTACTAAGCCCTTAATAAATATCTCATTTGATCCTCACAAGAATTCTGTGAGGCAGGTGTTGTTTTTATCCTCATTTTACAGTTGAGAAAACTGAGGCAGATAGAGGTTACTTATCCAGGTTCACACAGCTAGTAAGTGTCTGAGGCTGGATTTGAACTCAGATTTTCCTAACTCCAGGCCTGGTGCTCTATACACTGAGCAACCTAGTTGCCAGATAGTAATAACTACGTTGTTGTCGTCTGGTCATTTTAGTCATATTCTGACTACTTGTGACTTCATTTGGGATTTTCTTGGCAAAGATATTGGAGTGGTTTGCCATTTCCTTCTCCAACTCATTTTACAGATGAGGAAACTGAGGGAAACGGGGTTAAGAAACTTGCCCTGGATTACACGGCTAGTAAATTACTGAGGTCATATTTGAACTCAGGTCTATCTAACCACAGGCCCACTGCTCTATCCACTGTATCACCTAGCACCCCTGATAACATTTACATAGCAACTTTAAGATTTGCTAAGCACTTTATAAATATTACCTCATTTTATTAGTGGACTCAGGGGAAAAAAAGGAAATTAAATAAGACAAAATAGAATAATGGAAAGATTTAGTTGACTCTTTTATTCATTGGGCCAGCTAATTCCCACCCCATTTTAACAAGAACTTTCGATTTCAGAGATAGTGTGGGGAGGTAGAAAGAGCACTGATTTGAAGTAAGAGGACCTATGTTTGCATACAAACACTTCTAGTCACCAGCTGCATGATTTTGGGCAGGTCATGATCTCTCTGAGACCAAGTTTACTTATCTGTAAAATGTGAGGTCTTCTGCTAAGCTATTCTGTTTTTGCAGAGTTTGAGGACAGTTGCCCATTATCTTAATCTTTCCCTAACTAAATAATCCCTAACTTTTCTTCATAAAGCCATTGACATGCTTGCCATACAAGGCTTTTCCTGTAAACTATCCCAGATGTGATTATATTCTTCATAAGGGGTGTTCTGAACAAATTTCATAGTTTATGTAATTACTGTCTGCCAGCTCAATAGCTCTGAATTTTTCAGCAGGCATTATATTCTTCAAATGTTTGACCATGTCTTTTTAAATCATCTTTATTTTTCTTCCCAATCAGAATAAACTGACTTTACATGAATCCACAGAAAGCCAGCTGCAGAAGAGAGATCAGAATTCCTATTAACCTTGTAGCACCAGTGGGTTCAGGTTTAAGAACATTTTATATCTTCGGTTCCAAATTCCTTGTTATCCAGGAGCAGACTTTGTCAATAACATTTACGTCTTGTACTTGCTTCTATCTCAGAAGCAGTATCTATCCTTGTTCTTAAAGAATTTTTTACTAGTCCCTTCCCACTCTCATCCCCATGAGCCCGACTTCTAGTGGTAAACACATTCCTTTGGATTCCTTGGTATGTGGGTAGTGACTGACCCTCCCAGGCCCACAGCAGAGATCAGCTAAAGCTGTGCCAGTTTCTTCTCTTGTATGAGACTGCCTGCCTAGCAATCAATCATAAACACCTACTGAGGTTCCACAATTCTCTGGCTATGAAGATGACTGACACACAATTATGTCAGATGCTACCCTTAGAATGAAGGGATTCCCAATTAATAGAAGTCAACTCTTGTCCTTATGGGGTTTATAATCTGGGGAAGGTCAAACACAAAAGAAAAAGGTTTAAGAATGACTAAAAAGTACAGAAAGAGAAATGTGAAACTGCATAGCTTCATGGAGCTATTAACACATGTTTACAGAATCACAGAAGTTAGTGTTGGAAGAGATTTTGGTGGCCATGTAGTCCAACATAGAGTGGTCATCAAGTCTCTATTTAAAGACCTCCATAACTGGGGGGAAACTATTTCCTGAGGCCATCTATTCCAATTTTGGAGAGTTCTAATTAGTAGGAAATTTTCCCTGACTTCAAACTTAAATTTGCCTTTTTGTAATTTCCATCTATTATTTCCTGCTTCTCCCTTCTTGGGCAACAGAGAATAAGTATGATCTCTCTTCTCTCTCAGCCCTTAGAGTACTTGACCATGTTACTATGTTTCCTCTTATTAAGGTTGAACAACCCTAAATTCTTCAGTTGATCTTTATATGAGACAGACTCAAGCCCTGCACCATCTTGGGTGCCCTTCTCTGGATGCCCTCCAGCTTATCCTTTTTAAATTCTGGTACCCAGAGCTAAAAAACGATACTTCATGTGTGGTCTGACTAGGTTAGAATAATGAGGGACCCAATGCAGGTCAAGATCTCATTATTCTCAGTACCTTTTTTGGTTTCCACTATCACATGGATGACTCATGCTGAGCTTGTGGTCCACTAAGCACCCAAGAGCTTTTTCAGACAAACACCTGTCTAGCCATATGCCACCTACACTATTCTTGTAAAGTTCATTCTTTTGGGGGTACACGAAGTGTTTAGGAAGGACTAGCATCTTTGCCTTGAGGACTCACTGAGATCTTTTCAGGGCTTCTCATCCACCTTTGGTGTCTACCCTCACCCAATTCTCATTCATGGCACCAAGAAGGTGTAGCATGTTCAGCTAATATGGGCTAGCCCAGGTTGGAGGGAAAGACTGTATTTACTTTTATTAAATTTCTACTTTTTAGATTTAGCCTGGTGTCCTAGACTGTCAAGATCTTCTTGTTAGCAGATCTCAAGTCTGCTAGCCTGTGCTACTAATAAATAATTATTTCCAGCTTGGTCTTAATAAAACAAATTTGAGAAGGCTGCCATCCATGCCTTTAATGAGGACATTCATCAATTGTAAAACAACACAGGTCCAGACATACTTTGTGGCACTCACAAATGATAATGGGTCATTAATAACTACTACTTGAGCTCTGTTGTTTAAGCAGTTTCAGAGTCAATTATAATATTTCTTCATATTTTCCCACAATTATAGTGTAAGATACTTTATCAAATGCTTTGATATGTCTAAGTAAACTCTATAGTATTTTCCTATTCTACTAGTTCAATAATCCGATAAAAGGGGAAATGTTCGTCTTTCATTTTTGAAGAAGACCAATGACAGCATGGGTGATATATTGACTTGCACATGAACTGGATTTAAGTGGAGCACAAAAAGTTGCACAAAGTTGTCAGCCTCATTCTCTCTTCCAGAGTCATCGAAGTCCAGTGGCAAAACAAAGGTCAAGATGACTGGTGGTGGCCCAGGATGCAGTGGATGACTTTGGCATCTTAGATGTCTGACCAAGCTCTATGTGCTCCCTAGCACCTGCTTCAGTCGCCTTCATGGCAGCTGGAACATATTGTTCTCATCTTCCCATTCCTCTAGGGGAAATCTTTACATGCTTGGGGTAGATATCCCCCTAACTCATCAATGAGTTTGAGGCCTGTCAGTTATCTCCAACCTGGGCTAGCCCATATTAATGAACATGCTACAGCTTCTTGGTGCCATGAATGAGAATTGGGTGAGGGTAGACACCAAAGGTGAATGAGCAGCCCTGAAAAGATCTCAGTGAGTCCTCGAGGCAAAGACGCTAGTCCTTCCTAAACACTTCATGTACCCTCAAAAGAGGAAATACACTAATTTGGAATGAACCATTCTAGATAAATCAATGCTTGTTATTTTCACTTCCTTTTTTCACCTTCACTAATCTCTGACGATCTGTTCTAAAATTTCTTCAGGAATTGAAGTCAGGCTCAGGGACTATAGTCTGCAGACTTTATTCTCATCCCTTTTTGGAAATAAGGGCAATATTTGCCCTTTCCCAACCCTCTGGAACTTGTCTTACTCTTCAGGATCTTTCAATTATCACTGCCAACATTCATTTTTATCAGTCATACACTTGAGGATACAGTTCATCTGAGCCAGGGGTATTTGTTGTGTTAGGGGCAACTAGGTACTCTCTTACTATTTTCTCATGTATTTTGGGTATTAGCTCCCTTGAGAGGTACCATAGCACAGTGGGTAGCTAGCTGGGCTCAAAGCCAAGAAGAGTTGGGTATCTGTCTTCCCTCTGACACCAGCTGGCTGTGTGATCTTGGGCAAGTGAATTAACCTGTTCTCATTTTTAAGACCATTAGTGGCAGAGAAGATGCTGAATTGTACAGGTATAGGTATAGGAAGTTACTTGTATAAGTGAAATCATAGGTCTACTGCCTATCAGTTATTTTCCCCTCTGTCTTTTCCGATGCAAAGATTCTTCTACTTGGCAGCAAGAAACAGAAGCCAACTGAGATGGGAGTAAGCATGCCTTCCCTCAGGTGTCAGATATCACCATAGGAGCCACCATAAGTAGTGGTCCTATTGAGTTCTTCTTTGATCTTTCCCTTTCTTCCCCTATAGCTAAAATAATTCAGCCCTTTAGTTATCCTTATCTTCCCTTGCCAGCTTCAGCTTGTTTTGAGCTTGTTCCTTCATGACCACACTACCCCTGCTTGGACAAGGCCTTTTGGAGTTAGGATTTGGGTTAGTTGTAGAGCTAACTTTGGAATATGCCATACTGGAGTTTCTTATGACAGAGATGAACTGCGTTTCATTCTTGTGACCAGGTAGATATATTAAATGCCCACCAATGAACAGTTAATGAAAATTTAAAGTTATAGTATTTGCTACTTAGAGAAAGAGAACACAAAAGATCACAGAAGTTTACATGTTTATCTTATGGATCTTTTCTAGAATAGCAAATATTTGTAATTTTCTTAAAGAAATTTGGAATTTTTGCAATATTTCAATGATACTTTAGTTTTTTTTTGAGGGAGATGTTGATTTCTTGGTATGCAATTCTCAAGTATTCATATGATAAGAAATGAATACAGCATACTCAGTAACCTTAAAAAACACTCAGGCAGATGTATCAAGATTCGTTTCACATTGCCAGTGTCCTTGGCCAGCAGGCAAACATAGCTGGCTAAATGCCATCTCTGCAGCAGCAGGTCTAGCTTGGAGATTTGCATTAAGGTTTAATTTAAGGAAAAATAAGAGAGTAGAGAGCAATCTGGTTCTTCAGAGTCAGGTGGAGACCCAGGGAAGAAGAGAGAGCAATTCCTTAAGGAATCCTACAACAGAGCTGGACTTTCTACAGTGGGAATATTTGAGAACCTCAAAGAAATCCTTATTGAAGTGTGGTCCTGCTTTGGGTTTTGAGGGCATTTTTTATTACATCTCTAGAAATTATTTTGGTATTTGCATGGACTAAGCCATTGATCAGGGAATCTCTTTGTTAATTCTTTTATGTGAGAATATCAAAACCTAGAGCCACAAAACTATTTAGAACCCTGACTCCCAAGCAGCATTTGATCTTTGCGGATCCTTTTTGGTTCTCACGAATACTTATTCTTCCTCCTCTTCAGCTGATTGCCCCTCCCCATTTTGGCTGATTCATTGGCTTTCAGATCAGTGTACTATTCTAATCCTCTTAGGACTTTTGGAATCTTAAAACTTTGGCATTTTAATATATTTTTTCTTGCATAGTTCCAAACTGTTTTCCAGGATGGGTCATAGTTTCACAAGAAGTGAACTTGTGTGCTAGCCTTCCCATAGTCCCATCCAACAATGAATTATCCTTTTTTTGACCATATTTGCTAATATGTTGGACGTAAGGTGATAGCATCAATCAACTTTTTTATTTTACAACTGAGGAAACTGAGACTCAAAAGGCAAAAAAAAAGTGCATAAGGTCACATGGCAGTAAGTTGTAGAGTGAGCATAGAAATCCATACCTTTTGATTTCAAATCTTTTTCCTCTTTCCATGGACTTCTGCCTGGCCAGGCTTATCCCCCTGCCATCCATATTCTGTACTAAGATTAGTTTAAAACAAAGAGTTTTCTTTGCAGCAATACTATTCTGAAATACGAAGTAATTCCAAGTTCCTTTCATGGGCAGATAGAGTGTGTAAAAGGTTAGGCCTGACTCAGAGTGGTGTGGTCCCTCAAATTCAAGATTAAAACAGACCGAGATATTTGAAGAACATCTGGCAGTTAACCATAACAAGAGAATGATAGTAAGAGCAGGGAAAGGATATTCAGCAAAAATACAGCATTGATTGAGCTAGAAGAAGCTTCGTTGTCTTCGTATTGCTTCTCTGTTAGTCTACAGATTGGAAGCCTGAGGAAGGAGCTGTTGATTTCTTGTGCCCAGGACACCAGGAAGCTATATTAATGGCTCAAATCTTTAGTCCCTTGAGTCAATTTAGTCTCTAGGTCAGTTTCAATGCCTTTTAAATAAAAAACTAGCCTACCCTGCAAGAGGCAGGGCCTTAGGGTATTGTTCCTATGACAGTTCATTTCGAATATTGAAAAAAATAAAATTCTTGGCTAATGTTCGTAGCATATTGTCTTTAAATTTGTCATTATCATGTAGTCTGGTGATCTAACAACTTATGCTTGCTTGCCAAATTGATTATATCCAATGGACTAGAAAGAAAATGATAAGAAAGTAATGTCAATTAATATGTTTCATAATTAAACCTTCTTTTAAGCGATCGCCCTTACTGCCTGTACAATTGATTCTGCAGTTTGAGTTGTGTGGGGTTAATGGTGAGCCTGGCTAGGCTTATGCTCACAGACAATCATGCATTGTCGTCTCTCCCCTCCTCTTCCTAACCTCTGCAGACCCTTCCCACTCCCAATGGTTTTCTCTTCCTCACTCCTTGGCAGGTATTTTGTCAAGCTGATCTTAATCAAATTGCTATGTAATTACAGAGGAACTGTCCAGATACTTTTGTATTGTCATCTTCTACAAAATGCAGATTGCATGGCATGTATACATAGAATTACTCTGTAATTCAAAGTAAATTGACATTTAATTTCAATTTAATTACACAGGAATTACAGACATGACAGCCACAGTCTATTTAGAGAGTGAAGTATAGGAATCTGTTTACAGTGTGGAACTCTATTATATTATCCTTCTAATGGAAGCACAATCATTTCTCTGCTTTTACGCAGATCTTCTTGTAAGATCTTGGTGCATTCTCCAAACATTAATTTGACCTCATCATTTTTCACAGAAGTAAATTAAAACAAATTTCTCTTCCTACAGATGAAGGAAGAAAGCCTAGGAAAGTGACAAGTACATGGCCTGAGAGCCAGGAGCTCTCTCTTCTAGTCCAGGCTCTGCTACTAGCACAGACAGACTTCATCATATCTGTCAACTCAACCATGTGTGCTATCACATCCCTCTGGAACAGTGCAGGTCACAAACCATCTGTACCTTCTCATCTGGTGTGAGTCTTGTCCATATCCTCCCATAAATCCTCTATAGGGGGTTCACCCAATGTTCTTGAATGGTATGTACGTGCATGTATGTATATGTGTGTGTGTGTGTGCGCGCATGCGTGCATACGTGCCATGTTCCGCCTGGTCTCTAAGTATTTAATAAGGGAGAATAAATGAAGCACTCAGACTGTCCATCTATTATTCCTTGTCTTATCACATGACTGGCCCACTTCCTTTTTCAGTCACATATCTCCTTGGTGATGTCTTCTCTTTCTTGCTATATTGTGGTTTCATTTATAGAGAGAATGTTGGAGGTAGGGATTTTTTCATTCTTGGTACTTGAATCCTTAGCCCCTAACAGAGTGTTCAGCACAGAGCATGTGCTTAATAAATACTAATAAATAAAGTAGTTAACTGTATTTATCCATTTTTACAAAATTATATTTACAATTCTATTTGTTTTATACTTTTCATTTATTTTATTAATAAATACAGCAACTGATAGCATTTAGTTCTTCCCCTAGTAAGAAGTTTGTCTACTCATTAGTCATTGGAAGAAGACCTCACAATTAAGGATAACAAGAGTGAATAGGCCAAATCCTTTGTCACTTAGTCCACCAGACTCTGTACTCAGCTTGGCTGGTCCTTCCCTGGCAGACACTCTGTCACTCTCAATCTTTCCAGCATAGAAGAGCCTGCCAGGGCTTGTGTGCAACTGACATTGAGTCTGAGAACCCAGTGCCACTGTTACACCATGATGAGGCATCAAAATAGGACTTTTCTGGAGGGAGTAACTGTTACCTTAGGAAAATTGCTTAATCTTTTTGGGTCCTATTTTCCTCATTTGTAAAAGGAAGGGGTTGGGATACCTGGTCTCTAGGTTTCCTTCTAAATTTAACCATGCTCCTGCTACACTTTTTAATGAAATTGTGGAATAAGGTTGGGAAAATACATAACTCATATCACTGGATTTGGGTTCAAAAATGTAATGAATTTTTGGGTATGGGAAGAGATCGTATTTTGGGAGCTATACTATTTACATCTTTCCATGTCTGTTTTTCCTCATTTATAAAATGGAGAGGTTGGACTGAATAATTTCCCAGCTTTAACAATCTATGTATGCAATGAAATAATATTTGTAAAATTCTTATCACGGTGCCTGGCACATGATAGGTGCTTAATAAATGCTTATTCTCTTTCCTTGCTCCTTATGTATGCAATAAGATTATAAGTGATTTATAGCACTGACCTGTCACTCATGGAAGTTCTACCCAGTAGCCTTTCAATCAACCAATTAATCAATCAAAAACACTTATTAAGCACATTCTATGTGCCATACCCTGTCCTGGATGCCAAGGATACAAAGACATTAATGAAGTGGTTCCTTGTTATTATAACAAAAAACATACAAACGAAAACAACCTGCTTTGTGAAAGTTTAATTCTAATACTGGGGAATACAATGGAGGATGGGAGAAGCATTATGTCTGTCTATGACAGGGAGAAAATATACACCTTATTAGAGAACTACAGTCTTGTCCAGGTATAAGAGAATGTGCTTTTGTGAAAAGCTAAAACCCAGATGTTATTCATCCATCATCCTTTTTCAGTTCAGAATTTAGTAAAAAGAATGCCAATATTCTATTTCCTGCCTTTAAGAAATACTCAGTCAATGAAGGACATTAACTATCTCCTTGAAACCAATTCTTGACAAAATAGAAATCCTGATGTTAATGAATCAAACCCAGTGGATTAATCAAATCATTAACACGTCAATCATTAGCAAATTGATTTGATTTAGAAAGTCCAATGCAAATGATGGTATAAATGAATTAAGACTACATTCTTACTGAATGTTGCAAAATAAAAGGAAAAATAGATCATTTTGTTTTGATGAACTCATGTCATTTAAAAATGGCCCAAGACAGTTAAATATGTAAGAAACAGTCAAAATTATTTGTGAGTCATTGGCATAGAGATGATAAGTAAACCCAAAGGAGTAAGAGTGTGTGTGTGTGTGTGTGTGTGTGTGTGTGTGTGTGTGCGCGTGCGCGTGCATGTGCGCATGTGCATAAACATATGAGAGAGGAGAGAGAAAGACAGAGACAGAGACAGACAGATCTGCTGGAGAAGATGGAAGGCAAATAGGATCAAGATCATATATGGAGGGTCTTGACAAGGAGAAAGACTGCTTCATTAACAGAGACTTTGGAAAAAGAGGAAAGAGTTAGGGAAGATGATGTTATAAAGTTTTGAGATAAAGAGCAGGGGAGAAGAGGGAGCTCTGCAGATGACTGGGTAGGGGGAAGGTGAAGTGAGGGAGAGGAGAAAAGAGAAGGCGTGGAATAGTTTCTCTGGGAAATCAATTAAGGAGGGATAAAAGGATTGTCTTGTAGTGGGGCTACAATTGAGGTTAGATAATGTATATTTGTACCCAGTCAGCACGTCAGACTTTCTTTAGGTCATTCCACAACATGTGAATTTGAGTGGAGGCAGATAGCAGAGGAATTTGCAGGCTGGAGCTTGTCAAGGGAGGAACTGAAGAGTTCAACCTTGGAAGTGAGAGGACCTAGCATCCAATGTTGTCTCTTCTAATTAGTACTGGTTTGACCTTAACTGAGCCAATTAACTTCCTTGGGCCTCAGTTATAAAATTAGGGGTAGTGCTAGATGACCTCTGAGCTTCCTTCCCGCTCTAGATTTATGATCAATCAACAAGTGTTTATCCAATGCCTAGTATGCTACTAAAATTTGCCTAACATTTATTGAGTGGCTACTAGGCAAGGCACTGAGGGAGATGAAAAAGAGGAATTTCCACACTACTTTAAGTTTTATAAAGCTTTTCTTCACATCAACCCGATAAGATAGCTAAGGCAGATATAGTTATCTCTCTTTATGGGAGACTTATAGAAGCTAAATGACTTGTCCACAGAAGCTGAGCCTTGAACTTGGTTCTAAATCAAGTGCTTTTTCCTCTATGCCCCACCTAGCTCTCACATTATAACTGCCTCCTTGCTTCTCCACGATCTATTGTCTTTCCTTAAATTTCTGTCTTTCTTTCAAAATTTAGTTGTCATGTATGTGTTAACATATGTCACCTCTTAACTAGTCTTTCTAACTAGCTAATTTGATAAACTAAAAATTTTAAGGTTTTAGTAGTCAATGATGCTTCAACTTAATGTTTTTCTTTTTAAAAATGGGATAGCTTTTATTTTACAGCGCCTCATTTCAAAATATATCCCCCTTCTCTCCCTTACTTGTAATAAAAAAAATAATAAAAGAGAGGCTCACTAGCTGTGTGACTCTGAGCAAGTCACTTAACACCAATTGCCTCACCAAAAAAAAAATAAAATAAATAAAAGAGAGGGGGTAAAAAGCAATTCAGCAAAATTAGCCAACACTTCAACAGTGTCTAACAATGTAGTCAGCATTCTGCCCTCATAATCTTTGCCCTCAATAAAGACAGGAGAGAGGGATATTTTTTCGTCTTTGAGTCCAAGCGTTAAAATTACATAGCATTTTAAAAAAATTACTGTTCTTTTTATTTACATCTCTTAGAGTCATCATATATTCTATTTTCCTAGTTCCACTTATTTCACTTAGTATCAATTCTTAGAAATCTTCCCAGCCTTTTGTATATTGTTTGTATTCATCAATTCTTACAGAGCAGTAATATTCTGTTACATTTATGTCCCATAATCAGCATAGTCATTCCCCATCTAATTTACATCTACTTTGTTTCCAGTTCTTTGATATCACAAAAAGTACTGCTATAAATATTTTGGTGCGTATGAGGTGGTTCTTTTTGTCTTTGACCTCCTCGAGGTGTAACAGTTTCTAGGGATTGGTGATGTTTGGCTGAAGAGAACTAGTTACTCCCACTGAAATGGAAGAATAGGAAAGTTGCCCAAGTCCACTTCTGGGGAGGAACTTTGGGAGAAAGTTTTTCCTAAGTGAGCCTCATCCCCCTAACGCTACTGACTCCTTTGTGCCCAAGGGAATCCAAGATGATTTCCATTCATGTAGCTTAATCATTTCCTTGCTTTTAAAGAGTAAGTGTAATAAGTAAGTCTCAATCATCTAGTTTCTTTCTCTGTGTCTGTATCTCTGCCTCTTTCTTTGTTTCTCTCTTTCTCTGTTTCTGACCATAAGCTCCTTCCCAAGTACCCCTTGAGCATATGAAATACATACATGCAAATAATGCTTTGGATTAACTAATGTTTCTTCAAACAGACTTTTAGAGACCAGGTGAATAGCAAGGTAAAATACAAACTTTAAGGAAAAAGAGATAGCTTTAGAATGGCTATACACTTGCCCCAGGAGGAAGAAGGGACAAGGAGAAAAGAAGAGAAGAGGAAAAAGCAGACAGGAGAAAAGCCTGTCACAGTCTCATTCCAAATGGCCCTACATCTCACTCATCCCTGATTTGTTAGTGGAAGCCATAGTGTAGCAACAACAGTAGTGGTGTGTTCTAGACATTCTCTTTTCTCTCTCTGGGTGGTATCATGGAGAAGCTGAAAATCACATAGCCTCCAATCATCACAAGGCTGAAGCTTGGACATGGAAAAGGTGGCTTCTGGGTTGGGAGATGGGGTGGTGATGGCCCTCTTACTTTAACATACTGTTTATCAGAGCTGTGATTTCTCCTGCTTATTATGGTGGCGGCCTGTTTTCAGACTCTTGCCTACTTCTCAGTGCTTTTGTACACACCTCACGTCTTGTGACATTTCAGCCACCTCCTCTTCACCCTCACCCCTACCCTCTGGGCTATAAGGAGAGAGACTTACTTCAGGTATAGTTAGTTTCAGCCTTATGGCTTCCAGGGATTTAGGTAGACAGGCATTGGAGACTTCAAATTCTCCATCAGACGACAGTCCCTGATGCCCAGCTATCGAGGTATATGCCTAGTAGTTTGATCTTAAGACAAAAGGTCGTCAAAATAGCTTTAGTAACTTTTGGGGAGCATAGCCCAAGTTGCTTTGCAGAATGGTTGGATCAATTCATAGCTCCACCAATTATACATTAGTGTGCCTGTCTTTCTAATACCCTTCATACACTGATTATTTCCATCTTTGTTACCCTTTGCGATTTTCTGGGTGTAAAGTGAAACTGAGTTGTCTTGATATGTACTTCTTTTGTTATTAACCATGTACAGCAATCTTCTATATGATTGTGATTAATTTGCAGTTCTTTTGAGAACTATTTAGTAATATCCTTTGACCACTTATCCATTGGGAATGAATAGCCTTAAATATTTGTATTAATTCCCTGTATATCTTGGATATTACACCCTTATCTGAGATATTTGATGCAAAGATTTCCCCCCATTGACAAACTCCCTTTGTAGCCTTTGTATTGATTCTAGTCATGCAGAAGCTTTTCACTTTCAAGTAATCAAAATTATTTATTTTATCTCATGAGATTGTCTCTCTATTATGCGTCAGCTAAGAATTCTTTTCCTAGGCGTAACTCTGAAAGATATCTGATTTTAATATTTTTATGGTGTGACCTTTAATATTCATGTTGCAGAGACTTGATTCAATTTCTCTTTTAAAAATAAATTTTATTGACATATCTTCTTTTTGCATTGTCTGAATTTCCTTCTGGATCCCTTCTCCCCTTCTCAGATAGTCATCCTTTATAACAAAGATACTTTTTAAAAAGACAAAAGAAAAATAGAAAGACAAGAAATAAAGTTCAGCAAAACTTATCAATACATTGAACAAACCTGATGTTATGTTGTGTTCCACACCTGGGACACCCCTCTCCCCCCATCTCTACAAAGGAATGGGGAGGTGTCTTCTCATATCTTTTCTTTAAGCCTTAGCTTGTTCTTTGTAATTTTGAGGCTTTCATTTTTGGTTGTTTTGCTATTGTTCTTTGAACTGACATTTTTGTAGTCATTATGTACATTGTTGTCTTGGTTCTTCTTACTTCAGGAGTTTTTTCAGTTTCAATTTCCCAAGGATTTAGTAAATGCCTACCATGTGGCAGGCACTGTGCTGGGGGAGGGGGATAAAAAGACAAAAATGAAAACAGATTCTGCCAACAAGGTACTTCCTTTTTGTTGGAGAGAACAACATAGCTAAGTAAATACAAAACATTTAACATAAATATGAAATAATCAGGGATGGGATACTAACAGTTTAGTGGATCAGAAAAGCGGTGACATGAGTTGAGCCTTGAAGGTACGTAGGAATTCTAAAGAGACAGAGCTAGGATATTCTAGGCATGAGGGACGGTTTGTTCAAAGATGTGGAGGTAAAAGACAGAATGTCCCATCTGGGGAACAGTGAATAGGTTACTTTCCCCAGGTAATATACTTGCATTTTAATAGAGGCTTTCAACACCAAACTAATGGTAGGGATTTTGAGCATCACGTCAGGCCAGTGTTGGAGAATTTTTTGAGTGGAAAGGGGAACACTTTTAGTGACCTTGAAACTATACTTTATATGGAATTATTGAATTTTCAGAATTGAGATCTGAAAAAGAGCATAGAGAGATCTAATCTAATCTGCCATTTTACTAAGGAAGAAATCAACTTAGAGTGCTTATAATGTTATGACAGAGGGAGCTAATGTTAGAGCCAGAAGTAGGATGCAGGTGTCCTTCGTCCTAGTTCAGTGCCCCTTTTCTTAATATCTCCCTCCATGTATCAACATCAAGATGGCTGCCTGCTCCCCCTACAGGAAGGCAAGTCGTGGTTGAGATGAGAAAACTTCTGTATTTTCTTGGGTGCACTGTTGGCCTCTATGTCCCACTGTCAGACATTTCCTCTGACCTCTTTTGTTCTGCATTAGAGGTTATTTTTTCAACAGCCATGGTGACTCCATGGCAGGCAGCCCAGCAGAGCAGTATCTGCTCTATTCTCTGGTTGCTCCCTGATGTATTCCTAGCGCACTGGAGAATCGTGGCATGAACAAATCAGGAAAGACTCTTCTTCCTATCAAATGACTGGCATTATCCTAGAGCCAATGGAGGAAACTAAGCCAATTTGTAACACTGACTTTCTCATACAGAAGGGCTTTTTATACTCAAGGCAAATTTTTTTGCTTACTGCAGACCACAATGGACCTGAAATGGAGATTGTAGGAACACTCAGAACTTTTAGTCTATCATTTTATTCAGCAAAAGCATGCATGAAGCCTTGCTCTTGCTCTTGGGAAGCATTAAAAAAATTAAATGTTATGCTCTATTGTCTTGCATCTATGTATAATTAAGGATCTCTTTTACCATCCAAGATAATTTTGAGTTTAGGAAGCATAAATATTGCCACTCTGTTGCCAATGTGCTAAATTCATGTTTTAATAAATGGAATTTACACTGCCTGGTTCTTGTAAAAAATAGGGAGCATAAACATATGCTTTCCAGGAAAAGAAGTCATTCGGCTTGCTTTCATCTGAGCTAAAATATGATCTTTTCCCCTGCAAAAGAGAAACAACCAGAGTTGGACTGTGTTCAGCACTACTCAGTGCTCCTGTGAACAGCTGAAAGCAAAGGGCTGAAAAGAAATTCAGACGCTTTACCCAGTGTGGTATTCAACGTCCAGTGCTCTGAGAAAAGGACTCCAGGGGGGCTCTCACCCTTTAGGGGACATGGCTGGATACATAGATTGTTCATCCTTGAATAGGCTCCGGAACTGATGGCTGTCTTTTGAAGCTACTTCCTTATTTCTTTAGTTGCTAAGTCCAAAACATGTTGAATGCTTCAACTTTTGGTTGTGTGTTGGGCATTTTCGTCAGAAGAACTTGAATATTGCCCTGGAAAAATCTATTAAAAATAAAAGAACAATTGAATAATAAATAAATAATAAATAATAAATAAAAATGTTGTTGAATAACAATAGAAGAAAGGACCTTGATTTTGGAATCTCTCATAGGAACCAATGGTACAGGGCTTCTTTCTCTTCCCTTCTTCGTTCAGAATTGAGGCAGGTGTGTCTTGCTTTAAAAAACGGATGTATTCCTAAAAAAAGAATTTAGTTTGAATTATGAGTAGAATCATATTTTAAATGCATGAAATAACTTGTTTAGAGGAGTTTGATGGTATATCTTTTATAAGATGATCACTGTTTCACAATAAGTATTTGATGGTCATCATTATCATACTTATCACCTAGAAGGTAATATGATATAGAGAAAAGAGGCCTGATTCTGAAGTCAAAGGGTCTGAGTTCAAATATTGATTCTAATGCTTACTACCTATGTGACCTTGGGAAAGTCATGGGAACTCCTTGGGCCTCTGTTTCCTCATCTGTAAAAAGGTGGGTGGTGAACTAGATTGCCTCTGAGGTCCTCTCTAGCTCTCAACATGTGATTCCTATAATCTCTTTCTGCTTTAAATCCAAGGATGTTTTGTAGTTCAGATTTTTGTATTTTGGGTTTGCTTAAAGGGGGTTGCTCCTGTGTGTGGCATAATAACCTACTTTAGCACAAGAGATCATAATATGGACTCATATCTGAATCATCAGTAAGATGCTTGGTGCTTTTGTCCCAGATGCACCAGGTGTTTCTTCTCGGGGTGGAGAGGTTTCTGGTGGCTGGTTTCCAGAAAAGAGCGGGTTTGGTGAGTGTTGATGATACAGACTGAGGCACATCCTTGAATAGGGATTTTCTGACTCCTCCCCTCTTCCAGGAAACTTTCCTCCAATCAGTGGGTGATACTTTGCTCCTGTTGCTGGCTAAAGGTCAATATTGGGGAAGATCCAGGTGCAGGGTGATTTTCATAGCTGCAAATGTGAAGAAATTAGGTGCTTCCCCCCCCCCCCCATCATAGGTCTTATAAGTCTCCTGCTCTTAGAAATGAAAGGAAGGCATGAAAAATGAAGGAAAATTAAATAGAATTTGTGGAAGTCAGGAAATTGCTATAATTACTCTATAAATATTATATTGTACTCTTAAGATTGGTTTCAAATTAGTATTCTGAGATCCTATAGGAAAGAGAGGTTGTGGTAAGCCTCTTTTCTTGACAGGGGGCATGGAAGCAAGGAACATCATGAAATAATTAATTTGTGAGATCAAGAGTTCATAGAATCATAGCTTTAGGTCTAGAAGGAACCTTGAAACTATTGAATCCAATCCCTGAATTTTATATTTATGAGGAAACTGAGACACAGAGAAATTAACAGTTGCTTACGATTATACAGGTAGTAAGTATCTGAGTTGGAATTTAAACCCTCATCTTCCTAATTCCAAGTCTCATGCTCCATCTACTATAATATGCTACCTCCACTCTACCACTCTATGTCCAGAAAAATTCATTTATGTGAAGAGAAAAGAGACTTAAATACCTGTGCACTAAACTTCTGTGTTATTTTGGCTTATGGTTGTACAAGAACTTTAACTTCACTGTGACAGACCTTTTTAATTTGCCTTTTAGGTTGCCCTGGGTACCATTTTGTCAAACAGCATCCCTTAGATTCCTTAGTTTTCAAGGTTCTATTTGTTCCCTCTGAAAATCAGTAAAGACTACAGTCCTTACTTCTGGACAAAACAAATCTAATTCTTTTGATCAGGGGAAGAAGGCAAAAATTTAGCACATGACCCTAGCCCAATACGTTCCAAGGAGTATCCCTCCAGTTCACATAATTTATACAAGCTATTATTTATTTATTTCTCTATGTTAATTAATTTTATTTGTTGGTGTGTCATGAATCCCTTTGGATATCTTGGAAAGCCTATGGACCTGTTCTTAGAATAGTGTTTTCAAATTCATAAAATAAAACACATGATTACAAAGAAAACCAATTACATTGAAATAGTTATCAAACTATTTTTAAAAAAGCAAGTTCACAGGCTTTAGGTTAAGAACTCCCGATCTATAGAGGGATGACAGGCAGAAGAGGAAAGAGCAGAATTGGTACAGAAACAGGAAAAGATCTTCTCTTTTTTATTGGCTTTAAGAGAGGTGCTCTAGAAATATGCTGTGTCTCCAGATGTTAATTATCTGGGATATAGATCTGAGAGTGATGGCTAAAGGATGCCCTCCCAGTGATAGCTTATGTTTATATAGCACATTAACCTTTACAAAGCTTTTTTGTCACCGTAACCATGGAAGGTGTGTGGTACAAAGCTTATTATCCCAATCTTAGAATTAGGGAAACTGAGCCTCAAAATGATTGAGTGACTTCCTTTATACCTAATTAGTGGCTTGAACTCAGGTCCTGAAGTCCCATGTAATTTTCTTTTAAATAATTTTTATTTTCAGCCCCCAAGTTCTCTCCTTCCCTCTACCCCTCCCCCACCCACTGAGAAGGCAAGAAATACAATACTCATTTTATATATATGAATTAATGAAAAACATATTAGCCATGCAATGTGATTTCTAATACACTGGACCAATGCTGTCAAACTCAAAAGGGGCCACTCATTCATCCATAAGGATCCCAGTGGACCGCATATTGACTTAATTTTAAAATGTACTATTCTCTATGTTTTAATGTATTTTTATATGTTTTGTTAAATATTTCCCCATTACATTTTAATCTGGTTTGGGCTGCACTCAGGAGTGTTGCAGCCGTGTGTTTGATATTTCTGTACTTGACTCTTTCTCACTACACACCTGGGTGCCTGGTGACTGCTGAGTAAGAATGCCCTTACTGGATTATTGGAATTGAGGTGGTAAATCAAAGGCTCTTGCTTGAGCCTGCTTGAGACACAGCCTACTTCAGTGATAAGGAAGAAGGCTCAGGAAAATCTGGGAGTAGAATTTCCTAGGGCAGCTGGGTGGAGAGACTGTGGGGCCTGAGGTCACAAAGACCTGAGTTCAAATCCAGCCTCAGATACAAGGTGGGTGATCCTGGGCAAGTCACTTAACCCTTTGCCTTATTTTCCTCATCTGTAAAATGAGCTGGAGAAGGAAATGGCAAACCATTTCAGTATCTTTGCTAAGAAAACCCCAAACAGAGTCATGAAGAGTACAACAAGACTGAAAATAACTGAACAACTGCAAAGAGCTTCTAAAGTCACACTTGGCTCTATAAATGCCATCTAGAACCCAGAATTCCCTGAGAGAGGAAAAAGGAAACCAAGGCAGGGAATTTCTGCCTCTCAGTCATTGGGTCATAACATTTTCTAAATTCAATGAAAGCAAAAAGATGATGGAATTTTTCTATGATTATTTAGTACTTTGCTGTTCACATAGTAGGTGCTCAATAAATGTTGATTTGAACTAAATTATTTCTTTTGTGACATCTTCAAACCCATCTTGACTCTAATTAGAGATCTCATCCTAAAAACAATGCTTTCAAAAGAAACTCAATTAGGGCATGGGAGAGACAATGTGTTATGCCACTAAATAAGTGGTTGCAGCCCCCTGTAGACAAGGGAAAAGCCTGCCAGCCTGCTATGGGGCTACCTGGAGGCAACACATTCAGGGTGTCCCAAAAGTGTTGGTGCAGCTTTAAGCTCTAAGAACTTAAATAATAAAGATGATAATTAAATAAGCTCTTAGTAGCTATTTTGTACCATATAGAGGGCAAAGCAGAGATTCTGAGTTATTGTCTATTAGCCAGGTCCTTTCTACCTCAGAGGCAGAGAGGTTTGTTTTGGGAAGAGAAATATAGGGGGAGATCTTTGGTTTTTTCTTTTTGGCTTTTTCTGTATATTTTTGTTTTCTTCTGTGTTGTGTGTTGGGACAGCTAGATGGTATGGTAGAGGGAGCACTGGGTCTGAAGTCAGGAAGGGCTGAGTTCAATACAGCCTCAGATATTTACTAGCTGTGTGACCTTGGGCAAGTCACTTAACTTCTTTTTGCCTCAGTTTCCTTAACTGTAAAATGGGGATAATAATAGCACCTACCTCTGAAGGCTGCAAGGAAAAACAGCACAGAATCTGACCCATAGTGGGCACCATGTAAATGCTAGCTATTATTATTATTACTATTATTGGTGGACAATCTTATGTACCAGATTGTGCTACAATCTACATGAGGTCTTGGGCACAGAGAATACTGAAGCATTTGGTCAGTGATGGCTGTGGAACAAGGTCACTGAAGGCTGATTTGTCTATCTCCTGAGTCCTTTCCTATTTTCTTAGGTGAGCTTGTATCAGAGATCAAAGAAACCTGCAATAAAGGAGAATATCACTAAAGGGGTAAAAAAGAAACAGTACTTTGATGAATGAAACCCCAGTAGTCCTTTTGCTCAGGGATCAGAATTTTAAAAGAGAGAATATGATCAATAGGATGCATATCTTATTCTTAGCTTTACAAGCTATATCATCTCATTGTATGTGTTGGTATCTAACATGTGTGAAATAATGTGAGCTTGTGTGGTCAAGAAGAGAGTCTTATGCCCTCCATAGTCCTTTTCTCGTCAGTGTTTGGACTCTTAAGGTTTTGTCAGATGTTGTCCTGACCTGTAAAAGAGATTACTCTATCAGTATTTGGGAAACTCTCCCCCTGTGTCCAAACCAGGTGAAGACCCAAACATCCACCCACACGTTCCACCCACATATGGAGACCATGTCAGGGCATGGCTCCTGAGAGGTGTGGCCTCACAATGAATGGAGGGGAGGGGTCAAGCGGCCAAGCATCTGGTTGAGTTTCACCATTGCCAAAAGCAATGCAGAATTTCAGGGCCTCCCTGTAAGATAAAAATTACAGGGCTCTCTCCCCACAGCATGTGCCTTTGCTTATGGTTAATTCCAGTTTATTAGGGGAGTAGCAAGAACATGTGAAAGACGCCTTGGAAGCACTCCACGGTACAGCCCTGACTCCTAATAAAATGGTCTGTCCTCACCATTCGCTGGCACAGATTTCGATAATACATCAGCTCAAAGAGGCAGGAACAGGCTACTTGGCAGTTTCTCAGCATTCACTTCATTTGCTGTGGCTTGAGCCCCAGCGTTGACTCCCCATAGAGCTGACTGGCTTGTACAGTCAGAGGCCTGGGCTTGGAGAGAGCAAGGACTTTTGTGTTTGTTAGATTGAGCTGGGGGATGGGGAGTGGGGAGTGGGGGAGTGGAGGAGGGGAACTTGGTGGACAGACCAAGTTAACAATCAACACACAGTCGAAAAAAGTCTCTCTTGCCAAGAACACTCACTCTGAGGCTGCCAAATGATACTGATTGAAGAGTTGCTGTCTGAGCTGGGAGCAAGTATTCACTGAAACAATGAGCTCAATTAAACATAAGATTTTTTAAAGGACTTGTGTTATAGTAGAGAATGCTGTGTCACATGACTCCATGTGCTCTCGAATATCCATGATTTATGATGCATTAGCTCACCCTTATGTCACATCATGAGAGATGGCAATTTTATGCTATCAGCTTTACAGATTTTTTTCGTGTTCTATCCTCCTTCCTCCTTCCCTCCCCCACTCCCAGCCTTATCTGGACAATTGCACGAATAAATACTTGAAGTCTTGGATTTCAGTAAGCGTCCCAGTCATGTCAACACCTGAAGTTCATCAATGTGGCTATACACGATTCCTCCCCTCTTAAATCTGTCATTGCAACGTCCAAAGGATTGAGTTGTCCCGTTAAGCTAATGAAAGGTGTTTGGTAATCCTGGTTTATTGTGACTTGGATTCATGACTCTGAGTTCCACTCGTCCTTGAAATAATCCTGCAGTTCTTTCTTTACAAACCAGATTGTAAATGGCGCCTACTATAAAATGTGATGTTTAGGCTCCTGTGCTGAAAAGACAATATCCTTTCAGTGGATAGAGCAATGGATGAACAATGACCCAAGCTGCATTTGCCTCTTGTTTTTGGCACTGACTCCTTGTTTCCTAGTTACTTCTTAACCATCTTATGTCCTAGCTTCCAGATGTGTGGATAAGCAATATGCTGTAGAAAACTCCTACAAAGTTTCAGTTAATAGCATTTTTGTACACAATTCTTGGAAATCTTCAGGTTCCAACTGTCTGCTCAATTGGCATTTGTTTCTAAAATTTCCAATTACTTTTCCATTGACTTTTTCAACACTTCAGAGATCTGCGATTTTACCAGTCACACTACCTCCACCAATGCAAATTGCAAGTGCTCTGTGATTTAGTGCAGGGGTTCTTAACCTGTGGTCCATGAACTGAAAATCTATGTATCTATGTATGTATCTATCCATCCATCCATCCATCCATCCATCCATCCATCCATCCATCCATCCATCCATCTATCTATCTATCTATCTATCTATCTATCTATCTATCTATCTATCTATCTATCTATCTATCTATATTTCAAGATAGTTGGTTTCCTTGAAATCCTATGTATTTAAAACCAATGTTCTAGCAAGGCTGGGGAAACTTTTATTAAGGGGTTTTGTTCTGTGAAGTTTGGATTCAGTCAAAGGGCCACACTTGAGTACCTAGAGAGCCACTTGTGGCCTCAAGGCTGAAGGTTCCCAACCCCTGCAAGGAGTCTAAAGATTTCATCAGACTAATGAGGAGGTTTGATGCTCATCAGCTGGGGAATGTCTAGACAAGTTATGGTGCATGAATATTGTACTGGAATATTACTATGCTATAAGAAATGCAGCATATGATGAATATAGAGAAACATGAAATGACTTATATGAACTGATGCAAAGTGAAGTAAACTGAATTAGGTATGTCGTAATGTAAATAATGTAAAAAACAATGTAAATGGTAGGAATGGCTATAACCAAACAATTAACACTGGATGCCATGAATTTATGAGGACCAAAGTTGGCCTTAAAGATGATAAGAAAATCTCTCTCTCTCTCTCTCTTCCTCTCTCTCTCTGTCTCTGTCTCTCAGGAGGTCATGAAAGTGAAACACTACATACAATGGTGGATTTGGTTAATGGTTAGTTTTCTTTCATTTCTATCTTCTCCCTCTCTGTCCCACTTCACCCTGTTTTAGAATAATCTTCCATCTACTCTGTATTTGTCTTGTATGTTTTGATTTACAAGTTCCTTCCCCATTAGACTGTAATCTCCTTGAAGGGATCATTTTTGCTTTTTATTTGTACCTCCCATGCTTAGCATGGCAAGTTGTATATAGCAAATGCATAATAAATGCTTTTTGATTGATTTTTAAAATTCTTTGTTGTAAAGGATGGTTTTCTGGGAGGGAGAAATGTTGAAAAATATAGGTAACAAAAATAAAATATATAAACAAATTTTTTTTGAAGAAAAGGAACAATATATGGATAGCCCAAGTACTTTCTTAGTATCCCTGATATTGAAAATAGCAGAGAAAGACTTCTAGGGTGTAGGGTGGATCTTCTATGAGCAATTTATGGGAAGACATAAGATCATAGATTTCAACCTGGGGTGCATCTTAAAAGCCATCTAGTTTGATCACTTCATTTTCTAGCAGAGGAAACAGGCTCCCTGAAGTGAAATGATCTGTCCAAGGTCACAGAGACGGTGAGTGGAAAAGCTAAGATTTGAACACAAGCCATCTAACTCCAAACCCAATACACTTTTGACACCATGCAGGTGTCAAGATGCCTAGAGTGAGAATCACATGACATGAGAAGATGTGGAGGTAATTGTACTGAAACCAGCTCCTATTGCTTTGGCAAGAGCCAATTAATTAAATTTTCAGTGTGAGCATTTATGCCTTAGGAATTGGCAAATGCCACAAATCTTTTGGTTAAATATGTATGTATGTATATATATGTATATAGGCTTTTGTTGATTATGTAGGCTTAAGAAAGTGAAGGGGAAATGTTAATAATGCAGATTAAACATATGAGTGTGCCATGCATACAGTTTTCCCCTTGAAAGTCAACTGATAAAAATTTATTAGGACATCCCTACATAGAGGGGTTATGATTGGCATGACTGGAAGGAGCATCTGAAGATTCATCGATGAGAGCATCAACAGAATATATTACAAATTCTAAGGATTCTTTGGGAAAAAACAGAGTTTTAGCCATCAGCAGATAGGATGTGCCTGTGGCAACTCTGCTTTCATTAAATGAATGCTTTATGTAAAATAAAAAAAAAACACTTTTTTTTTTCACGTTACTCAGATAGTAATGAAAACAATCCCTTTAAATAGGCCACAATCAAGTATGAGACACTGAAAGCACTTCTCAGTGAATGCTTGATATGAACAGAAAGCACCAATAAGAGAAGTTGTTAATGCATAAATAGCAGCAAACACAGGGCCCTGACCTTTATGTGCTAAATGACTTATTTTCATTTTAGCTCATAAAAGCACATTCGTTTGCAAAGTTTATTAAAAATTATTCTCAACTCAATCAAGAAATGAGGGTGAAATAGAGCCAGCCATGAAAAGAAGTACCATTCAATCATTAATTAATCGTCAAGCATGTATTAAGCTCCTACCTGCTACGTACCAGGTTAGATGCTAGGAATACAAGAGTGGATTATTTAGATTGGGTGTTATTGGCTTCATGGTCCCCCCACTCTCTTATCTCGTGAAACTGATCTCACTCTTGATTTGACCTAGAATCAGGTTTGAATAATAGGTGACTCACTCTGTAGTGGCTCATAGATACAGTTTAGTTTATTTCACTTGTAGGTGTTCAACATATGTAATCCCCCCTTTCTCCCCAAGGCTTGGGTGCAGGGACCCTGTGTTCTTTTATGTTTTTCCATGTCCCCTAAAAAATTATTAGTGCATGACAATGATTTTTACTGAAATGAATGAAGATCTGGCTAAATCCTGAGACAGAATCAGAAAGAATGCTGGGAGCTTTTGGCAATAAGGAAGGGTTAAAATCATAGAATCATGTATTTAGACATGGAAGGGATATTTGAAGTCATCGAGTCCAACCTACTCATTTTTAAACTGAGGAAACTGAGGCCCAAATAGGTTAAGTGACTTGTCCAGAGTAATTTAGATAGTAAGTATCAGAACCAGGATTTATATCAATTTCTTCTGGCTCTGAAATCTGAATCTCTTTCCATAAGACTACACTGAGTTCAGGTATACTCTGGGGCAGCACATAGAGCAATTAAGGATTAAAAATGCATCTAATCTTCCCATATACATCAAAATATTTATCACAGCACTTCTCGTGATTGTAAAGAATTGGAAACAAAATAGATGTTCATGATTGGGGAATGATTACACAAATTGTTCATGAATGTGATGACATATTACTGTACTGTAAGAAAGGATGCTGAATATAGAGAAACACTGAAAGATCTATATGAACTGATGCAGAATGAAGTGAGCAGAAACAAGAAAGCAATGTACACAATGATTACAGCAATGTAAATGGAAAGAATAACCACCAAAAAGTCAAGAAATTTTGTGTATAAGTATAGTTCCAAAGAAAAGATTCAAGAACATACTCCTATCCTACCTCTTTCCATAGGCGGTAGGTCCATGAGTGTGGTACATTGCACATATTTTCATACTTTTTTGATGTGTTGATCAATTTTGTTTTCCCTTTTTCTCAAGGAAGGAGAGGAACTTTGGGAGAAATTTTGGTGATGCAAAAAAAGATATCAATAAAATTTATTCTCAAAGTAAAATAAGATAAAATAAATCCCAATCACTGGAGTGGCTTCAGACCCTCCTCAAGATCTTTAGAGTTCTGTTTTAGGATTCAAGCTCTAGGTTATTTCTGATTAGTTTAAGCCCCGATGGTGATCCGTCAGTTGGGAAACTTGTAGTTCAGTTAGAATTTCTCCCGTGTTTTGGGATTCAGGGTGGTACTTGCTTGGTGCATTAGACCAGGCATTTCCCTGATCTATCAGTCCACTACTGAGAAAACCTTTGGATTACATTGACAATGTGGAGATGAAGAATTATATAAATGTGTACTGCTTTAGAGTGACCCAGTATATGAAACTCTGAGCTTTCAAAACATATAACTTCATTGTTGCCTTAAAATAATATTATGAAAGGATTTCTTTTGAATTTACATTATTCAGCTTATTTTTAATCTACATATAATTTTTCAGGAACTCATCTATAATAAGTAGGCTGGGCCTGACTCAGGACAGTCTTGTAGCTCAGGTTTGGAAATAAGATGAAAGACTCATAAAGCAGCTGATAATTAACAAAAGGAGATTTATTGAACCAAAGTAAGGAAGGATAATCAGCAACATAGCATTGATCCAATTGGACGTAGCTTTCCTTTCTCTGTATTGGCCATGATGGTTTGCTAGTCAGGAGACTGATAGAAAGGCTGCTCATTCCTTTTGTCTAAGCATTTTTTTGGACATAGGCCAACAGGAAACGATGTCAATAGCTCAAGCCCCTTTTCCTCTAAGCCAATTAAGTCTCAAGGCCATTTTCAATACCTTTTAAGGAAAAACGAACCCAGAATGCATGTTCTTCCTACAACACCTACTGTCTAAAAGGAGGCATACAGGTAAATAACATGTCTATGATGGCTAGTCTACAAGAGCTTAAAAGATTTATAATTGCCAGCACCTTGGCAGCTCTCTCTAGGACCTGACCACTTAAAGAGAGATTGCAGGTCTGTTGTGAAGTACTTGAGGGAGAGTTAGTGGTGCACCAGATGAATCTGGGTGTGATTTTTCTTCTCTTCACTCCCCCTGGGCTTTTATGCTTCTTTGACACCTTGCACAGAGATGTGAAACCATGACGAAAGCTCCCATGCTTACAAATAAAGTTAAACAGGCACAGTAATTAATGAGATGAATATGGCTCCAAATTTGGGGCTTTGAAGAGATTTAGGCTCATGTTGCTCAGCAGTGAAGGAAGGAGAAAGAAGATCGCATCTAATTAGCCCAAGGTCCCACGTGGTCTTTCCTTTTCCATGCCTGTTACCAAACGTATACCATCCGTATTGCTTAGCTGGAGGCTCCTTTTTGGACTGTTTGCTAGGCAATGTAAATCCTCCAGCGCTGTCTCTTTTCAAGGCTTGACAATAGCTAGCACAATCAACCATCCCCATATGCTCTAAATGCCGTTTCCCTTTTGGGGCCATTGGTTTGAGCCAGGATGCCGACTAGGACCCTGACATCCATTTGCTTGCTTTGGCTGCCTGCCAGTAACTGCCTTGTTCTCCTAGAGTATGAATGCAAGAAAATTCATGTGGATAGACATCCATGTAGGATGCTGGGAACGAAATCTGAGGAATCACTATGGTAAAAGAACTAGAGGAAAGGTATCACCTTATAATTACACTTCAAAAGCCCCTCTTCTCCCTCCCACCCATATTTGATCTAAAAAATAGCAACATCTGCTATGTTGTCCACAGAGGACTTATTCTACATGCCAAGGTCATTCTTTGCAACCAAATAAAAAAATCACCAGTATTAGTATTTACATCACTAAAAAAAAAAGACTTTCTAAAGAAGATTACAGTCACCATCCCAACTGTTTCTATGCTTTCAGTAAGCATTATCATCTTGATTTTGGATATTACAGTTGGCATATTTTCACTCCAAGGCCACCAAGGATAAAGGGAGCAGGGGCTACTGGTGAGCAATCCCAAACTGCATTCAGTTATCTCGACTCTGGCTCCAATGAACCTCATCTAATTTTAAATGTGAAAATATATATTTTCCCCTAGCCATATTATTATACTGAGCTGATAAAGATTAAAAGGGGGAGGGGCATCATTTGAGAGCTTTACTGCTCCTGCTGGAGTTTCGAAGTATTTCCATATCTGTCCATTCGATTGGAAATTTAAATCATATTGCATTTCAGGAAATTGGTAGCCTCATAAGATACAGAATTTGACAGTTTATGGCTCAGTCTGTGTCTTGCTGTCTTTAAAGGAAAGGTAGTAAAAAATGAAATTAAGGAAAACAGATAAATGCCAAAATCCTATGATGGCATCTTTTGTAATTATCACATCTGCTGCAAAGCATATGAAAAATGGCTCTGGAAACCTGCCCATTGCTGCAAAACAATCCACACAGTGAAAAGGAGCAGGACAGGAAAGGACACTGGACCATGAATTTTTTTTTACCCTGGAGTTTAACCTTGCAACTCTTTGTTACTCACCATCTTTCTCTAGTTGGTGGCAATTTTGTACTTGTTCGCTATATTATTTAGGACCTAAGAAACTGCCTTCCTTTTTTTCCTTTCCTTTATCCCTCTTCAATGCCATCTGATGTGCTAGCAAGAAAATAATCAGGGAAATAGCAGTGCTGGTGTAGAGGACAGATGGGAGCCAAGGTTTGTGATGTCTCTGTGCCCTTCCTTTTCCCACGTAGGCCTCCCATGACCTCTGGTTCTCTCTGCCTATACAGAATCATAGAAATAACTCTCAGAGTCAGAAGAGCCCTCAGAGACTGGTCAGTTCTTTAGTTCCTCTAAAGCTGACCATGAGGGACCTTCTTTGAGACTCATCAATTCACAGTAGAGTTTTAATAATGGATGGAGTATTATTTTGTCCAGAGAGATTTGCTTTTTGGTTTGAATCTAAATCTTAAGGTAAAGGATCAGTCCTCAGTCAGTAGTGAAAAACTTTGGGTCCTGGGCCTGAAATCACGTATCCTGAAAGTCATCTCATAGCTCATGAACAATAATACTGTACTCTTCTATATAATAGCTATCAAATATTACCCTGCACCAAAATTTGGTATGTGAACTTGTTTCTCATGTATGCCATGGAATAAAAGATTGTAAGTCATGTAAGATCTGAGTAAAAGTCAAGGAAATCAGCTCCCTTCCCAAGTTATTATAAGTTGTATCAGTGAGAGAGAATTAATAGAATTTTCTTGTCAGCCAAGTGAGCTTTAAACACAATTTCCTTCCTATATATACACACATATATGTAGAGAAAGATAGTGGATACATGGATAGTGTGTGTGTGTGTGTGTGTATACATATATATATATATATATATGTATACACACACACACATACTTACATATAATGTACCCATATATATTTATCTGTAGTATGTGATACATTACAGAATGAATGTATGACTATATAAAATATGTTATATGTGTGTATATAAACATACATACATGTATGTATTATGTGTGCATATATGTAAATAGTTTAGGCTGCAGAAAACAATGGAGGAGTCATTCTGGATTTAAAGCTGACTTTGGGGAAGTGGCAGAGGCTTACTTGTCTATTGTTGGCCTCTGGGAACAGATTAAGGCAACTTTATTTTGCTGTATAGCTATAATAGCATAGGATTTGAGTAAAGCTAAAAACTTAAGTGTGTGTGTGTGTGTGTGTGTGTGTGTGTGTGTGTGTGTGAGAGAGAGAGAGAGAGAGAGAGAGAGAGAGAGAGAGAGAGAGAGAGACAGAGAGAGAGACAGAGACAATGACTTCTTATTTTATACCGAAATGGAAATTAATTTAAATGTGGAGTCACTCATGTTAAAAGAGGGAAGATATGCAGCCCCTGTCTCCTTGTTTTCCCATTAAAGCTCTAGTAGCTTCATTTATCTCTAATAACTCTATTAATTCAGTCACTACTCAGGCAGGGTACTGAAAGCTGGAATAGTAGGATCCCACCAACCTTGGGCTTACAGAGAGCTCTGGCCATGCAGTTGGAGACCTGTAGGATGAGGACAAACTTAAAAGACAATGGTATAGAAATTAGTACTTGGGTGAGGCTCAGGATCTAGGATGGGATGCTAAATCAGGAGAACTAAAGGATGTCCTTTTTTTGCCACAAAGTGGCAATCACTGAAATCCCATCTCCCCTCCCCCCCAAAATCCTCATTAAGAAAGAAAGAAAAAAAATTGTTATAAAGATGTGTAGTGGAGCAAAACAAATTCCTATGTTGGCCATATAAAAATAAATGTCTCAAACTGTACTGAGTTCATTATCTCTTTATCTGGAGGTAGGTACATGTTTCAACATGAATTCTCTGCAATCATGGATAGTCATTACACTGATCAGAAGTCCCAACTCTTTCAAAGTTGTTTGTCTTTACTGTGGTTTTTGTATAAATTTTTCTTCTGGTTCTGCTCAATTCACTCTGTATCAGTTTATACAAGTCTCTCCAGATTGTTCTAAAATCATCCTTTTCCTCATTGGGAGGGAGTGAAGTTCAAGAAGACTGGAAAGCTGTGAAGGGGACAGGTTATGAAGAGCTTTTAACAAATAGAGGGCTTTATTTTCATTTTTACATATCCCAGTGTCCTACTGTTTCTTCCTTTTAAAACATTATATTTTAATTTATGGGATAAACAAGAATTTCTGTGACATAGTATAATAAAAATGATTGCATATGAAATTGAAAATCTATTCGGTACAAGTTGCTATTTCATTTACACATTTTATATGTATACAATTTGTATATAATAAATTTCTCTTTTTCTTCTTTCTCCTCCTTTTTTTCTCCTTCCTTCCCTGGTCTTGAAAGGAATAGGTAACTGCAAAAGTTTATTGAATAGAGGATGAGATAGTAAGATTTGCACTTTCAGAAGAGTGTTTTGGTGACTGGATAGAGGATGGATTGGAGTAGGGAGAAACTTGATGCAGGCATACCCACTAGAAGTCTGAGAGCAGGCGGGAGGTGATAAGAGTATGCACCAGAGTGGTAGTTGTGTAAGTGGAGAGTAGAGGACATATGAAAGAGACGTGTGAAGGAAGAAATGATAGTATTTGGCAACAGATTGGATGTACAGAATGAATGAGAGTGAGGAAGGAAAGAGAACACTGAGATTGTGAGCCTTAGGGACTTTGAGGATGGTGGTGCCCTTGGCAGTAAGAAGGAATTTCAGAAGAGGAGAGGGTTTTGGATAAAAGATAATGAGCTCTGTTTTGGAAATATTGAGGTTGAGGTGACTATGGGACATCCAGTTAGAGAAATCCAGCAGTTGGCAATGTGGAAATGGAGCTCAGGAGAGAGTTTAGAACTGTATATATATATATATATATATATATATATATATATATATATATATATACAGATCTGGGAATCATCTTGAGTCAATGAGAAGTGATCAGTTCACTAAGTATGATAGTGTACAGTTGTTACAGGTGTTCCACAGGGTTCTGCATTTGCAAACTCTTCTTTTCATTATTGTAGGGGTACACAATAGGGGTTGATCTTGCCAAGTAAAGATACTACCTCTTTTTTGGAGGTGGGAGGAAAGAAGGAGATAGTGGGAGAAAATGTGATCTGTCAGAGGATGGAGTTAGGTTGACCTGGCCTTAAACACTTGTTAGTGACCCTGGGCAAGTCACTTGAACTCTATTTGCCTCAGTTTCCTCATCTATAAAATTGGAATAATAATAGTTCCGACCTCACAGGGTTGTTGTGAGGATGAAATGAAATAATAATTATAAAGAGCTTTACATAGTGCCTGGCATATAGTAAGTGCTTTATAAATATTAGCTATCATCAGCATGTGGTATTATATGAGGTGTTCTGGGAGAACTATCACATCTAGTGTGAGAGTTTGCAGAGCCCTTTTCAGGGCTGCTCATCCACCTTTGGCACGTATACATCACCCAACTCTGTGGCTCCAAGAAGCTGTAGCATGTGCAGTGGCCACACCTCAGTAAAGCCATCTTGTCACATAGGCTAAACCAAGTTGAAAGTAACTAATAGGCCTCAAACCCATCAGTGAGTTATGGCAACGTCAAACCCAAGCGTACAAAGACTTCTGGTGGAATGAGCAGATGAGAACAATTTGTTCCAGGCAGCTGAAGCCGGCATTGTGGATTGCTACAGCTTGGTCAGACGTTGAAGATGCCAAGTTTATCCATTGCATTCTGGGCCATCTCCAGTTGTCTTGTCTTTTGTCTTGCCACAAGACTTCTATGATTCTGGAAGAGAGCATGAAACTGACGACTTTGTAGAACTCTTCCTCCATTTAGTAGTTCATGACAAGGGTCAAAGGAAGCAGATGTTGCATATAATCCAGTGATGGAATTTGGCAAAGCTTTAAATATTATACACATTTCAAGAAGTCTAGCAAGCATTATAGTTATTTCATGTTCAGTGGAGAAACTGAGTGTTCCAAAATAAACCAGATGACCTCAAATAGAGTCAAACCAAGATCTAAAATCCCTTCCCACATTCTTATCAAATTCGGCTACCTTTTTCTAATGTACTTTGCCAAATTATGTATGCTTTCAGATTGGTCAGGGATATATGGGAAACACTTCTTGCTAATGAGGCTATGCTTTATGAATTAAGCTCACAAGGACTGAATGTAATTAAATCATAAAAATGTTACTAATATAATATAGAAATGATTAATATGGTGGCATATCTGTCTCTCTACACTTCAGTAAATCCCACCTTGATCTCAAAAACATCTTTCTGACAAATCCTGTTTGAAGGCTTATTTTGCTGGGTAGACATGCTGAATTACATTCAAAATATTCCTAATCCTTGTGAGCTTCCTTCTGGTAGAATTTTTATGTGTATGGAAAAGTTTTGGATAGGTTCACATTCAAATACATAAATTTACAAAATCCACATAGCGCTATAGTTACCTTTTAAAGTTTTAGAATCCAAAATAAAATTTCTAATAACTATGTTTTAGAAGATCAAGAATTTCTATTAAACAGAAATACATTTCTACTTTCCATTTTTTCAGTTTAGATTCATGGAAGCTTTATATATATATATTTTTTCTCTCTTAGATTCAGATGATAATATCTGGCTGACTTAGTTCTCAGTAGACCATTGTAAACATATTTTAAAAATAATTTCCCAAGCTAAAGGGTGCTATGTTCTCAGGTGAATGTTTTGACTGCACAATGACCCTGAAAATTCTCTGCTGTTTTGCACTTAAAGACAGAAGTTCTAATTAATAAAATAATTCCCAACAAAATAGGGAAAATACCAAAATGATAGTACCACGTCTTCAGGGTTGTAGAGCATGAAAAATATGTTTATTTAAGGAAGCTAAATTTTCAGTGTTAAAAGTCATCTCCTGAGGATTACACAAGATATAATATTAATCATAACATTCATTTAGTTTTCCTTAATGGACATACATAGAGCCAGAATGATTCACATGTCAAGGCTACTCACCTCTCAGTTACAACTCTAACATTACAACTTTACATGACAACTTTAACATTACAAATTACATGTCACCTTTAACATTATGAATTATAATAGTCAAGATTTTTCATGTCAGATGGTAGTTTATATTCTAGTAGGTATATATTTTAAACAACAAAGTATAATTTTCTTCCCAAACACAAAACCTGTTGGGAAATGTTAGCTCAGAGAACAGCATTCAGATCATTGCTAAACAAAATCATAGGTTGGCCCAGCTGGGTGGCAGAAAGAAGGAGTTAAATTAGCCAGATTCTAGTAGCTTGAGAGTGATTACAGAAAGAAACAACAAAAGGCAAAAAAGGCACTCTTTGCTTTCTGGGGCTTAGCCTACTCTGGAGCTGATTGCAAATATTCAAATTCTTAATTCCCAATCACAAAAGAATGTGATTGCTTTATATGCTGAATCATCATTAAATTCAATATATAAACAAAGCAAATGTTCCCATTATAATTTGCGAGTTCATTTTTAGAACATGCTTGTGTGTGTAGAGGGGGGATGGAATTATGGTTTTACTCTCTATTTTCAAAGCAGTAAATCTCAGAAGGCAAGAGAAACTTTCTGCCTTATTTATTTGCCCTTCACTCACCTTTCTCTGTGTGGCCAACTCGGAGGGAAGGAGGAAGATTAAATAACTGTTCAAAATTAAACTAAACTACTTAATGAAACTTTTTCCTTCTAAAATTTACTACAACTAAATTAAAAGCTATTTTACCATTCTCACTCAATAAATTGTGTTATACCCAAGCAGGCACAGAGACACAACAAAAGCACACTTCTGCAGACATTTGTACTAACATAGAAAAAAATACATTTTCTGAGATCAACGCCATATTTTGAGCCTTTCACTTTTCTCCATTTCAATTCCTCTTAATGAAAGCGTTATTTAGGATTGTTTGGACTTCTTTCTTACAGAAAAATCAAACTTTGTTTTAAGTCAGCTGGAAAGTTTTTTTTTCTTTACTTTTTCCAAGTGGCTGAGACTCATTGCTAGCCTTGGACTATACCTTCTTAGGGTTAGAAAAAATGGTTTGCATTTTGATTTGGGCAAGCAGTCAGTTTCTTGCTTTCATCTTCCCTTGCAATTTTTAGTGGCTTTTTTTTCTTTCTTTCTTAAACACACTATCAAGGATATCCCAAGGAAGATCTCAGTCCTTCACTGTGGGAGTTAAAATATTTTTGAGGAGGGTCCAGTCCTGTCCATAAAAAAAAAAATAGATTCTTCTGTGAAGTCTCAGCTCCCTAGTTAACTTCACCAATGAAGTCCAGGCTTTCTGGCAAAAAGGGGTTGTACAGAGTTGAATATCTCCCATAGACCACAGGCCTATGTCACTGGCAAATAAAATGACCTGGATTTTTATCAGGAATCAATCAGCACAAGACAGAGGGAAACATATAAAGGTTCTCTTTGACTTCTCTGAAAAATTGAAGGTAATCCAAATGCCTTGTCATTTGGGGCGCATGGTTTCTCTTTATCTAGTCAGTATTTTTAGATTTTCTAGTTGGTGAATCATAAACTACAAAGGGACCACCATTCATAGATAATGTAGATAAAGATCATGAAGCTTCATGGTTATTACAAGCAAGGGCAAGGAGAGAGCAAATGATCAGTAGCCTCCTTCTGTCATCAAGTCAGTTTTAAATAAAACTTCATGGGGCAGCTAGATGGCGCAGTGGATAGAGCACTGGCCCTGAAGTCAGGAGGACCTGAGTTCAAATGCGGCCTCAGACCAAACACTTGACACTTACTAGCTGTGTGACCCTGGGCAAGTCACTTACCCCCAATTGCCTAAAAAATATAAAATAAAATAAATAAAATTTCATTCTGACACATGTATATGTACACATACATACACTTCTGTATTCTAATATATATGTACTTATGAGATATATATATATATATACATATGCATATATATATATACATATATACTTCTGTGTATTTCTAACTAACCTATCATCCATCTATTTAGATCTAGATAGATTTAAATAGACAGACAGACAGCTAGATAGATATCTAGATATCTATCTAGACAGATAGATAGGTAGAGTAGGATACAGAAAAAAAAAGTAGACACCAGTCAGTCTGGGTCTGCAACTGATGATGGGAATGGGAAAGAGGCTTAGTAATCTGTCACTAGCCTCAGGGGAGCAGAACAAGGCAACTTTGTTTTGTGCTATGGCTGGTATAGCATGGGAACTGGTAAAGGCAAAAACATAAGCATTGACTGTTTGGATAGGCCTGCTCATTTTACATTGAAAAGGAAAGTAGTTTAAGATGGAGTCACTCACGCTAGGAAAGGAAAGATACAGAGAAATTCTTGCTTTATGTTCACATATGCATATTTTAGTTTGATTTGGTTTGTATAGTGGTTACCTTAACAGAAGAACACATATGTATACATACATGTATGCATATACATGTGTACACATGTACACACACCATGATTTTATCGTTTAGGTGTTATCTATTTAGAAAGATCCCTCCACTTTTAAAAAAGCTGTAGTTAAAAGACTACCAATCCTTACCAGAAGCGATTGTTTCCAGCACTCCATCCCAAACAGTGAAATTAGCTATTAATCTGTGTGATGGCGACCTATTTCAGGCAAAGCATTTTTAATGTTCCTATTTATTCAAGTGGCAGCAACATGAGATACTTATGTGTGATTATGTGGTACTTTAGTGATAATTTCTGTTTCGATGTTATTCATTCAAGATTCTTATGAGGCTGCTATTCAGTTGTTTCAGTTGTATCTGAATCTTTGTGACTCCATTTGGAGTTTTCTTAGCAAAGATACTGGAGTGGATCGCCATTCCTTCTCCAGCTCATTTTACAGATGAAGAAACTGAGGCAAACAGGGTTAAGTGACTTGCCCAGGGTCACACAGCTAGTGTCTGAAGCCAAATTTGAACTCAGGAAGATGTCTTCCTCACTCCAGGCACAGCCCTCCATCCACTGCTCCCCCCAGAGGTGGAAAGATAGCAAATCCCCAGCAAGTACAAAATCATTCTCTGCCTTTATACAACCTACTTTTCCCCCAGCTAAACTGGTCCTCTAGTTGCTTTCTTTGGAGGTTTTTTGTCCTCCAAATGTTCCATTCCTCCTTCTGCTTCCGTATATTTGCTTTCACCGAACTTTATGGCCAGAATAATCTCCTTCCCACTCTTTGTCACTCCTAACATCCTTAAAAACCCAATTCAAGCACCATATCCTCTTTGAAGTCCCTCATTACATTGGTAATGAAATCACCCCGAGGCCTCACATAGCACTTTGTTTTACCACTTAACATGGGCTTATTGTACGATATTGTATAATGTAATTATCTGTGGTGGTGTCTTAACTTTCTATTAAATTTTAAGTTCAAAAAGGACAGGAACTATATCTTATCTAAACTTTGCTTCTCTCCCAGTGCCTAGCAGGATGTAGTAATGGTCTAGAATACATTTGCACAGTTAATGACCCAGGACAAAGAAGAAAAACAAAACAAAAAAACAGGTTGAGTTTAAACACTAGCCAGTTGTTTTCAAGTTATTTGACCAAATTTCAGTATTTCAACCACTTCCCCAAAATCCAAAACCAATTTATCCCCAAAACAAAAAAATAGGCTAGGACATACATTATTTTAAGAAATGTTTTCGATAGCTTCGTTTCTACATTCCAATAATTCATTCCTCATGTAACAAAAAAAAAATTAAAAAGAAAAAAAGTTTAGCAAAACTCATCATATCAAAAAGTGTCACATAATATGTACATCCATAGTTCTGTACCCTCTTCAAAGAAATAGGGGAGGTGACATGTTTTCTTCTTACTCTACAAATGTGGCCATTGAGTCCAGCATTGGTTTGATTTCTTAGTGAGGAATTAGAGCAAAAAGTCTTAAGTCAGGCAGTAACTGAACTGATATATTTATGGACACCTGGACAACAACTAAAAAGGCCCTGTTCTTCTCCCGTATTTGATTCCAACTTACAGTTAATTAAGACAGACATCAAGCAGCAGTATAAAGACTCAGTATTGTTTACAGCTGTTCTTCAACCATTTCTGGAGCAGGAGTAGGCACTTCACAATTTCAGGTGACATATTATACTGAACAATGGAAGGGAGGGAGACCGTTGTTCTTGTGTCCCATGTCATTGTCTGACTGAGATACTGACCACACTAGGATAATCAGTGAGAGCTATAATTGGTTGATAAACCAATTAGAGTGTGAAAAGATGTCCTTTCCCTGCATTTTAATGTATCCTTCAACTAGACAATGCCGCCTAATGGAAAGAACCTTGGATTGGAAGTAAAAAACATGTGTTCAAACTTTAGTTTTGTTACTAAGTACTTGTGGGAACTTTAGTTTAAGTAATTTTTACTTAACTTGAACTTAGTTCTCTCATCCATGAAAAAGAGAAGGTTAGTTTATTTGGTCTCTTGGGTTTCTTCTAATTCAGATCCTAGGTGATACAAACAAGTTTGATGTGTCTTTGTTTCTTCTCTCTCATTCCTGCTTGTTCTCCTTCCTCACCCCTAATAATCTCTACTATTCACTCAAGGAAGTGAAGGAATGGAGAGGATGGCTAACACACAGGATCAAAGTGATTGAGGAATTCATAGGTGTTATAATCAGATACCAAAAACTTATAACAACTCAAGTATGCATTAGTATCTGACTTCCTTCTGACTGGTATATGTGATGTTATCCTTTTCATGATTAAGCATACTAGAGGAATCCTGAGAAAAGTAGTCCTTGGGAATGGGGACGAAGTAGAAACTGCTCCTGGATAATGTTCAGTACTTGTGTAAGGTAGCCATAGCTACCTGAGGACCCAGAAAAGGAAGTTCTCAATGCTAAGGTCCTTGGCACTGTCCAATTGTTCAACACCAGAAATTGATATTTTCTTTTAGTGGAAAGATTATTAAAGAAGATTTGTTGCCATCTACTTTGCTGCTTTACCCTAAAGACTATGGTGCCTTTCCATTTGACTAAAAGCTGAAATTCCTATGCTGTGCCCTATTACAATGCAAGTTCTTCAATAACAAGGACTATCTTATTTTTTTATTGGTATCCTCGGTATTTAACAAAATATATTGCATATAGGTGCTTAATAAATGCCCCTTCCTTCCTTCCTCCCTCCCTCCCTCCCTCCCTCCCTCCCTCCCTCCTTCCTTCCTTCCTTCCTTCCTTCCTTCCTTCCTTCCTTCCTTCCTTCCTTCCTTCCTTCCTTCCTTCCTTCCCTCCCTGCCTCTTTTCTTCCTTTCTTTTATTTTGTGTACTATAACATGTTCTAGAAACAGTACAAACAGAACCTGGGGCAATAATGCCAATGACAAATATACATATCTTCACTGTATCCTTTGTTTTGATAGCAATAAATTGTACTTAGTTAAATGCTCCTGGAGTATGAGTTGCGTCTCTCTTCATTGAACCAATAAATGAACTATCACACTGTGGCTCTATTTTTACATTATACTGTAAAAATCCTTGAATAGAACCTTACCTGACTACTGTGCCTGTTTCTGACTATGAAGCAAGATTGTTACACAGCAGATTTTAAAATACTATAGAATTTTCAGCACTCATAAAGGGCTAGACCAAGAGCCATTAATCTCTATATCTCTGTCTGGGGTGCCATTGACACCTAGATGAATGACTATAAAGGAGGAGGAAAATAAGGGAGAGGGAGAGTAGGGTGAGACCAAGGGAAATGGGAAGGAGAGAAGGAGAAAAAAGAGAAGCGTATTTGGAAAGGAGAGAGGAATGATCAGTGCCACCAGAAATTCTGCCAGAGGCCAATCAGGCTAGCTACTATACAGAACAGCTACATGATATTCCTGTGACCATCAAGATGCTTGTATCCTGTAATAATGGGCTCATATAGGTATGGCCTTCTTTCAATTCTTTTACAGTTCCTGTTTTCCTTATTTGACAAGTGTCAGTGGTATGCTTTTCCCGATGTAAGGATCATGAGGTTGTATAGTCATCTGAACAAAGATTGAGGACTCACATATTATCATGGACATGATTGTTATGAAGTTTTTCTCACTTTCCAAAAACACTAGCTTTATGGGGTACTATATTATCATAGGATCATGACATTTAGAGCTGGAAGAGATTTTGAGAGACTGTCTACTCCAATTCGCATTTTATACATGAGGTAATGGATGCTCAGAGAGGTGAACGATCTGTTCGAGGTCACAAAGACAGTAATGTAGGCAAAGATTGAAATAACTTGGAAACAATCATTTGACATTTTTAACAAGTAATTTATTTGTCTTACATTTTATTATCTCTAATTTCAAAAATGTGAACTAATATCCTTTTATGATGAGTAAATACATAGCTGGTTTAATGAAAGAATCCAATAGAGCAAAGAGAGTTAGTTTTAGAGAAACATAAAATAAAAAATCCAAATAGAGAAAGTATATATTATATTTATCACTGATATTCATAAGCCTTATTATTGATGCAGAAAAAAGTATACTGTTTGCTTTGTTACAGTGTTTTATCTGAAGGTAGCATGGAATTGAATTAATTGAAAAGCACCTTAAAAGTCTATGTGCAGAATATATTTTGACAAGCTTGTCAAAGAAAATTAGGTACTTTTAATAAGCAATAACAATTTTTAAAAAATATGTCTTAACTGGTAAATACCTCCTTCTATAGAAGAAATGTTGATGCTATCTACAATTATTGATATGGTTGTAATAAATCATTTGAAAAGTAGATCTTTTTATTATTAATACATTTTTTTCTTTTTTTGGTGAGGCAATTGGGGTTAAGTGACTTGCCCAAAGTCACACAGCTAGTACGTATTATATGTCTGAGGCCAGATTTGAACTTAGGTCCTTCTGACTCCAGGGATGGTACTCTATCCCCATAGCCACCTAGCTTCCCCTGACAATTAATTTATAAATAATATATTGAAAAGAAATAATTATTAATATATTTAAATAACTTTGTGATCAATTTAGGAAGTGAAATATCCCTTTTTGTGTTAAAAGTAGGTGAAGCTGCAAGTGTAGTTAAAAATGCTCATTTGATTACATGCATTTATATGTATACATACACATATATATGTATTATGTATGCATTTATGTTGTACATTTAGGAATAGACAATACTTCCTAGAGTAACAAATTTTCCTTAATTAAAATGATTTTAGGGAAGATTTGTTACTTTTCAAACCTATTGGTGGTAATTTCATATCAAGATAAATTTTCAAAGAATTTGAGAACCTTCTAATGAAGACGATATAATATGGGAGAATTGAATTGGGCCTAGTCTTGAGAGCAAACAGAACAAAACATAGGCCCAGAGCACTAGTTAAAAATGTGGCCTCTTGGGCAGTTTTGGTACACTGATTCTGATTCTTTGATAATCACATATCAATACATTTGAGTAGCTCTGATTTGTCAAGTTATTAATGATTAAAGACTAACAAACTTTATAAAAATAGACAAGTAGAAGCAAGATGCTCTTTGCAAAACTGGGGGAGTATATGGGAACCGAGTTTAGAGAGCTTCCATATCACTATGAAACACACTGACTTTCTTGTGCCAAAGTACTTCGAAGAGTGTTTAAGCTAAAGAAAAATAATTTTTCTTGGTGATAATAATAAAAATGAAGGATTTTTTTTTATAATAAGAACTTTCTCCTGAAAATCATACACAGTATTTGGTGGATTAAAAAACCCCCCAACAACTGTGTAACAAGATGTAGGTTGAGACCCATTGGAGGATTTCAGATTTATTAGAGTTTTTCTAGCTGAACCCCAAAGATGGTGGCAGTAGTTCTTTTTATCCCATACTAAGGAACGGAGGAGAAGTTTTGTAAGTTTCACCCAACAGACTGAATTTGGTTGAGAATGAGGTGAACATATTGCATAGAGTGAAGATGGATGAAAGGGCTGGATTCCAGCCTTTGCTGTGATCTCAACCATGAACAAGGCAGCTTTGTAGTGCAATGGAGAGAGTGTTGGGCCTGGAGTCAGGAAGACCTGAGTTCAAATCTGGCCTTAGACATTTACTAGCTATGTGACCCTGGGCAAGTCACTTAACCCTGTTTGCTTTAGTTTCCTCATCTGTAAAAATGAGCTGAAAAAGGAAACAGCAAAACTGCCCAGTATCTTTGTAAGAAAAGCCCAAATGGGTCGACTGAACAAAAACCATGACCACAGCAGTTAAAGTTGAGTTGCTAAGACAAGTACTGTGGCTGAGGGACATAAAACCTACATGGGACAGGGAGGACAGAAGAAGGAAGAAAAGAAACATTTATTAAATGCCTATCATATGCCAGGCCCTGTACTGAGCACTCTACAAATATGATGTCACTTGATCCTCGAAATAACCCTAGGAGGTAGGTGCTATTATTATCCTCATTTTATAGTTGAGGAAACTGAGGCTAACAGATGTTAAGTGATTTGACCAACGTCAATCTGCTAATCAATGTCTAATGCTGAATTTGAACTCTGGTTATACTGACTCTAGGCCCAACGCTCTCTCTCTTGCTCCACCTAGCTTTCTCCTATAATGGAGTCATTCTTGGTGTGGAGAATAAAGCTAGTTGAATATGAATTTTCTTATCCTTTGTTTTACACCTACACTTGTTATCTCTGTTAGGAGAACAAAGAACTAGTTTCCCGATCTCCATTTTTGTTCTTGTTCTTGTTTTTAGTTTGATTTGCTTTTTATTGTTTCAGGCAAAGTGTTAACCATTGGGTTCCTGATTTGGGTGTTGTTAGATAAATGTTAAGAGAGGGAGAAGAAACAGGGAGTAAAGTATCTAGGGGAAAAAGAAATGTGTTATTTATTACTGATGGCACCTTTCTTGGCACAGTGGGGGCTCAGTAACAAGATTCATATTGGCATAGTCTTCCAGTAGGGAGAGAGATTATGGAATCAGAGCAGTCCCCGGCACAAATGAGCCTGGTTGTTTCTGGTGGGAATGAAGGTGATAGTGAGTTGGGACTTGGTCTTCCAAGGTGATTGTGACGGATGCTTATCCTTTTTTTTTTTTCCTGAGGCAGATTTGAAAGGAAAGGAGAGGCCAGGAACAGGAGCTGGAAAAATGAGGTGTCATCCACATGAAAAGGGAGGCCTTCAAGAAAGAGTAAACTAGTCCCCTGCTTACCAGCACAGTATCCCCCTGCACAAATACAATTGAAGCTTCATTATGTGACTATTTGTGAAAAGGTGAGAGATATGTGTATTTAATTTATAAAATTAGATTTTTGATATATTTTCCAATTAAAAAAATACATGCCCTTCACATGAAATAGAAGAAAAAATCAAGACTTGCTTATTAATCATGTAACCAGTTTACAGACAACAAATATCTTATTTTAAAGATATAGACTTTTTAAAATATAAATGGATGATAAACTTATTTGCCATGATCAAATATGATGTATAATTTAAAGTGTAGATGGAAATATCTCAGGATAAATATATTACATTATTTTAATGTATTTTTAAAAATTTTGTGTTGAAGGAGAAAGAGGACTCGGGCAAGTAAAGGAGGACAGAGAAGTTGGTAAGACCTGGAAAGGCAGTTGAGTGTGGTTGTCAAGGCCTTATTGTCCAGGAGAGTTCACCACAAGAGTTTCTATCAAGGGATCATCTAGTAAGTGGAAAGGGATAAAGAGGAAAGTAGTGGGGTTTGGTGGCTTCTTGATGAGGGACACTGAATCAAGTATCTGTTTACATTATTATGATAGTAGGAAAATCTCTATCTTCCCTGGGATCAAAGTGTAGCCCTGGATAAAGCATGACTGAAAAAATGTCAAGACTTTTCTAACAGGATTCACCTCTGTTCTAGGCTAGTCCTGACTCAGGCTAGTCTCCTTGTAGATTCAATGTTGGAATAAAATGAGACACTTTAAAGGCTGCTGGATGACTCAGTGGATAGAGCACTGGATCTGGAATCAGGAGGACCCAAGTTCAAATCTAGCCTTAGACACTTACTACCTGTGTGACCCTGAACAAGTCACTCTCTGTATGCCTCAGTTTCTTCAACTGTAAAATGAGGATAATGATAGCATCTACCTTTTAGGGTTGTTGTGAAGATCTAATGAAATTGTATTTGTAAAGCACTTAGGAGAGTGATTGGAATGTAGCAGGTGCTTAATAAGGCCTGTTCACCTTTATGTAGGGAGAGGAATTAATTGAATAAATCCATTATCACCTTGTCCCATTTAAAGTAAGCAATAAAATACTAAGTCCTAATACTTACTTCTCAGTAAGCCATAGACTTTAAATTAAGTCAAAAAAGGTTCTTGATCAACCTGAGTGACATGTACCAGGAAAATAACTTTGATTGGCTGAGGAAAGTTGTCAACCCTCTATGGAACTGAATAAAATTATGGAGCTAGTTTAGAACTTGATGGATTCTAGTGAGCAGATAGGAGGGAAGTTTAAGTAAACCCCTGTGAAGGAATCATTGGAGGGATGGTGGTGGATCAAAGTCTTCAGCCTTGGCCTTAGCTTTGGTCACCTTCCTTCTCTCCACCTCTGACTTGGTGAAAGGGTGACCCTGAGGGGTTTGAAGGGAATTGGAGGATTTGGATCTGTCATATTCCCAAGGACACCCTAGCAGCTTTACCAGAGGGGCTGACAATAGTATCTACATCAGAATCCAAGGAGAGAATGGATAGAGATTCAAGGCCCCACAGGAAAGCTACACCTGACCTCAAGGGAACATCTTAAGGAGTCCCATAAAAGAACTTCTAGAAGGTTTGAGCCACTCTTTTGCTATATGTGATATTGATGCTTGAGTCACTTTTCCGTGGATTCTCTATGTACTAGTAGGAGAGGGTGTTACAGACTGTTAAGGGATGTTTTGTAATATGTCACCTTAGTAAAAACTCCTTTCTAAAACTGAATGTTATAGCTGACTAATTGATAATTAACTGACAATCATGGTGGGAAGCAAATCAATGAGGGGCTCTTGAGGTCTAGCATCAGAAAAACCACCCTGAAGTCCTCAGGGCTGCCTCTAGATTTCTGAGGGAACAAGTAGCATTTCTTCCCTTCTAAGTCCCAAGTTCATTCTCTTTGGATAAGATGGCTGAAGTAAAATGATATGTAAGTAGTTCTGCCTTCTCATTCTCATTTACCATTATCACCTATGCTAAGAGCATTATCTACCATGGTCTCCTACTATATAGACTAGGTCATTCCCTCCTCCCCCTCAACATATGTAAGGAACTGGTCTCCAAGACTTGAGACATTGGCACAGTTTCCTGGTTACTTAAGGGCTTAAGAGAAGTCAGCTCACAAGGAATCAGTCCCCCTCAGCCTTGTCAGATGCCCCCAGGACATATAAGTCACTATATCCCCTCCTGCTGTATTTCTGTGTGGAGATGAGGGCCATATCTGCTTCTGATCCAGTGATGTATCCTTGTTGAGTATCTTTTCCATGGTATAGCTGAATAAATTTCTTCTAGTTATCTGCTAAATTGTCATGTGAGTCATTTTGTTTCAAGATCTAGCCTGAACTAACAGGATGGCCTGATCCTTGCTTCTCCTACAACATTTTGGCATGTCCTTCCAGAACAAGGTTGGACTCTGCCAGAGACTAAGTAAAGCTCCCAGTCCAATCACTAATATCCTGCCTCCTCTGCTGCCTCAATGTGCTCTCAGGAACACCATTTTGCCTGGATCACTGAAGGCTCCACTCGCTATAAGAGAAGAATGGTCAACTGGACTTCAGTGGCCAATAATCTAGTAACTGGAAATAGCCTGGAGAAGGGGGGACCTGCTAAGTCTTCCTAGTAGACTGAGCTGCAGGCCACATGCTTGGCAAGTGGAAGCCCTGACAGTTGAGGAATGGAAGATAGTCAACTATGTAGATTACTTTGTAGTAGCCATGGCCCTGGTTGATGGTCTGGAATCTGGAAAAAATAGTTCTAGCCAATCAAAAGCTTTTCCCTTTGGGGTAAGACTATTGTGGTTGGGTGTTCCACCTCCCAGAAATTGTGTCTTTGGTAAATTGACATAATCCTAGGAAGAGGCAGGGCTCTGTAGTCCAGTTGTTTGTTGGTTTCAGACTCCAGGAAGATTTATCTGACGAGGATAGATTGCTTTTGGAAGCAGTCCTGGTTGACCCACTCAGGTCCTTCCTTATTCCATCCCCTAGCCGCAGTCAAGATCCCTGCTCCTTTAGGGAGCTCCATGAAGCCAGGGGACAAGGCTTAGGATGGGCTGTGGGAAAACAGGCACCCGAGTGTTCTGTTGGTGGAACCATGGATTGCTCTAGCCATTTGGAATGACATTTGGAATGATGGCCAGAAAGTTACCAAATTCTGTATACTCTTTTATCCAACTGTATCAATACTAGTCCCATACCCCCTAAAAAACTAGAAAAAAAAGAGGAAAAGAATTCATATGTACAAAAATATTTATAGCACTTTTTTATGGTAGCCAAAAATTGGAAACTCAGAGGATGTCCTCCTATTGGGAAATGGTCAAACAAATTGTGGTATATGAATATAATGAAATACTATTGTGCCATAAGAAAGTAGGAAATGGATAATTTCAAAGGAAACTGGGAAGACATTTATGAACTGATGCAGAGCAAAATAAGCAGAACTAAGAGAATAATTTATACAGTAATAACAACCTAGAGAGAAAAACAATTTGGAAAGACATTGGAACTCTGATTAATGCCATGATAAAGTACAACCCCCCCCCCCAAATAAAAATGAAACCTTCCACTCACCTCTTGATGGAGTAGTGATCAGCTTAAAACACAGGAAGAGATACATTTTCGGACATGACTGATGTAGGAAATTGTTTTATTGGACTATGACGATAACGATGTAGTTATATATTGAGGGTTTTAAATTTTTTCTCAGCTTTTTTTTTTTTGGGGGGGGTAGCTATGCAAGTCACCACACTCTGCCCTGTTGACCAGATACATTTCTGTAAGGAGATATAATAAGTGTTATATTCTTACTAATTAGCCTTTCCATTCATTCCTTTTAAAATTCTCTTTTTGCCTTCAATATAGCTGAAAAAAAATGAACAAAAACAAACAATCAAAAAAGTCAAATCAGGTTCCTCCCCCTCCACTCCCTGCCTTTATCTTATTCACAGCATTCATCACCAACCTTGGCTTATTCTAACTTTATCAGCCCTGGTACAATTGTCACATGACCATGCTACTCTTTTGTATACATCTTCCATCACCTATTCTTGCTTCAATCTGCTATAGATTAAAAAAAAACTTACTTTGTCCTTTGCAACCACATTAGGCTCCTTAGACATTTCCTCATATTCTTTCTCATTAGAATAATTTGTTTGTTTCCAGCACAGTGATGTGTATCATTTTAAGGACAGTAGATAGATAAGGAAAAGGATCAATATGTTAATCATCTGTTTCTAGATTTCTAGTCACAAATTTTATATTACAAGCTTGTTTTCCACATTACCCAGAATGTTACTGCAAGTCCTCCTCCTACCATTAACCAGTGTACACTCAGGGAACATCTTTTCGCTTGTAATATTAGCCTAAGCAAAATGTATTGAGGATTATGAATCTGCTACAGGAGAAGAATCACATTAGGTTTTCCAAAATAAAATAGATGGATTTTGGATTATCCTAGCCACTGGGTCCTTCTATTAGTATTGATAAGAGTTAGCAACATTTCTTTCAAGTTACTAAATACACATATAAAAGAATTGTAAAAAATGTAAACAACATGTTGGGTACAAATTAGTAGGCAAGTCAAGCTTTAGCTTCCTCATCTATAAAATAGAGGGGTGCATTAAGTCCTGGGATCCTTTCCACCTCTAATTCTGTGAACCTTCCTTGAGGTTGCTGAATAGTTATTTTGGAACTCAGGTATTATTTACTTCCCTAGAGCAATAATTTATTGAATAGCATCCTGGAAGCTTGTGTTAACCCATCTTTCCCAAATAATAATATGTGTTTCTCAAACATCATTTAGGGCAGTATGAAAGGATAAGTTATAGATTGACTGAATCACTGAAGGGTTGCAATTAGAAGAGACCTTTCAGATCATCTAGTCCTACCTTTCTCTTCCTGATTCCACCCACCAACCCCCCTCTCCCTTTTAAATGAAGCTTAGAAAGGGCAAATGGCTTGTTCAAAATACCATAGTCACAGAAAAAACTGAGACTTGAATGGAAGCCTTCTGATCCCAAGACTTGTGATTTTCCTATTGTGCCATAAGGGAGGAAAATGGAATTTGAGGCAGATAAGCTCTCTGATGGTGAAGGAAAGTAAGCAAAACCAGAGAAGAGGTTATTGAAAGAATACAAAGAAATGCCCTTCCTCCAGTACTGCATATGCCTTTGTGACTGAGGAGATTGATAAAGGGAATGCAGTGAGGAAATATTGATACTAATCACATTTAATATTGTTAGATCAATGTTTATTTGCAAAGTGTTTTACAAGTAGCCCATATCTAGTTATTGGGGGTAGGGAGTAGGGGGAGGTGTCCTTTGTAATGTGAATCTCTACTTCTATTTCTGCTTTCCAAATATTTAGATTCTTTAGTTAGTGTGACAGAATTTGAGGCCACCCCATAATTATTGAAGGTCTCATGATTATCCTTCCTGACTATTTATAAGTCCTTATACTTTGAGACCTCAGTCTCTAACTGTCACATTTATATACACATTTATATGCATGTATTTATATGTACATGTGTAGTGTGTGTGTGTGTGTGTGTGTGTGTGTGTGATTGATTTTCATACCCCTCCCTAATTCATTCAATGTAATCATAGAAAGTAAGGGGCAAATAATAGACACGAATTGTTCATGTGTTAAATGAAGTGCAGATATCTGTTTATGCTCTATTATCCCTTTATGAAGTATGAAGACATTTTCCTGATATAATTGGAATACTAGTTTGCCATTGGCTGCCTGAAGATTGTAGATGCTCTTCTTGGCCTTAAAAAGCTGAGCTTATTAGCCCTGGAGATATTCAAGGTAGGAGTCAGGTTTGTTGAGTGTGACCCCTGAACCTCTCTACCAGAGGACAGAAGGGGAGGGAGGAAGGAATTACTCTCCCTCAAAACTTGCCCAACAACTTATACTGTGCATATGGTGGGGGAAGAGAGAAAGAGGAAGAGAGACACACATACAGAGAGACAGAGACAAGAGAGAGACAGATAAGTAGAGACAGAGACAGAATGAGACAGAAGAATATAATCTCTGGTGTCATAGAAGAAAGTCAACCACAAATTCAAGAAATATGTCATTTTAGTAGTTGGGAGTCAAGATATAAAGAGCAACAGGTCTAGGAAGCCTTACTGAATGATCCATCTAGAATAGATAATATCTCTATCTATCTATCTATCTATCTATCTATCTATCTATCTATCTATTTTTTTTCCCAAGGCAATTGAGGTTAAGTGACTTGCCTAGGTTTACACAGCTAGTAAGTGTCAAGTGTCAGGTCTGAGACTGGATTCGAACTCAGTTCCTCCAGACTGCAAGGCCAGAACTCTATCCACCAAGCCACCTTGCTGCCCCAACTCTATTTGTTTTTATTCTTCCTATGGAAGTTATATATATTTGCCCCAGGTTTTTAGAGGGTGGGGAAAGTTTTGCAATTATTGTTCTTAAGTAAGTGCCTTTGCTTTAAGCTGATTGTGTTTACTGTCCAACTATTTAAAGTGCGTGTACTGATGTGGACTCATGGGCTATGGTTTTAGAAGTGTAGGTCCACAGAGTAATCTAGAACCTGAGAGGAACTGTGAGTTTGAGTATAAGTTGGGGGTAGTCCCAGAGTAGCAGTCCCAGTCCCAGTCCCAGTACATATATATTTTAAAATTTATAGAATTGTTCTGAATAAAGTTCTCCTATAAATAGAAGCCATACTCTTAAACTAATATAGACAAAAAGAGGTAGCATGACATAGAAAGTACAGAGTAGGCCTTGTGGTCAGGAAGATGTGGATTCTCTCTCTTCTTTTCTAAAATTTATTTATTTTTGGTTTTCAACATTCACTTCCATAAGATTATGAGCTTTAAATTTTCTCCTCCTCCCATTTCTTCCCCCCCCCACCCCGTGGCATACAATCAGATAAAGGCTCTACATATACATTCGTGGTAAGCATATTTTCTCATTAGTCCTCATGTAAAGAACAATTAGAACTAATAGGAGGAACCATGAGAATGAAGCAATAAAACAAAACAACAAAGGAAAAGAAGAGCAAATAGTATGCTTCCATCTGCTTTCAGACTCCATATTTCTTTCTTTGGGTGTAGATAGCAATTTCCATCATGAATCTTTTGGAGTTGTCTTAGATTCTTGTGTTGCTGTGAAAAGCCAAGTCTGTCAAAGTTAATCATCCCATAATGTGGCTGTTACTGTGTACAATGCTCTCCTGGTTCTGCTCATTTCACTCTGCATCAATTCATGTAAGTTTTTTCAAGTTTTTTATTTAATTCTTCCTGCTTATCATTTCTTATAGCACAATAGTATTCCATTACATTTCTATCTATCTATCTATCTATCTATCTATCTATCTATCTATCTATCTATCTATCTATCTAATGGCTTGTTCAGCCATTCCCCAATTGATGGGCACCCCTTAATTTCCAATTCTTTCTCACCACAGAAAGAGCTGCTATAAATGTTTTTGTACATGTACGTCTTTCCCCTATTTTCGTGATCTCTTTGGGATACAGCCCTAGAAGTGGTATTGCTGGGTCAAAGTGCTCTCTCTCTTCTTTGCTATGTATTAGTTGTGTGACCCTGGGTAAGTGACTTAATTTTTCAGTGTCTTACTGTGATCTCCCCACAATGATGAAATAACAGGTCCATTAAAAAATGGAAACAAAGCTAGGCTACTCAGATTTTGGAACAAGCTAGATTTAAACAAAATTCACAGCAACATGGCCCTATTCATTAGTACAATATTTGTAGAAAATGGTCAATATTATTGAAAAATACATGCTGTTTGTTATAATAAGTTGTGGATTATCAAACTTTTCAGACTGGCTTCTGACCCCAGTGCTGTTCTGAAGCTGCCCTCTTAAAGGTCATCCAATAATTTCTTAGTTGCTAAATTTGATGGCCTTTTCTTAGCCCTCAACACTGCTGAGGTTTCATGACACTCTTCTTTGCTGGTTCTTCTGCCTTTTTGAATGCTACTTAGTCTACTCAGTTTCCTTGTTCTCTCCCTGCATCCATACCATGGACTTCCTCCAAGACTCTGTCCTGGGTTCCAACTGTTTCTCTTTCTATATTCTCTCTCTCTTATGGTGATTGTGTGCCTTTTTAAGTTTAATTATCATTTTTTTGGGGGGGGGGAGAGAGAGAGTGCCTTAATCTCTCAGTTTTTATCTACATCTCCATTGGGTTATCCTTCAAATCCAACAAGTCTAAAAACACTACTCATTATCTTCAACATTATCTGGTGCTTCTTTCCAATTGCCCCATTTTTATTGATGGTGTTGCCATCTTCTCAGGCTTAAAGCCTGTCAGTTTTGATTTACTATTTCTTCTCCCTTACCTCACATATTTAGTCATTTTCCAGTCCTACCAATTCTGACTTCATGACATCTTTTAAAAATGTCCCATAGTCTACATTGGTATAGCCACCCCTCACACACTTCATACCCTAATCATGCTATCGTCATACCCTCATTCCTAGTCTCTCGCTCTCTGCTTCTAGTCTTTCACCTTTTTAATCCATATAGGTTGACACCTTCTCTAAAATTTGTAGTCTTAAAGATTTGTCTGAGATGCTAACAGATTAAGTGACTTGCCTAGGGTCATATAGATAGTATATATCAGGGCAATACTTGAGCCTCAGTCTTCCTGGATTTGAGGCTAGCTCTCATACCACTCTCCCTTTCATATTCTTATCAAAATAATGTTATTTACCCATAGGTCTGACCAAGCCACTGCTTAGTTCAAAAAACTTCTGGTGCTCTCTTTGCTTTTAGAATAAAATACAGGTTCTTTTAGCCTGGCATTTCAGGTACTCTACAACATTGTTCCCCAGTCCCCCTACCTTCCTAGCCTCATTTCATGTTATTTCATTTCATGACTATCTTCCTGACAACTGGACTATTAGGCATTCTCTGAACTCAAAATGCCTGTTTCCTGCATCTGTGTAGGTTATCCACCTTGTATGGAATGCACTCTTCTCCCATTTTCATCTTTCAATACTTTTTCCTCTAACGTTCAAGTTAGATGCCTCCACTATGGAAACTTTGCTGAGACCCATCAGCTAAAAAAGTATTCTTTCCCTCCTCAAATTTTCCTAGAATATTTTGTCTGCATTTCTCCTTTGCTACCATGATGATTTTTTGTAGATACCATATGCTACCCTCCTTCCCCTGCTTCTAAAGTAGATATAAAGTCCTTGAAATCAGGATTTTTTAAAAAAAAATTATGTATCGTATAACATGTTTAAAATATTCATTGAATTTCATTGGAAGATGACATTAGATGGAATAACTGTATGATTTTGTGAGTATGGAGTAGTGGACAGAGTGCTGGATTTGGAGTCATGAAACACTGAGTTCAAATCCTACCTCAGACCCTTACAATCTGTGTTACTTGCCTTGGCAAGTTGCTTAACCTTTGTGAGACTTAGTTTCTTCATCTATAAAATGGAATCTTAATAACATACAGAGCTGTTGTGAGGGCCAAATGAAATAATGTGTATAGTGCTTTGTAAATGAAGCGCTATATAAATGTCAGCTGTTATAATTATTATGGCAGATTGATATAAATATACTTATTTGAGAAGCTAGGTTGCCCAGTAGATGAAGTGAGGATTTGGAGTTGACACACTTGAGTTCAGATGTGGCCTCAGACCTTAGCTTGTGATTTCCTAGGCATGTAACTGCTGCCTGCATCAGTTTTCTCTTCTGTAACATAGGGATAATAATAGTACCTATCTCCTAGAATTGTGAGGATCAGAGACAATATTTGTAAAGCACTTTGGAAACCTTAAAATGCTATATAAATGCTAGCTATTGTTACTATTTGGAAAGTTTCATATCTTGCTTTTGTATGAATTACTGAGCTAACTGAAAATTTTTAAAGTGTTTTTTATTCAGATTGGCCTTCTATATTGACTATAGTAAGCAGCTAGTTGGCACTCTTTGCTTTTTTTGGTTTTGTGTAGACAAAGCTCACTTGCAGAAAAAGTGTTAGAGGTATTCTCTGACTCTAATAAGCATCGCCTACATATCTAGGAAGGCAGGACTGAGATTCAAGCTCCTTCCAAAGATAATATAACTTTGTGTTTGAATCAAGCTGCAGAATGAGGTGAACATGGGCTCCCCATGTAGTGCTGTGGTCCAAGCCTTTCAAGTTGCCCTTTGCAAGGAAGTAGGATAAGAAACCCACTGTGAATTTCTTGGTTTATGAAGATATAAGTCCAAGGAAAATAGCCCATTATCTTAACAACTTTTCCCCTCCTCTCTAGGTTTAATTATGGATGCCATATAGAAATGACAGCATCTCGAAATACAAAATTGCCCAAGAGAAGAACTGTGGTATTTATCCTAAGTGATGAATTGCCCCATACAGGTAATGAATCAGAAACAGCTTCTTGGAGGATGATGACTGAAAGGAAAGATAAGGAGGTTCCACTGAGACGATGGGGAATGAGGGGATAATTGTTGTGGTAAAGTTTATTTATGTTGCCACTTCACTGTTTTATGGGAAATCCTAAAAGTCACATCTCTGGAGCTGGAAACTTGGCAGGAGGACAAGAGAAACTTGTTCCATTTCCATCCAAGTGGTTGCTAACAAGATGGCCATGGGACCCATTCTATTTCCAGAAATGATTGTGCCTGGTCTATTGAAAGCAGAATGGAGAAAAATGAGGTAAGAATGAAGTAAAGACATCTCATTCCACTGAGTTTCTGGGAACATGCCCCAGCTGCCTCTAAGGGATGTTAAGTGTGTACAGATATTTCAAGGGGGAGAGTGGAGGCAATCCTTTGCTTCATTCTAACCAATCTTTTGCTAGTGAAGGCTGGGGGGCTCTAGAAACACCTCTGCCTCTTTCCATTGCAACACAATTAGTAAACAAATACTCTTCTAATTAACTTTTTCTAAAAACTGCTAGAGGTGTGACTGCATAGTAGCTTAATTCTTGATGAGTTATTTGACTAAGTCTTATTATGCCCAAGTCTTCTTGATTATCAAGGCCACCTAGAAGTCAATAAGACCTGAGTCACATAGGTTGGAGGCTGAGGTTACTAAGAGTTTCTGTTGTTGCCCCTCTGATAGTATCTGGACCCTGACAGAATTCTAATGAAAAGGGGTCAGGAGTTAGGTTTCAGGTACAAACAAAAGGAGATAACAGGTAAAGTGATTTGTAAAGCTCTATATAAATGTAAGCTATTATCTAAATTCTATTATTAACTCTCAGCTGTTTGCAGCTTGGGCAGCTAGAGTGCTAGGCAAGTCTTCCTGAGTTCAAATGTGGCCTCAGACACTTAGTTGGTATGTGACCCAGGGCAAGTTACTGTAAAATGAGCTAGAGAAGGAAATGGCAAACCTCTCCAGTGCCTTTGTCAGGAAAACCCCAAATGGGGTCAGACACAAAGAATTTGGCATGACTGAAATTACAGAAAAACAGCAACAACAGAATATGATATTTGCATATTAAAGATTTCTTAGTTTGGGGTCCTCTCACACTGGAGTATTGAGGGATGTTTGGGGACAGGCTTAGATTGACCATGCTTCATTTCCCTCCTGGCTGTGCTTCTGACTCTTCTACTTCACCACTATCCCCTTGGAGGAGTTTCTCACTGCCCTACCTTTTTTCTGCTCACTTTCCATGTTGGAATTTCATTGGAATTTAAGCTGCTTGAGGACAGGGATTATATTTATTTTTGTTTGTATTTGTATCACCAACACTTCCCACAATGCTTAGAAAATATTTGTTATCTTCCTAGCTTGTAAAAGTTGGAGACAGTTTAATGTCCATCAGTTTGCCTTTAAACAGTAACTGGAGTTTCCACAGCCTATTGGTATGGGAGCTTCTTCTCAAGAGTAGAGATCAATGCCCTGTGCCTTCTAAGAGGTGGGGAAGAGTGGGAGAGATGAGAGATCTGGACTTTTCAATCTCTTTGGGTTCTTCTGGCTTTTAGCTTCCAGAGAAAAGATAGGAGATGCCAACCTCTTTCAGAGGCATGAAGTAAGACTGGGAAGAAAATAACATGTAAACTTTGATTATGGTCCCATTCCTAGCTTGCTACACTAAAGGCTTCAGGAGTTTTTTCCTTTGGGTGACATCTGTGATTCTCTTTCTTGGTCTAACCGAGCTACCTTACTCCCAATGGGAGAGCTTTTTCAATCTAGATTGTTTTGTACATATTCTCATATATGTACTTTCTCTGATTTCAGTTTTGCTATAGACTTGGAGTTTTTTGCTATTTGCTGTGTATATTCATTGTGGAACTGGTATTTGGTGGGAAGGGGATGAAGCCTTGGTTATAGAGCTTGGAGTTTCTTCAAGTCAGGTATAATGTTCCTCGGAAGGATACTCTTTGGGCTAAACATGCCCATTTCTTTTGACAGATATTTGTGTGCTCTGTTCTCAAGTCTTTCATGGTCTTGGTCATCTTCCTCTGGACACATTTTAGGCTGTCCTTCTTAATATGTGGTACTTAGAATTAAACTGAAAATTCTTAGTGCTGCCTGGTAGCTGGCTGAGTATAACCTCTCTTTTAAGAATAACATTAGCTTCTTGGGCTACCATTTACAAGCAATCACTGAAATTTCATGAGAATAAATCCTAGGAATAACACTGATACTTGTGAATATTTAAGAAGCACATTCATTAGATCTTGGTTATGAATTAGACAAGATTGAGTAAAGCAAGAACAGATGGATTTTATTGTTTACTATTTTTTTTAAAGAGCTCTCATATCTTTCCCATTCTATTATTTTCTTCTTTGTGTTTATATTGCTCATTTAAGAAAAACTTATCTTTCCTTACTATTGTTTGGAATTTTATATTTGGTTGGGTATATCTTTCCCTTTACTTCTTTCCTCACCTATTTGGTTTTTGTTTTCTTGCTTGTTTGTTTGTTTGTTTTAGCTAGGCAATGGGGTTAAGTGACTTGCCCAGGGTCACACAGCTAGTAAGTGTTATGTGTCTGAGGCTGAATTTGAACTCAGGTCCTCCTGAATCCAGGGCCAGGTCTCTATCCACTGCGCCACCTAGCTGCCCACTGTTTACTAAATTTTAATGAACAAATGACAATTGTTGATTTGTCTAGTTTTGAGTTATAGCAAAATAATAAAGATAACAGTTTAATGCATACAATTAAATTATCTTTGAAAGATTTCTATGAAGTGCAATGTTGAGATACAAATGAACATATAAATATTTAAATACATGTGAACATTTATACACAAATGTATATGAACATATATGTGTATGTGTATACACAGAAATATATGAACATAATTCTGCCTCCACTTGTCAATAAGTCAATAAACATTTATTAAACACCTACTATGTGCACATGGTGCAAAAGAAAGACAGTTGCTGCCTTCAAGGATTTTACAGTCTAAGGAGGAAGATGAAGATGAAACACAAAACTAAAAAGGTCAGAGGGAAGAGAGGTCCTGACACTGGAGCACCGGAGAAGGTGTCAGTCAGAGAAGTCCAAAGGTACAGCAGCCAAGTGATAAATGAAAAGATATTTGAGCTGTCTTTCTTTAAATGGAGGTGTAGAATTCATAGTTTCACCCTCCAATTAGAGAGGCAGAGGATAGTGATGAGATAGAATTCCCAGGCTGATGATTAAAGGATGATGAGGTTATCTCAATAATGAACTTCCTGGGCCATGGGAGAGAAGTCAGTCAGATGCATCCCAAGGTAGCACAACCAGGTAGGAAATGAAGTTCCCTTGTACCAAGTGATAGTATGATGACTCTGTTCTTACATAAGACTGAGAATGGGCGGGGACTTTAGAGGTCATCTAGATAAGGGCTTCAAAACTTGGGGTCTGTGAAATTATTTTTAAAAAATTTTGAAAATTATATTTCAATGTACTTATTTTTTGTAATTCTATACATTTTATCTTATACATGTAAAAACCTTACTCTGAAAAAGGTCTGAGAGTTTCACCAAGCTGCAAAAGGGTCCCATGACACAAATCAGGGTAAGAACCTAGGCAAATTCTTTTAATTAGGAGACGAGGAAACTAAGGTTCAGAACTGGAAAGTGTCATGTCAAGGTCACACAAGTAAGCAGGGGAGTCAGAATTTGAAGTCTGACTCCAAATCCAGTGCTCTTTCAGCAATATCATGCTATCAGCAGAATAGAACCTCTTACAGGTCCTATGGAATTGTAAAGGTGTATAGTACTAGAACAGAGGACACCTGTGCATGTGTCATCTGTAGATGAGTTTGGCAAAGTATGTTGAGGCTCATCACCAGATGGGCAGGTGGGTAATAAATGTGTAATAATTCTAGATAGACCTCAGTTATGTGTATGTGTACATGACCATATTAGATAATAATAACCCAGTTTACTCACCTTAATCCTTAACAACTTCACAAGCAATTGATCACCACGTGGGAAATGAATAAAGAAATAGATACTGACATAGACGACCCCCATTTACTACAGAAACAAACAATAAAAGGCAGTTGAGATGACAAAAAGGACAAAAGAGTATAATAACTACTTCTTCTGATAAATACCTATAAAAATACCTATAAAGATATAGCAGCTAAAAACAAAAACATTTTAAAATATTAACTAATTTGTACAATTTTACAGAGGAAGAGAGTAGAAGATCATGAGCAGCACTTGTTAATCATAATAACAAAGAGTGATGGAGGAAAAGCTGAGTTTTTAGGAGACTTAGCACTAGAACCAATTAAGCTAGATCCTCCCAACATTTAAGGATGATATTTGAAGGAAGATTAAATATGAAAAGTTAAAACTATGTGTTATATCTACTATATATTTTTTTCTCCATAAATGGCAATAGAATCACCATATTTGGACATTTAACATCATAGACCATGAAGGAGTAAATGAGGAATCAGAAATGTTCCTAAAAGTAATAGAGATGGAAAGTTTCCTGATCAGGTCAAGTATATAAAGAGAAAGTCTTGCATATAGTCCATATACAATTTTGAGAGCATTAAGGGATCCATTCACAGTTGATTCCCTAGTAAGTCATTCAAAAGTGTTATTGTATGGCAGTTCACATCTTTACAGTCACACATTTGACTCAGAGGTATAAAGAATAAAAGTTTCCATTGTACTTACTCTTTTTTGATTTTTTTTTAAAAAAGCATTTGATTTGGTAGAATAAAATGCAATCAACAAGACTTTCCTTCAATATGTCAAAATAATATAATATGCCTTCAGTTATGTAACATCCGAGATAATATTGTCTGATGATGCTCTGATTATTATCAAAAAGGCATAAGTATCCTCACTAAAGGTATTTGCTGTTGCTATGGTAGATATCATTGTAGATGGCCAAGTCCTCCAGAAGCTCCTCTTTGTGGATGACAATGTGTTGTTCACCTCAAGCCCCAGAATATGGTACAACCATCTAAGTGAGTTATACAGTCACTCAAGAATTCACACTAACTATCCACACAGAAAAAACCAAATGGATGAAAAGACTTGTTTCCAGACTATGATATACATACAGTTGGATAGATGATCTAGAGATTTGCGCTATAGCTACATATATTTTGAACAAATGCTGCAGGTCAGCAATGTGCTGAGCCCAGAATTAGATGGGATGAAAAAGTGTGCTTGATTGCTCTTGGGAAATGGAGCAGCACTTTCAATGACCCTAAGCTCTTTGAAACAAAAAATCCATCATTTTGAACATCAATATTTTTCTGTTGATGATATATGGCTGTGAATCAAAGAATGTCACAATCTTTGAGGAATGAAATTGAAGGTCAATCAAAGGGCAATAGAATTATGTGTGGTGAACATAACTAATTTGGCTCCAGCATATTATCAGTGACAAATTGAACACAGAAGATGGTTGTAAAAGGTATTATTAAAGAGATGTATAATTGAAAAAAGAGGTGTGTTTTTCATGTAGGAAGAACAAGTGATAACAGATGGACAGACTACATGCTGCTAGCCATATATGTAATAAGATTTAGAGAAAAGGTTCCAACCACATTGGGTGGATATTTGTGGAGAATTTAATAATAATAATAGTTAGCATTTGTATAGTGTTTTAAGGTTGCAAAGAACTTTATAAATATGATTGCATTTTATTTTCAGAACAATCTTGGGAGTTAGGTGCTATGATTATTTTACAGATAAAGAAACTGAGGTCAAGAGAGTTTAAGTGACATGTTCAGGTTCACACAGCAGATGTCTGAAGTGAGATTTGAACTCAGGTTCTCCTAGCTCCAAATTCAACACTACAACTGTTATGCAACCTTGCTGCTTCACCAAGAAAAAAAGATATGAAAAGAAATTCCATCCCAAGTAACTACAGAATGTATAAAATATTTGGGAGTTACATTTAAGCTGCAGCTTAGCTTTGAAGTAGGCTGTCATTAAGAAGTTCAAAGAGAACAAAATTGTAAGTGTGGACTGACAACAATCCACTGACTAAAAGCCCTTCTAGGTTAAATGACTTGCCCAACGTTAGTTAAGTTTGTGAAGCAGGATTTGAACTCAGGCCTTCGTGACTCCAAGTCCAGCACTCTATCCACTGTGCCACCTAGCTAGGAGACACACAGCATGAGAAGGTAGAAGACATAGGTAGTTTTTGTTCTGTATTCTTGAAGAAGTATCCACATTAATTAGATCACAGAGCCATTGAAGTACTGACAAACAATTTACACTTACATAGGCTTTAAGGTTTATGTGAGCTTTCCTCACAACAACCTTTTGAGGTAAGTAATGTATTATTATCCCCTTCTTACATAAAGGGAAACTGAAGTAAAGAGAAATGATTTGCCCAAAGTCACTCAGCTAACATGTGTCAGAGCTGGGATTTCATAGAAACAAAGAGCTGCAAAGGACTTCAGATGCCATCTTTCCAACACATGCCTTCCCTTTTGAAAAGTGGCCTTTAAGAGCCTTTCCTAGCCCTGTCAACCAAAGATCCTCAAAAGGTGATCAGTCATCCAGCCTTTGCTTTAGTGAGGGGGAACCTCACTGACAACTTTTTCTACCTTTGGACATCTCCAATTATTAGGACATTCCCTCTTATATTCATTCAGTCTAAATCTGTCTCTCTACATCTTCTTATTTAGGAAGCAGATCTCCTAGATCTGCTTCCAAAAGTCAAAGAGAACAAAGGGAATTCCTCCTGTATGTGATAAAAGTATCATACAAATATTTGAAGACAGATTTCATGACCACTCTCCCTCCAACCCCCAAGTCCTTTTCTCCAAGCAACACATCGATGGTTCTTTCAATCATTCCTAATTTGGCATGATCTTAAGGCTCTTCATCTTGTTGGTTGTCATATGCTGGATGCCCTCTGGGTTTTCTTGATTCTAATTCTAGTGCTCTTTCTATTGTATCAGGCAGACTATCTAATATATTATATAATGTGCCCATGTAATAATACCTTGCTTTTTATGTTTCAAAGCACTTTAACATACATTATTATTCTCATGACAACCCAACAGTTGACAACCAATACATATGTAAATACTTCATTTAAAATTAGAATTCCTCCTAAAGCTTCAACTAGTACAATCGGAGTGCCTTCCACACATACTATCACATTTTTTTTTCTAGCATTAAGCTAAGTCCATCATTGGATTATAAATACAGAGCTGGGAAGGACCTTAGACATCACTTATTATAACTACCTCATTTTATAGAACCCAGATAATCTTACTTGCCTCCTGAGGAACTACATATGGGCCAGGAAATAACAGAACCAAACATGGAACAACTGATTGGTTTAAGATTGGAAAAGGAGTATAAGACCATATATTATCACCTTATTAATTTAACTTATATGCTGAGCACATCATGCAAAATGCCAAGCTAGATGAATCAAAAGCCAGAATAAATATTACTGGCAGAAATCATCAATCTCAGATATGCAGATGAAACCACTCTGATGACAGAAAGTGAAGAGGAATTAAGAAGCCTCTTGATGAGGGTGAAAGAGAAAAGTGCAAAAACTGTCTTGATGCTTAACATAAAAATAACAACAATAACGACAAAACCCTAAGACCTTGGCAACTGGTCCCGTTACTTTACAACAAATGGAGAAGTAATGGAAGCAGTGTTAGATTTCATATTCTTGGGCTGAAACATCACTGCAGATGGCAAATACAGCCATGAAATTAAAAGACACTTGCTCCTTGGAAGAAAAACTAGCAAATCTAGACAGCATACTAAAAAGCAGAGACATCACCTTGCCAACAAAGGTTTGTATAGCCAAAGCTATGGTTTTTCCAGTACAAATGCATGGCAGTGAGAGTTGGATTTTAAAGAAAGCTGAGAGCCACAGAAACAATCCTTTCGAATTGTGGTGCTAGAGAACTTTTGAGAGTCCCTTGGACAGAGATTACATCAGTCAATACTTAAATAAATTAATTCAGGCCATTAACTGAAAGATCAAATACTGAAATGGAAGCTTAAATGTTGTGGGCATATAATGAAAAGATGGGACTCACTGGAAAAGACCCTGATGTTTGTAAAAGGATTGAAGACAAAAGGAAAAGAGAATGGCAGAGGATGTGATTGATAGATACTATTATAGAAACAATGAACATGACCTTGGACAGACTTTGAGAGATAGTGAGGACAGAAAGGCCAGGCATGCTATGGTCCATGGGATCATGAAGAGTCAGACAAGACTGAATGACTGAATGATAACAACAAATGGCCCATAGTGGAGAAATAACTTGCACAAGTAGTAATAGCCAAAAATCAAGTCCAATCAATCATCAAGTATCCTACTATGGCACTAAATAAATACATTGGCTTTTGTAAGAGATACGAAGAAGAATAGTGATTCATGGACTGAAAGAGCTCATAATTTATTTGGCATTATATGTAATATATAGCTATAGATAGAATAATACATATGTATATGTTATATATAATTTATGCAATATATAATCTCATACTAATAATACTTTGCATTTATATAATCCAATGTAGTTTAAAAAGTGCTGTCTTCACAAAATTCTTTTATGAGTTATGTGGTACCAGCATTATTACGGTTTTATAGATAAAGAAACAAAGGCTCATACTTCTTCATGGTCACATAGTAAGTATTAGAGCCAAAATTCAAAAGATAATAGAATTTAGAGGTAGAACAGACCTCTTTTCTAACCCCAATATCTTATAGATGAAGAAACTGAGACCAGGGAGGTTAATTGACTTTCCCAAAGTTAAAGGAGTTAGTGACAGAATGGATATTGAACCCAGGTACTGGGTGTTGAGGTCTTTGTCTTGAGAACTGAATAGTCATTAAAGACAAAAATACAGAGGTAGTCATAAGGCAAAAGATGATAGAACTAAAGAGATTAATCTGTAATGGTGGCATCATTCAGCCAGTTGGGGAGATCTGGGGGTCAGCAAGACATTTTATGAATGTCTTTAGAATTATATCACAAAAGTAGCTAAAATTCTTTTCACATATAAACTCGACTTGGATCTCTTCTCACAATATTTTGTAACAGCTGTCACTGAGAATGCACTGATCTTAGCACTTTAAGAAATGACATTGCCAATAGGTTTTGTGCTGCCTCCACATGTTACCTATTTAAAGATTGATGTGGTTGGGCCCAGGAGGCTGGGCTACTTGCCCTTTCCCACTAAGATGTCTCCAGCCCTCGTCTTATATGTGAACTGAGTTCCCTCCTGGGAGATCCTGACTTGTACAAAGAAGAGCTACACTTTTTCTAAAACTCTCTGCCCTCTTTCTTCCTTAGGGGGATCATTTAAAGTTTTGGTATGGCTGATGTATAAGGTGGACCCAAGAGGTGGTACTCAATAGACAATGTATTTAGGTATAGGACAGCTATTTATTTCCTACACATATAAAAAAAAGTGCTGAAAACACAAAAATCTCAAAAGTGTACACTAATTATAACTAACAGCTCCTGTTATATTTTCTTAGGGAGATTGATACTTAAACATGAAATGATTAATGGAATTTCTGAACAGGCACTTTACTTTCACCTTGAGTCTTCGCTATCTAAATACTTCCTTCCAAGTCCCTGACTGTTGGCAAGCCATGCCAGGGCTTGGGATCATCGTTCAGTTGGTGGTCATCTCCTCCAAGTATTATCAGTTACAGCAGGTACCTTCAGAAATGTAACTGGCACCCAGAACATCTATTTAACTAGGCAATACTTTCTCTAGATGTTATATATAATCATACAGGATGGGAAGGAAAACAAGAAATCCCCTCATTACCATTTCACAAGAAGTCCCAGGGAGTGTTCTGTTGCATATTCTGGATGGAGGAAAAAGAGAGAGAAATAGTGGAATATTTTTTTTTCTTTAAAGTCCATTGAGTGGGTAGCTCTTCCTTCTCAGTGGTCAATAAAGGGATTACTTCATCACTTCAAAGTTTCAAGTCCTTTAACACTGAGACAAACACCATATAGCCCGCCAGAAGTGGCCCAAGATCCCACAGATAAGGGATCTCACCTCTTTGCCCTTATTATAGCTTCATTTTATAATTTACAGTGATTACAACTCTAATACTAGTGAGGTGCTTCATTGTAGGAATTGAAAAGTAGCCACCATTCCTGACAGCAATTTAGAGGATGCTTTATTTTCCATGATTAGTGATTCTAGCTAGAGGGAATAAAGCCAAATACTTTGGGGACTAAAGGCACAAGATGTGTGTGGGTCCTTTTCTCCCTAGGCTTGCATATCTGGGTACTCTAAGCACCCATCACAGAAGCTAAGTCAGGACCAGAAAATTGCTTTCACAAAGGAAGCCATTTTGAGAGGATAAGACTGAACAGGTTATAGTGTTTCCCAGCTGCCTCTCTTACCCAAGCTTCAAAAGCCTAATGAACATCTTAGCTGGAGGGGATCCCCTGGAAGCCACCTGCGCTCTTATTCCAAGATTAATGGAATCAACTGATGCAGCAAAAATGCCACGACAGAACCTTATGCTTTCAATCGACATGGTGTCATTTAGCTAAAGAAAATCGTAAACAAAAAAGAAGAAAGAAGAAAACACTGGTGGTATAATCCTTTTTTCTCTGTCATAAAGGAGAGGAAAGGGGGTCTTTATTCTCACTTCTTAATAGGCTCAAGTGAGACTAAGCCTTTGGTTTTCTTATTCAGGATTTTATTGTTTGTAGTTTTAATCATTAATGTTTTGTAGAATATTGAAGCTGTTGTCCGGCTCCTCTTTCAGCGCCTATTATGAAATGAGGGATTGGTAGATTTCTGTTGACGACTTGAATTTCTAGTGGCCCATCTTCACTCAATAACAATACCTCAGGGACCTCAGAAGACTTTTAAAAATCAATCTCACACAGTTATTGTGAAGGAAGTGCTTTGTCGACTGAAAAGAATCAGATACACACCACAATTGCAATTGCAGTGAGAATTAAGAATTACTATTTTAAGTAATGTAATATCTATAACATTATTTTAATAGCATATAATACATAATATATAATATCATTTTGATAGCATTTTATTTTTTTCCCAATTACATGTCAAGACAATTTTTAGCATTCATTTTTACAAGATTTTGAGTTACAAATTTTTCTCCCTTCCATTCTCTTCTCCTCTCTTCCTAAAATGGTAGTCAATTTGATTATATACCTATATAGGTAGGTTATACATGTGCTATCATGTAAACCATATTTCCATATTAGTCACAGTTGTGAAAAAAGAAACAGATTAAAAGAAAAAAACGCAAAAAGAATAAAGTAAGTGAAAAAAAGTGTGTTTTGTTGTGCGTTTAGAGTCCATTAGTTCTTTATCTGGACATGGATAGAATTTTCCTTCATGAGTCCTTTGTACTTGTCTTGGATCATTATGTTGCTGAGAAGAGCTGAGTCACTCATAGTTCATCATCACACAATGTTGCTGATACTGTGCACAATGTTCTCCTGATTCTACTCATTTCACTTTGCATCAATTTGTGCAAATCTTTCCAGGTTTTTCTGAAATCTGCCTGTTCATCATTTCTTCTTGCACAATAGTATTCATTGCATTTATACAGCTCAGCTTGTTTAACCATTTACTCAACTGATGGGCATTCCCTCAATTTACAATATTTTGCCACCATGAAAAGGGCTGCTATAAATACATTTGCACATGTAGGTCCTTTCCTCTTTTTTATGATTTCTTTGGGACACAGAGTTTATAGTGGTATTGCTGGATCAAAGGGTATGGATGGTTTGGTTGCCCTTTGGGCATAGTTCCAAATTGCTCTCCTGAATGATTGGATCAGTTCACAACTCTGCCAACAGTGCATTAGTGTCCTAATTTTTCCACATCTTCTCCAACATTTATTACTTTCCTTTTTCATCATATTAGCCAATAATAGGTTGTGATAGGCAGGAGGTGGTGCCTCAGAGTTGCTTTAATTTGCATTTTTCTAATCAAAAGTAATTTAGAGCACTTCTTTATATGCCTATAGGTAACTTTGATTTCTTCATCTGAAAATTGCCTATTCTGTATGTTTTAACCGTTTGTCACTTGGGGAATGGTTTCTATTCTTACAAATTTAACTCAGTTCTCTATCTTTTTGAGAAATGAGGCCTTTATCAGAGATATTTGCTGTAAAGATTGTTTCCCAGCTTTCTGCTTTTCTTCTAATCTTGGTTGCATTGGTTTTGTTTGTGCAAAAGCTTTTTAATTTAATATAATCAAAATTGTCTATTTTACATTTTGTAATGCTCTCTATCTCTTATTTGATCATGAATTGTTCCCTTCTTCATAGATCTGACAGGTAGACTATTCTTTGCCCTTCTAATTTGCCTATAATGCCACCCTTTGTTTCTAAATCATGTATCCATTTGTACATTTTGAACTTATCTTGGCATATGGTGTGGGATATTGGTCTATACCTAGTTTGTGTCCTGTTGTTTTCCTGTTTTCCCAGCAGTTTTTGTCAAATACAAAAAAGCTGAGTTCTTATACCAAAAGCTGAGGTCTTTCGGTTTACAAAACACTAGGTAACTATGGTCATTAACCACTTTGTCTTGTGTACCTAATCTACTTCACTGATCTACCACTCTATTTCTTAGCCAGTATTAGATAGTTTTGATGATTACTGCTTTATAATATAGTTTGAGATCTGCTATTGCTAGACTACCTTCCATTGTATTTTTTCCATTAATTCTTTTGATATTCTTAAACTTTTGTTCTTCCAGATGAATTTTGTTGTTATTTCATCTGTCTTTATAAAATTTTTTTGGTAGTTTGGTTGGTATGGCACTGAATAAGTAAACTAACTTAGATGTAATTATCATTTTTATTATATTGGCTTGGCCTATCTATTACCAATTGATATTTTTCCAATTGTTTAGGTCTGACTTTATTTGTGTGAAAAGTGTTTTGTAATTGTGTTCATATAATTCCTAGGTTTGTCTAGGCAGGTAGACTCCAAGGTATTTTATATTGTTTACACTTGTTTTAAGTGGAAATTCTCTTTTTATCTCTTACTGCTGGGCTTTGTTGGTCATATAAAGAAATGCTGATGATTCATGTGGGTTTATCTTACATCCTGCAACTTTGCTAAAGCTGTTAATTATTTCAAATAGTTTTTTAGTTGATTCTGTAGGGTTCTCTAAGTATACCATCATACCATCTGTAAAGAGTGAAAGTTTTGTTTCTTCATTGCCTATTCTAATTCCTTCAATTTCTTTTTCTTCTCTTATTGCTATAACTAACATTTCTAGTACTATATTGATGATAGTGGTGACAATGGGCATCCTCGCTTCACCTCTGATATTTTTGGGAAGGCTTCTAGCTTATCCCCATTACAGATAATGCTTGCTGATGGTTTTTGACAGATGTTACTTATTTTAAGAAACACTCCCTGTATTCCTATGCTCTCCATTGTTTTTAATAGGAGTGGGTCCTGTATTTTTTCAAAAGTTTTTCAGCATCTATTGAGATAATCATATGATTTTTGTTGGTTTTTTAAAATTTATATTGTCAATTATGTTGACAGTTTTCCTAATATTGAACCAACTGTGCACTACTGGTATAAATCCCACCTGAACATAGTGGATAATCCTGGTAACATATTTCTGTAAATGTCTTGCTGGTATTCTATTAAAAATTTTTGTATTGATATTTATTAGAAAAATTGATCTATATTTTCTTTCTCTATTTCAGCTCTTCCTGGTTTAGGTATCAGCACCATATTTGCCTCATAAGAGTTTGGTAAGACTCATCTTCACTTGTTTTTCCAAATAGTTTATGTAATATTGGAATTAATTATTCTTTAAATGTGTAATATAATTGACTTGTGAACCCGTCTGGCCCTCGAGGGGGAAAGGGGTGTGTAATTTCTTAAGGAATTCACTGACAGCTTTTCAATTTCTTTCTCAAAAATGAGGTTATTTAGGCATTCTATTTCCTGATCAATTAATCTAGCTAATTTATATTTTTGCAAATATTCATCAATTTTGCTTAGATGGTCAGATTTATTGGCATATAGCTAAGCAAAATATATCCTAATGATTGCTTCAATTTCTTCTTCATTGGTGGTGATTTTACCCTTTTAATTTTTGATACCAGATATTTTTTCTTCTTTTTCTTTTTTAAATCAAATTAACCAATGGCTTATCTATCTTTTTTTTTTCCATAAAACCAGCTCCCAGTTGTATTTATTAGCTCAATATTTTTTACTTTCAATTTTATTAATATCACCTTTGATTTTCAGGATTTCCACTGTAGCGCTCAATTGAGGATTTTTAATTTGTCCTTTTTTGTAGTTTTTTAAGTTGCACGCCCAATTCATTGATCTGCCATTTTTCATTTTGTTGATGTTAGAATTTAGAGAAATAAATTTTCCCCTAGGTACTGCTTCAGCTGCATCTCATAAATTTTGGTATATTGTTTCATTGTTGTCACTCTCTTTAATGAAATTATTGATTGTTTCTATGATTTGTTCTTTGACTCACTTATTATTTAGGATTAAATTATTTCATTTCCAATTAATTTTTAATCTATCTTTCCACTGCCTTTTCTTTAAAGTAATTTTCATAGCATTATGATCTGAAAACAATGCATTTAATATTTCTGCCTCTCTACATTTGGTTTTGAGGATTTTATGCCCTAATACGTGGTCAGTTTTTATGTAGGTGCCATGTGCTTCTGAGAAAAAAAGATTGTTCACATTTACTTTTCTCCAAAGGTCTTTCATATCCAACTTTTCTAATATTCTATTCACCTCCTTAGTTCTTTTCTTGTTTATTTTTTGGTTGGATTTCTCAAGTTCTGAGAGGGGACAGTTGAAGTCCCCTAGTATAGTTTTGCTATCTATTTCTTCCTGTAAGTCACTTAACTTCTCTTTTAAGAATTTTGATGCTATAGCACTTGCTGCATATATGCTTAGTATTGATATTACTTCATTGTCTATGGCACCTTTTATCAAGATATAGTTTTCTTCCTTATCTCTTTTAATTAGGTCTGTTTTGCTTTTGCTTTGTCTGAGATCAGGATTGCTACTCCTGCTTCTTTTACTTCAGCTGAAGCATAATAGACTTTGCTCCAGCCCCTTATCTTTACTCTAGTGGTGTGTGTCTCTCTGATTAAAGTGTGTTTCTTGTAAACAACATATTGCAGGATTCTGGTTTTTGATCTAATCTATCTGTTTCCGTTTTATGGGAGAGTTTGTTCCATTCACATTCCCAATTATGATTACTGACTGTATTTCCCTCCATCATGTTTTTCCTTTCGTTTGTCCTTTCTCTCCCTTCACCTTTTCCCTCCTCAATAATATTTTGCTTCTGTCTACTGCCTTCTTGGGTCTGCCCTCTCTTCTGTCAGTTTCTCCTGCCCCATCCCACTTTACTTAATCTCTTCTCCTCTTACTTTCCTGTATGATAAGATAGATTTCTACATCCAACTGATTGTGTATATTATTCCCCCTTTGAGCCAATACTGATCAGAATAAGGTTTAAGCAATGTCTGCTGGCTACCCTCCTATCTTTCCCTTCACTGTAATAGTTTTTTTATGCTTCTTCGTGCAAAATAATTTACTCCATTCTAACCTTCCCTTCCTTCTGCACTAAGCATACCTTTTTCTCATCCCTTAATTATTTTTTTAATGTAATTCCCTCAAATTCACCTTATACCTGTATCCTCTGTCTATGTATATTCCTTCTAGTTATTCTATTAATGATATAATTTTTTTTTTCAGTCAAAGACAAGGTTTATTAGAACATCCATCACATTGGACAGACTCTTAAGGAGTCTGAACATTAGTGAGCTATTGGCTAGATTATAAGAATCTGAGCTGTGGCTAGATTTTAAGAATCCAAGTCCCTTAATGGAGACAAGATGGACCTTATATACAGAAAGACTATGAGAGGGATCTAGGAGTGTCCAAGTAGTCTGGGGGTGGGGGGGAGACTGTCAGGTAATAGTATTCCAGGGACCTGGCCAAGGGAGAATGGAGCCTAGATAGGATTAAAGGTTGCCATAGGGAGGTAAGACAATGGAGGGCTAGGCTAGGTTAAGGGCAACAGAATCAGGAGGTTTGGCATAGCCACTATGAAAGGCCAGTTGATGGGATCATAATTGATAGGAACTCCAGAGATTTGGTCATGTGGGAAAGGCCAGGGTTTTTCCTTTTTGGGGTCTAGATCCCATCCTCATCAATCCCCCCTCAAACAAATGGGACCCAAATTCTTTTGGGGTAATGGACAAAAGTCTTGGCTTGCTTCCTGCTGGCAAGGGGCGTAGAGCTGTCCCTGACTCGAGGGTGTCCCAAAGAGGAAGCTGACTGGAACCAAACACAGACTGCATCCAGGGAATGATGGGGGGGACATTCACTGGTACCTGCTGTTTGCTACCAACTGTCCGTGAATGGCCTATAGTCTGGAAGACACAAATCTGACAGAAAAGACTGCAGGGCCCAGGTGTGACAGGATGAAACATCCTTAACTCTGTTTGGATTCAGATAATTCAGTTTTCCAACCATGCTGTATGAAATCTACCTCATAGCCAGACTCAGGAATACCCAGGTGGGTAACATTCCTTTTCAAAGGAACATAATAGGGAAACCGAACCAGGAGGATCAAATTTTAGACTGAGGCTAATATTGTCCTCTCAGCTTTTCCTGATGCTGACTTCCCACCAGTATCACATTCTCTGAGTAGCTTGTGGCATTTCTCAGATGGTGGATTATTGATTATAGATGGAATATTATGATCCATCAGACAACTCAAAATAAAATCCTAAGAGCTTTTGTCCCACACAGCAAATTTCACTAATCACAGCTAAAGAAAAAACTTCCAGTATTTACATCTCAAACTTAAATTTGTCCTGGTGTAAAAGTCAATCATTAGAGATTTCTATACACTTGCAAATTCTCAGCAAGTCATACATAAGCTAAACAAGCTTTTTATCTAGTTTACACATTAAAACAATAACCAACAATAGCCAAATTATTTTAGTGGTAACCAAATTATGAAAAGTTGCTTGACATAACTGATACAAAAAGTTCACCAATTTGAAACTTGAAACAAACCCATTACCAATCAGGTGACTTCAGTTTTGTTAAATGCATTTCCAAATTACTTCACACAGAGAATCAACATCTCATCATTAACACTTAACACTACAAATTTAAAAGAGTGTGCTTACCCAAGTTTTGAGGCTAGCTTCATTACCTCGAGTAGGATGTGCTGAACCCGGGTGATGCTTCCAGGCAAAGGTTGCCCTAGGACCCAAGGCCAGGGGTGGGGGTGGGGAGTGTCAACACCATAGCTTCTGCCCCTTCCCCCTCCTTCCTTTCCTAGGTGGGGGGGTAAAATCAAAGGTGAGGGGTAAAGGGTAAAACTCTCTTCTCCTATGAGAGGTTAACAGATATCCTCTTGACTGAAGCAGTGGGAGTGGGAGAAAAGAGTGACCAGAGTTGTAAGGAGGAGTTCCAAACTCCTTAATGATCACAATCACAATCACAAAACCTCCAGAATCTGCCAAGATATGTTTAGCTACTCTAACTTCCCCTTGTAACCTCCATGAAGTAGAATTCAGAGGTGTAGAGGGAAGGGAGTAAGTAAGCCTCAGGGAACCAAAAAGCAACCGTAGCTTTCCCCCATTCTCTAGTGCCGAGAGAACTGACAGAATTGGGCATATACTTCTAGATAGGGTGTCTGTCCTTGTATACCCAGGTCCATTGCCTCAAACCAACCCAGTGGACTAAGAGCCTGAGAGCATCAGGCTGAGTGTGAGACAGCCTCATAACTGTCTGCCCGAAAAGCGCCTCCAAGCCTTGGTGCTTGGAGAGCAACCCCCAACTGCAGAGCAAGAAAGGAGGTGTGGGGGGGAGGCTTATGTACTTTCCAGTTTTGACTACAGAAGAACTTGGGGTTAGGCAATTTCCCCCTACAGGCCACCAAAATGTTGAGGTTTAGGCATTTGGGGGTGCTGGGACTGCAAAATCACAACACATGGGTTCTGCCCAAAAGAATTTGACCCAAGCCCCCTTTCAGCCAAAGGCAAGGTTTTTTAGAACATTCATCATATTGGGCAAGCTCTTAAGGAGTCTGAATGTTACTGAGCTATTGGCTAGATTATAAGAATCTGAGCAGTGGCTAGATTTTAAGAATCTAAGCTAATGGTACAATTTTTAAGAATTACTAGTATCATCTTCCCATGTAGGGATGTAAACAGTTCAGTTCCATTGAGTCCCTTGTATTTTCTTTTCCCTTTCCCCCCTTTTTTAGGCTTCTCTTGGATCTTCATATTGAAGATCAAATTTTCTGTTCAATTCTGTTCTTATGAAAGCTTGAAATCCTCCTATTTCATGAAATGACCATTCCCCCCCCCAAAAAAAAGTATTATACCTAATTTCACCAGGTATGTGATTCTTGAGTTGTAGTCCTAGATCCTTTGCCTTCTGGAATATCATGTTCCATGACCTCCAATTTTTTAATGTTGAAGCTGCTGAGTCCTGTGTAGTTCTGATTGTGGCTCCCTGATATTTGATTGTTTCTCTCTGGCCACTTGAAGTATTTTTTTCCTTGACCATCTGATAGTCCTCAAATTTCACTATAATATTCCTTGGAGTTTTTACTTTGGGATCTCTTTTCTGAGGTGATTGGTGGATTCTTTCAATGACTATTTTGCTCTCTGGTTCCAGGATCTCAGGGCAGTTTTCCTTGATAATTTCTTGAAAGATGCTGTCCAGGTCCTCTTTTTGATTATGGCTTTTAGGTAGCTCAATGATTCTGCCATTGTCTCTCCTGGATCTATTTTCCAGGTCAGTCACTTTTCTAATGAGGTATTTTAAATTTTCTTCTTTTTTTCCATTCTTTTGAATTTTTTGGATTGATTCTTGATGTCTCATGGAGTTGTTAGCTTTCACTTGTCCAATTCTAACTTTTTCCTCAGTTAGCTTTTATACTTCCTTTTCCATTTTGCCAATTGTACTTTTTAAGGAATTGTTTTCTTCAGTGGATTTTTGTATCTCCTTTTCCATTTGGCCAATTCTACTTTTTAAGCAGTTATTTTCTTTTTCCGAGCTATTAACTCCTTTTTCATAATTCTCTTGTATCTCTCACTTCTTTTTCCATTTTTTCTTTTACCTCTCTTATATGATTTTGAGCTCCTTTTTGAGGTATTCTATGAGTTCTTTCTGGGCTTGAGGCCACTTCTCTTTTTTGAGGGGATTTTGCCCATAGGTGTTTTGACATTGTTATTCTATGGTGAGATTCTTTTTTTTGTTGTTTTTTTTTTGGCTCATTTTTTAAAGCCTTTTCCCTTTCTTTTAAATTTTAACTCTGCATCCAGAGTAGAAGGGGCAGTATCTCAGGCTTCTTGTGCGAGGGTCTACAGGCCTTGTATATTTACCTGGTGCTACAATGATGTTTCCCTGAGGCCAATGGGGGACCCTCATGTCTGGTGCTGCAGTGATGGGATGGTGTGGGGGATGGCTGGCACTGCTGGAGGCCTTAGAGGTCTGGCAGCTTACCTAGCGCTGAGCCAGGGTCCTGGTGCTGGTTTCTGGCATGTGCTGAGGCTGGTGGGGTGTTTCTGCATTTCCATGGGGCTACACTGAAGCATGTGGTGGTCTAGCCCCTTGGAGGTTGCCTGTTTTTGCCCACAGCTATGCTGAAATACATGGAAGTTCTTGGAGCTGGAGTCTCACCATTCCCCTGGCTATGCTGAGACATGTGGGGGTTACTGCTGTTGACATTTTCCTGCTCCATTGTGTTGGGTTAGAGATCTACTGCTGGGCCTTGTTGCTGGCTTGCTGGGACACTTCTTGTCCTGGACTGTGCTCCCCTTTTATCCAAGTGAGACAGACCTTTCCTGCTGATCTTCTAAGTTTCGTGGTCTAAAATGTTGTTTCACCCTGTCTTTTTGCTGATTCTTCTATTCCAGGATTTGTTTTGGGGTACTATTTTATAGTTGTTTGGGGGGTGAATATGGGAGAGTTACAATGATTTACTGCTTATTCTACCATCTTGGCTCCTGGAAATCAATCTCAATATGTATAATATTATTTACCATAATTTAGTATAGAGAATAAGCACTTGAATTCAGGAAAACTAGGTCCTATTGGCTACTGCTATTTATCTGTGTGATCTTTGACAAGTCATTGCCATTCTGGGTGTCATGGTTTTCATCTGTAAAACACAAGATTTACACTAAATTATCACAGTTTCACAGAATTTTAGAGTTGGAAGGGAATTTAGTGCCCATCTAGTCCAATCCATACTTGAGAAAGAATCTCCTTAGCTATTCTTCAATATGCCTTGTTGATTTAGCCTGCCCTCACTTCTCCAGTCTACAAGAATTATTCTGGGTTCAGTTCAGAGATGCAACCAATGTCCCTGGGCAAAACACAGCTGCAAATTCTTTCCTTAAAGAACAAAGTAAGAAAGATTCTGTAGTCTCAGTCTTTTTCTTCGTATTTGTAACCCCAGAGCTTAGCACAGTTCTTGGAAGATAGTATGGATTTAAATCAAGGGTGACTCTGATATTGGAGACTTGGTTGACTGGAACTATGGTAGAGCCCTTGAGAGAAATAGCAAAGTTAGGAAGAGGGGTAGGTTTTTATAAGGATGGTATTGGAAAAGCCCTTAAAAGCAATGTGTTCTCTCAAAACAATGAGAAAAGTCAGGACAAAATCCCAGCTCAAAAATCCATGACTGTAACTTTTCCCATTAGTCCTAGTCTTGCCTTAAAATGGATACTGCCTCCTGAACAGTTTATTTTTATTATATAAGATTTTCTTCTTCTATTTCTCTTTGTTAATGGAATACTATGTTATCTTCTTAGCTTTAAAAACCCTACTGGAGCACACCTTTCTCTAATCCACAAGTCCTTTCTTATAAACTTCCACTATTAAATTGAGTTAGACTCTTCCTTTGGTGTTCAGGTTGTGCATAATGCTGAGGCTGAAGTTGGGAAAAGGCACAAGTCTTGTCTTAAATAGTCCAATTTCGGGACCCAGAAGTTCCCAAACCTCCTCAATACTTCTGTTACATTCTCCTTGAAATCAGGTACTTAAAAAGAGACAAAGTCTTTTATTTCACTATTAGAGTTGAGGCTTGACTTCAAAGTCACAGTAAAGTACAAACTTTTGAACCCTGATTTTCTGAGCACAGCTTTTTAAGATGAGGACAAAGAATACAAGGTATCATGTACCTGAAGGAGGAAGAAGAGGAGGTACCAGCAGTGGGGTGGGGAAAGAAACTGAAGATAAACTTGACCTATTTCACAATTTTTGTCTATGGACATGTTTGTGAGTTTATTTCTCAGGTATGAAAGTCTTTCTTTGTTATGTGGCTAGAGGCTGTGACTTTACAAGGGCAAATCAGGAGAGAAAATCTACATAGACTAACCATTACTGGAAAAGCAACATGCATGTCCTAAATTTTTAGAACCGTAGAATCACAAGGAAACATAGACAAGAAATGCAGGTACTGAAAAGTCATGGGGCTCTGCTCTGTGGGACAGAAGGGAGTATTTGAATTGATGAGAACATGGATACTCTGAGGCAGACTAATCATTCATTCACTCACCATAATTTATTCATTAGTTGGGTACCTTTAGTGCACAAGGCATGGGGAAAAACAATGGAGATAAAAGGAATGACACAATATCCTTGCACTCAGAGAACTTACAGTTTTATAGGGAAGATGAGACATGTCAACAAATAACTATGACACAGGTAGAATGTGGAAGTATAGTCAGAAAGGTCCACCTCATTACTAGTTGTAGGAAGCAGGGATCACTTCATGAAAAAGGTGGCACTTGGGTCATGGAAGAAGGGGAAAAGTTGCATTAGCAAAGTTGGGGGCAAAAGGGCATTCCAAATAGAAGGAACACTGTCAATAAAGGCATAGAGGTTAGGAAAGTACAGGGCACATTTAGAGAATAGTAAATAATCAAAACTGACCAGAGGCAAGCTAATAATGACAATAGCTAGCATTTATATAGTATTTTAATGTTTTCAAAGAGCTTTACAAACATCTTTTTATCCTCCCAATAATTTTGTGAGGTAGATTTTTTTTATTATCCTCACTTTACAGATGGGTAAACAGAGGCAGAGGTTAAATGATGCACAGGATCATATATCTAGTAAGTATATGAAAGTAGATTTCAACTTGCATTTTCCTGACTCCAAGTTGAGCACTCAATCCACTATAATGTGTCATTGAAGAGCAAAGAGTAGATCAGGAGTGAAGAATCATAGATTTCAACATATGTGATGATGTTCTTTCAAACAATTTAATCTCCTACTTCCTCAATCTGTTCTACTCCCACGACCTACTCAGTTATACACTGGTCACACTATTGGTCTCACTGTCACCCACAAGTGTTTCACTTCTAGATCAAGAACTCTGAATTACCCTAATCTGATCATAGTCTCCTGTTATCTAATCACTCCATATGCCTTATTCCTCCTAAATCCATTCTTTGTTCACGTCATAAACTAATCTTTCTATGACTCAGTGCTTTCTCAGGTATTAATTGAATCAAAAGAAGAAAAAAAGACAGAAAAATCTATAATAGTTGAGGACCTCAATGTTCCTCTTAGAGACTTAGAAAACTTTAACCAAAGAATGAAGTTAAGAACATGAATAGAATTTTAGAAAATTTAGATGTGATAGCTTTGTCATAATTATCACATGAGAATAGAAAGTTATATATTTGTTTCTTAGTGGTGCATTCTACTTTTATAAAAATTGGCCATGTGCTAAGATATAAAACCTCATAAGCAAATTAAAAAAAGCAGAAATATTAAAGACAACCATTATAATCATAATGCAGTAAAAATTATATTTAGTAAAATCATTTGAAGAAAGGAATCAAAATTAAATGTAGAGGAAATAATTTAATCCTAAAGAATTGGTGGGTCAAATAACAAATCAAAAAAACAAGAAATAATTTCATAAAAGAAAATGACAACATTTCGGACAACATACCACAGCTATTGGGATACAGCAGTCTTTAGGAGAAATGTTTTTATCTCTAAACACATTCATCAGCAAAGAAGAGAAATTACAGGTTAATGGTCCAAATAAAAGACATAGAAAAGAAACAAGGTAAAAACTAAACAAAAATAGAAATTATGAAAATCAAAGAAGAGATAAACAAAATTGAAAACAATTAAACAAATATTCCATAATGCATTGATAAGTAAATCAAAGATCTGGTTTTCTTGTGCATGTGGGGGAATGGAGCAAAATATTTAAGAAAATAAACAATCTATTAATTAACCTGACAAAGAGATAGAATGAATAAATATCTAACAAAAACAAATATAAGGAGAAATAAAAAAGAATGAAGAGGTAATAAAGAACACAGTTTGAAAATATTTATATGAATTCCATGAGCCTTTACTAAAATGCAAAATACTCAGATTGTCATCATAAGAAATAGAGAATTTAATTAACCCAATCTCAGAAAAAGAAATTAAACAAGCTATAAATGAACTCTAGAAAGAAGAAGAAAGTACCAGATGAAATGACAATAAAGTCTATGAAACATTCAAGGAACAAGTAATTCCAATTTTTATAAGAATTATTTGTAAAAATAGGGAAAGCTAGTATCCCATGAAACTCCTTCTATAAAATAAGTATGGTCTTGATATCTTAATCAGGGAGTGATGTTAGAAAAAGAAAACTATAATCCAAAATCAAACATATATATGCAAAATGTTGAATACAATACAAAATATAAAACATATTAAAAAGTTACTCACTATGTCCAGATTATGTTTATAAGAGAAATGCAGAGTTGATTCAATATTAGGAAACTATAAACATAATAGACCATGCTAATAACAAAAACAGTGAAATCACATGATTACATCAATAGATAAAGAAAAAGCGTCACTCAAAATCCCTAACCTTTTATGTCAACATATTAGAAAGCACAGGAATAAGTGGACTTTTCTTTAGTATGGTAAATAATATCTATCAAAATCAGGATCTAGATCTTCTGTAATAAAAAAAAAATTGAGGGAATAAGCATAGGTATAGAAGAAAAAAAACATTATTACTTTTTCAGGTTTACTTAGAGAACCTTAGAGATCTTTAAGCAAAATTAACAGAAATAATTTCAATAAATTGTTAGAATATAAAATAAACCAATAAAATCATCAGGCTTCTGGATATTGCTGATAAAACCTAGTAGAAAGGTATAAAAAAAAGAATTCCAAATTCCCACAAATTGTTGAACCTATCTGAGAGTCCACTTACTTACTTACATATGGGAGTTATTTAAATACCACTACAACATACTCATTATAGAAATAAATACAGAAAAATTGAGAGGAATTAGTTGCTATTTTTAGATATTAGTACATGCAAGCTACTAGCAATTAATCCCTCTCTCTTTTTCTGTATTTATTTCTATAATGAGTAAATTATGCATGCAAATATAATAGAATGTTATTGGCCTGTAAAAATTGATGTAAGGGACAAATTCGAAGAGACCTGGGAATTATTGATGAGCTGATGCATAGTGAAGTAAGTAGAACTGGAACTATTTGTAAAGGTGAAAGACTAAAGAGCTTTGATCAAGACAATGACCAGTCATAGCATCAAAAGGCTCCCACATTTTGGTGGAGAAGTGATGGACCGCAGGTGCAGAATGTTACATACATTTTTGGGCTTTGCCAGCTTAACACATACATATTTTACTTGTCTGTACTTGTTATTTACAAAGGAGGGATTTTATTTTTTTTTATTTTAAGTGGGAGAATTTTAAGGGAGAATTAGGGGATAGTGATAATGATGTAAAAAAAGGAAAAGAAAGAAAAGAGTGTCAATGATACATTTAAACAATATTGACACAGGATAGTGCAAAAGGATGTTAAGAGATACAGACAAGTGTGGCAATGTTGGTAACGCCATATTAAATTTAACATTTTTTTTTTTAGGCAATTGGGGTTAAGTGACTTGCCCAGAGTCACACAGGTAGTAAGTGTCAGGTGTCTGAGGTCAGATCTGAACTCAGGTCCTCCTGACTCCAGGGCCAGTGCACTATCCACTGTGCTACCCAGCTGCCCCTAACATGTATTTTTAAATAACAAACTGGATGTGATAGATTCACAGTTTCATATGACCTTTGAATAGGGAAATGTTCACATTTCCTGATGATTCTCTAGTTCACAACAAACAATTAAAAAACACAACATAATAGAAACTCTTATCATTTGCTCAATTGTATTGAGTACAGTACTGTCAATTAAAAAAAATTAGATGTCCTTCATAACGACATTTCTCACATTGGGGTTCTTGGGATAAAAAAAGCTAACTTTCGTTGAAATGAAATCTCTTAGATGAAAATCTACCACTTGGTTGCGTTGAGATTTCAAGCCGCAGAGAGACCAGGACTACAGAGAATTCCTATTAAAATGATTGAGGCACAATGCATGTTGGAAATTCTGACTTCCAAAATAGGTAAGTATGCTGGTCATTTGTCACAGTGCATGACCTATTGCCTTTTTCCTTTTTTTTTTTTTAACCATTTGTATGTCTAAATGTCATAAGCCAAAGAGGAATGAAGCTGGACAAGGCCTATCTAGATATTGTGAGAGAAAGCAGGGTACTACCCTGATCTCTCATTGTGATAAGCTTATAACCTTGGTTTTCCAAAAGAGATTGAAGCTGAGCACAAGCTTTGACAGACTTGCAGGATTTGCTCAGTGGTAGACAATGTGTCTGTCATTCAAAGTCTAGTCTAGCTAAGTTAAGAGAAGCTCATCTGTACAAGACTGGGCACCAGGTGGTGAAATCTTTTTTGTCCATAGCAAGTCATGAAAACTGCCTACTGAGATGTGAAGGGGCTGTGATTGGCATTAACAGAGGGAAAACAACCTAAAAACTAAAAAAAAAGAAATCGGTATATAAAAGAAGCATTTCCATATGTTTCATAACAACTACTAGACTGTAAGCTCCATGAGGGCAGACACTATATTTTATTTAACCCTGTTATCCCACTTAATACCTAGCATAATGCCCTGGATACAGAAAGGTACTCAATAAATGTTAGTTGAATGGAATTGAATTGGCAGATAATTGGGAGAGATGTAGCAAAATGGGTGAGGGGAGAAGAGGGATTGGTTTAGGAGAATAGGGTCAAGGCAAATCCACTTACTAGACCATTAGCTGAGGTGAGTATTATCTGAGGAATTAGATGAGAAATATCCTTTCTCTGGTACATCCTAGAGTACCACTGAAATTGAACACATCACTTTTTTTTCATATCTATAATCAGTTCCCTCACCCTTACTAGTTATTACTATTTCTGTTTTCTCAGATGCCAATTTAGCCCTATTTGTAAAGCTTTCCTGTCTTCAACCTACTTCCTGCATGAACCTATAATTAGATTCTTTCCTATGGTTCTCTATGATTCCCTACAGTCTTCAAAGGAGGAAAAAACAAAAACAAAAACACTATATGCAGGGTTTATGTTGCTTTGTTTAGTAAATGAATCAGGCTTTGAGTCCCAAAGGATTCGATAAAATCCCCTCCATTGCCCAGACTTCAAACTCAGCACAGCCTGGCATGTGGAAGTGTGGCTCAGTGAATAGACAGGAAATTTCTGGATTATATAATTTCTGATAAATTGCTTCTCTTCTCCAGGACTTGATTTTCTATTAAAAAACAACAGCACAAAAGATGATAAACCAGAAACTCTCACTCTAAATATGAGAAATAATGAAAACAATTATTGGAATATACTTTTACAGAGTATGTGATTAATAATAATCTAGTTAATCTTGCTCTAGTAAGTGGGTCCCTTTGCTGTTCAATCAGTGTCAGTGATATTGAATAATAGCAGCGTATTACTCACCAGCAGCATTATTGAATAAGAATGATTTACAGTAGGCAATGAGTCCTGTTCCCTGTCATCATGACAGTCTTTGTGTGGAGGGCATAAAAGGTTGAGTAGGGTGCAATGACTCAGCTAGGATTATGCATCTATGATGCAGAAGGCAATAGGCTACAGGTTTAGAATTCATCCTCAAATGGATTTGTGGATTTAGTCACACTTTGCACTTTGTACTGCTGGGGTAGGTCTCAGGTCATTTACTTCTTAAAAGGTGACAAGAAATTCCAGACCAATGAATGAAATCACTTTTTGGAATGCTTCCTGAAGTTTCTTCAGATCTGTGATATTATTTTACCAAAACACCTAACCTGCTACCTAGATAGTTCACTATTTCATAGGGCTCTTCCTTGTCAAAGAAGTGATGTGAAACTCAGAATGCCTTATAAAGCCTCTGGCCCCTTAGCCTCTCCCTTAATGATGTTCAGGTGGGAGTACCATCTGGCTAGTAAGAATCCTGGTGTTGTGGCCAATGATCCTCTCTCGGTGAAAACAGTTTCTCGTGTGCTGAGTGCCTTAATGGCTGATAAATTTTTCCATGCACGTCACTGCATTTCCTAGGTCCAAGTCATTACTTTGCAAAAAGCACTTTGGAAAAAATAAGGTCTAATTCTGCTCCAGTATAACAATGACTGCTAAATATTTTAGGCTGCAATCTCATCTTGATTTCATGGGGATTTGCCAATGTCACCTGAGGTCCAGGCTCCCCAAAGGACTCTGAACTAACATGGTCCTCATTTGATCCCAGGGACCACCCTGCCCCAACTGGGATCAGTTTCCCTCTTTGGATCATTGCTTTCACCCTCCAGTTAAACTCTAGGGGAATTCTACAAATTTGGTTTCTACAAAACTGGGAAACAGGGTGCCCATCTCCCACATAGGCAATCATTGTATGAGTAATATGCATTTCAACAGCTTTTATTTTATCCACAACACAACACAAAGGACTTACAGGAGTCCTTAAACAAAGACAGAAACATAAAGCACTCTAATAACATTTCAGATATTCCTTCTCCAGAGGTAATTGCACTTTGGAGGACTGTTGAATGAAAACTCTTAGTTATCTTAGACCATAAAATCAGCAAGGTCTACATCTTTTGTAGCCCACTCTCTACCAAGGCAGTGCTTTAGATCTTTAGCTACAGGGCAACCCTCAGGTAAGGATCCCCTTCCTTTTCCTATAGGCCCATCATTAAGGAAATTCCCTCACTCTAGGAGGCTGATGTTGAAACAATTGAAATCTGGAATTCTTGATTTCTTGGGAACTTCCAAATTTGCATGGAAAGATTATTCTCAGAAACTCTAGTCTCTGGACTCTTCTCAGTAAACAAAACAGAAAGGCAGAAGAAGCATCCAGGAAGAAAGGAGCAAGGACTCCCCTCTCAGGCTTGCTTGGGCAAACATGGGCTGAGAGCCTTGTGTGTTTCCTGCAAGTTGCCAATTTTTGCTCAAACAATAGATAGGAAGGAAGAAATCCCCCCTCTCTCCTTGCAGCATCCTTGTCAGGAAGTCCAAGGGAAAGAATGTGAAAAAAGAAGGGATGAGCCATTTTACAGCTCTTATGGACAACCGAGAAAAGGAAATTCTTTAGGTAAGATTCCATTCCCTTGACTCTCAATCATCTATCATATTGGAAGGTGTCTTTCTGGGGATCAATCATAGGATTTTCTTATGTCCAACGACTTTCCAATTATAGTCGAGGACTAGGGCAGGGGTGGGGAACCTGCAGCTTTGGGGCCACACGTGGCCCTCTGGGTCCTCAGGTTTGGCCCTTTGACTGAATCCAAGTTCGATTCATTCAAAGGTCACACTTGAGGACCCAGAGGGCCACATGTGGCTCCAAAGCAGCAGGTTCCCTGACTCTGGAGTTTCCTGGAGCATACCTCCAGGGAGTTTCCCTTCCCACAAAGACTTGCACCCTGCAGTCTAAAATGATTGGGGGAAACTAATCAGATTAACATGGACCTGTGTCTAACTTTTTAGGCTGAGTCCCTAAAAGGATTATTTTGTTTCTCTTTGATACCTGAAGTTAATCAAGGATTACCTCAAAAATAAGCTCAGCTATTGCTTTTGTCCAGGTTTCCTCCAAAGTGGATATCAGTGTCTTCAATTTCAACACAAGCACTCAATACCTGTGGCTAGCAGGTATGGAATAGCCTTTATCCACCTTGAAAAGTACATCAGGCAATAGGGATTTACCAGAGTTCACAGACAAATATAGAAACATATAGTGCATTGATTTCCTTAGACCATCCTTACCCCAAACCTTAGCAGTTGGAGACACTTGGTTTGCTTAGCAGATACTTTCCAATTTACCTTCCACCTGCCTATCTGAACAACTCACAGGCTGACAAGGTCCAGAGCTCCTGTCTTTAACCCCCTCCATGTGACTTTATTCCTCTAGCTTCAGGGTAGTTCTCTTTTCCAAATTGCTTGCTGTTTCAGAAACCTCCTTCTGAGAGGTTGCTGCCCCAAGTCTCACATTCAAGAATGTTAAATCTCTTAGGAGTTATTGAATTCAGGATTACCCTTAAGGTAAATAATAACTCTCAAAGCTGGAAATTGGATTGCTAATATCTGACCCGTGCCTAGAAAAGGAAACCGAGAGACAGAGGAAGGTATCCACAAGGTTCTGGTTGCTCCACAGGTTCACACAATTTCCAGTCCATGTCTTCTGTTGGTAATTTTCTCCACTGAAGAAGCTCCTCTTGCTGCCAGGTGGCTGTGCCTAATGGACACAGGACCTTGAAATCACAAATTCACCTACAAGCCTGGACACATCTGTCTATAGAACAATGTTCCTTCACCTACTTAGGGATGGAAACCTAGTAGAAAAGGCATCTAGAGGACTAGGTGCAAGCTTACCTGGTTGAATCCCCTCACTTTAACTTCTGTGGGAGTGGTAAGTAGGGTAGGGGTTGGGAGAGAGTATTGTTCATACACTGAGTACCACACAAAAAGTCTAGTAATAAAATTACTTGTCATATATGAGAATCTAAAGAAGAGAGAAAACTGGATACTAGCTCTTCTTTTTAATTCAGTAAGTACTCTGTACTCCTACTCTTGTCATGAGGGAAAGCCAAGGAATTACTCAGGACTTGTGGCATCATACCAAAGTGACAACTCCTTTAGAGAAGAGCACATGCTTTCCCTGAAGTTGCTAGGACAACTGTGAATATGCTGTGTGAGATGGTGCCATTACACGTACACTTACTGGGGGAATATTCCAACTCAACCTCTGCTCCATATACAAGTTGTCTCTCCTGACTGGGTTGTAAGCCCCTGGAAGACAGGAGTTGTTTTCACTTTTTTATTTGTATCCCAAGTGCCTAGCACAATCCCTGGCACAGAGCAAGCTTGTTGAGATTGATGAGGGCAAGACCACATTTTACTGTATGCTGTGTTGAGTACAAACCTATTGGATTAGGAATTACATTTCTCAAGGGGTTCTAGACCTCAGGAGTGAATTTGGTAGAGGTTCCTTGGACTTCAGTTCCCACTTTAAGTTCCCAAAACCGTGTGCTTAGGAGACAGTGTGAATGTAACAAGCATGGCTATGAAAAAGGAAATAGATATGGAAACATGGAGTGGAGATGTCAAGGGGTCAAAAACTATGGGTGTGAGGTGGAACCTCAGAGTTGGAGTGTACTTTTTTTTACTCAGCAACTTGGAGCATATTTTTCACATGTAGTTATTGATAGTTTTCATTTCTTCATTTAAGTACTCCATGTTCTATCCTTTGACCTTTTAGCTATTAGGGAATGGTTCTTACTCATATGTTTGTATAAATTCTTTTCATCTTCGTCAGAAAGATTTGCTGTAATGCTTTTGTTTTCAATTATTTCCCTTTTGATTTTAATTGTATTTATCTTGTTTGTGCTGAACTTTTGAATTTTAAGCAATCAAGACCGTTTATTTTACCTTTTATGATCATCTCTATGCCTTGTTTAGATAAGAATTACCCCTCCAAGTTGTGAAAGATATCTCTTTTCAGTGTCCTCTAATTTTTTGAAGAAAAAATTTATGACGTAAGGTCACTTAGCTATTTGGAATTTTTTTTTGATAAATGGAGTAAGGTATTGGTCTAAACCTAGTTTCTGCCAGACTGCTTGCCAGTTATTCCAGTAATTTTTATTAAATGGGAGTCCTTATCCCTGTAGTTAATATCCCTGGAGTTACTAAATATCGTTCTATTATGTTTGATTGCTTCTAGTATTTACCCAATATGTCCAATTAATCATCAACTTATCCTCTCCAAGTTAAATGTTCTCATTCAACAAAAGCACTGGCCTCAAGGCAAGACACTGCCAGAAGACTGAATGTCAACAGATTATAGTGCTTCTCTGAGTGGGAACAGTTCATCGCTAACTTGGAGGGAAAGTTGAGTCAACACATGCTTGGCAACGGTGGAGCAGAAAAGGAGTGGGTGGCTGTCAGAGATTTGGTGTACAGCACTGCATTTACTCATCTGGGTCAGAACACTCATATACATAAAGACTAGTTTTATGAAAATGATATGAAAATTCAGAAACTACTAAATGAAAAATGAGAACTCCACAGGGTTTACCAGCCGGATAGTTCATCCATCTCTAACTAAGAAGGTCACATTTAACTACAGCACAAATAAAGCTTAGAATGATGCAGGATTCTTGGCTCAGTAAGAAAGTAGATGAAATTCAGTTTTTTGCTGTTATTAACAATCCAGGGTGCTTTTATGATGTCCTTAAGGCTATTTATGTGCCAAAGACCTATGGTGCATCTCAACTACTCAGTGCTGATGGAGCCACATTGATTAGTAATAAGGATGTGATCTGGGAGAGATGGGCTGAACACTTCGTACGTATTATCAACAGACTGTCATCAATCCATCTGAAGCCATTGACTGTTTACCTCAGGTTGGAGTCAATCCCTCTAGAGCCAAATTTCCAATTGAAGAAGGGGTTTTTAATGCTATCAGACTCCTCTTCTGTGGCAAAGCATCTAGTGCTGATTCTATTCCAGCTGAGGTTCACAAGGTGGTGGGGGTGGTAGGGTGTTCCATTGCTCATACAAAAGCTGACTGAAATTTTCTGGGTTATATGGCAAGAGGAGTTCAAGGATGCCTCCATTGTCCGTCTCTATAAAGGCAAAGGAAACAGATTGCCCTGTGACAATCATGAGGGGGGAGTCTCTGTCTTAGTCATTGCTGGCAAGATTCTTGCCAGAGTCTTCCTTACTAGTCTGATCCTTCACCTGGAAGATGGCCATTTACTTGAGAGGCAGTGTGGCTTCAGAAATGGCTGATGAATGGTTGATGTAGTGTTTGCTGTCCAGCAACTCCAGGAGAAATGCCAGGAACAGAACAGAGTCTGTGCACAACGCTAGTACACAACGTTCATCGATCTGACCAAGGCCTTGAATCCTGTCAAAGGCCTTTGATACTGTCCTGAGAGGTAATGAAAAATTATGTCAAAATATGGCTGCCCAGAGAACTTCATTGGTGTTGTACCTCAATTTCATGAAGGCATGCTTGCCTGGGTTCTGGATAATAGATGATGCTCTCGTGCTTTCCCAGTCACCAACGGAGTGAAGCAGGACTGTATGCCTGCTCCCATGCTTTTTAGCGTGATGTTTTCAGCAATGTTGTCAGATGCCTTCCATAAGGATAAACATAGCATCCAGGTCAGCTGCCACACTGATGGTAAATTATTTAACTTGAAAAGGCTACAGATCAAGAATAAAGTAGAGGGAGAGTTGGTGCATGATTTTTTTCTTTTTGTTTGCAGATGATTGTGCATTCAATGCAGCCTCTGAAGCTGAGCTGCCACAAAGTATGGATCAAGTCTCTGCTGCTTGTGCTAATTTTGGCCTAACAATTAACACCAAGAAATCACAGTGCTCTACCAGCCATAACCACACCATCCACATTTGGAAACATCCGTTACAGCGAATGGAGAGGTTTTGAATGCTGTAGCTAATTTCACTTATCTTGGCAGTATACTTTCCAGGGATGTACACACTGATAATGAGGTTGACTGATGGAAAGTGTGGAAGAGAAGAGGTATTAGACTGCCTACTAGATTGAAGGTCTACAAAGCCACTGTGCTGACTTTATTGTTCTATGCCTGTGAAATTTGGGCAGTATACCAGTGCCATGCCAGGAAACTGAATTGTTTCCCTTTGAATTATCTTAGGAAGATTCTGAAGATCACCAGCAGGATAATGTACCAGACACTGAGGTCCTTTCTCAAACTAAAATGTCAAGCATTCAAACTCTACTGCAGAGAGATCAACTCTGATGGCTGTCCATGTCGTTCAAATGCCAAATGTACAACTTGCCTAAAAGACCATGTTATGGAGAACTCATGCAAGGAAGGCACTCACATGATGGTCAAAAGAAGTAATACAAGGGCACTCTCAAGCTCTCTCTGAAGAACTTTGGAATTGATTGCATGACATGGGAGTCACTGGCAAAGGACTGCTCAGCATGACATGCCTGCATCAAAAGAGGTGCTGTGCTCTATGAGCAAAGCAGAATTGCAGTAGCTCAAAAGAAACATGAGATGTGCCAATGTAGAGACATCTCCACCCCAAATGTTTGTATAGGGTATTTGTGCCTGACCTGTGGTAGAGCTTTCTGAGCTCATATTGGTCTGATCAGCCACAGTCAGACACACTATAACTTGACTCTAGCGTGGTGATGCCATTTTGGTCCTCTTTAAGAACTAAGGATAACAACCAACGAACCATCAACCACCACCAATTAACTGAACAACAATTCTATTTTTTTGTGAGGGCAATTGGGGTTAAGTGACTTGCCCAGGGTCACACAGCTAGTGAGTGTTATGTGTCTGAGGCCGGATTTGAACTCAGGTCCTCCTGACTCCAGGGCCAGTGCTCTATCCACTGTGCCACCTAGCTGCCCCAATTCCAGTTTTTAATCATTACCAAATTGTTTCAATGATTACTGCAATGTGTAATTTTATATTTGGTACTTCTAGACCCTCTTCCCTCCCACTTTTAAAAAATTATTTCTCATGAGATTCTTACCTTTAGTTACTACAGATAAATTTGTTAATGCAATGTCTTAATCTATAAAATAACCCATTAGTAGTTTAATTGGTATAGCATTAACTCTTCACCAGTTTTATCACATTGGCATGACCCATCTATGAAAAATTAATATCTCTCCAATTATACATCTTCCTTTATTTCTGCAAAAAGTGTTTTGTAGTTGCATTCATATAAGTTCTGGTGCATCTTTGTAGATGCGCTCCCAGACGCTTTATGCACTCTCTAGTTCCTTTGAATGGGATTTCTTTTTCTATCTATTATTTCTGAGTTTTATTAATAGCACACATAAATGACATCCAATAAGATGGAATGGTCATAGTGGAGCCCATATCACCCATAAGTACTTCATTAAAGTTCTAAAAACGCACTGGGAAGATAAATTATAATGAACAACAAAGAGAAGTAGCAAAAGATTCCTTCATCCGGTCTGAGACAAAGCTAGAACATTACTTGGAAGAACATTGGAGGACCGTAGAAGGAGGTACATGACCAGGAAGTCTGCGTGCTAGGAATCTGATAGGAGGCCTGAAGCACAGGACTGAGGGCAACAAGGCCCAAACAATCTGCCCAGGAGCCAGATAATTAAATAAAACCAGTTAGTGCAGTGCCTGGGCATTTTCAGTACTGTAAGAGACCTGCAAGTACTGTTCTGATCAGAGAAATCACAAAAGGCTAGGTCAGCACAACAATAGGGCAGACACCATACCAGGAAGCCTTTGACCAGAACAGTCTGTAAAATTCTGTTAGAATCTATCAGCTGGGGAGGAGGGAGATTAGTGGGACTGGAGGGAGATCTCTTGGTGCTGCCAAAAACTGATAAACTATAGTTTGTTACAATGAGCTTGCTCTGTTCTGAAGATAAAGAAAACTCCCAATCCAGTTTTAACTCTGCCTTTTGGGAAGTTTAAAAAGATGTTAATTAAAATATTGTATGTATGTATATCTATTGATATATTAATACACATGAGTCTTTTGCCCTATATATACAGATGTGTATGTTTATAAAAATATATGTGTGTGTATATATATACACACACACATTGACATCTATCTGTCTATAGCTCTTGAGCCCCTAAGCCAAGATAAAATTCTTGACTGTTTGGACAGCCAAGAGATGAAGTCTCTAGTACTTAATATAATGCTTTATATTTTTAGCTAATTATGAGTTTGTATAATTTCCTTGGAACCCCCTTCCCCCCAAGATACAGATAATACAGTAACACAATAGTTATAACTGATCATGATTTTTTTATGAGAAGCAACATGAGGACAGAGAAACAATTTAAAGGGACATTAAACACCTATTAGCACACCTTGGCACAAAAAGAGAAAACTGCCAGAGGGGTGCAAAGACGTTTTTCCATTTTTCCCTACCAGGCAGTCATTCCTATCAGATTTGGTATGAATTCTTTGTTCTGTAAAGTGTTGGCTGGACTGCTGAAGCCAGTCTTCATGCTGAGTCCACAATTTAAGTCTATCCTTCCCTCTCTCAGTACCCCATTCTTTCCTCTGTCTGTGTTGCCATGATTTTCTTGTAGAACAATCCAAAATCTTGTTCTTTTTTTTTTTTTGGCTAGGCAATGGGGTTAAGTGACTTGCCTAGGGTCACACAGCTAGTAAGTGTCCAGTGTCTGAGGCCAGATTTGAACTCAGCTCCTCCTGACTTCAGGGCTGGTGCTCTATATTCACTGTGCCACCTAGTTGCCTTCCAAAACTTTATCTGATAGAAAACTTTTCTACTTTAGCTTTGGTTTGTATGAAAGCACACTTTTGATTGGGTCTTTGAAAGACTGTGAATACCAAGATGCATGGTAAGGGTACAGATCTTCAAACTGTCCACAAAACAGCCAGTATATGTCCTGTCTGAATAGGTTCTTGCATTCCTCCAAGGGGGTTGATTTTGCAGTCCCTTGTAAAATCAGCTGTAGTAAACTTCGTATCTGAAATCATAACTATTAAAATAGACATCAGTATTTAGCAGAACCAGAATCATTAACACAACTCTTAAATAACAAACACACTATTCATAACAAATATATGACAATATAGACAACAGACATAAAATTATGCAGTCGTAGGCTGCATAATTATGCAGTCTGTAGGCTTTTTTCAGCGATCACAGGTCTAAATTATATGCCTGATAGAATATGTCACAGGAGTAAATGAATAGCCATATAAGAGAAGCAAATATGCAGAACAGCAAACAAAATTAAAAACAGTAACATTACTATGCCTACAAATAATAAAATATGAAACAGAAGAACTATACTCATATAATAGCAAAATTAATCATAGACTAATTCACCTGTAATACAGGTATAATAATATCAAAAACATAAAGAGAAAATAATAATAAAACAGAAGCATATAGAAACCTATAGTAATTAACATGTATATCAATATGCTCATGTAATTATATTCAAGTCATACATTACATGGATGAATGTTAACATTATTTTCTGGCTGTGTGATGTAGCTATTTCACCAGTTTCACCTGGGCCATATTACATTAGTCTGATCCAACAAAAAAAGGAAAATGATAAATGTTATAGGCGTTTCAGGAAACAGGCATATTAGTGCACTTTTGGTGGTGCTGTGAATTGGTTCACCCATTTTTGGAAGGAAATTTGAAACTATAACTTAAAAGTTACTAAAATGTACATTCTCTTTCAGCCAGTGATACCAGTCTCTTTAAGGTCTAAAATCAAAGAAGGAGGAAAAAAGACACATATATGAAAAAACATATAGAAGCTCTTTTTATAGTGGCAAAGACTGAGTGGTTACCCATCATTTGAGAGAATAGCTAAACAAATTATGGTATATGAATGTAATGTAATATTATTCTACCCTAAAAAAATGATAAAAGGGAAAGTTTCAGACAATCTTGGAAAAGCTGAGATGAACTACTACAGTTTAGTGAGCAGAACCAGAACAATTTAAACAATGAATATAACATTGTTAAGACAAATAGTTTTGAAAAACTTATGAATTTTGATCAGTACAATTACCAACCAGAATTCCAGAGTCTCAGTGACTGAGCGTGCCACTCCCCTTCTGTGAGAGAGGTGATGGACTCAAGATGAATGCCTGTATTTTAACATGGGCAACATGGGAGTTTATTTTGTTTGCCCATGCATGTGTTACAAAGATTTTTTCTTTTGTTTTCAAGGAAGGAGTAAGGCTGGAAGGAGGAAAGTCATTTTTTGATAGTTAAAACAATGAAACGAAGTTTTTAAAATATCTGGAAATTGATCAGATAGTCCCGGCTTTTCTGTTACTTTACTGCATTTTGCAGGCGCTATGTTGTCTTATTTAAAGAATTCTAGAGGTTCAACTAAAACATTCATAAAAATAATTACTAAATTCAGTGAAGTAGCAAGACATAAATTAAACCCACAAAAAAATCAGGTTTTTGGGTACATTTGCCAACAAATCCTAGTAGAAAGAAATAGGAGAAGAAATTCTCCTTCAAATTATTTCAAAATGAAGAACATATTGGGGAGTCCACATTCCAAGACAAACACAGGAATTACATGACTGCAACTACAAAACGTTCCGTACAGAAGCACTGGAAAATTAAAATAAGTGGAGAGGAATTAATTGCTAATGGACATGCTGTGCTAATAAAATGAAAATGATGATACAAGCTATATTAACTTATAGACAGTGTCATGTCAATCAAACTTCCAAAGGGCTAGTTTATAGAACTAAATAAAATTGTAAGAAAATTCATGTGGAGGAACAAGAGGTCAAAAACTCAAAAGGAGATAATGAAAAGGAGTAAGTGTAATGAGGCACAGGAGGTAGTACAGTAGAGGGAGCACCAGAACTGTAGTCAGGAAGATATGAATTCAAATCTGGCCTCAGACACATAATAGCTGTGTGATCCTGGGCAAGTCACTTAACCCATAATTGCCTCAGATCCTCATCTGTAAAATGGGGACACACTGGAAAAGGAAATGGCAAGCCACTCCAGTATCTTTGCCAATGTAGAGTTGGATACCACTGAAAGACTTAATATCAACAACAAGGAAGTAATGGGATCTACTCAATCTCAAATGATACTACAAAATATTCTTTTTTTTTTAAAATCAGGAAAATATTTTACATTCTTCAATTTTGTGGTACTATTTTCCTTGTCCTTTCTCCTGGGGGAGTCTCTTTCCTGAGCTCCAGTCTCTCATTATCAACTATTTCTTGAATATATCAAATTAGATGTCTTGTGGCCATCTCTAACTCACCATGTCCAAAATATAACTCATTATATTTCCTCTGAAATTTTTCCCTCTCCTGAATTTATTACCATCCTCCTAACAGGCCCAACACACTCAGTGTAATGCTCATCTCTTTACTCATACTTACCCTACCCCTCCATATCCAATATATTATTGCTTTTTTGTTTCTACCTTTTTCTCTCATATATGTCCCCTTCTTTCCTCTCCTACTGCTTCTAGTCAGGCTGTCATCACCTCACACCTGAAGTATTCAATAGCTTTCTGGTTGGTCTCCCTGACTCAAGTTGTTACCCACTCTAGGCCATCTTCCTTCTAGCTACTAATTTCCCTAAAACTCAGGTCCGATCATCTCACTCCCTACCTCCTTACTCAATAAACTCCATCAGCTCCCTATTTCCCCCCAGCATCAAATATATAATCCTGCTTGGTATTTAGAACCCTTCACAACCTGACCCTTTCTTACTTTTCAACTTTTCTTACAGTTTACTCCCATCCTCTGCCATCTGGCAACATTAGCCTTCTTGCTGTTTCTTAAATACAGTGTTCCACCTCCCAATTTCTTACCTTTTTACTGATGCTTCCCATGCCTGGATTGCCCTCCCTTCACCCCTGCACCTCCTGTCTTCTCTGACTTCCTTTCAAACTCAGCACAAACCCTACCTTCTGCCAGAAGTCTTTCTTGGTGAAGCCTTCTATGTGAAGTTATCTTTCAATTACATTGTGTATATCTTGTAAATACATTTTTTTTAATATTGTCTCACACATTAGAATGTGAGTTCCTTGCGGGCAGGGACTATGTTTTTGGTTTTTTATTTGTATTCTCAGTGTTTAACACACATAGCATATAGTTAAGATGTAGTACATGCTTTTTTGATTGACAGTTGATTGATTTTATATATTACTGATTAAATATTCAGCAATAACACCTGCCAGTTCTTAGGATATGAGCATAGAGCATGGTCATTTGTCTAGGCTAGATGACTTGAATTAATCAATATCAGCTAAGTCCTTTCTTATTTATTGCCTTACGTTTCTTAGGAATGAACTTCTAATTATTTTAGCTTTGTCATTTTCAGTATAAATATCATTCTACTTTGTGGAGAAAACAGAACCAAATTAAAAATTGAACAGCTCTGCCCCTTCTCTCTGTTGTCAGTTATCATCATTCTGTCCATGCAAGCAGTTAACCAGTCTTTTCTCTGTTCTTCCTTTTCCTCTCTATACAACTAAAAGCAAATCAAACTAAACCACTGTCTTGTTATGTTTAGCTCATTTTTGTATTTAGCATTCCTGAAACTATTTTTACAGGACTATCCCATGCAATTTACTACTTTTTTGCACTTATATTCTAAAAATACAGCGATGTTCCCTCTGCATCCACTTTGGTCACTTCAGGCAAATTCTATTCCCCTTCTCCCCTCACCCTGCCAGTCATTGGGGTTTTCCACCTTATGTTTTTAGAATTCATGTCCTGTCTCTTTTGGTCTGACTTCCCCTGTAGTATTTTAATTCATGGCATCCCACCTATTCTTCCTTTGAACCCACTGTAATCTGCTTTCCACAAATTTGTGATACATGTCAGACAGTGCCTCTTAGACTCTTTAACTCTAGGGTGGAGTTCTTTTCCCCAAGTTTCACTTCATTCTTACTCCAGCAACTAGATCCTCCTTGTTAGTGAGAATTAACTCTAGAATAGAATTTCTTCTTGTTGTTTCCTCTGTCTTTTAAAGGATGAAATTGTTGCTAAGGTAAGTAATAAGTTGGCTTCTCTTTACCATTTCTATTTTTTGGTTCTTGGATCTCCTTGTATGAATATATTTTCTTAATGTACAATACTACCCACCAATTTTGCCTGTGGTGTCTCTTTAGAACAAGGTATGCCTATCCAGAATCTTGGTGCAGTTATAGGTTTTATCCCACCAAGTATCCATGAAGTCAAATCCCTGCCCCCAACCCTGTTGCATTAGCACATCTAGATTCTTTTGTTTGTTGCCTAAACTTCAGGTTTTGAGTAAATACAATGAAGCTATAGATTTTTCACTCTTAGTTCATTTTTGGATTTATTTTGTCTCCTGAGAATTTCTCTGTGTCTGAGCTCACATTCTTCTGAGCAACTTAATTTTAAGGGTTTGTGGCTGTTCAGTGGTTTCCATCATGTCCAGCTCTTCTTGACCCCATTTGGGGTTTTCTTAACAAAGACACTGGAGTGGTTTGCCATTTCCTTCTCCAGCTCATTTTACACATGATGAACTGAGGCAAACAGGTAAGTGATTTGCTCAGAGTCACACAGCTAGTAAGTATCTGAGGATAGGTTTGAACTCAAGAAGATGAGTCTTCCTAACTTCAAGCCCAGCACTTTATCCACTGCATCACATAGCTGCCCATCTAAGATTATCCCCTACGGTATTAAGCTTTGAGGTTATGTACAATCTTTTCCCTCCCTCATCCTTTTTAGTTTAAAACTCCTTTGATTAGATTTGCAAGATGCTTGAAAATATATTTTTACTAGCCTTTATTAAGTGCAACCCCATCTTAGAACAGGATTCTGTCAACCCTGTATTGTTAGTCATGATCCGGTAATTCAAATCCTGTTCTCAGACTTCTCCTTCTTAGCCAGCTGTTCATTTCTTAAATTAATTTTTTTTCTCATCAATATCCTTTGCTTTAAATGGGCAATAGTGAGAAAAACACAAGCTGTGCCTCCTTAGTCTTCAGTTTCTTGACATACTTTTTAGGTTCCTTCTGGTAGTGTCATTTTTTGCCCACTTGAATCATCAAAAGTTGTTAACTGTCACCCATTTGAATAAATCCAGGGAGGTTCTTTGTTGCGTCTTGGATACATGCCCCAGGAAGATGACATAGTCCTCTACTGTTGTAATAAGATTGACATATGGCTGCCTCAGTGCCCTGAGCATGGGGTCACCCACTGCTACTTCTTGTCTCTTCTTCCTCTGCCTCTGAGTGGATGCTGTCACTTGTTAGCTTATGTGGCTCTACTCTGTCAATCTTTGCATGACAGGCAGTTAGCTTTATTCTCCTCAGAGCATTCAGTTCTCTCCTCTTCAGAAGGAACGTAAAATCTGTTTTTCAGCTCTAATAATAAGCTGATCTTTTATTTTCCTTTTACTGTGTAACACCTCCTTTGGGGCGATGTTCCCTCATGCAATAAAGAATGCCACTTCAGATCCTTTTACTCCCCATTGAAGCCCTGTATCTTTTCCCCTTATCATGCCCTCATTTTTCCTAATATCTGGAAGAGTGTGGAGAGATGGTCCCCACCTACTTTCATCTTCTGATCTAGGATGGAAATCAGCCTATACTTGGAACACAGATAATAGTCACTCAACTGTGGCAGAAATGTGAACCTCATACACTTGATACAAGTCATTGAACAATTTCCCCTATTCTCTTAAATGGTTGAGATTTCCAGCCTAGTTTCATAAAATAATTTATGGATGTTTACAATTCAATCCTAAACATCTGGTTAAAATTCATATAGGTAAGCATCACCTTTTAATAACTAAATCTCACTAGAATTGCTATCCTTTTTCTCAATAAAATTCCACAATTACAGCCACTCTCACCCTCCCTCCCTTAGTCTTATAACAATTCCCTTTCCCTTTCATCATTTTGTCCCACCTACCACTCTAGTATATCCATTTGTCTTACACATTAATTATTCCATTTACTTTATCTCACCTACCTTGCTTTATTTTGCCTCCTAATTTCTTATTCTTCAGTAGAGTACCTTTTCAATTTCCATTCCCTAATCCACTTTGATCTTCCTTAATCCATTTTAGCTCTTTTATATATCTTCCCTTTAAAACCGGGATGGAGTATCTGCACCAGCAGCTCCGCCTTGAGATTGTTTTGTAATTTTTCTCAATTTCTCTCAAATTTTAACAAATTTCTTCCCTTCAAATTGAACCCCAATCTGTTTTACTAGTCCAAACCTTTCCAAGTCACCGGCATTATTTTCTTCTATTTTGGCTTAAATTTTTCCATTCTTGTAATTCTCTCACAAACTTTCCCCGCAGAAGTCAGAAGTAGGAATCCTCATGGATAACCAATTCCTCCCCCTTCCCTTGCCAAGGTTTTACTTGTAGTTGGAGTTATTTTCTTCTTAAAGATTTTATTCTGGAATGTCCTTGTCCAAAGTGCAGTATCATTTTTTCTTTTCTTTTCATGTCTACAGCTTCAGTTCTAGAATCAGGACTTTGCACCAGGGCCAATCTCTGCCCTTTTCACACAGTTAGATTGGGTAACTACATCATCGAAATCCTCTTTCCTTCTCCAAGTTGGAGTGGCACAATGTAGTACTGGGGCTAAGTCCTCCTTTTGCTACATTGGTGGTGTATAAGTAGATTTCCCTGAGCAAGGCACTCCTTTCTTGCATAGCCCTGGTCTGGAATCACAGTCCTGTCCTCCAGCCAAGATCTGGCTACAGTGGTGCCAAGCCCTGACCACTGCTGTAGTCCACAGAATTCCTCTCTCTTTTGGAGCTTCCTTTTCTGGGAGCACTGGCTTGGAAATTTTTCTTGGGCAGTCAGCTACTAGTGGTTTGTGGTTTCAGGCCTAGGCTTTTGTGGTCACCTACCTTGGAGTTCATGTCTTCAGGCTTCAACTTGGAGTTCATGTCTTCAGGCTTCAATTCTTGGCATTGTTCCTTGGAGCATTCCAGTGGAGCTAGCTGATGCTGGCTTTTAGCTGGTCCCTTGGAGTGTCCCCAGGCCCAAGATTTCCTGGCACTGGCCTAGTTTCCTTTCATTTTCTCCTACTGGATGCCTCAATCTTCAGAAAAAAGCTTTACATCAGGACTTGTTCCCTTGTTCCATCCTTCATGAGACGGAGGCGCTCAGAGTATTTTTCTTTGGTTTTAATACTTCATTAGAGTTTTTCTTCATTATAACAGAGATCCTCAGGGAAGCTTCATCTTTTTAGAGTCCTTTACACTATTATCTTAATCAGAAGGCATGCTCTGAGTTTCTTTTTGGGATGAAGACTTGAGTGAAATGATATGTATTAACTAAATAATACCTTCTTTAATGTAATTCCAATTCCATGATGGGGAAGGGGTTGGTGCTGGTGGCACATGAGTAACACACCACTGACACATACACAGATACAAAACACATATCTCATTCTATTAAGATTGAGACAAAGTAAATTGTCTTACTTAGCATGAAACTCATCTTATTTGTGTCCAGTCTCCTAAGCCTTAACTTCTTAGTTAGAACTGAATGTTTAAGGGACTTGACAGACTGGGGAACTACTTGCATATATTTTGTATATGTAATCTTGTATTTTATTAATGAATTCACCAGGAGAAAATGTACTTTGATGACTATTTTTTTTGGATGAGTTTCAAGGTCTCATTAGCTTTAATCACAATAACTTAATACAGTTATGTATGTCAGGTAGAATAATGTTTGGCATTATAGCTCAAAAGGTTCCTTCTGAAGAGGGCATCATTTAGCAAGAAGAGAAATCCAGGGCAGTCACATGTTGTCTTCTTTTGTGAAATAGTCATCAGTGAAGTACTGAGGAATTAGAGAAATATAAGTCACTAGGACCCTGCCTGTGTATCACTAGTCTTGATCCATAGGCTGACATTCATTGGAGAATTAGGAAGAATTACAATCAATTATTCAGAAACTATGGTTATGTGTGTGTGCGTGCGTGTAAACTCATCTAGTGGTTCATGAGTTTTGCATACTTGTGTAACATCAGCTTCAATAGCCTCTCTCACAGAGACCATAGATAACTGATGCTGTGTCTTTTGGAGGTAATAGAATCTTGAGAGACTGGAAGTTTAACTGCTATTGTGGAAAGACTGTTAACTGTGATGGCTGAAAAGAGATTATGAGAGGAAAGGAAAAGAACCAAGAGAATTTATGTCCTGAAAGAACTTTATTTAACCCTTACTTTGCAAAGAAATGTGAAGTCTTGTGAAGAGATTTTGATTGGTATCCTCAATCAGCTAATTGCTGACTTTTTACAGCTGTGTTGTTGGTATTGTTCAGTTATTATTGTTCAGTCCGACTCTTCATGCCCCAGTGAACCATACTGAACATGGGTTTTTTTTGGGGGGGCACAAATACTGGAGCGGTTTGCCAATTCCTTCTCCAGTGGACTAAGGCAAACAGAGGTTAAGTGACTTGCCCAGGGTCACACAGCTAGTATGTGTCTGAGGCCAGATTTGAACTCAGGTCTTCCTGACTCTAGGTCTAGTGCTCTATCCGTTTAGCCACCTAACTGCCTCTTGTTTACAGCTTTGCTCATGGTTAAAAGTGACTCTGTGGTGGATCAGTGGAATAGATTAGGTACGAAGTACATTATAGCAAATGACCATAGTAATCTAGTATATAGATAAACCCAAAGATCCAAACTTTTGGAACAAAAACTTGGTATTTAACAAAAACTCCTGGGAAAACTGGAAAAACACTATGGCAGAAACTAGGCATAGACCAACATCTTACACAGTATACCAAAATAATTTTAAAATGCATATATGATTTACACTGAAGGGTGATACCGTAAGCAAATTAAGAAAACGTGGAACAGTTTATCTGTCAGATCTACAGATACGGGAAGAATTTAGGACCAAAGATGATATAGAAAGCATTACAAAATGTAAAATAGATAATTTTGATTGCATAAAATTAAGTTTTTTTCACAAACAAAACCAACACAACCAAAATTATAAGGAAAGCAGAAAACTGGGGAAAATTTTTCGCAACAAATATCTCTGATAAAAGGCCTCATTTCTTGAATATATAGAGAAAGGAGTCAAATTCATAAAAAAAAGTACAAGTCATTCTCCAGTTGATAAATGGTTAAAGATTATGAACAGGTAGTTTTCAGACAAAGAAATCAAAGCTATCTATAGTTTATGAAAACATGCTCTAAATCACTATTGATTAAAGAAATACAAATCAAAACAACTCTGAGGTACCACCTCACACCTAGCAGATTGGCTAATATGACAGAAAAGGAAAATGACAAATGTTGGAGAAGGTGTGGGAAAATTGGGACACTAACGCTTTGTTGGTGGAGTTGTGAACTGACCCAAACATGCTAGAAAGCAATTTGGAACTATGCCCAAAGGGCTATAAAACTGCATACCTTTTGATCCAGCAATACCACAGCTAGGTCTATGTCCCAAAGACATCTAAGAAAAGGGAAAAGGACCTATTTGCACAAAAAATATTTGTAGCAGCTCTTTTTGTCATGGCTAAGAATTGGAAACTGTGGGGGTGCCCATCAACAGGGGAATGGCTAAACAAGCTGTGAGGTACGATTGTAACAGCATATTATTGTGCTAAAAGAAATGACAAGCAGAGTGATTTCAGAAAAACCTGGAAAGACTTACATGGACTGATATATAGTGAAGCGAACAGAATCAGGAGAGCATTTTATACAGTAATAGCAATATTGTTTGATGAAGAATTGTGAATGACTTAGCTAGTTTCAGTAATATAATGATCCAAGACAATTCCTAGGGACCAGTGATGAAGCATATTATCCACCTGCAGAGAAAGCTGATATTGGTTGTTTTGCTTTTTTTTTTTCCTTTGGCTAGGCAATGGGGTTAAGTGACTTGTCCAGGGTCACACAGCTAGTAAGTGTTATGTGTCTGAGGTCAGGTTTGAACTCAGGTGCAACTGAATCCAGAATTGGTGCTCTACCCATTGCGCCACCTGGTAGCCTCTTTTCCTTTTTTTTTTTGGAGCTGATATTGTTTGAATACAGACTGAAGCATGCTATTTTTCACTTTCATTTTTTTATTTTATTCAAATCTTGTTCAAAATGACTACTATGGAAACATTTTACATAATTGCACATGTATAACCTATATCTGATTGCTTACCATCTCAGGCAGAGGGAAGTAGAGGGGAGGGGAGGGGAGGGGAGGGTGGGAGGGATAAAATTTGGAACTCAAAACTTTAAATAAAAATGTTTGAACAAACAAACAAAAGAACAGTCTTTTTAAAAAAAGTGATTGTAATCTTTCTTGTAGTTGAAACACGGGAAATAACTATTTATGGTTGTTTTATTATTTGTTACACAGAAATCTGGTTTCTGATTTCATCATTTAACCAACACTCCTGTCCTCAAAGTTACCACTGAACTCTTAATTGCAAATCTAATGTTTTTTTTCTCATTTCCTATCCTTCTTAAGCTCATTACAGCATTTGAAATTATTGATCACCTTCTCCTTCTAGATACTCTCTCCTCTCTAGGTTTTTGTGATACTGCTTTCTTGGAGTTCTCCTATCTGTCTGACTAGTCCTCAGTTCCCTTTCTTGGTTCTTCATCTATATCATGCCTTTTAATTGTGTGTGTCTCCCAAGTTTTGTACCATTCCCTCTGCTCTTTTCACTATATGCCAAGTTTTCTTAGCCTGTGCATCTCTCTCCCTTCCTCCCTTTCTCTCTCTCTCTCTCTCTCTCTCTCTCTCTCTCTCCTCTCTCTCTCTCTCTCTCTCTCTCTCTGGTGTGTGTGTGTGTGTGTGTGTGTGTGTGTGTGTGTGTGTGTGTGTTTTGGACTTTTTTTTTGTAGTCTGGTGAGCTCTTTTCAAAATGGCATTTTACAGGATTATTCACTAAAAAAAAATCCGGAACTAACAGAAGAACTCAATTCCTTGGTGGCAAGTGAGGTGAGAACTACTTTGTCTCTAGGTGGGGAGAGAGGCAGTACTGGCGGGAAGGTCAGCAGCCTGCTGCCTATTGCCTATTACCAGCTGCCTTATCTCCCCCCATCCTGACCGAGTGGCCATGGATGCATGACACTGTTGTCTGCTTTTGCTTTGAGCTTTTATTTATTACCTAGCTTGTGTTGATGAGTATCAGAAACGAAGAGCTGAGCTTTCAAAGGTCAGATGAGCCACCAGAGGTCCAGCTACTAGAGTCCATAGCAGTTTTCTAGTAACTGAAGCAGCCAAGTCTGGTGAGGAGCCAGCCCTGAAGAGCAATCTGCTTGACCCAGACCAGCAGTAAATCAACTGGGCAGCTAAGACACAAGGTTTTGCAAGTAAGAGAGAGCTATACCTAAAAGTGAAGTTGGTCAGTCCTTTATTAAGGGTTTACTATAGGCCAGGCACTGTGCTAAACATGGTGGGGATGTGTGTGTGTGTGTGTGTGGGGGGTTCAAAGAAAAACAAAAACATGATGAGGAAAAGAAATAATTATGAGAAAATAAGATTCTTTAGTTTATTAAATAAACAGGGAAAGGGACTGTCATTTCATTTGTCTGAGGAATTCACTATACTAAAGTAGGTTAGCACCTTTTTGAAAGTCTTTGAGAGTTGCCTAAAGCAGTGAGAGGTTAAGTAAGTTACTCAGGCTGACATAGTCAGTATGTGTCAGAGGAAAGACTTGAACCCAGGTCTGGGGCCAATTCTCCACTAATAAAACAATTAGTTCTGAACTCCCATCCCAGTTCATTAAATAAATATTTGATTTTAAATTAAATTTAAAATATTTAATAATAAATTAAATGATCAATCTTTGATATATTAAATAATATATTCATTTAAATTAATCAAACTAACAATAACTATTTAATAAACTGCTATGTGGCTAAGTTCTAGTTGACTAATTAATGAGAGAGGTTTCGCAGTTTTAGGAATTAATGTGGAAAATGTGAACATACTGCCTTAATTACCTTAGACTCCAAGATAAAAATGAAATAAGGAAAATAAGCTAGTAGCAGGTAAAGAGAAGTGTGATCAAACCTTACCTAGATTATATGTGTGTGGTAGAGCCAAAAAAAAATATTACTCATGTATATACAAGAAAAGAATTCTGCCTTACATAATGAATCAAATGAATTCATTTTAATTTTAATTCTAGATTTATTTGTGAAATTTTAATTTTATTGCTATATTTGTCTTTTACATTACCTTTATTTCTCAATATATCCCCCTCTCGTTTTCTACCCAGAAATCCATCTCATAAAAAAATGATAAACGAAGTAGAAAAAAGCAGTTCAGAAAAACTAATCAACACATGAAGTCTGACAGTACCCGTGGTTTTTCCACATGCAGTCTCTCCTTGCTCCCCAGCGGGAAGTGACACGGCAGTCTCACATTCTTATGTCTTAAGTTGCTAGGATCATACGGTCATTGCACAGAATGGTCATTATGATTAGAGTTTTCAACATCATTTCCTGTTGTTCCTTCCATGTAGATGTTAATAAGTGTGTGTCCACTGGGGGCTTGCACTATTTAATTCAATAGGCATTTATTAAGTACCTACTATGTTACAGGCACTATGTTTAGTACTAGGGATATAAATAAGAAAAAGAAAGACAATCCTTGCCCTCAAAGAGCTTACACTCTGTAGAGGGAAGCTGGAAGGTAGGGTTGGGGGGAGGGCCACCAGGGGATAGCCAGTGGGGGCATCTTGTTCTCTGGAGTTGAAAACAAGAAGAGCTGCAGATGGTTGGGTGATAAGGGAGAGAAATGGGAGACTAGCTAAGAAGTTTGAGATAAGGAAACGATTTTCAGGTAATAGACTTCTCCCCTCAAACAAAACAAAACAAAACAAAACAAAACAAAGGGGAATTATGACTCTGTTCATTGAAGAATTCATCTAGCCTCTTTCTGCAATTCTTTCAGTTCGTTATTTATGCTGGTCTAAAATAATTTTGCAGGAATTTTTTCCCTTTGTAGGGAGCACCCAACTTGTGATGTCATTGGTAGAAGGAACTATTGGCTTGAAAGTTCTTTTCTAATTCAGGTTGCACCTGTTATGCAATTTCTACGTCTTAAAGAATTGCCCAGGGCACTTAGAAGTTAGAGGACTTGTAAGAAACACTCAGCTGGGACTTTCACTGGAGAGAAACTCCAAGTTTTCCAGACTCTGAGACTGAGCCTTTATCTGTTACTCAGTAACAATTAGATTTCCAAATTTCTTGCACCTTATACTTTTTATCAATTCCTGTAGTCTACCTCTTTATAGCCAATTTAGGCTCTGTGTGAGAGACAATCTCTCTTCAGCTGTATATGTATATGTGTATGTGTGTACATGCAGGTATATTATAAAAAACATGTATGTGTATGTATATGGATATAGGTATAAATATATATGAGTATGTATGTGTATGTATATAAGTATATAATGTGTATATATACACACAGATATATGTGTGTGTGGGTGTGTGTTTGGTTATATATGTTGGTTGGTTGTCCTTTGCTCTTGAAGGACAAAATGACATTACTATGTTAGAGTCAAGTTACAATGCATGTGACTGTGGCTGATCAGACCAATACAAGCTCAGAATGCTCTACCACAGGTCGGGCACAAATAGTCCATGTGAATATTTGAGGTTGATTCTCTAAATTTGTGCATTTCACATTTCTTTTGAGCTACTTCAATTCTGCTTTACTCATAGAGCACAGCACCTTTTCTGATGTATGTGCACCATGTTGGGCAGATCTGTGCCAGTGTCTCCCATGTCACACAATCAATTCGAAAGTTCTTAAGAGAGACCTTGAGAATGTCCTTATATAGCTTCTTTTGACCATTGTGTGAGTGCTTGCCCTGTGTGAGTTCTCCATAACAAAGTCTTTTAGGCAAGCCCATGTTTGGCATTCAAACAGCATGGTCAGCCCATCAGAGTTGTGATCTCTGCAGAAGAGTTTGAATGCTTGGCACTTCAAGTACACACGTATGTATATGTATAAATACATACAGGAGACAGCTAGATGCCTTTGTGGATAGATCACTGGGCCTGGAGTCAGAAAGACGTGAGTTCAAATCTGACCTCAGACACTCACCAGCTGTGTGACCCTGAGCAGATCACTAAACCTCTGTTTGCCTTATTCCACTGGAGAAAGAAATGGCAAACCACTCCAATATCTCTGTCAAGAAAACTATATGGACAGTATGGTCCATGGGGTCACAGAGAGGTGGATATGACTGAATGACTCAACAACAACATATATACATACATATGTATATAATGTCTATGTTGGTAGTTATACAAAAATGGATTATAGTTGACACCCTGTTGGGGACTACAGGCACGAAAGAACAATGTGAAAATACATGTCGATTTCAATCATTTGTTAGTTTGAAATAAACTTTTCTGCTTTTATTAGAATTTCAAATGTCCTGAGTAAATTCTATACATCTTCTATTTTACAATATGAACCAAATGCTATGACTATTTCCCCATATCACCATTCGTCATGAAGGTATGAGCAATGATTAACATTACTGATATCTGACTTTGACAGTAGTAGCCTAGAGCTCTGCCAGAAGCTGGCCTTCCCCAGACTGCAGGCACCACTCATTTGGCTCTTAATAGATGCTGCTTTGTGTTGCTATTTAGGTTGTGATGCCTTGCCAACTAGATTGCAGGCTCCTTGAGGGCATAGGCCAGGACTTATACTCTTCTATATCTCCTCATAGTGCTTAGTACAGGCTCTTGAATAGAGTATGTGATCCAACATTTGTTTTTGATGATCCCACGAATTCAGGGCGTCTAGGTGACACAGTGGAGTTAGGGCACACGGCTTCACATCAGGAAGATGAGTCTTCCTAAGTTCAAATCTGGTCTCAGACGCTTACTAGCTATGTGACCCTGGGCAAGCCACTTAACCCTGTTTGCCTCAGTTTCCTCATCTGTAAAATGAGCTGGAAAAGAAAATGGCAAGCCACTCCAGTATCTTTGCCAAGAAAGCCCCAAATGAGGTCGCAAAGAGAAACACGTGGCTGAACATAGATACACTGATCCATGAATTTGTCACTTGCTTTTCACAGAGGCAGATATTAATCCATCTTCTATCTCTAGTTGTAATTTTAATATAAAAACAATATTGTAAGGATAAATCTCACTAAATTGTAAGTCAATTATGGTTTTGGAAAATTAAATACATTGTTATAAGTACTGGTGAAACTTGCTATATAGAAAGGGTGAAGCCAAGATGGCAGAGTGAAAGCAGTGACTTCCTTGAGCTCTCTCCCAAACCCCTCCAAATACTCATAAAAAATGGCTCTAAACAAATTCTGAAGCAGCAGAAACCACAAAAAGACAGAGTGAAACAAATTTCCAGCCCGAGACAACCTGGAAGATTGATCATAAAGGTGTATCGCGCCGGTCTGGGAGCGCAGTGCAGCGTGGCAGGCCACAGCAAACCTGGAGTAGCCCTCAGAGGACTGAATCGCAGGCAGCTGTAGAGGTTTCCAGACTCCTCAATCCAAGAATGCCAAAGACAATTTAGAAGGTCAGTGGGAAAAGTCTGTTTCTGTCAGTGCTGAGACAGGAAGGCAGGGTCTCAGCTGTATTCCCCAAGAGCGTGGCCCTTGGAGGGGGGGTCAGCTGCTTCCTGAGCTTCTGGCCCACAGACTGAGGGGGAATCCAGTGGCTGATCAGAGAGGGATTGCAGGGATCTCTTTGTCAGTGCTGAGGCAGGAATCTCTTGTTTTGCCCGTGTTTGGATCTGGGTCACAGTTTTGGGCGACAGTGCTGGAGTGAGGAGGAGTGCTATCAAGGTGGAGCTTGTAGTGGCCGTAGAGAGGAACCCCTCCTCACAGTTACAGAACAGAAAGGAATACTTGTGGTCACAGGCCAGGAAAGGAGTAAACACCTAGCCCCTTATCATACCACCTTGGAAGAACTGAAAATTTGCAGGTCCCTACAAGTATCTCTGAAAACAGCTGTACAAACCCCTGAAGCTTGGGACAGTACATTCTCCACATTGGAAGCAGACTTTTACCTTAACAAAGAGCTTAAAACTCAAGTAATTGGCTGGGATCATGAGCAAACAGCGCAAAAAGAGACTATATTATCTTACTATGGTGACAAAGAAGATCAAAATACACAACCAGAAGAAGAAAACAAAGTCAAAGCTCCTACATCCAAAGCCTCCAAGAAAAATATGAATCAGTCCCAGGCCTTGGAAGAGCTCAAAAGGGATTTTTGAGAAGCAAGTAAGGGAAGCAGAGGAAAAACTGGGAAGAGAAATGAAAGTGATGCAAGAAAATCATGAAAAACAAGTCAACAGCTTGCTAAAGGAGACCCAAAAAAATACTGAAGAAAATAACACCTTAAAAAATAGCCTAACCCAAATGCAAAAGAGGTCCAAAAAGCCAATGAGGAGAAAAATGCCCTAAAAAGAAAAATTGGCCAAATGGAAAAGGAAGTCCAAAAGGAAAATGCTTCCTTAAAAATTAAAATAGAGCACTTAGAAGCTAGTGACTTTATGAGAAATCAAGACACTGTAAAACAAATCCAAAAGAATGAAAAATTAGAAGACAATGTGAAATATCTCATTGGAAAAACAAGTGACCTGGAAAATAGATCCAGGAGAGAGAATTTAAAAATTATTGGACCATCTGAAAGCCATGATCAAAAACAGAGCCTAGACATCATCTTTCAAGAACTTATCAAGGAAAACTGCCCTGATATATTAGCACCAGAGGCAAAATAGAAATTGAAAGAATCCACTGATCTCCTCTGGGAAGAGATCCCCAAAGGAAAACTCCTAGGAGTACTGTAGCCAAATTCCAGAGTTCCCTGGTCAGGGAGAAGATATTACAAGCTGCCAGAAAGAAATAATTCAAGTGCTGTGGAAACACAATCAGGATAACATAAGATTTAGCAGCTTCTACATTAAAGGACCGCAGGGCAAGGAATATAGTATTCTGGAGGGCGAAGGAGACAGGATTACAACCAAGAATCACCTACCCAAGAAAAAAAAAGAAACTTGCTATATAGAATGAACGAATGAAAAAACATTAAGCTTTTACCACGTATTGAGCATTGTACTAAGCTCTAAGGACACACACACACACACACACACACACACACACACACACACCAAAACCAAAAAACAGAAGTGAAGATAGTCCTTGCCTTCAAAGATTTTACATTTTGTGGGGGAGACAACACTTAGAAGACCATGGCAGGGTATTGTGATTTAAAAAATTAGCATATGGTGAAAAGAGCCGTAATGGACTAGACTGACACATACAGGTGCTTGTTGGAGCCAGCTGTAGAGGCTCTCAGGGCTAATTGTTAAATTTTCAGTGTCAGCATTTATGTCTCAGAGATCATCAAAAGCTACAAACAAGGGCTTTATTGTTTTGCTGATTGTTTAGGCTTAAGAAAATAAAGTGAAAATTCTAATAATGCAGATAATACTTAAAATTATGTTGTATGTACATTTTTTTGAGTGCTGGTTGTTAGACATTTATCAGCATCCCCCTGGACACACTTTTAAAAAAAAATATTTTGTTTTTTCCCCAATTACAATGTAAAATTTTTTTTTTTTACGGTTTTGATTTCCAAATTCTATCCCTCTCTCCTTCCTTTCCCCCATCCCTGAGAGAATAAGCAATCTGATATAGGTTATATAAACATGTGCAACCATGTAAAACATTTCATATTAGTCATTTTGTGCAAAAAGACTTGAACAAAAAGAAAAAAAAGATAGGGAGGAAGGAAGAGAAAAGAAGGAAGGAAGAAAGAAAGAGAAAAATAGTATGCTTCAGTCTGTATTCAAATAACATCAGTTTTTTCTCTGGAAGCAGACAGCATTTTTGATCGAGTCCTTCGGGATTATTTTGAATCACTGTATTGCTCAGAATTGCTGTTATTCACAATTCTTCTTCATACAGTATTGCTGTTAGTATGTACAATGTTCTCCTGGTTCTGCTCGCTTTACTTTGTATCAGCTCATATAAGTCTTTCCAGGTTTTTCTAAAATCATATTGCTTGTCATTTCTTGTAGCACAATAATATTCCGTTACAATCATATACCACAACTTGTTCAGCCATTCCCTAATTGATGGACAATCCCTCAATTTCTAATTCTTTGCCATCGCAAAAAGCTGCTGTGAATATTTTTGTACAAAGAAGTTCTACCTCCCCACCTTGTTTTTTTTTTTTAATCTCTGGAATACAGGCCTGGCCAGGGGTATTGCTGGATCAAAGGGTATGCACAGTTTGGGAATATGCCTCTTGGGCAATGTTCCAAATTGGATCAGTTCACACACCTCCACTAACAGTGCATTAGTCTGGACACACCCTTCTGAATAGCAGTGGCAGTAATGATTTGGTTGATTTGATTGTGTTTCTAGAATTGGAAAAGTGGAGTGAGATGAGGGAGAGATTGGAGGGAACGACAGGCATGAGAAGCAGAATGTGGCAGGTCTGGAGCCTGCTTAGATGTAGTGGGCCAAGTTTACCTTGATGAGAATAGGAGGGCTCCAGGGCCCTCCAGCATTGCAGAAAAGAAAAGGTTAAAATCTTTAGGCCATGGGCTCAAGTCCTATTGGCAAGACAGCTGGTGAGAAGATGAGCAGGGAGTAAAAAATGTATTTTTACAAATGGATTTCTTAAAATGAGTCACACCCATATACAAAACAAGCTATTATTATAATCCAAGTTCTGAGAATGTAAGTAGAAATTTCTTTTTTAAGTTATTGCAAGAGGACAACAGTTTATCCCAGGTTTCACTCAGCAGTGACTTCTCTGGAATAAGCAAAATCCTAAGGAATTTTAGCACCTAGGAATCTCAGGGATAGGGACTAGTCTGGCTGGTAAACTAATTAAAATTTGCATCTCTGTTCCCTTTCAAAGACCTCGCTGTTCAGAGAGAAGCAAAAGAGAACAGTGACTGTATTGTACTTACCTTAGATGGAGCTGGTGATGGCAGCAGAGGCGAGACTGTGATTCTATCTACATTACTAAAGTAACAGTACAAACCTCATTGCCTGCTGAGCACCTACATTTGTAAGTGTTTGGGGAAAATGTCTTACTATTCTAGAGCATGTCAATGACTAGCTCTTTCCATGGATGATCTATTCCACCAGCTTCAAGAGAATAATCCAGGACAAGTACATTCTTAGACTAGTTTGTGGCTTTAGTGCAGATACATTGTAGCTCTGTAAGTCTATTTTTCAGGGCCCAAATTCCCTTCTTGCTGAACTCTCTGGGACAAACTGTAAAGGTGTCCCATCTGTGGTATACAAGTGATTTCACTCAAAAACAATATTAAGGTTATCCTAGAATTAAAGCCCTCGTGAAAATTTAGCTTTCTAGGAAGCACTCAAATCATATCCTTACCACTTTGGCTTGAGAGTGTGTCCTTTTCAATGTGTGTGGCCAAAGTCTGTGAGCTCAGAATGTTTTCCGTATTTTGTCTCCTAGCACTAAGACAGGGCATGTGGAAATGATTATTTTCCAAGGGGGGAAAGAGCAGCTGTAAAAGTATAGTGTAGATACTGCTAGAGCACCCAAAGCTGGGTGTTTGTCAAAAACAATGGGTGTTTGTTGCCCAAGAATACATTTTCAACAGAATGACTTCCTGATAGAGGCAGGCCAAGACTAAAAGCCAGACTATTGGAGACACCTTTGCTGTTTTTCATAAACAACTCTTGATACTCTCCAGTAGTCGGGTATTTTTTTTAAACAGAGAGACATCATTTAGTAGTTGACTAGTGTTTATAGAATGACCAAACTTCATTGTTTTGATCAGATTTTTTTTTCTAGATGCCTATCAATATAGCAGTAAACCAAATAACTATAGGGTCTAAAAAACCCTGTAAGTTGACTTTGCCATATCTTCATTGTTTAAAAATATTTCTGGGACACTGATTAAATTACATATTTATAAAAAATGTTGGGCTGGCAGTTAGGAGATGCGTAGTTTGAGTTTTTCCTCTGATGCAAACTAGATTTATAATCATTGGCAAGTTATTTAATTTCTCTGAGTCTCAGTTTCTTCATCTGTAAAATAAGAAAAACAACACCTGTCTTACTTCACTGGATTATTGTGAGAAGAAATTAGGTAATGTAAAGTACTCTGTAAAGCTTAAAGTGACATATAAATGACTCTTAGAATAGACTACAAACATTCTTATTATGCCCTCATAAAAAACACTTTTTTCTTGATTTGGTTGAATTGCACTTTCATATTCTATGACAAATCAATCACATGGAAGCAGAAGATTTTCGACCAGCTTAGGGCTGGGAACTGATTAAACTGCTTTGGCTGTCTCAAAGTTACTAAGATGTCTTAGACTTAATGACCACTTAATCACCAACTCCACAGTGTGTTTTTACCCCCATTTCCAAAACCTCTAGTGGCAGCCTTCTAAACATAGCCGTAGAATAGACTGACTCAAATTCTTCATTGCCTGTAATGATATTTATACCCTTGAACCTTTGAATCCTGCCCTACTCTGAAACTCCTTGCTAAGCTAGTAATATAGCTTGACAGCACCAATTTACTGATGAAATCTGTTGTCCCATTGCAATTATTTCTAAGTTCTAGACTGTCTCCTCCTGCTTTAAGGTAAAAACTTTCCTTTATAATAGTCTATAAAGTAGTTTTTCTGTCTTCAGTTTAGAGGATCGTATCCGTCTAGGGAGATTTACACTGAGGCTTGCTGGACTATTAAGAAATAAAAATTTGTTCCTATATCTGAATACTTCTATTTTTACAGCCATTGGGAACCAATTATTCCAGTGGCTTATTTTTGAACTGGCAGTGGGGTAAACCCCAGGTTTTGGGCACAAAACAGAAAAATCAGTCAAGGAACAACTGACAAAAACGTGCCTGTAATTAACCAATTCCACTGGTTTTAGTGGTAGAGCATAAAATGGCAAGGCCCTTAAGATTTATTTTATTTTGAAGGATAAAAGGCAAACCAAGAGGGAGAATTGCCAGCCACATAAATCCATGGGCACTAAGACCACTACACAGAAACCAAATACGAATGGAAAGACAATGACTAAATTGTGCTTATAAACAGACACATGTCCCAGTGGATGACATGAAGTTGAGTAGCAAAGACTAAAATGCTATTAAACTCTCAGCCTTTCTACTCAAGTAAAGTATTATTTGCTCTGGGTTCTCCATTTCTACCCAATATTCTCTTTGGCACTATTCATTTTTTCTGCTGCCTACAAATTTAGGTCCTTGGCAAATATAGATGCTCTCAGAAGAGCTTTTGAAAGTTTTTCGGACCCCCCAGTGAGCCTTGGATTTTTATAAAATGAGGATTTGTGGCTTCTGGGGAATGTAGTTGCTTTGAGGCAACACTCCTAACCTATTTCCAGTGTTTGCATGTAGAAAGACTCCTGTTGCCAGGGGACAGGAGAGTGACTTCTCTTTCGAATAGTGTTAGAAGGCATGCAATTTTCCCAGGGGTTTGACGGGCAGAGGATTAGAAGGCTAGTCTCTCAGCCTTTCCACTTGGGCAAATCATGTAGCATATCTGTGTCCCGATGTTCCCACTTGCCAAATGGCTTCAGATGGATTTTATGAGTTCCTACTCTTCCCTCAGGATTGGGGGAAACTTTAAAAATCATACTGCTTTAGGTAAGTTGTTGCCCTTAAAAAGGTAGTGCAGCTGAGTATGGTAGAGAGCCAGGGGGCAGCTTAGGCATTCAATTCGATTCAACTCAATTCAACAAAGATTTAGTAAGTCTCTACTGGGGCAAAACATTGTGATAAGTACTAGAGGTTCAATAGTAAAAAACAACTCAGCCCTTTGTCACAAGGAACTTACAATCTAGGGGAAGAGAGATATACAAATTTCTAATAAAAGGTAGAAAATTATTTCCTCTGAGAATCTGGCCTGGTAAATAGAGAGGAAATCTTCCTTTTTTATTAAACTCCCTAGGCAAAGGATGTCTGAGTTTATTTGATTTAGTTAAAACGTTTTTAAAAAATCATCTATTATTATTCCTGGTGCCTTTGTTTCATGAACAGGACATATCCTTCAGCTGGTAGGATTTTGATCTTGTAAGGAGAGTTTGTCAGGCTTTAATGACCTTACAAACTAGCCCTTCCGTATCTTGTATTCTGAAATTCTGGCTTCCTGAACTTCTTTGGTGTGTAAGAACCCATGCTGTGACAAGTGTGTTATTTGTTTGCACGGAAGGGTAGGGAACACAGCAGGAGGCCTTGAAAACAATAGATGGGGAGAGCAATAGCAGGTTATATTACAGTGAAGAGGTCCAGTGGTCTTGCTGTGAGTGATTTCCAGACAAGTCTTCTAAAGTGGAAGCAATTTACATGAAGAAGGTAAAAACATTTCACCCTAGCAGGGACACACAACATCTACAATATCTCACAAAAGGAGAGGAATGTAGGGCTCGTTACCTTGTCTGTAGCTATTCAAGAGGCTCAATAGCTTTGCATGGCAACTCAAGGCTTATTGATGGGAATTAAAGGATCCTGGAATAGGCAATCCCTTCTCAGGGACAGCCACACACAAAGTCAATCACCCCCTGCTGGCAAGTGTGAAATCGTCCCGGAATCTCCAGGGCTGGGGTAACGTGTGTGGCCTTATTCAAGATTCACTTTTTTCAGCATAGCAGTCAACCTATTGAACATTCATTTTGTCTCTTACCCTTCCCTTTATTTTTTTTGTGGAACCAAGAGGGTGTTTGTCATCAGTGTTGGGCTTTTGTTCACGAGAGAATCTGAGATGTGACAAAATACATACAAAATTGTTGTTTTCGAGGGTAAAAGGTAGGCCATTCCTGCTCATTTTCCCTCATCACCTAATGAGCAAATCATCTTCTTAGGGCACGAGATCTATATTGGGCTATTCCTGATATTTCTAAGAAACAGTGTCCTCATTGTGAAATGAGTGTGATTGGAGTAATTTACCAGGAACAACCCTTTTAGCTCTAACTTTCAAAGGTTGTTATATTCTTTGTGTTGCAAACAGGTGTAGGGACCTTTTCTTACTCTCTACAACTCCCTCCGCCCGAAACTACTCTGTCTTTGGGCAAGGGAGCAAACAAGTGCATACAGAGGATATAAAATATCATGTACACATGACTCTGGAGGGGGAAAATAAGGCTATATCAGAGAAGCTCAAAGTTGTAAGAGACCTCAGTGGTCACTTAGTCCAACCAACACCTAAACAGGGGTCTCCTACGCCATATTCCCTGCAAGTAGTCATTCCACCTTGGCTTAGAAACCTCTAGTAAGGAGGGGCACGCTACTTCCTGAAGTAGTGCATTGCACTTTTAAATACCTCCAATAATTAGGAAGCTTTCTTCCTTATAACAAAAGCCTAGTTTCCCCTCTTCCCACCTCAGTCCCATTTCAACTGATGGCAACTAGTTCTACTCTCCAGGGCCAAGCAGAAGTATAATCTCTCTTCTATATGACTACCTTTGGATAAATGAAAGCAACTGTGATATCACTCATTGATTTCTCAGAATCAATCAATAAGCATTTATTAAGTCCCTACTATATACCAGGGTGCTGAATAATACCATATTAGGCACTGGGACTACAAAGACAAATAAGAAACAAATCTATGTCAAGGAGTTGACTTTGTTTATGGGGAGATAATAAATACATAAATAAGTATTTGCAAAATAACAAAATTTTCTAAAGTATAGGGTACTTCCAATGAAAGAGCGCATAGGTGAAGGTGTCATGTAGAAAGTAAAGTTGGAGCAGTGTTCTGGAGAAAATGGGGTTCAGTGGATACAGCTCAGGGCCTGGAGTCAGGAAGACCTGGGTTCAGATCCAGCCTCAGTCATTTACTAGCTCTGTGACCCTGGGCAAGTTGCTAAACCTCTGTTTGCCTGAGTTTCCTCATCTGTAATTGGGGATAACGGTAGCACCTATCTCACAGGACTGTTTTGAGGATCGAATGGGATAATAATTGTAAAAGCTTAGCATAATGCCTGGCACATAGTAAGTGCTATATAAATAATAGCTAGGATTCTAAAAGGTGAATTTGAGGTGGAAATACCTTCCAGGCATGGGAACAGGCAGCGCAAAACACTAGAGATGGGAAGTTAGAGTTGGTTTGTGATGAGTAGCAAGGAGGACATTTTGGCTACCTTGCAGAGGGTGGGAAGGGAAATCATTTATAATAAAGATGAAAAGATATGTTAGGGACAGGTTGTAAAGGACTTTGAAAGGGAAGGGAAAGAAACAAGGGCCAGGCAGTGTGGTGAGTGCTTTACAAATATTATCGGATTTGATTCTAATGACATAGGTGTGTTACTATCCCCATTTTATAGTTGAGGAAACTGAAGCAAAGAGAGGGCTAGTGCCTCGCCAAGGGTCACAAAGACAGTGTTTGAGTCTGGATTTGAACTCAAGTTTTCCTGATTCTGGGACCAGTGCTTTATCCACTGAGCCATCTAATTCTTTTTTGGATATGCTGAGTTTGAGACATCTATGACAATTAGTTGAAAATGTTCAGTAGGTAGGTAGTGATATAGGACTGGATCTCAAGAGGGAGAATAGGTCTGACTCTATAGATCTGGGAGTCACCTATATAGAGATGGTCATTGACCTCTCGTCAGCCGATGAGATCACCGAGTGAGGAAGGATAGAAAGCAAAATGAATAGAGCCTAGAACAGAACCTTGGGGATTCAGCCATGATTAGAAAACAATATGGTTGATGATCTAGACAAAAGGACTAAAAAAGAGTTGTTAGATAGAAGGAGAACTGTGAGAGAGTTGTGAAAGGACAAAATATTCAGGAGAAAAGGGTCCTCAGTTGTGTCAAAGGCTACAGGGAAGTCAAGATCAATGAAGATTGAGAAAACACCGTTAGATTTGGCAATCCATTGGTAACTGTGGAGAGAACAGTTTCATTTGAATGATAAGGTCAGTGACCAAATTGCAAACCTTTGAGACCTGTGTGAGGAGACGAAATGGAGGCAATGAGTGTAGATAGCTTTTGGTGGAAGTTTTGCTATTAAAAGGAGAGAAGAGTTAGCTGGGTGGAGTAGTGGACAGAGCAGTGGCCCTGAACTCAGGAAGACCTGAGTTCAAATCTGGCCTCAGACACTTACTAGCTATGTGACCCTGGGCAAGTCATTTAACCCTGATTGCCTAAAAAAAATGATGAAAAGGAGAGAGGAGTTAATAGGATGATAACTGAGGGAGAGGTTGTGTCTAGTGAGGTATTTTTTTTTTCAGATTGAGAGAGAATTGGCTTGGTGTAAGCAGCAGAAAAGGAACAGTGGATAGAGGAGACTAAAGATTAGAAAGAGAGAGTGTGATTGTGAAGATAATCTACTAGAAAAGATGGGAAGGGATTGGATCAAGAACACATCCAGTTAGTTGTTCATGAGTTGACCATGTTGAGATGGGTCACCACTTCAGGGACTGGAGTAAAGAAGAAAAGAATGAAAGATGATATCAAGGGTTTTTTTGAGATATAGAGGAGAGAAGAAGAAGCTCACAGTGAATGGTCTTTATTTTCCCAGTAAACTATGAAGCAAGGTCCTCAGTTAAGTGGAAGGGGGAAAAAACTATGGGAAGCTTAAGGAGAGAAGAAAAGGTTTGGAATAATCTCTGTAGTGAATGTAAGATAAAATCACTGAGAGAGGAGTAAAAGAATTGTCTTGCTATGATGAGGACCCAGCTAAGATCAAATAATATAAATTTGTAATAGACCCAGTCAACTTTGTTGGGTGATTTCCTCCAGATTTGTTCACATAAGTAGGAAGAGAGGAGGTGGTTGGTGGGAGTGATCCAGGTTTGAGTCTGGTGGATTTGAGAATAGAAGAGAGTATAAAGTTGAACTGGTGACCTTTTGGGTCAATATTGGGAATGGAAGAAAGTGAACATAAAAGAGATCCAAAAAAATACCCAGGGATGGAAGATCTTGGTGAGGACATATATTTAGAATGGGGTAAGTTTTAGGTAAAGAGTGATTGATAGGAGGTTATAGCTGATTAAAGGACTTTATAGTTTTTATTGTTGAAAAGCGTGATGAGAACAAAAGTGTGACCATCTCTGTTTTTGATGAGATATTGTGAAGGAGCAGGTCACGAAGGTGAAAGGAATGAGTAATTGGGAAATTAATATGTTTGAGGGGACATGTCCCCTAGTTGTAAAGTCAGGAATTGTATTGGAGAGGAAGATTATACTCCACGTATGGAATGAAAATGAAGGGAGAGTATTCTTGGGGACCAATAATCTTGATTTGGGGATAAATTTGAATGGAATTAATTTCAAAGGTAGGGAGGTTGCTGAATGACAGCAATGGACAGAATGTGTCCTAGAAATGTGACTAGGAATGTGGAAACATATAAAAGAGATAAATTCAAATAGAAAGAACCTGAGAAGAACCAGTGTAGAATGAAAGGAATTTTGTTAACTATAGAATGGGAGTTCCAAAGGGCACAGTAAAAGAGGTAGGCAAGGCTAGAGTAGAACATGGGAGACAAAGGGTTGAGATGAATAAGAATAAAGGAATGGGAAGGGACATACATGGCTTATATTTATACCATTTATGATTCATCACAGCAGGGATTGGTAGGAGGTGGGGTGAGGAGGAGTGAAAGAATATATTGAAATTCTATGGCCTGAAGGCAGATGGCAAAAGACATGGAATAGGGGTTGCTGAAAGATTGGGGTGAGCGTAGGGGTTGAAGGAAAGTTTTAGAAGAATGGAGAATGTGAAAGAATACTGGGATCAGGAGAGAGAAGAGCTTCCATGTTATATTGCCACCTTAAAGTAATATTATAGAATTATAGAATTACCCGTCATGGTGGCAGCAGCAAATAGTAGCTATGGAGTCAGCAATGTGCCCAGAACCTGAGAGATATGGATAGCAATTATGGAAGGAGTTACAGCAATGAACAGGGAGAGCTGCCAGCAGACAGGAATGAGAAACCTATATTTGTCATAAGAGCAACACATTCAGGCTATTGGGATATTTCTGAAATTTCCACTATGAATAGCATAAGTTTTTGCAGACTGAGACAAAACAATTCTAACCGTAGGAGAGAGGTGAGACTATTGATGACTATTGCACTTTCTAAGGGATCCTAGTGTGTTAGACTCTTACATGTTCTTTATGTATTTTAAACTATTTTTTTTAAATGTGCATTATTTATCCTAAATAAATTTAATTTCCTCAAAAGCCTTGGAAATCTTGGGTTATTTGCAAGAATAGAGTCCAATGCCCCTTTGAATGGGCTAAAAATAAACTAGACTATGATTTTTTCCAGAGAAATATTGGCAGGGGGACACAAGCCAAAGAAATGAGTTATTATTGAGATACTTCAAGATAGAACTTGGTCCAACAACTAAGAGTAGAGGGTTTCAGGAACCTCACTCAACATTCAATTACACTGTTACATTTGAAAGGGGCAGAGGGTTCCTTTGAAGTCTTTTAAAAATTTTAAACCTGACATAGCCCCTTCTCTAGAGACATCATAGAGAGCACCATGGGGACTGCTTATTTTTTAAAGGCATGTATTTTAAGGATAAATTCGATCAGCTTCCCAGGATACTTTCAGGCTGTACCAATTTCTTGAAGGTTAGGGCCAGGTGGTGGCTACTTCACTGACAGAATATGGAACCCCAGGATGATTAGGGAATAGAGAATGTCTTTCCAAGCTTGTTCTCCTTTTTCTGTTGCATAGATGTCACCTCTCTCAGGTGCCTGACCATAAGAGGCAGGTCTTTAGAAAGAACTATTTTCACATTATTGGCAGCAGGATAAGACAGGAACCTTTCTTTCTGGTAGTTCTTCTCATGCTAAAGTTGAGGCAAGTGAAGCAATTGCTCATAAGGTACAAAGTGAGAGAAGTCCTTGTTTGTCCAGGCATTGTCAACGTAACAAAGATTGTACTTCCTGCATCTGTTTTTCCGGTTCAGTAATGGAAGATGGCATGGTATAGAGCAAAGAGTGCTGGACATAAATTCAGTTTCTGACTTTACCACTTTCAGTTTTGTGACATTGGCAAATAATTGGATTTTTTCTGGCTGTTTCAGACTAGGCTGGACCCAGACCAGTCCCTTGGTAGTTTAGGTTAAATAATAGAACAAAATATAATACTTGTAGGATCATTCAACAGTTAACAAAAGGAAATTGACTTAGCTATAGCAAAAGAATATTGAAAAGGACAGGGATAGAGAACCCCTGGAGTTGATTCAGCTTCATAAAGCTCCCATTGCAATTCACCAGCCAAGTATATGAGGGCCCCTGTAGATGCTTATGAGTGCTTTGTACTCAGGTGGTGAAGAAGTGACATTAGTCTCCCCATTTGTAAAATAAAATGAAATAAAAGGATTGCACAATATGGCCTCCAAGGGCCCTTCCAGCTCTAAATTCATGATGTCATATTGCCTTCTCTCACTTTTTCAAGGATCAATGTAAAGAGCATTCTACTAAATCATTTGCTACATGTCCTTCCACAACTCACTGAACTTCTCTGGGGCTCAGTCTCTAAAATGAGAGCAGTGGGTTAGTGAATCCCTGAAACCCTATTCAGCCTCTCCCTCTCCTTACCCTATGGTAAGCATGAATTGAGTCAGCAATTAAGTCATTGCTGGTAGTACATAGTAAAAGTGGTGTCAGCAAGTTGCCAGATGTGGAGTCAAGGACAGATCTAGATTCAAATCCCTCCTTTGACATGAGACTCTGTGAACCTAGACAAATCTAATCTCTGTGAACCTCGGTTTCTTTTTTTTTTTTTAATGGACATATTATGTTGAAAACTAAAAATAAAATAATAAAAATAAAAAAACAAAAATGAAAATGGGCATATTAATAAATTTAATATCCAGTTTATATAATTGTTTTTAGGACCAAATGAGATAATGAATTTAAAGTATTTTGCAAATTTTAAAGTGCTATTTCACAAACTTTAATGTACTATTTAAATGTCAGTGGTAGATAATTTCAAGATTTCTTCAAGCTCAAATGGCTATTTGGGTAGTGTGTATGTGTGTGTGTGTGTGTGTGTGTGTGTGTGTGTACATACATACATATATATGGAGAGAGAGAGAGAGAGAGAGGGAGAGAGAGAGAGAGAGAGAGAGAGAGAGAGAGAGAGAGAGAGAGAGAGATTGAGAAAGCCAGTGATAGAGAAGGTTTGAGGTTGAGGTTGAAGTTTTAGGTTTCTGGAATGTACTTCATAGACAAGCCCTAGCTTTCTGTCATTCTCCTTCTAGCAAGGAATTTGATTGTTATGCAGGAGGATGAAGCCAGGGAAGTAGAAGTAGATTATGAAGGGTCATTGTCTTAAGAATTCTCATTCCCTCTGAGCCCAGTTTTATGAACATAGTTCATCTTTTTAATGATATTTTGTTTGAATCTGCAAGGTAAATATGGTTTGCTCAATATTTGTTTAATCTATTTAAACTATTTTCCTCTTTGCATGCAGCAAGGTGTTATCTGTGAGTCTACATGGACCTGTAAGGGAAATGAGTCACTTCATATTTTTTCTTATAAATCAATTTTTGTGTGTATATATATGAGCAACCCCCTTCACTGCCTCCCCCCAAGCACTTACTATGTGCAAAGTACTGTGCTATCTCTTTCCTCTTTAATGTTGTCTTTGCAAACCAGGAAAGGTATAGTGTCCTTTAAAAGCTGTCAGAATTCATTTCAATTCTATAAGCACCTACTATATTCAGGGTACTTTGTTAGGGTCAAAGATTTATCATCTTTAGCAAATATAAAAATACAGTTCCTGACTTCAGAGCTTTCATTCTACTGGAAACATGTAAACCAATAAGTAAATAAAAGCTGATTTGAGGAGGAAGAAACTAAGAACTAGGGGAGCAGGAAAAAAAAGTTTCCTTTAGTAGGTGGCACATGAAATAAACCTTGAAGGGAGCTTGGAATTCTATAAGGTGGAGGTGGGAAAAGCACGTGAGACAATTGGGCAAAGGCATGGAGTCAGAACATGGAATGATGAGTTCAGGGAACAGAAAATACGCCAGGCTAGTTGTAACCTAGATTATGTGAATAGGATGAATGTGAAGGAAGTCTGGAAAAATAGGATGGAGCTAGACTATGATGGACTTTCAAAGGCAAGACAAGGAATTTGTAGCTTATGCAGGTGGCAAAAGAGAATCATTGGAACTTTTTGAGCAGTAGAATAATATGAGCAGAACTTCATTTTAGGAGAGTTATTTTGGCAGATCGTGGAGAATTTGGGGAATGGAGAGGCTGGTAGAAGGGAAGCCAATTAGGAGGCTATTACAGTAGTCTATATGACAAGTAATAAGAGCCTGAACTAGGGTAGTGGTTGTGTGAGTTGACAGAAGGGAATAGATGTGAGAGAGGTAGAGGAGAAATGACAATACTTGGCACCTTAGACTTGAAAGATGGTGGTGCATTGAATAGAAATAAGGAAGTTTGGAGGAAAAGGTAGATTAAAAGGGAAAGGTATTAAGTAGCCCTTTGGACATGCTGAGTCTCATTTGGACATCTATCTATCTATCTATCTATCTATCTATCTATCTATCTATCTATCTATCTATCTAATCTATCTGTCTATCTATCTATCTCATAGTAGAATACACTGAAATTGATGGACGGCATAGTAAGTGAAGAGAATGAGCTCCTCTGCTTTGATCTGCAGGAGATTCATCTTCCTTCAAACAGAGCTTTTTCTATTGGGACTTGATACCATAATGAGATGGCCCCCAACCAAGAGAGGTGGAGCCCTTGATGCTGTGTATTTTGCATCTGGTAATTAGACATTTTCTAGTGACTGCTAATAGGTTAATTTAGATACTAAGAACATTACAGAAATGAACAATCAGTTTTCACAGAGGCCTTGTTTTCAGAACCAGACACAGTTCTCATGCCAAAATGTATTGTTCACAGTTAGTAAGGTACAACCTTAGGGGACACCCATGGTTAGAATGCAAGTCATGAATGATGTTTTAGCAAAGGAGAATGAAAAGCCAAGTTTATTGTAATGATGGTGTAGTTTTCCCCCTAAATAGTGATGAACAAGAGCAAACCAGGGAGATTGAGGAATGGTTACTATTTTTGATATGCCTACTTGCCTGGCATACCTAGGGCCTAGTTCTCTTTACCAGCTTTGTGACTCCATATACACAAAGAAATGTGTGAACCTTCTGACATTTCAGGTATAGTTTGTAGCAACCCCTTTGCCATCCCCACCTCCCTCATCCCATATCCCTTACATGCCTTTGCTTCAGTTTACATAGTGCAGGTAGTCTTTATCCAGTAGAGCTATACTGTTTTTATATATATATATTTGTGTGCCTGGACCATGTCTCTAACTAGGGGCTTAAAAATCTACTCTATATACTAAAATTTAAGTGGAACAAAAAGGTCATACATAATGACCAGATGCCAGAATCCAGAGTAAAGGTAATGAGAATAAAATGGTAAGTTTTATGAAATACCTCTGGTTCTCATTAATCCACTCTTCCACTGTTACTAGGCTGGCAAATTATCATGTTTGGAAGTAGTTTGAGACTTTTTTTTGCCTTTTTCTTCAGACTACTTTAAAAGATTTCATTTCTTTTCTTTTGTTAAAAGAACTAACTTTTCCCCTCCCTCACTCTTCTCTAACTCCTAACTGCCTTATCTTAGCTATGTTAGGGGGCAAGAAGAGGGAAAAAAGAATAGGATTCCTTCTTGGGGTCTGTTGGATGATGCCAATCAATGACAGACATGGGGCACAACCATGTAACTCCTCTTTCACTCTGGTTTTCTCTGACACAGAAAGTGATCATCCTAGGAAGGAGAAAACAAAAGTGGTTAATAGGAAATTAAAATCAAGACAAATCAGTAGATAGTATAAGGGCCTTTCTGCTTTGGAAATAGCCAAATCACAGACTCATAAAATCAGAAAATTTTAGAGTTGGAAGGGACCTCAGAAGACACTGAGTATAACAAAATGTTCTAGCCACTAGAATACCCTAAGTGATCTACTGACTTTAGATCAAGTGATCATCCAGCCTCTTTAAGACCTTGACAACCACCCAAGGTAGCTCATTTTACTTAGGAATAGCTGTAGTTTTGTGGGTTTTTTTTCCTGACATCAAGCCTGAATCTGCCTCTTTCTCTTCATAACACGACTCCTGGTTCTGCCTTCTGGGGCCAAAAAGGACAAATTTTCTATATACCAGACCTTTAAATATTTGAATATAGCTATTGGCCTCCTTCTTTACTCCACGCCCCCTGCCCTGCTCCATTCTTCTCTTCTCTTCTCCAAATTATAAATTCCTAGTAATATCCCTCTAACTTATATTCATGATAGAGATTTCAGACCCTTTACTGTTTTGATTAACCCTTACTAAACCCCATCAACATTCACCTTAAAGTGCTACACCCAGATCTGAAAGCAATACTCAAGGTAATATGACTGGGGCAGAGCAGAGACAATCCTTATTTCTGAAAACTACATCTTTCTTTTAATATAGACCAATATCATATTGGCTATTTGGCTGTCATATCATGTTGCTGACTCATAGAGAACTTGCAGACCCTTAAAACCACCAAATATTTCTTAGGAAAAAAAATGCTATTGTCTAGCCATGACTCTTTTATCTTTTTTTTTTTTTGCTTTTTGGTGAGGCAATTGGGGTTAAGTGACTTGCCCAGGGTCACACAGCTAGTAAGTGTTATGTGTCTGAGGCTGGATTTGAACTCAAGTCCTCCTGACTCCAAGGCCAGTGCTTTATCTAGTGCTCTATCCACTTCGCCACCTAGCTGCCCCCAACTCTTATCTAATACTTGTTAGACTGATTTGTTGAATCCAAGTGCAAAACTTCAGTTTTATCTCTGGTACATTTCCCTTTTTTAGATACAATCCACTGATTTAGCTTATCAAGAACATTTTTGAGATTTATCCAGTGGCATTAAGAGTGCACGAGGAAGATAGGACTTTAACAAAGAGAAGGGTCATCTCATTGTCAGATGAGGGCGAAGGAGGAGAGAATGGGGATGATCCCTTTCTTATTCTTCAGCAGATTTTTCCCTCAATCATTATCAATGACTTTGGCCACCACCATCTTTTTTTTTTTAACTTTGTCAGCTATGTTTGCTCTAGCAATAAAAATTCCCATGGAAATTTCCCCCATCTTTGACTCAAAAACCTCTAGAACTTTGGGACCTTTGGTTATTTAAAAAAAATTGTTCTGTTATTTAAGATCTTGACCACAAAATATAGATAAATAATAATTTCTATGCTTATCACTAATATTTAATCTGTTTACAATGGAAGTTTTCACCAAGTGATTCACAAATGGGACCTCAATTACTAATGAGTGAAAGGAAATGGAAATAAGATGGCTCAGAAGTCTATTATTTAATATAGCATTCCAATCACCAGTACCAAACATTTCTCTTAACTCTTTCCTTTCTCACTTTCACCAAAATAGCATCAAACAAGCTCCCATGATCTTTGAAGGCACTGCCTGCAAGAGTGGGGGGCTCTGTGAAAATATTCTCAAAAAAGAACTTGCTTTCTCCAATACTAGTAAGTAATAAATAGCTGAATCTATCTGTGTGGCACATGTTAGTTATGCACAGTAGAACTGTCCATCATCCCTTAGAATAAGCTTAAATTTTCATAGCTTGCTGCAGAGAGGAGGAAGGGGAAATTACTGTCCAAGTATTAGATAGCAGAGTGAGAAAACTCAGTTGCTGTTTACCATGTGAGACCACCATCAAGGATTCAGTCCATGGGAAAGGGGAAGGGGGAGGGAGAGAAAAGAATAGGCTGGACTATAGCAAAGTTCAATGAGAACTTTTGTATCTTGAACAAACACATATTAGAATTTTTAAAAAGAATTAATTGTTTTTTCAGAATTTTAAAAAGTAGTGGTAGAAATAGTTTGACAACAAAGCCCTAAGAGATAAAAAAACCATAGCTAATCAAAAGGGTTCTTACATGACAATAAGGAAGCAAAGGGAGTTAAAAGTATTGATGATGCTTTCGAATTAAAATGCTATCACTTGTCTGAGGACATCAAATGGCAGTTTTAGATGGATTACTAAAGTTTTCCAATTAGATTTATATTTGGATTAGATGGGGAAGAAAGATTACAGATATATATTTTCATTCTATAAAAACATACTTGTAATGATAATGGCATAAACTTTAAAGTCCTATCACTAATGTATTAATTGTATTGCCATCTCTGCAACTAAACCTATAGAGTCTATAAAAGTATTTCAGGTAAATCCTACCTGAAATGTAGATCAGAATAAATAGCTGGTTTTGAGAATAATTTGATTACATCAAATACTTAGATTGATTAGTTAAACTCTGCTTGTCAAAAGGTAGTTGCAAGATATAAGGTTCCTGCTCAGTGATAAGATGCTAATTATATCCTTGCAGTTCAGCAGAAAGATAGGACCAATTATGAATCTCAAGACTTCTAATTCATTTAAAGTAGTTGGAGGTTTTGGTTAAAATGATGTAAATAGGTGCACAGAATGAACCACAGTTCCTTTTTATATTAGTGTTCTCTCTTTGAAGGGGATCAATTTTCTACTATGTGGTTCCCTAAAGTCAGTAAATCTTGACTTTCAAAGTCAAGGGTTTGGGGTCCCCTTCAGTTACTTGAGTAAGACCATTAAGATATGACCCATAACTGGTTAAAGCTGAAGTATCACTTTAAAAATCTTTAAATTTTCTGTTAGTGAACACTTTAATATGGAAAAAAAAACCAAACAAAAACAAAAACAAAAACATACTTTCACGCGGTATACATTTGACAAAAGAATTTGGCCATGAATACCTCAAATATATAGATGGATGTACAATGAAAACAACTTGGATTCCCCTCTAGGAATATAGCTTACGACCTATCCATTCTGCTTCATTCTGTGTGACTCTTATTTAAGTCATTCCACAAGTTTGCTACACTCAGTCAACAAGCATTTATTAAGTGCTTGCTAGGTGCCGGGCACTGTGCTAAGCATTGAGGATACAAAGAAAGGCAAAAACCAGTCTCTGCTCTTAAGGCACTCACAACGGAATGGAGAAGACAACATGCAAACATGCACAGTTAAGCTACAGACGGAGCAGAGATAATCACAAAGGAAAGGCATTATGATTAAAGGGGACTGAGAAGGACTTCTTATAGAAGGTGACACTTCATCTGAGACTTGTAGGAAATCAGAGAAGCCACAACATAGAGATGAGGAAGAAGAGCATTCCAGGTTTGAGGACAGCCAGCAAAAAAACTCAGAGTTGGGAAACTGTGTGTCTTGTGCAAGGAACAGCAAGACCAGTATCACTGGATGGTATAATATGTAGAAGAAAGTAAGATGTAGGAAGACTGGAATGGTAGAAAGGAGCCAGGTTATGGAGGACTTTGACTATGGAGTCAAACAGAGGGTTTTATATTTTATCCTAGAGGTAGTAGGGAGCCACTGGAGTTTCTTGAGTGGGGGGGAGGTGACATGGTTTGTTATTTCCTCTGACAGAATGTAAGCTCTTTGAAGGCAAGAAGGGTTTAGTTTTTTGACTTTGTATTCCTGGAATCCAAAGCAGTGGCACATAGCAAATGCTCAATAAAAACTTTTGGGTACTACCATGCTCCCAATCACCCTGGCTCTCAACCTAAGTTTCATCCTCGACTCCTCACTCCCAAAATTCAATATCCAATCAGTTGTCATGTTCTGTCATTTTTACTTTCAGAACATCTCTCATAGATGTTCACCTTCTCTGACACTTTCACCACCTTGGTACAGATAATAATAATCTCATTTCTGGACTATTGTAAGAGCATGCTGGTTGGTCTTCCTGCTTAAGGCTTTCCCCATTCCAGTCCATTCTCCCCCTCAGCTATTTAATTGATCTTTCTTAGGCACCAGGCTAGTGTTAATGTTACAGGAAGGAAAGGAGCAGTTAGAAGCAATGTTAAGATGGTAGAAGTGGCAGTACTTGACAAGTAATTGGATATGGGAGGATGAGAGAAAATGAGGGGTCAAGGATGACAACCAATGTATGAGCCTGGATAATTGGAAGGATGGTAGTACTTTTGGCAGTGACAGGGCAGTTAGGGAAAAAAAAGGGCTCAAGGAAAAGATTAGTTAAATCTTGGGTGTGTTGAGTTTAAGGTGTCTATGGGGCATCCAGTTCAAGATTTCCAATGGACAGTTGGAGATATGATGTAAAACTTGAGGTCAGGAGAGGGGTTAGGGCTATGTAAGTACAATAAAACATAATCAGCATAGCAATATCAATTAAATTAGTGGAAGTGGATGAGATCACCAAGTGAAATAACATGAAGTGAAGAGAGGTGAGGCCCCAGGATAGAGCCTTAGGGGATGCTCATAGTCAGTGGATATGACCTGATGTGGATATGAATGAAGATCCAGCAAAGGAGACTGAGAAGGGACAGTCAAAGAGATAAGAGAAAAACCAGGAGAGAACAGTATTATGAAAAATCAGAGAGCAGAAAGTATAAAGGAGAAGAGGATAATTGACTATTCAAATGATGCAGAGAGGTCAAGAAGGATGAAGATTGAGAGAAGGCAATTTGATTTGGAATCTAGAGAATCTAGATTGGTGCCTTTGAAAAGAGAAGTTTCAATTGAACAATGAGGTCAGAAGCCTCTCCAAAGAGAGTAAAGAAGGCAGTGAGAGGAAAGGAAGTGGAGGCATCTATTGTAGAAGACCTTCTGGAGTGTTAAAATGAAAGGGAAGAAAGAATCTTCTGAGATTTTGAGGATGCCAGTGGTGCATTATTTTTGTCCACTTGCTATCCCTTGATCTTGCTATGTGAGCAGCTCATCTTCTTTTGCCCACCATACATTTCTCAGGTTGTTCTTTGTAATTCCTTATGTGTTATATTATATGTTATATGTTCCTGCCTGCTTACACCAACTATTGCCCTACGTGCGATTCTCATTTTTGATTCTTTGGAGATTGGAGTGTTCCATGAATTGTATGGGGTCATACAACAACACTGTTAGAATTGATATTAAAAGGATAGTTTTTTGCTTCTGGCTGAAGTTTGAGGTGATTGTCTTAGTCATTACTGAGAGAGAAGAATCTAGCCCATGGCAAAAGAGATTTCCTTGGTATTATTTGAGGGTGTGACCTGAAATAATTAGATAGTAGAGAGTTTTTGCAATTGCTGTAATTTACTAAAACTATACCAGAGCATATCCACTGGACTGACTTTGAACCCAGAGAGAGAAAACTAGCAATGAGATAAGTCAGTAGAAGAGAGAAGTGGAGGTTGGTAAGGTTGTCCTTCTGTATACCCGAAAATCACTGCATTATACTATCTCCCTATCCCAAGTTCTACAAGGAATCTTGAATACTTTTGATTAATAGATGAGATACTTTGGTAGAAGATACCCTTTTGAAGTAGTATTTTGTTCTGTCAAATTCTTAAAAAAAACAAATTGACAATCACAGTAGGGTTTGTTTCTTAAGGCACATTCATAAATGATAATTTGTTCAGCCATTCCTCAACATTTTATTTGACATTCATTCCACTCTAACAATTCCTCAAACCCTTAGTTTCTGGTTCTTTGCCACCACCAAAGGAGCTGCTATAAATATTTTGTACAATTTTGGTGGTGGGAAGGGTGATGGTAGGAAGAAGGAATAAACATTCATATAGTACCTACTATGTGTCAGAATCAGTGCTAAGCATTTTACAAATATTATCTCATTTGATCCTCACAACTCTGAGAGGTAGGTACTGTTATTATCCCCATTTTACAGTTGAGAAAACTGAGGCAGAGGTTAAGTGACTTGCTCAGCGTTCCATAGCTAGGAAATGTCTGGGGCTGGATTTGAACTCAGGTCTTCCTGACTCTAAGCCTGGTGCTCTATCCATTGTTCCATCTAGTTGCCTCAGAGGACGTATGCATCCTTTTCTTTATTCTGTTGGGAGCAAAGGCTTAGTAATACTGTCACTGGGTGTACTTTATTAGCCAACGGTTTAATAACTTTTTGGTCATAGTTCCAGATTGCTATCCAGAATAGCTATGGCAATTCACAACCTCAACTATAAATGTTGCATAATGCATAAATGCAACTGTTTTCCCCAGTTTTTTCCAGCATTTTCCATTTTTCTTTTTTTGTCAACTTTCCTAATTTGCTGGACATGAGGTAGAACCTCAGAATTACTTCAATTTGCATTTCCATAATTATTACTGATTTGGAGCATTTTACAATGTAATTAATAGTTTGAATTTCTTTCTTTGATAACTGCCTGTTCATATCAATTGGGAATCTATAACATTTTACAACGGAAGTTAGTATTCTAAAGCAAGATGGTCTTCGACAGTTATCTCTTTCCGCTTGATAATTGTCAAGGTTCATTTTAGGTTCTTTTGGTCTCCTTGTTGTAGCAACTGGTTTACATTGATTAAATATGTGGAATTATAGTCTGTCCTTTGTTATGTCCATATTTCATTCTTCATCATCAATAACTCACTAAGATAGGCCAGCATTTGATTGTTTCAATTACTGCCCTCAAGCTGCTTAAAAACTAGTAAGGAGAATTGTTTCCCCTTTCTTTTTACACTCTACTATTGCACACATCTTTTTTTCTTTATACTTCTAACTTTATACTAACTTTGATATTTGCTCTGGTGGTCTCTCTGGATATAGACAGCAAATTCAGCAATGCCACCCACATCAGTAAAGAGTTGTTTCTTATCAAAATATAATTCATTTTGGTTTTTGGTGGTATTATTTGATCCTCATCATGTCCAGTGCCTATTGATTTTTTTCTCAAAGAGTATTCATGATATATACTGTGAGACTTCTCTGTAGCACAAAAGTCTTTGACTTTTCTCATTCCTGATCCATATTTTCTAATCTATTTTTCACCATTCTAATGCTATCTTTTCTTTTAAATCACAAAGTAACAAAAAACCCCCACATACATTGATTTAATTTGGAGGGTGTTATCAAGCTCTTCATAGAATTTCACTACAGTTTCATCCTTTATAAAAGATGGTGGTGCACAAACTAAGCTTACTTTCATGTTGTTTTTTTCCTCAATGTTTATCATAATCATTGTGAGATGAGATGACCAAATGTCCAATGAATGATGTCTTTTGTTGCCTTTGGGTGCATAACAAAGCCAACTCTGTTTACCCCTTTGTTTGTCCCTCTAAGATGAATTTGTGAACCAGCCTTCCTTTTAGTGGCAGTTTCCTTCCTGCCTTTGGTTTCGTTTATAATTAGAATGTCAAGATTTATATGATTCATTTACTTCAATAATACATCCACCCATTGATCACTGCATAAGGACCTCACACATCATAGAACCAACATCTCTATTGTGGTTTATAGATGACCTAAAACCATGATTCTTGGAACCTTCTGTTACCTCTTTCTTCCACTTTTGCTGTAAAAAAAGGCATTGATCCCTATTTCATTAAAATTTCTGGCATTTCTAAAAGATCAGGTCATTTTTCTTTTTAATGCCTTTTCCACAATGCAATTTCTGCCTAACTAAAAATGGTGGGTTTGTTGTCTTATCTTCCGTAAAGCATCAACAAGAAGATTGGCTGTTTCATCTCTTTGTCAACCTTATGGTAACCCTCCAAAGTATTCCCATAATTCTCCATGGACAGCCAGCTGCTTTGCAGTTACAACTTAATTAAGTACCAACAAAAAGGCTGTTCTCAGGAAGCAGATCATCATCTGTGACAATCTTAAATGCTAATATTTATTCCAGGAACTTCAATAATTTTTCATTTGCTGAACACACTGGAAGCACATACATATCCTGTGGCCCATTGTATGGGCAGATCCCTGGAAGAAGCCATGATGTTTCAGCTCACGCTGTGAGACACATTTCAGAAAAATATTTGCAACTTAAAAAATACTTATTCCTTGGAAGTGCTAAGAAGATTGAAACAGTCTTAGTTTTCACATAGACCTGAATTAAATGCTCCCTGTTCAGTCTGATTCTCTAGGGAACACAAAAATGAGTAGGCAGAGATAAGCTTAAATCTGCTGGGTAAAGCTAACATAAACATTTGCCTCATTGCTCATAGTGGAAAATGTCTCATCCAGTCATTCAAAAAAACTTACTAAACTTGGTATTCAGTGATAAGGGAGACCAAGATAAGATAGTTTTCTGTCCTCAAGCTGCTTAAAAACTAGTAAGGAGAATTGTTTCCCCTTTCTTTTTGCACTCTACTATTGCATAAGTTCACAAGACATAAACCTTGGAGAGCAATACTGGGGGTGGGAGTGGAGACAGGGAAAGAATCTTAATGCAAATTCTACAGTTTATCCTGAACAGTTTGGAAATGCCATAAAACAGTACACAGAATAGGTTCAGCACTGACACTAAGGTGAATATGTGATTTTGGGCAGCAGGAAAATAAGGGAGGTAGTGGGAGGTAATAAGCATTTATTAAGTATCTCTTAAGGGCTAGGTACTACATGAGGCTTTTTACAAATATTAATTCATTTGAACTTCATGACAATCCTGTGAGATAGGTGCCATTATGATCTCCATTTTGTAGTTGAGGAAATTGAGTCAGAGGTTAAGTGACTTTCTCAGAGTCACACAGCTCATAAGTGTCTGAGGCTGGATTCAAACCCAAGTCTTCCTGACTCTGGACCCAGGGCTCTATCTACTGTACACCTCTGCAGAAAAGTAGAAGTTTGCATGTTTGGATTAAGAGATTGATGACCGGAAAAAGTATGTATGTGTGAGTAAGTATGTATATATGTACTTGTGGGAGTAGAGGCAATATGGACTGGGCTGGACATCCCTTAATTACCCTTTTGTCAAGATTGTATGCTTCTTTTTTAAAAATATTTTATTTTTCCCCAATTACATATCAAGAAAATTTTTAGCATGCATTTTTATAAGATTTTGAGTTCCAAGTTTTCCTCCTTCTTTAACTCTCCTCTCCTTTTCCTAAAATGGTAGGCAATTCGATATTGGTTATACATGTGCTATCATGTAAAACGTATTTCCATATTAGTTACAATTGTGAAAGAAGAAAGAGATCAAAGAGGGGAAAAAACACACAAAAATAAAGTAAGTGAAAAAAGTACACTTTGATCTGTATTCAGAGTTCATCAGTTCCTTATCTGGATGTGGATAGCACTTTCTTCATGAGTCCTTTGTACTTGTCTTGGATCATTGTGTTGCTGAAAAGAGCTGAGTCATTCATAATTGATCATGCAATGTTGCTGATACCATGTGTAATGTTTTCCTGATTCTGCTCATTTCACTTTGCATCAGTTTGTACAAGTCTTTCCAGGTTTCTCTGAAATTTGCCTGTTCACCATTTCTTATTGGACAATAGTATTCCATCACATTCATATACCACAACTTGTTCAGCCATTACCCAATTGATGGGAATCCCTAAATTTCCAGTTCTTTGCCACCATGAAAAGGGCTGCTATAAATATTTTTGCACATGTAGGTCATTTTCCCTTTTTAAAAAAAATCTCTTTAGGATACTGAACTAGTAGTGGCTTTGGTGGATCAAAGGGTATACACAGTTTGGTTACCCTTTGGGCATAGTTCTAAATTGCTCTCCAGAATGGTTGGATCAATTCACAACTCCATCAACAATTCATTAGCACCCCAATTTTCCTACATCCTCTCTAACACTTATCATTTTCTTTTTTTTTTTTTGTCATATTAGCCAATCTGATAGGTATGAGGTGGTTCATCAGAGTCGTTTTAATTCGCATTTCTCTAATCAGAAGGCATAATCATATGCCTACAGATAGCTTTGTTTTCTTCATCTGAAAACTGCCTGTTCATATACTTTGACCATTTATCAGTTGGAGAATGACTTGGATTGTTATAAATTTGACTCAGTTCTCTATTTGAGAAATGAGGCCTTTATTAGACACACTTGTAAAGATGGTTTCTCAGCTTTCTGCTTTCCTTCTAATTTTGGTTGCTTTGGTTTTGTTTGTACAAAAACTTCTTAATTTAATATAATCAAAATTAAGTATTTTACACTTCATAATGCTTTCCATCTCCTGTGTCGTCATGAGTCTGCAACTCACTTTAATTCTCCTTTAAAATTTGGATGCTATACCACTTGCTGCATATATGTTTAGTATTGATATTACTTCGTTGTCCATTGTACCTTTAAATAAGATTTAGTTTCCTTCCTTATCTCTTTTAATTAGGTCTATTTTTGCTTTTCCTTTGTATGAGATCAGGATAGTTACCCCTGCTTTTTTTTTTTTTTTACTTCTGATGAAGCATAATAGATTTTGCTCCAGCCCCTTACCTTTACTCTAGGTGTATCTCTATTTCAGGTGTTTTTCTTGTAAACAACAGATTTTGGGATTCTGGTTTTTGACCCACTCTGCTATCTACTTCTGTTTTATGGGAGAGTTCATTCCATTCACATTCACAGTTATGATCTACTAACTGTGTATTTTCCTCCATCATATTTTTCCTTCTGTTTGTCCTCTGTCTCCTTTCACCCTTTCCCTCCTCAACAGCGTTTTGCTTCTGTCTACTGCCTCCCCTGGTCTGCCTTCTTTTCTGTCAGTCTCTCTCCATCCCCTCCCCCATTACTTAAACTCTTCCTCTCTTACTTTCCTATCAGGTAAGATAGATGTCTAAATTCAACTGATTGTGTATATTATTCCCTTTTTGAGCCAATACTGATCATAGCAAGGTTCAAGCAATGCCTGCTGCCCACTCTCCCATCTTTCCCTCCACTGTAATAGGTTTTATTGTGCTTCTTCATGTGAAATAATTTACCCCATTCTACCTCTCCCTTCCTTCTGCACCCAGCGTACTCCTCTTTCTCACCCCTTAATTATTTTTTTAATGTCATTCCCTCAAATTCAACTTATACCTATACCCTCTGTCTATGTGTGTTCCTTCTAGCTGTGCTATTAGTGGTACAATTTTTTAAGAATTACAAGTATCATCTTCCCACGTAGGAATGTAAACAGTTCAGCTCTGTTGAGTCCTTTATGTTATCTTTTCTTTTTTTTTTACCTTTTTAGGCTTCTTTTGGGTCTTGATATTGGAGATCAATTCTTTTGTTCAATTCTGGTCTTCCCCTTATGAAAGCTTGAAATCCTTTTATTTCATTGAATGATCATTTTTTTTCCTTGAAGTATTATGCTTAATTTCTCCGGGTAGGTGATTCTTGGTTGTAGTCCTAGCTCCTTTGCTTCAAGATTGTATGCTTCTAAATGGATCCTCAGGAAATAGGTTTGTTTTCCTCATCATGTCCAGCTGGTACTAGTAATCTGCATCAAGTAAGATCACACACCATAGCTGCCTCTGTCAGGATTGTGCATCACCAGTTTGGCTAATTCTTTTCACATCATGGCCTGGGGATTAGCCTCATTCTTGCAAAGCAAAGTGACCCTTGAAAGCCCGGGCTAACTCCCACCTGGAAGCCTGGTCAAACACAGCTTCTACAGCTCGGGTGGCCAACAGGCACTTTAATGAGAGGCCAGAGGTCAGAGGATATATTCTGGGAACATGTGTAATGAACTGCATGCGTGATAGTTACACAACCTTGCCTTCTCTGTTATACACATTTTCTGAGCTGGGAATATGTAACCTGGTATCTTTAAACCTCACAATTCTTTTGCTTTTTTAAAAAAGATTTTTTTGTTGTTTTTATGTTACCTAGATTTTCTTCTGCATCTTTCCCCTTCCTAGGGAAACATCTCTTATGAAAAAGATTTTTGTTATAAAAAGAAAAGTAATTCAGCAACACAAATTAACACAACAAAATAAAATCTGATGTTATCATACTCATGGACCATTCCCAACATCTGCAAAGGAGCTGGGGTGGGGGGGGTTATAGTTTCACAACTCTTCTTTGGTGCCAAGCTTGTTACTATTATTATTTAATAATTCACAATATTCAGTTTCAATTGCTTTGTGTTTTTTCCCTACACAATTGTAGTTATTGTGTATGTTGTTTTTCTGTCTCTGCTTACTTTGCTTTGCATCATTTCACTTGCCTTTCAATGCTTCACTGTATTCACCATGTTCATTGTTCTTTACAGCACAGTAATATTCCATTATATTCGTGTACTGCAATTTACTTAGTCATTCCCTAATAATTGGACATCGACTTTATTTCCAGTTCTTTGCCACTACAAAAAGGGCTACTGTAAATATTTTGGTGTATTTGGAGACTTTCTCTTTGTCAGCAATGTACTTGGGGTACGTGACTAGCAGTGGAATTTCTGGGGGGAAAAAGGTATAGGCATTTTAATCACTTTATTTTCTATAATTCCTAATTGCTTTCCAGAAGGATTATCCCAACTCAAAGTTTCACTAACAACACTTTCCTGTGTAACACCCCTCCAACACTGATTTTTCCTATCTTATGTCTCATTTGTCAGTTTGTGGGGTTTGAGGTGAAACCTCAGTCTTATTTGATTTGTGTTCCTTGTATTACTGGTGAGTTGGAGGATTCTTTCTAATGGTTGTTAATAGTTTGGAAATCTTCTGAGAACTTTTTGTTCATATCTTTGCCCACTTCTCTATTGGGGAATGGTGTTTTATCTTAACATATTTCAATTATTTGTTTAACTTTGGTAGCAAGTCCTTATTAGAGATAGTTGATACAAATATTTTTCCAATCTTACCTCTTACCTTAGATTAATTTTATTTCTGCAAAAGCTTTTTAATTTCATGGAATTAAATTATTTATATTATATTTTGTAATTATCTCTATCCCTTGTCTGATTAAGAATTCATCCCTTACCCATAGTGGTGAAAGGCACATGGTCTGTTTTTCTTCTGATTTTTAAAGGGACTAATCTTCAATATTCAGGTCATGTAACCACTTAGAATTTATTGTAGACCATGTCAGTTTTCCAGACATTCTTATCAAATAGGTAATTCTTTTCTAGGAAATTTATATTTTTGAATTTATTAAAGACTTGGTTACTGAGTTCACTTTTTTCCCATTCTTCCTTGCCAAGTCTGTTCCACAAATCTATTTTTCTGCTTTTTAACCAGCACTAAATGACTTTTTATGATTGCTTAAAATATAGTTTGAGGTCTAGAAGTGCTCCTCCCTATTAATTTCTACTTTAAAAAAATATTTCCCTTGATATTCTCTATCCTCTGTTCCTCTAAGTGAATTTTGTTATTGTCTTACCTAGTTCTGTAAAATATTCCTTTGTTAGTTTGAGGTATGTTCTACTAAAGAAGAAAAGAGGTCTAGGAAAATTTAGGAGATGCAGCTGGAGAAGAACTTAGAAATCATCAAATTCAAACTTTCTCATATTAAGGATTGAAGCATCCAGAGGTTCAAACTCTTGATCAATGTCTCAGGCCAGGGACTTCTAGTAGGAAAGACAGCCCTAGAATTCAGGCTTCTTGACTTTCATCCAATATTCTTGTCATCATAAAATGCTTTTTTCTGCAGTAGGTGGCTAGGCCAAAAGTGCTAATTATACAATGAATCGTTAAGTAGTAATTAAGCACCTAACAAGTGTAACTCCTGTGTTAGAGGGGAGGTGATTTGTAGAATCACAGAATCATACATTTAGATTGTGAGGGGATGTAAGAGGCTACCTGTCCCTTTTAAGGAGTTTTTTTTTTCACTTTCAGATGAGGAAATTGAGGCCCATATAAGTGACAAGGTCACACTGGTAGCAAGTGAGAATATTGAAATTCAAACCAGATCTGTGATTATCCCCAGGCAATGAGGCAGCCAGGCAGTGCAGTGCATAAGGTACTGGATGACATGAACTCTAGTTTGGCCTCAGATACTTACTGACTGGTTTACCTTGGGCGAGTCACTTGTTTTGTCTCAGTACCCTCAACTATAAAATGAGCATAATAACAGCACTTATCTCCCAGGGTTGTTTTGGGAAACGAATGAGATAATACATGATTAATATAGTGTTTGGTGCATGGTGGTGCTTAATAAGTCTTCCTTCCCTCCCTCCTTTCTTCCTTCCTTTCTCCTTTCTTCCTCCTTCCTTCTTCCCTCCCTCCCTCCCTCCCTCCCTCCCTCTCCTTCCTCTGTCCTTCCATTTCTTCCCCTTTTCCTTCCTTCCTTCCTTCCTTCCTTCCTTCCTTCCTTCCTTCCTTCCTTCCTTCCTTCCTTCCTTCCTTCCTTCCTTCCTTCCTTCCCTTTTTCTCCCTTTCCTTCCTTGCTCAGCTTTGTGAAGGATACTCTAGTGAACCTAATTAATGTACCAATGAGTCTCTCAACTCTGCGATTCTCTTCACCAAAACTATCAGCACATTTCCCTTCAGACTTCCTACAGGCTTTCTTCTTTAGCTTGAGAGTGCACTAGATTGTCAGTTTTTTGAGGCAAAGATTGTGTCATACTCATTTTTGATACCCCCTCTATGCCTAGCACAATGTCATGAACATAAGACATGTTCAATAAAATTTTTATTGTAGCATCATTTTAGAAATGTATGTCATATCCCTGAAGTAGCCTTGACCTTTCCTATGTATTTTTTTGTCCCACAATAACAAATCTTACAATAAAAAACCACACAATACCAAATCTCATTGTGTGGTGAGATTTTAGAACAAGCCCTAGGAAGGGGTACTTAATTGAAGTACACATACTGATATTGGCTTTTCCAAGGGGAAGTGCATACGACCTGCCTCATGCATTCCTTTACACACCTGGAGAAATGACTGAATTCTTTCTTTTCTCTTTTCTTTGCATATGCATTGCATACATATAACTTATCCAGGGCATACATATTATAAAAACAGAAAATGTGATTCTTTTAAAATAATCCATCATTTTCCATTCAATTTCAATCATTCAAGGAATTTTGAATGTATTTTTCTTTCCAGAATCAATGAAAAGGCATTTGTTCTCAGCGCCCACCTCCCTAGCCCTGCTGGGTGCCAAATTTTTTTTCCCTTTTGCTTGATGTGACGTCAGTTGAATGTTTTGCTCCTGTCTGCTATTCCAGCTGGTGGCCTGTTGGTATTTCGATGAAAGAAGTTTTCTCTCTGCAGGAGCACATGCTCCAGCTTCTTCTATGACCCGCCTCCAATGCAAATACACACACACACACACACACACACACACACACACACACACACAAACGCTGTGGAGTACAATAGATTGACGTACAGGATGCTTTGCAGAAAGAGGGCACTTACCATCCACGCCCAGGCCTCTGAAACCCAGGCCAGGGCAGTAACATGGGCTACTATCAGTGCAAATCAGCATCCTGGAAAAGGAAGGTCTCATTTAGCAGGAAGGAATATCTCATCCTGAGGAAGAAAGATTAGGTCCATTCTGTGTGATTGCAAGGGGGATAACTTCCAAATTCACAATGTGTTACAGCTCTCAATTTAGCTTCCTATCAGTCTGAGATTATTAGGCTGTATTTAGAAGAAAGAATGCATTCATTCTTTTTATAAGAAATCTACTTTTAGAACTATTTACAAAGTAAAATGTTAGGATATGATAATGCTAAATTCTAAATGTGACTAATAAAGATTCTGGTATTTCTAAGTTTAGCTACTGAAGACTAAAATTACAATAAAGGAGGAAATATAGAAACATGTTTTTTTGGAGGGGTGAAGTGGTAGAAAATTAACGGATTTTGTTCAGTAGTCTATGGACGTATTAGCTATTCTTGCCCAATTTTCTATGGACATTTGAGGTAGGATAATGATCTTTTCCAAGATATGGAATATTTTATTAACTGTAGACTGTCAACATAGAGATAATGGCTTTAGAGGACAGCCCTTAGTCCATTATTGGTCCTATGTGCTAAACCTTCCAAGCTTGGCAGGGCCTGCAGAGTTTTTACTTTCCTGGCAATACCTTCTAGAGCTCAGAGTTGCCTTTGCATCATGGCAATTGATTGGAGGACTTTAGTGGAGGGAAATATAGAAATGCGTAGGTATATTTTCTAATAAAGTTCTTCTCTGATGCATCAACATGGTGTAGAAGGGATGTAGAAGGCTCTGGGAAGTATTCCCAGTTGACTAGAAGCTCTGGCAGGTCCTACCAAACCAAAAGGACTTAAAGCAGGTGTCCTCTCATTTTGTTTGGTTGGCATTGTGGGGAAGTCCATGGTCTTTGTCTCTGAATAATATTTTGAATGCATAAAATAAAATTCATAGCATAACAAAGGAAACCAATTATAGCAAAAGACACTTATCAAAATATTTTTTAAAACCAAGTTTATAGACCTCAGGCTGAGAATTGTTGGCTTAAAATATTGGCTCAGTTACGATCTGTTTATTTATCATCTTAGGCCAAGTCTAGCTAAGTTTGGAGAATCTCACTACCAGACTGGTTTCAAGGTAATTCATTTTTCAGACACATCAACTTTCTGAGATCATCTTTTGGATGGTAGAGGGGTTAGCATCTGCATCTGTGGAGAGAATGATGACACTGAAAACATTTCAGGTGCTTTAAGTGAGTTTAACACACAAAATAAACATTTTATATTATCTGGTTTTTGATACTCATCTGATGTCAAGAAGTGAATTAATGGACTGATTTTTGTTTCCTGTGTCTATCAGGACTATTTTCAGAATTTTCTGGGATGCTTTTATAAGTTCCTGGTAAAAGATCTAGCCCTGATGTATTGTGGTCAGTTTCCTAGGGATTCCAGTTTTTTTTCAGAATGGATTAAGGGACCTTACTAGAAGACTTTCTCCTGTACTTACAGCTTACTTATCTGTCCCAACTTAAATCAACTCTTCATCCTAGTCATCCTACCTGTTTGGTCCCAGAGAATGCCTGGTTTGTCAGCTTCATGTAACAGTTACATATGATGGCTAATTATCTGTCACTCATCTTTAGATGGTGCTAACATAACTGGATTCTTGTTTCAGTCTTCCATACATTTCAAAATGTAGAAATGTATTTTCTAGTGTTTATTCATAACGGAAAAGAACACATGCATTCAGAAATAATACAATATGATAAGATAATTAAAGGGATGTGAGAAATAAACTACCTAGTCCCTCACTTTTCTAACCCAATTTTTAACTAAATTTCCCAGTTCGAAAATGATCCTCATGCTTCTCCCTAGTCCAAGAGTCCATGCCAAAGTCTCCTTATTAGCATCTGAAAGGATGATGTGTTCTGCCCTAGAACATAGTTTCTGAGATTTGTCCACCTTGATACCTTGGATAGAATTCATTCACCTGCTGATACAATCCCAGGCTTACTTTTAGCTAATCTCCAAATCACTGGTGGTCTTTTTTTGGTGTTCCATCCACATTTACGTATGTTTATATTTTCTCCCAACCAGTGTCATAGAGATAAAGATATTGTTCACACTATACCCCAAAACAAAACAACTCGACCCACCACACACTTTACCCTTCAAGTTTTTTAATGGCAACTCTTTCACTCACATCCTCACTCCTAGGGCAGCTGGGTGGTATAGTGGGTAGAGTGCCAGGCCTGGAGTCAGGAAGACTCATCTTCCTGAAATCAAATTTGGTCTCAGATGATTACTTGCTGTGTGACCCTGGGCAAGTCATTTAATTCTGTTTGCCTCAGTTTCCTCATCTGTAAAATGAGCTAGAAAAGGAAATGACAAGCCACTCTACTATTTTTACCATGGAAACACCAAATAGAGTCACAGAGAGTTAGACACAACTGAAACACTTATACAACAACATCATGGATGATTGCACGAATACCTTGGGGAGGCCCAGTCTTTGATTTGTAATCAAATTATATTTGTACTAATGCAACCCAGCTTTACTTTAGCTGCAAAAACACTTCAAATTCTTGCCACCCTACCTCAGTAAGAAATGTAAACCCAGGCAGAACAAGGAATGTCTGCCCTTAGGTAAGAGGTCTTATCCCTACTCCCTAATGATATTTTTACTTATCTACTTGTTTCTTACTGTCTTTGCTGATCTCTTTTGCCTTTAGAATCAGTCAGTTTCTTCCCTTTTTGAACCACCAAGACTTGAGGCTCTGTGAAGAACTATGGTACTTACTTGTTCCTACTCTACTGACCAATTTCTTAGGCTCAAACAATTTTCTCCCCAGACCTTTAGTCTGAAATAACCTGCCTGATCCTGGTCTTCCCTAGCTGACATGCTGTTCATACTCCAGAGCCATGGACAATAAAGGCAAGGCACAGATATTAATCTAGGGAAAGGATCTTAACACAGCCTAAAACATAATGGAAGAAGATGTTATGACAATGTTTGGGAAAATGGAAATTAAGGACAAAAGAAAATGATTTAGTATGGGATGAAATTCCTCAACATCCATGCCAGAAGCAGCCTCAGATGGAGGTTAAAGCAGTTTCCTTAACTTTATCCCTTGAATATTACATGTATTTTCATTATTAAGTCAATGGAAATATAATTGTCAGAAAAAAACCCTCTACAATCTCTATAATTTCCTTAGGCAAACAAATTAAGTATTTGGATAAATACTGATGTGTCTTTCTTAATTTTAGAAGCTCATGCATGATCTTCATGCGTGTCTTGAAATGAGTTAAAGTAAATTTATGGAGATTGATATGATCAATGTCTGAAGCGGATAAACTACATGAAGCTTTAGAATCTCCCATGTGGCCTTTCGTTCATTAAGGGAATTGTCTCTTGTTTCTGCCTAATTAGATAATGTTAAGTCAAACACTTCTGGATAGAAAGTATATACCTATTGCCTGTAACAAATCCAACGTCTATTAGGGCTGATTGGTTAAGGAAGCTGTAGCTCTCAATGATAAATGACTCAGAGACCAAGAAAAGACACGAGCCCTTTCATTGAAGTTTTTCATGTCATGGAAGAGGAAACAAGATTGGCATATTTGAGAGTGATTGGTAATGATTGTTATTGGATGCTATTTATAACCAGTACCACAAGAAACTAATTAGTTGTTTTTCATCTGCACTCAGTAAGGTGACTCAGACTACCCTAATTAAAAAAAACAAAAAACAAAAAACATTCATTTGAGTTTTGTTAGAAGTTTTCTTTGTAAAGGAAGCATATTGACCTTAAGTACTGGAAATGCCAAAATGAGGGGAAATTGGGAAGGAATTATGAAATAATTGACACAATAGTAGATGGAGTACTGGACTTGGAACCTAGAAGAGATGAGTTTGAATTTGGACTCAGATGTCAACTAGCATTTTTTTTTTTTGAGCAAGTGACCCAGGTTGTCACTTAACTTCTCTGATCTCAGTTTCCTTGTGTGCAAAATGAAAATAATAATAGCACTCATTGGGTTGCTGTGAAGATCAAAAGAGATAATGAGTTGTAAAGCCCTTTACAAAATGTCTAGCACTATAATATTATTGGTAATCGAAAAGTTCACATTTACGAGTTAGATGAAAGTTGCAATTGTTTGTTTGTTTCTCTGAATATAATTTATAGTAAATTATATCAACATTAGAGAGGCATCATGGCAAATTAGGCAGAAAGTTGGCCTCAGAGTAAGGAAGACTTGGGTTCAAATCCTAACTATGGCAAATACTGGTTGTATGACAGTGAGTAAATCATTTAACCTCTCAATGCCCCTAGGGAACTCTTTAAGACTGCAAAGGCAGAGCAGGTGCTGATCTGTGTTGGGAACGACAATAACAACAACAACAACAACAACAATAGCTAATATTGATATATTGCTTTGAGGCCTGCAAAGTGCTTTACAAATATTATCTCATTTGATTCTCAGTAACCCTGGTGGGCAGGTGGAGGTTAAGTGACTTGTCCAAGGTCATATAGCTAGTAATTATCTGAGGCCAGTTTTTAACCTGATTCCAGATCTAGTGCACTCAATTCACTGCACTCTCCAGGAATATGCTTGTACCAATAAAATCATGTTTGGTCCTTCTTCCTATCTTCTTCCTCCCCCCTTTCACCCAAATGGCAACACCAATTTGGGGAAAAAAGCTTGGGAAGCAAATTGAAATATTTTATTTGCACAAGACCTAAGATTTCATGGATATGGGGAACTAACTCCCTGTGTAGAAATTTGAGATTGGAAGAATACTAAGAAAAACAGTAAAACATTTTAAAAACTCTGCTTACAGTTAATATGATGGGGGAAAAAGATGTCATGGGCAAGATACCGCAAAGACTGAATTACTGATATTTGGACAAAAGTTATTGTTACTATTGAAACTCACTTTTTTGTTCAAGGGTACACCAAAACCATTGATAGAAATCCAAGTGAGTCTTTAAAATCTGTACATCTTCATTGTACTGTTTCACATTCCCAACCTGAAATGTTTTGGGGACTTTATATTTCTAGTGGGCCAGGAAGTCATTCCCACTGGGAGAATGATGCACTCATGAATATACTGAGATGTAAAATTGTTTCTGACTTAAAGAAACTCCCAAATGAAGATGAACTACTGCAATACAGCCTTGCTTCATGGCACACACTATGACAGGTAAAGAAAAATATCCAAGAGATGCATATAAACATGTTTCAATGTCCTGGGAATCTGGCTTAGAGCCCACTAAAAATGTATGGGGTCGTAATTCAAAAACAAACAAACAACTAAACTATTCCTTAAAGGTACACTTAATATCAAATTAATAAATTTAGTTTCTTTGTAAAGAAATAAAAATATTAAAATGTTGTGAATTGATCAAGTCATATAAAACAAGTAATTATAGCAGGAGGAAGGCAGAATATATATATATATATCCAAAGATTTTAAAGATTTTAAAAGTTGTAAGTTGTAATTTATAGTAATTTTGAATAAGGAAAAAAGTAATAATATATTAAAAATACAGTTTACGGTCAACATTCTAGAACAATAGTCACTTAATGTCCAACTAAAACTTGTTCCTTGACCATTCCCCTCAAAGACTGAGGGGGAATCCTCTCTGGGATTAATATCCTAGTTCCTTCTGAAAGCAAAAAGAGCAATGCTTTAGGTGGGTTGTAAGGTTAATTGCTTCAGGGGATGGAAAAAACAATGATCTTAACTAGACAAAAGGTACTTTTTAATTTTAAGTTTTATTGCCACCTTTAATACATTTTCCTCAGACCTTAGGTTTTTCTTTTTCCTTTTCCTTCCTTCCTTCCTTCCTTCCTTCCTTCCTTCCTTCCTTCCTTCCTTCCTTCCTTCCTTCCTTCCTTCCTTCCTTCCTTCCTCCTCCTTCCTTCCTTCCTTCCTTCCCTCCCTCCCTCCCTCCTTCCCTCCCTCCTTCCTTCCTTCCTTCCTTCCTTCCTTCCTTCCTTCCTTCCTTCCTTCCTTCCCTCCTTCCTTCCTTCCCTCCATCCTTCCCTCCTTCCTTCCCTCCTTCCTTCTCTCCTTCCTTCCCTCCTCCCTCCTTCCTTCCCTCCTCCCTCCTTCCCTTCCTCCTTCCCTCCCTCCTTCCTTCCTTCCTTCCTTCCTTCCTTCCTTCCTTCCTTCCTTCCTTCCTTCCTCCCTCCCTCCCTTTCTTTCTTTCTCCTTCTACACATTTTCCTAAAGTGAAAAAGTCAGAAAAGGGTTTTAGGCTAGAAAAATATGATTCCTTAATATTCTCAGTTAAACTGAAAAAGGGGTTTTTAATGTGCTTTTCCACTAAGTGTGGAGTGTCTAGTTGATTCTCTCTGGCCCATCTACTACTTGGAGTCACTCGTTACTCAAGGTCCCTGATCCTGAATGGACTGTACATGCTGAGGAAATGACTCAGGTCTCCTTCAATTGACAGGTCTTTTTTCCCTGGGATAATTCAGACAATCACTTCCCAGAAAGATCTTGGAGAACTATGAGGCAGAAATGTTGGGATATGTCTTTATTTCTAATTACCCAGGGGAGGTGAAACTGTCTCTGCATAACTATGATGAATGCACATTTCCCTGGAATAGTGGCAATCCCTTAGTTGACATGGTAGCAATCCTGAGTCTCTGGATGAAGGTGAGAGAGGAGATTTGCTCAGTTCCCACAAAAGTAGGGAGCAAAATAATTCCAATGTACCACAGGGTTCCCAGAGAGGTGCTGGCTGGTGGCAAGTTCAGGGGAAGTCTCAGTGTCTACCTTATCCTAAAACTGGGACAGAATACAAGAGGCTAATGACCTCTTAGCTATCCTGACCCATGAAGAGGAAAGGCGACTGTCTTCAAAGTGTCATCATCTGTTCTGTGGCATTGATATTCTTGGTGCTGCTGCTCCTACTCATCATTGCTCCTTTATATTAGGATATCTTTTGTGAAGTGCCCCTAACATCACCCAACACATAGAAGATCCACAACTTGACCTTTCCAAGAGAGGATGCGAAGCCTAGGGTTTCTTGTCAGATCTCTTCTCTATATCTGATCACCCAGTTGCTTCACTCCTTTAGGGAAATATTACATTGATGGTTTTTTTTGTCTTGTTTTCTTTTTCTTTTACCTGTACTAAACTGTTTCTTCAATGCTGCCTTCTCATCCTGAAGATGGTTCCGTCTCTGTGGTCCCTTCCTCCAGATGGGTTAGTTTCTTCCATGAACCTCTATTTGAGAAAATTTTAAAGGCAACCATGCTCATTTCTCTCCCAGCTCCACCACTGACTGTTTGGAATTTTACATTTTTTTATTACCCCACTCGAGTACTTTCCCCCTTCTTTGCTACTTTTGGGCTTCCTTTTATGTATTTTCATCCTCCCTTAGCACAATGTCTGACACATAGTAGGTACTTAATCAATATTTACTTATTGATTGATTATAAACACCTTGAAGGTGTGGACTGCTTTTTTTTTGTTAGTCATCTTGCATTTATTAAGTGCCTGCTGTGTGATAGACACTGTGATAAGCACTGAACGTTGAAAGAAAGGCAACCCCCACCCCCCCAAAAAAAAAAACCAAGAAAAACACAGTTCCTGCTCTCAGGGTGTCACAGTTTAATGGGAGAGATGACATGAAAACCACTATCTACAAATAAGATCTATATGGGATGGATTATTGGGAAGTCTCAGAAGGCATGAAGATTAAGGACTGGGAAAGGCTTTTTAATTTTTTAAATTTCTTAATTTTTTTTAAGATAGGCAATGGGGTTAAGTGACTTGCCCAAGGTCACACAGCTAGTAACTGTTATGTGTCTGAGGCCAGATTTAAACTCAGGTCCTCCTGAATCCAGGGCCAGTGCTCTATCTACTGTGCCACCTAGCTGCCCCCTTGGGAAAGGCTTCTTGTAGAAGATGGGACTTCAGTTGAAACTTTAGGAAGCCAGGAGATGAAAAAGAGGAGAAAGACTGTTCTAGGAATGAAGGACAGAAAGTGGAAATGTCTGGAGTCCCATCTTATTCATGGAACAGTCAGAAGGCCAGTGTCACTGGATGAAAAACCACATGGTCAGAAGTGAAATGTAAGAAGACTTGGAAAGAGGGGAGGAGGGCCAGGTTGGGGAGGGCTTTAAAAGGCAAACAGAGAACTTTACATTTAATCCCGGAAGCAGTCAATCAGTCAGTCAGTCAGTCAATAAGCATCTCTAAAATACTCACTAAAGTAACAAAGAAAAAAAAGAAAGGCAAAAAACAATCCTTGCTTTAGGGACCCCCTGGAGTTTATTGAACAGGGTGGTGAGATGGTCAGATGTGTGTTTTAAGAAGATCTCTTTGGCAAATGAAAGAAGGATAAATCAGAGCAAGGTGAGACCTGAGGCAAGCAGATGAAATAGCCTGCTGGTGGAGAAAAGGGGAGGAGAAAAGGGGGCATCATCAATTGCTGTTACAACGGTGAAATGGGCAGGCCTTGGCAACAAATGATTGGATTGGGGCAAGGTAAGCTAGAGTGAGAAGCTGAGGATGATACCTAGATTGCAAGTACAGGTGACTGGGAGGATGATTGTACCCTTGACAGCAATTAAGAGATCATTGGTAACTTCAGAGAAATTCCTTTTGGTTGAATGGTGAAGGTCAAAGCTAGAGTGTAAGAAGTTAGGAACAAAGTGAGGGAAAAGGAAGTGGAAGTACCTACTATAGACAGTCTTCTCAAAGAGTTTAACCACAAAAGGGAAGAATGATATAGGGTGATAGGTAGTGGGGATGGGTGGATCAAATGAACATTTTTTTTTGAGCCCAGGGGAGACATGGGAATGTATGTAGGCTGAAGGTAAGCAGCCAATAGGCAGAGAGTAATTGAATAATAATGATTTGGGATGACAGAGAGGGCAATTTGCTGGAGAAAAAAGGATGCAGTGGGATCACTTGTAATGTAGAGGGGTTTGGTTTGGCAAGAAAAAGGGCCAGTTTGTATGAATGAAAAAGAGGTGAATGGTGAGATAGTAGTAGAAGGTATCTGAATGACATGAGATAAGGAACAGAGGAGAGGAGGAATCTTTGCTTAGAACAGTATGTGGGACATAGTATGTGCTTAATAAATGCTCTCTCTGTGTCTTTCATCTTTTAGTCGGAGTCTTTTCTGATACCAGGGGCAAGAGTTGTCCAGTACTGCTCCTAAGACCATGTTAGTAGGGATAGGTTTTCTAGAAACCCTTTAAGACCTCGCCAAGAGGGGCTAGGATATGGTAGGTTTCCTACCTTGTAGACTCAGGTAGAATTTTCTTACCAGGTAGAAGTGCTACAGACTAGAAGAGATTTGTTCAACACACTAGGTAAGGTTCTAACTGTTGACACAACTTCCTTATCACCTATGGCATGAAACAGCCAACATCCTCATGCCTGACTGACGTCGTGTTATAGGAGTCGGCACGTCACTCTGACCAGATATGTTTCTTTCATCTACATCTGTTAGAAAGTCAGGGGTTAGAGGTAGGAGGAAAGGATACATCTATCAGAATCAGAACTGCACCCTTTCTGCATATCCTGTCTATACACACCTTCTTTTGTTAACTGTTAGATGGTCTATGACTGGCTCATATCCCGAGTCCGATTTGGTTGAACCACTGGACCAGCTTTAGTGAGTCTTGCCACAGAACATCTTCCTTTCAGTGTTCTTTTTATTTATATTATTGTAGTTATTGAGCACAACATTCTTTTGACTCAGCCTATATCATTTATAAGAAATATTATTTTAGTGTGCTTATTTCACTTTTATATGAAATATATGCATAGGTACATGTGTACTTTATATCTGTATCTATATCTAGATATTTGATCTTGCTGGTTAGTTGGGCTCTGGTCATTTGAGTTTCTATTTTTTTTTTGTTAGCCTTATGTAATAGGAATTACTTTTTTGGGGGACTGAACCTGTGCTTTCATTGGGAAAAGGAACCTCCAATGAGGAAACTTTCTACCACTGCAGATGGTAACTACTACACAACTTTGAGTGTTGCCTATATAATAGTGTGACCTGTAGAAATAAGTTATTGCAGGTAGACAAAGTCATATATTGTATTTAATGGAGCTTGAGTATTCTCCTGGTGAAAGAAAGACATTTACAATGAGACAATTGTACATGACATGTTACATAAAGTTTTATATTCTCCAAATGCATAACTAGGGACTCATTAACCCTCAAACACTAATTTCTTCCAGTGCTCTTTCCTTCATCACGCAGTATGGTTTTAAACATACAAAATGATCAACACCAGGTCAGAGGCTACTTTCTGACCCTTAGATCTGCCCAGGGAATCAGGGACAGCTGCCTGCCTCCCTCTCCTCCCCTCAGCACTTCAGACACACAGCTGTTTCTCCTTTCATGGCATCCTGCATGTTTGCTAGAAGGAGCAATTGAAGAAAAGGTCAAGGATACAGAGGAATAGGTTTATAATAGAGTGGAGATTCTGAAAGGTACAATGAAAGTGACTAATAGAGGATCAGAAAAGAATGGTTTGGGCTTGGGGAGGGATAGGATGGGAATGAGGGCACAGGAGGAGGAAGTATTAGGAGAAAGATTCTTCTTCCTCTCTCACAAACCCATACCTAAGTACTAATGTTCAGGATGATATTCCTTTGTGAAACAGTACGTAAAGAAATAGGCTGGAGGGGTATACTAAAGATATAGCAAGGAGTCTGGTTAATTCCGCATTGAAACTAGAATGTTAGTAATTTTCTGTTCCCCTGGTTCTGCCTAGGGGCAGAGCTGGCCAGAGGCTAAGGCCAAAACAATTCAGTATAGCCATTCTGGGGCTGAAAAATCTGAAATAATGAGTCTTAATTTGTGAGGAGCAAGAAGAAAGAATTGGGTCATACAGAGAATGAGGATCAATTGCTGGAATGGGATACCCACAATACTATGTAAATGGGGGCCTGAGGCAAGAGGATTAATGGGGACCAGAGAAATTGGTTGGACTAGAATAAGAAGAGAAACTGCTGAGGAGGATAATCTTTGCATCAAGAATCTCAAAAATTTGATATCCTAGATGTATAGGGAATTGACATAAATATGTGACTAACAGCCGTTTTCCAATAGATAACATGTCAAAAGATATAAAGGAAAAGTTTTCAAAAGAATTTCAAACCATCAACTATGCTGACTGGATGTATTATAATCCAATTTCAACTGGGTCCTTAAGGCAAAAAGGTATTTTCTTTTGTTCTTCCATAATTGATTGCCTGTCATTATGCACAAAAGCATTTCCAAATCTTTCCTCTTTCCTTAAGCATCCTGAACCTCTTCCTGCCCATCCATCTCAGCTGAGGACCCCCCCTTTTACTTTACATGGAACCAAATCATCAAGAGTTCTTTTTTCTCCCCCTCTCCTCATCTCAAAATGCCTTGAAATCATCCCTTACTCTCTCCTTCTTTCCCCCAGTCTCTGACAATGAGGTGGCCTTTCTCCCTGACATAGCCAACCTTCTCCACATGCCTTGATCCCATTCCCTTCTGTCTTTTCCAGCAGATTACCATTTCAATCATCCTCCCTCCAAACTTCAGTCTCTTTCTATCTACTGCTTCCTTTCCTACTACCTTCAAACAAAATCAACTCTCCCATACCTTTAAAAATCCTTCAGTAGGCTTTACCATCCTTTCAAGCTATTGTCCTATATCTCTCCTTACTTTCTCAGCAAAACTCATAGAAAAAGTTATTTTCAGTCACTGTATCCATTTTCTTTCCTTTTGCTCATTCTAACTCATTGCACTCTGTTTTCTGGCCTCATCACTCATCACTACTTTTTTCAAAGTCACAAATTATCTCTGAGCAGCCAAATCTGATCGTCTGTTTTTCAGACCTAATCCTTCTGAATCTTTCTGCTGCATTTGACACTGTGCACTGCACTATCCTCCTTGATACTCTCCTCTCTGGGCTTTTGTGACACTGCTCTGTCTTGGTCTCTCCCCCCCCCTCAGTTTCCTTTGCTGACTCATTATTCAGATCATGCCCCCTAACTGTCAGTCTTCCCTGTATGTCCAAAGCTCCAGACTTTTTTTTCCTACACTGTCTCCTTTGGTGACCTCATCATCTTTCATGGGTTTAATGATAATCTCTATGTCAATGACTTCCAGATTTGCATATCTAACTCCAGTCACTCTTTGAGCTTCAATCTTAGGTTACCAATTTCCTATTTGACATTTCAAGCTGGATGTCCTGGAGACATTTTGAACTCAATATGTAAAAAAATAGAGAATGTGTGTGTGTGTGTGTGTGTGTGTGTGTAATATTCTCCCAACCAGATCCCTCTTCCAAACTTCTCTATTTCTGTCCAAGATACCACCATTTTAGGCTTTCAGATTTGTATCATTGATGCTTTCTTTCACTCTACATATGCAATCATTTGCCAAATCTTCCTACTTTTACCCATATAATATCTCTAGTGTTCATTCCCCTTTCTCTACTCACACAGCTAACACCTTAGTTCAGGCCCTCATCACCCTGCACCCAGATGACTCAGGAACTTAATTAATCCCACTTCAGACCTTTCTTCTCCATGCTGTTGCCAAAGTGATTTTCTTTAGCTGCATACCTGACCATATTGCTTTCCAAATCAGGAAACTCCAGTAGCTCCTTATTCTAGAGTGGAATCTAAGCTCTTTCACTTAGTTTTTAAAGCCCTTCACAACCTGGCCTCAAACTATCTCTCTAGCCTCTTTGGATGTTACTCTCCCTTGTTGTTATTGTTCAGTTGTTCAGTCATATCTGACTCCACATGACCCTATGAACTTTGTCCATGGGGTTTTCTTGGCAAAGATATTGGAGTGGTTTGCTATTTCCTTCTCTGTCTCATTTTACAGATGAAGAAACTGAGGAAAATAGGGTTAAGTGACTTGCTCTGCGTCACACAGCTGGTAAATGTCTGAGGCCAGATTTGAACTCAGCTGTTTCTGACTCCAGGCCCAGAGCTCCCATCCACCATACCACCTAGCTGCCCCATTACTCTCCCTACCTTCAACCAAACTGTCTTTTCTATTCCTCATCTTTGACACTCCATCTTGTACTGACTGTCCCTAGTCCTTTCTCACCTCTACCTTATACAACCCCTTTGTTTATTTAAGATGCAGTTCAAGCCCAACTTTCTACATGAAGCTTGAACCAGGTTAAAATGTTATTGGGAAATAATTAATAAAATAAATAATGATACAAAAAGAGATATCATTGTATTTTAAAACTAAGTCAATATGTGGCCTGGGTTCGTATTTGAGTTTGACACCACTACCTTGTACTAAAGCAATCACAATAGCTAAACAGGGTGTTCCACATATCTTAGTTCAATATTAAACTTATATAGCTCACAACTACACTAAGACTTCTGGAATACCCTGGATATCTCATTCTTGTTTCCCTATTATAATGTAAACTTCATGGCAGTGGGGGTTGTTTCATTCATTGCATTTATATTCCCAGCACCTAACAATGCCTTTCACGCACTAAATATACAGGTATGTTTAGTAAATACTTGTTGATCAATGACGGTGCAAATATGCTTCAATTTACTTGTGAGGGAGTCATTTCTGAAAGCCCAGGATCTAATCATTGAAAAAGGAAAGGGACCAAAATACAGTTCTAAGCTAACTGTAAAAAAAAAAAAGGGTGAGGAAACTACATTCCTTTATGAAGTTCCTTGATTAAATCAGAAAAAGTGTAATGCAACTGGCAAAAATAACTCCCCCCACCCCCATACTGCCCTTAAAAGACAGTGGACCTGTTTGCAAGGAGGTCAGGTTGTGTGAGACAGACTCAAAGAACTCAGCCTCTGACAAGATATGAAAAGGAGAGGCTTCACAATAGGAGAGAGGCAACAGAGACTAATTGGGCACAAGACATGCTGGGAAAGATGCTATGTTTCTGAGACTCCTTCCCCAGACTACAGACCCCAAGATAGTAATTCTCTTTTTCCTCTGAGAGGGTAAAGCTTGTTTCTTAAAAGTCTGTTTACCTTTCTTTGTTTTAAATGTTTATTTTGTCTTATAAACAGTTGTTAACCAGGGCATTTGCTAGTCTTGGCATACTTCTTGGGAATGTATTTGGTTGGAAGTGATTAGAACTGGGGGAGAGCAGAGAGATAGATTTAAAGTGAAGCATTTCATCAGTGTGCTATCTCTGGCTCAGAGCTAAAAATTAGAGAGATTATGGATCTTTTCTTTATGACTTCCCAGCAAAAAAAGAGAATATTTTTAATGGGGAGCCAATCCAGGGATTGAGTCAGTAATAGGCTGGGGAGGGAGTAAATAAGAATGGTTGAAAAATCTAGTTCACTACCCCACCCCAACATTACTACACACTGTTAATGAATAATGAAAATTAAACAGTTCCGTGGTTTTTACCTCAATCTCATCAGAATGGCAGAGATGATAAAAGTTAGAAATTGTTTGTGTGTTGGAAGATCATTTGAAAGATTGGAATGATAATATAACATCTTAGAAAGCAATTTGAAATTATTTTGGGAGATTAAGTTAATTGTTGATAACTTTTGATCCAGAAGTATCCCTACTGAGCATGTATCCTAAGCAAGTCAAAAACAGAAAGAAAGTCCCCAAAAGAATAAACAGATTCCTAGCAGTACTTTTTGTTAAAACAAAAACTGGGGAGAAAGTAGACTCCCATTGATTGGAAAATGGCTGGACAAATTGCAGTATATTAAAGTGAAGAAATATTATTGTACTTTAGGAAAGGCAAATATGAGGAATTAAAGATACATGTAAGACTTACATGAACTGATGCAGAACAAAGAAAACAAAACTAGAAGAAAGACACATTCAATAATTATAATAATATAAATTAAAACAATAACAAAAGACAGCTCAATTCTGATTAAAGACACTGAGCAATATTGGTTTCAAAGGTCAGATAATGAAACAAATTTCCTTCATTTTGGTAGAGAGATAGGGAATTACTATTGACAACTCTTATAAATATAGTCAGGTACAGTGGTTATGTCAGTTCATTTTATCTTCGTGTAAGGGATAGTTCTAAGGCGATGGGAAGAAATATCTGCAGTGTAAAAAATAAAAGGCACTAAGAAAAGTTTTTTTTTAATGGTTAGTCATGTGATATTAATGAGATCCAAGGAGCATGGAGTAAACACAGTCTAAAGTCAGGCTAGAGTTCAAATAAACTAGGTGGCCAACATGGGCTGAACTTAGGCGAAGCAACTACATTTGTCATGCTCAATTAGGTAACAGGGCCTGCATTATTCTAGGTCTGACTTGTTCTGTTACCCCTGCTTTTCTTGCTCCTCGGAATGACCTTCAGCTGTGGACTTTCAACATTAGACTGGTGGAATGGAATGCTACTAAATGTGGCACCCCTAAATGGTCATAGAGCTTGCTAATGGGAGTAGTTCTTGAGTTCATTACCACTTCAACCCAGGTTTTATTCTACAGCAAATAAATATTTAAACTTTTGTTCTTAGGATCATAAATACAGACCAAGAACATTCCTTGGAGGTCATCTAGGCCAATTTAATTTTATAAATGAGGAAAGTAAGACCTCAAAGGGTTCAAGTAACTTGTCCAAGGTTACACAGGTGATAAAGAGCAGTCCTAGTTAGTATTTGGGTTCAGGTCCTTGGACTCCAAGTTCAACGAATTTTCCATTGATTTACAAAAATGGTACTGAATAAACAAAAAAAGAAAAGGAGGGAAGGAAGAAAGAAAGAAAAAGAGAAGGAAAGAAAGAGAAATAAAACAGATGCCTCAAGGATAATTTATCCTTTTAGGCCCCAAAGTTAACACTTACTTGATTGTGGCTGTAACGTATTGTTTTTTATCTGAAATAATTAATGAAATTTCCCAGAGTGTCTAATTAATTATTTCTTGGTGACAGATGTATAATGAGAGTTTGGATGTGTGTAGAAAGGAAGTGTATATGTATATGTGTATATAGCCATATACACAGTGTGCATACATATATCCATATGTATACATGAAATATGTGTATGTATATATATATACCCATATGTATATATACATATAAACTTCCTTTCTACAGTAACCCAAATTGATATGTATATATGTTTATACACATATGTATGCTATACATGCTTTATAAATATGTTCTCTCCCAACCTCCACCCCCTCCCCCATCTATTGGGCTGATCTCACAACATAATCTTGGACAAATTACTTAACTTTTAAGTACCTCCTGGCAACCCTTGAAAACTACAGAAATTATAAATTGCAGAGAAAGGGCCTATCTACACTCATAGAGGAAGATCCTCACTAGGGGCTCCATTCACAGATGAAATCACAACATATTGCTTTTTTTCTGCCATTTTCATGCTATGTTTTCTGACTCCAGCTTGGCTCTTCATGTCATGCCCTGGGGACTTGTACTGTGATCAATGAGAATTCTTCCTAAACAGCTAAACCCAGAACCACAATGCCACTCTTCTCCATCTATCTCCATGCCATGCTACTCTTTCTCCATCCCACCGACTTAAGTTTAGCTTTGGGAACAATAAACAAATCATCTCTCCCATTCCTGGAAAGAACATGTCAATCAATTTTGTCCTGTGGTTCCTTTCACCATCACTGTGGCTTTCTCAGTCCAAAACACTTCTCCCTGGCCACCTCTATTTTATGTATTGTCTTCTTTTATTAGAATGTAAACTCCTTGAAGGCAAGTACTTTCTCTCTCTCCCTCCTCCCTCTCTCTCTTTCTCCTTCTTTCTTTCTTTCTTCCTTTCTTTCTCTCTTTCTTTCTTTCTTTCTTTCTTTCTCTCTCTTTCTTTCTCTTTCTTTCCTCCTTTTTCTTCCTTCTTTCCTTCCTTCCTTCCTTCCTTCCTTCCTTCCTTCCTTCCTTCCTTCCTTCCTTCCTTTCTTTCTTTCTTTCTTTCTTTCTTTCTTTCTTTCTTTCTTTCTCTCTTTCTCTCTCTTTCTCTCTTTTGTTCTTTCTCTTTCTTTCTTTCTTTCTCTCTCTCTTTCTTTTTTCTTCCTTCCTTCCTTCCTTTTTCATATGTATTCCCAATGCTTTGCACAGTTCCTGGAAAGCTTTTTTTCATTTGTATTCTCTAGTCCCTGCCAGCTTGTGAGAGAGATTATACATTAATTTAATGAATGAATGAAAAAGCATTTATTAAGTATTTATTATGTACACTATGCTAAGTATTTGGGATAGAAATAGAAAAATAGAGATAGCCTTTGCTCTTAAAAGGCTCATGTTATCATAGAAGGAGACAACACATATAGGTTTCGGCAGCAAATCAGATGGAAAGAGCCCTCCCTGAATTTTGACAGCATGTTACATGGTAATGTATCTTCTTGAATGTAATTTCCATCAATAAAACTTTAGCTCTTTGTTACAGCTTTCTTTTCTCAGTCTTCAGTAGCTGAGGCTGGTGAGAAGGCAGGGTTGTAGCCCTTGTGGAAGTGGTTGCCAGGTTGCAGGTCCACATCATCCATGGATGGTGGTCAAAGGGAGAGAGCTAGAAGCGTGGCTGGTAGTGGGGCAAATAAGGAGAAGCACCACGATTATTGTAGCTCTTGGGCTTACTGTCCTGGACTATCTCCATCAGGGTTTGAAGGGAGGTGACAGTCAAGGAGATATCAGTGGCTTACACAGGCAGCTAGATGGTTCAGTAGAGAGACTGCTGGGCCTGGAGACAGGAAGACCTTAGTTCAAATCTGGCCTCAGATGATTACTAGATGTGTGAGCCTGGACAAGTCACAAAATCTGGTTGCCTCAGTTTCTTTAACTGTGAAATAGGGACAAAATAGCACTTACCTCCCAGGGTTGTTGTGAAGATCAGCTGAGATAATAATTGTAAAGTGCTTAGCATTGTGCCTGGCACATAGTCAGCACTATGGAAATGTAATAAACAAATAATTTATATCGCATTAATATCATTATTTTATTATTATTACTATTTGACTGACTTGTGTTGCCCCTGTCTTTCCATGGTGCCTCAGGTAGCCTTGCTTTCATGCCTATTGGTGGTGGTCAGTTGGTAGTTTCTGTTGGTCTTGTTGGTGGTGGGGATGGTGGGCCCTTCTTCTCAGTAGTTATTCCCTTGGATGATAGCTTTTGGGGTGAGGCTGGTGGTCTTGGGGGCACTGATTCATTGGGGACATTCATGCATTTATATTCACACATATACCTATGCATTTGTGTGTTATAGCACAGAGTGGGAGAAGAGGGAGCTAGACAGGAGTTCTTGGGAGAAAGACTTAGGGATTTTAATGGACTGCAAACTCAGTGTGCCAGCAACGTTCTGTGGCTGCCCAGAAGGCTAACACAACTGTGAGTTGCCTTAGTAGAAGTGCAATGTGTAGAGCAAGGGAGATATCAGAGAAGTGCATGGTAAACTTGTAAAGGACCATAGAAATACACATTGTTATTTCAACCAGGTACAATTGCCTGGGAAAGGTACCTTTACTTTCTCAGTGTTTAGGATTTGGGCAAACTTAGGTGATTTTAATGATCCAATCATAATGTGTTTGGAGTAAGGGTGGAAGATGGGGAGGGACAGAAACAGAGGAAAGAGAAAAAAATAGTAAAAGAAACAAGAGAAGAAATAAGTACTTCTGAGTATTGTCCTCACCATGTGATTTTCTTTGTGGACAATGTGCTACAAGAACCAGGCTTGCTGAATTTGATACTTCAAGTGAAGTCCCTAAGTGGCATATTTCTAATAGCCTATGTATGATATATACTAAGGTGACATGCAATCATATTATATGTGTGTGTGTGTGCGTGTGTGTGTGTGTGTGTGCGCGTGCGTATGTATGTATGTAGAGAGAGAGATAGGGAGAAATGGAAGAGGAAGGAAGAAAAAAGAAAGAAAAGGATGGAAGAAAGAATGGGAGGAGGAAGGAAGAAAAAAGAAAGAAAGAAAAAAGAAAGAAAGAAAGAAAGAAAGAAAGAAAGAAAGAAAGAAAGAAAGAAAGAAAGAAAGAAAGAAAGAAAGAAAAAGAAAAGACACTGCATGTGATTTTCATCAGTAGTAGGAACTCCTAGATAAGGAGTTAAAATAAGGAATGCTACCAATCTAGGCCAGTTCCAGAGTCATCAAAATCAGTAAGCTTGGTGCTCGGAACAAACCATATAGTGAGGATGATATTCAGAAGTACCTGTTTTTTCTCTTGCTTGTTCTTAATATGTTTTTATTTTTATCTTTCCTCTGTCTCTGCCCTTCCTGCTTAAAAGAAGTTATGGCTGCATCATTTCTTTTTGGTTCTGTGGAGTTTTATTAAAGAGCCCTAAACCTTCCAAATACTAAGTAAGGAGAAAATGAAGGTGACTGTCCCATGTGACCTCAATTGGTCAAAATAAGAGTGTACATTTATATAGAACTTGACAATTTTATGGCACATTTTCCTCTTATCCTCCTGGAGCTACACACTATCCTTGTATTAGTAGAGGTAGGAATTTGACTTGTGATTTCATTGATATAGGGAACTTGCAAGGGAGGAAAATTTCTGCTACCAATGCAAGATTGCTACCTTCTCTGCAACTTATGGTCTTAGAGCGCTAACGAGAGCACTGAGAGGTTGGTGACTTGTCCAGATTCACAGTCAGTCTGTGTCAGGTCTTTAGGCTTCTAGGCTGCTCTCTATCTATTACATAATCCTACCTTTTTAGAGTTCTGTTCATCCAGCCTGCAATTGCATTACCTTTGTGAGTGGTAATGTCACACTGTTGTTGAGTCCTATTGAGTTTGCTGTCAATTAAAATCCACAATATTTTTTCACCCAAGTTGCTGCTCCATCCTGTCCCATCCATAATTGATTTTTTGAAGTCAAGTTCAGAATTTTATGTTTATCCCCATTTCTATAGAAGAATATAGAAAAGAAGGATATATATTCTTTTTTAAAATGTTTTTTTCCAATTAAATGTAAAAACAATTTTAACATTCATTTTTAAAAATATTTGAATTCCAAAATTCTCTCTCATTCCCCCTCCATGAGAAGGCAAGCAATTTGATATACACTATGCATGTGTAGTCATGCAGAACATATCCCCATATTAGCCATGTTGTGAAAGAAAACACAAACCCAAAAGACCCTCTAAAACAATAAAAATAAAGAAAGAAAAGTGTACTTCAATCAGTATTCAGACTCCATCAGTTCTTTTTCTGGAAGTAGATAGCATTTTTAATCATAAGTTCTTTGGATTGTCGGATCATTGCATTGCTGAGTTGTTCAGAGTTAATTATCATACAATATAACTATTATTATTCTTGATTTCTTATGATCTTCTTGTCCTCTAAAGGTATTTCCCCAAGTTTTTTCCTTGGACAGCTTTTTTTTTCTCTCTATACTCTTTCCCTGGACCATCTTAGACATTCCTTTGGTTTTAAAAATCATTGGTCTCCCAATTTATACCTTCATCCCTAACTTCCCTTCTGAGCTCCAAACATCCATCTCTAATTGCCTACAAGACCACAACTGTATGACTCATTGGCATCTCAAATACAACATGCTCTGACCAAACTTATTATCTTTCCTCCTATACACACTCCATTTTTTGCCTTTGCTGTTTCCATAAGTGGCACCACCATTTACTTAGTCTTCCATTTTTGAAATGTTGGTATAATCTTTGACTCTTTACTCTCCCTCATCATATCCAATCAGTTGCCAAGACCTGTCTATTCTACCACTATAACATCTTTCCCACCTGTCCTCTTTTTGCCATTTCCTTTCACATTGTAAAGGCCCTCATTACTATCCTCTCAGGTTATTGCTTTAACTTCATTACAACTGCTCTCACCTATGATTCTTTCCTCTTACAATCCATCCTTCCTGCTACTAACAGAAAAAAATCTATTTGACTTAGCTTTTGAGATGGTCACATTACTCTTCTGAACAAAAATCTTTAATGTTCACTATTACTTAATAACATTAAAATTCAAGGACCTTCTACAATTTAGCATCATTTTACTTTTCTAGCCTTATCTTAGAACACTCCCATCCACATATTCTTTGCTCTAGCTAAACTAGACAACCATCCATCCTTGGATCATATCTTATTCTTTCTCCCCTCTGTGCCTTTACTCATTCTTTCCCTATATTTTATAATACCCTCTGATTTCTCTATTTTAAAAATTCTTATCAATTCCTTAAAATCTAAACCAAATATCACCTCTTCTCTGAAGTTCTCCCTGAGTTCTCCTATTGGTAGATACATTCCCTTAGGGCCTCACATTACACTTTATTTGTACCCCTGTAATACAACCAGCATTTTCAAAAAATTCAGTGTGTATTTTAACATCTTGTAAACTCCACAAGATCAGAGATCATGTCTAATCTAAACTTTCTACCCTTTCTAAGACACACTACATAGTCATCATATAGTAAGTACATTATACATTTTGTTGAATACATTTAATTTTCTTAGATTGTCATCCCAGCCTGTCAATATCTTATATGATCTCAACTGTGTCATCTGAGATGTTAGTTAGCACTCCCATTTTGTCTTCTCTGAAAAAATGCTGAGCACTTTCTTCTGACATAACTTGTTTTTAATTAACTCCTCTTGGATAATGGTGATTTTTATTTCCTTTTTTAAAGTTTTTAAAATCTATCCATTTACTAATCCATCCTAGAATTCTGCCCAAATTTACACTTTTAGAGTAGATTGCTACCTCCCTCTTGAAAGCAGTAAGATACCATTCTGCTGACACAGAAGAAGACATTGTGGATATTCAGTCTTGCTTTGAGACTTTCCTCTTAGATTAAATCAGAGATTGGGAGGAAAAGATGACGTATTCATCCTCTTTTGTCATTCCTGGATCAACCATCCAGAGCTGATGCTGTTTGACAACTCTGCTTGTTTTGAGCATAGGCAGAAAGAACAAGAAGAGGTAAGCTCCTCCTCTTAAAATGAATCTCACAGATTTGTTGTGCTACAAAATTATTTTTGGTGCCCTATTAGTAAAATAATATCAGGAAAATTGCTAATATTGGTAGTGTTAATAGATATTTGAAAACTGGCTAAGAACAATTGAGAAAAATTAAAATTTGGGTTGAATGTATGAAATACTGATTAGTCATTTATGAAGACTGATTACTATTTATGGGCAATTATCCAATGCACAAGAACTATCATACATATCACTGATGTATAAGATTAATGTTCATGCAATTTCTCTTTTACAAAATCTTTGTTTACACATTCTTAGATTTTTCTTGCTCATATAGTATACTCAGATATCTGCTCATATAGTGTGGTCACTTAATCAAAGCCTTTAAAATTTTAATGGACATTTTAAGGGATTTTAAATAAAGTATATTTAAAACAAGGTATTATTTTGAAAAGATGACAGATAACTAATGCATAGAAAGTTCATTGAAACTAAATAGATGTATAGAATGATTTATATATACATACATATATACATATACATATATATACACACACACATACATACATATTTGTGTCTAATGGTAGCCATCTCTAGGGCAGGAAGGAAGGGAAGCAAGAAAAAAAAAGAAATTTGCATGATAACTTTATTATATTTAAAGGAAATAGTAAGTTGTACGTAATAGATATGAAGTTTCATGTGCAATCTTCCTTTTTATTATACTATGGTATGGAAATGTTGCTTTTGTTCCATAACTTAAAAATAAAATAAAAAAAACCTAAAAAATCATAAAAGAGATGATAAAATGCATATATAGTCTCAGGGCCAGAAAGACCTTGATTCATATCTTGTCTCTGACACATATTGGCTACTTGGCCCTGGGCAAATTGCTTACCTTTTTAGTGCCCTAGGCAAATCTAAATACTGTAAGCTGTAGTTACCTCTCTCTACATTGGTATAGCATTTTTTTCATTTTCAATAGTTCCCTAGACCTTATTTATCTTTATATTTATTAATTTTTAATTTGAATACAAAAAGACAAAAAAGAACATTTCCATATACACAAGACAGCATGAAAAGAGAATTCAATATAAGACCATGACTTTCCATTTCATACTGTTTACTTTAAAAAAACAGCAACTATGTAATAAATACTAGACATCATTTTCAAAGTTACATGGCTTTTCTTTGCTTCCTTCTAAGTTTTCTTTTGTTCTCTGTTGTGCATCCTATGATTTGTTCTTTAACCCACTCATTCTTTCAGATCAGGTTGTTTAGTCTGTAATTAATTTTTAATCTGTTTCCATGGTCCCTTATTGAATATAATTTTTATTGTATTGTGATCTGAAAAGGATGCATTTAATATTTCTGCTTTTCTTCATTTAACTATAAAGTTTTTATGGCCTAATATATGGTCAATTTTTGTAAAGGTACCATGATAAAAGGTATATTCCTTTTTATTCCCACTCAATTCTCTTCAGATGTTCATTATATCTAGCTCATCTAAGAGTCTATTCACCACCACCACATCTTTCTTCCTTCCTTTTTCTTTCTTTCTTTCTTTCTTTCTTTCTTTCTTTCTTTCTTTCTTTCTTTCTTTCTTTCTTTCTTTCTTTCTTTCTTTCTTTCTCTTTCTTTCTTTTGGGGGGGGAGGTGGTTAGATTAGAGGTGAAGATTCAGTCTCCAATATTATAACATTACTATCTGTTTCCATCTGTAATTAAACTTTTCTTTGAAAAAATTAGATGCTATAGCATTTGGTGCATATAAGTTTAGGCTTGATATTGCTTCATTTTCTATGGTACCTTTTATCATAATGCAGTATCCCTGTCTGTCTCTTTTAATTAAATCTATTTTAGCTTTAATTTTGTCTGAGATCATGATTGCTACTCCTGCTTTTTTTTAAACTTGAAGTGAAGCATAACACACTCTACTCCAGCCCTTTATTTTTATTCTTCGTGTATCTCTCATTTTCAAATATGTTTATTGTAAACAACATATTGTCAGATTGTGACTTTTATTACATTCTGCTCTCCATTATTGTTTTATGGGTAAATTAATCCCATTCACATTTAAAGTTATAATTACTAGTTGTGCATTTCCCTTCATCCTTTATTTTTCCCCTCTATTATCATTCTTATCCTCTCTTTTTACCTTATCTCACCTCACACATCTGATTTACTTCTCATCACTGCCTCCCTAATCTATTCCTTTTTAAAGAATCCCTCCCTTATCCTCTCCCCTTACCCTCCTATTCCTTAATCTACCCACCCCTCTAAGAATCCCTTTCTTATCCTTTCCCTTTCCCTTCCTAATTCTTGACCTACACACCCTTCTAAAAGTCTCTACCTTATCCTATATCCTTGCCCTCCTTTCTTTATAAATTCAGAAGACTTTTATACCTTTCTATATATCTGTATGTTATTTCCTCTTTAATCCAGTTCCATGAGAATGAGGCTCCAGCACTACTAGCCCACCACCCTCACCTGTTTCTACTGTGACAGTTCTCCCATTCATGCCTCATTTATAGGAGATAATTTCTCCATTTTACCTCTTCCTACTCAATTTTATTTTGTAGAATAATTCTGTCATACTCAACTCAACCCCAAGCTCTTTCAAACTACCCAAATAATGATAACATTTTTAAGAGTTAAGATAATGTTTTCCCATGTAAGAAGTAAACAGTTTGACATTACTGAGTCTCTTATAATTGGTCTTCAACATTTACCTTATGTTTCTCCTGGATCTTATTTGTCAAATTTTCCACTGAGTTCTGGTTTTTTTGTCACAAAATACCTGAAAGTCTTTCAATTCATTAATGTCCTTCCCCACCCCCCTGCCAATTCAGGATTGTACTCAGCTTTGCTGGGTAAGCTCATCTTGGCTTCAACTCCGGCTCCTTTTCTCTTTGAAATATGGTATGTCCAAGTCCTTTGTTCTTTTTAATGTAGAAGCTGTTAGATCTTGTGTTTTCCTGACCACAGCTCCCCAGTATTTACGTTATATTTTTTTCTTGTTGCTTGTAGTATTTTCTCATTAACATGGGAGCTTTGAAACTTGGCTATGATAATCCAGTTAAGTTTTCATCCTGGGATCTCTTTCAGGTGGTGATTGATGGATTCCTGCCCCCCCCATTTCTATTTTATCCTCTCATTCTAGAACTTCAGGGCAATTTTCCTTAATGGTTTCTTGTAATATCATATCTAGATTCTTTTTTAAAATCACAACTTTAGCCATACCTCAAGGCGGAGCCAAGATGGCCGAGTGAAAGCAGTGACTTGCTTGAGCTCTCCCCCAAACCCCTCCAAATACCTATAAAAAATGGCTCTAAACAAATTCTAAAGCAGCAGAACCCACAAAAAGACAGAGTGAAGCAAATTTCCAGCCCAAGACAACCTGGATGGTTGACCAGAAAGGTATATGGTACTGGGTGGGTAGAAGAGTGCAGTGTAGCTTGGGTGTTCAGGCCGCAGTGAACCTGGAGCAGCTTCAGAGCGCACAGTGAAGAGTGCAGGTGCCAGGGCGGTGGCTGTGTTCTGAGCTTCCAGCCTACAGACTGAGGGGGCATCCAGTGGCTGATCAGAGGGGGATTGCAGGGATCTATTTGCCAGTGGTGAGGCAGGAATCTCTTGCTTTGCCCATGCTTAGATCTGGGTCACAATTCTAGGGAGCGGTCTTGGGGCAAGGAGGAGTGCTGGCATGGTGGAGCTTGTAGTGGCAGTGAAGAGAAAACCTTCACAGTTCCAGGACAGAAAGGAGTGCTTGTGGTCACTAATAGACCAGAGCGCAAACCAGGAAAGAAGTTAACACCTCACATCTTATCATACCACCTTGCAAGAGCTGAAAATTTACAGGTCCCTACAAGTATCTCTGAAAACAGCTGTACAAACTCCCGAAGCTTGGGACAGTACATTTTCCACATTGGAAGCAGACTTTTACCTTAACAAAGAGTTTAAAACTCAAGTAATTGGCTGGGATCATGAGCAAGCAGCGCAAAAAGAGTCAGACTATATTATCTTACTTTGGTGACAAAGAAGATCAAAACATACAACCAGAAGAAGACAACAAAGTCAAAGCTCCTACATCCAAAGCCTCCAAGAAAAATATGAATCAGTCCCAGGCCTTGGAAGAGCTCAAAAAGGATTTTGAGAAGCAAGTAAGGGAAGGAGAGGAAAAACTGGGAAGAGAAATGAGAGTGATGCGAGAAAATTACAAAAAACAAGTCAACAGCTTGCTAAGGGGAGACTCAAAAAAATACTGAAGAAAATAACACCTTAGAAAGTAGCCTAACCCAAATGGCAAAAGAGGTCCAAAAATCCAATAAGGAGAAGAATGCCCTAAAAAACAAAATTGGCCAAATGGAAAAGGAAGCCCAAAAGATTACTGAAGAAAATACTTCCTTAAAAATTAGAATAGAACCAATTGGAAACTAGTGACTTTATGAGAAATCAAGACATTGTAAAACAAATCCAAAAGAATGAAAAATTAGAAAACAATGTGAAATATCTCATTGGAAAAACAACTGACCTGGAAAATAGATTCAGGAGAGATGATTTAAAAATTGTTGGACTACCTGAAAGCCATGATCAAAAAATGACCCTAGACATCATCTTTCAAGAAATCATCAAGGAAAACTGCCCTGATATTTTAGAACCAGAGGAAGTAAATGTTGAAAACTAAAAATAAATAAATTTATATAAAAAAAATACTTTGGAAAGCAAAAAAAAAAAAGATAGACCACACCTCAGGAAGGTAGTGGGCTCCCTATGACTTTCTGTGAGGTATAATGTAGAGCTACTATTTCCAAACTGTGAAGTCTCAGGATATTTTTATATTTTTGAGGGAAATACAATGCTACTCAATATCTGTAGAACATTATGCCAGCACTGAAGTAGTTCAGTTTTAACATTAGGTCAGGCTACATTCTTTTTCAAGAAATTTTCTAATGTTTGAGATATTTTTGTGTACTTGTGCTTTTGACCATACCAGTAACTCTTTGAACTTTCTCATTTGTGACCTCATACCTTTGCAAAGTTGTGTTTTGGTGGTGGCAGTGGTTTCTGTGATAAAAAAGCAAGTGCTTCCAGAAAATCAATGTGGAACAGGAAATGAGAGTGGCTGTGTCTAATTTGATTCCAAGGTTTGAGAAGTTGTACAGCATGCAAACAAGTACATATATCCCATTAGTAAGTAATTGTAGTTACTTAAGAATGAAATAAAATAATTAAAAAAAAATAAATAAAATCACAACTTTAAGATAGTACAGCAATTCTTTTATTGTGTCTCCTTTATATATTCTCTATATCCATTGTTTTTCTAATAAGATGTTTGTATTTTTTCATTCTTTCAATTTTATTATTTCTTTATGTCTTGTGATGTCATTTGCCCTTGCCCAATTATAGTTTTTAAGGAATTATTTTATTCCTTGAGTTTTTGGACCTCTTTTTTCCTAACGGTTGACTTTCTTTTCTTAATTGGTTTTTCTGGAATGTTCTTATTTTTTCCCCTAATTGTCCTCAATTTCTCTTATTTAATCATTAAAGTTCTTTTTAAGCTCTTCCCAGAACTCTTTTGGGGCTTGTGACCATTTGATATTTTTCTTTGAAGTAGAGGTGGCTTTTTTTTTAAACTTTACTATCTTCTTCTGATTATGAACCCAGATCTTCTTTATCCCCACAGTACATATCTATGGTTGGGTTCTTTCTTTTTTGCATAAACATTATTTATTTATTTAATTCATCTATTTATTTATTTTTTAGCAGGTTATTGTTATAGTTAGGCTCTAGTGCCTAGGGGTGTGTGTGTGGGGGGGGAGGGGGGTGATGCCTCAGACTTCAAGTTTTTCATACTATTATTTTCTAAGCATTGTCTGAGGACCTGACTTCAGGCACTCACTCCTTTCTGCCCCTGAGTCACAGCTAAGGCCCCCAGCTGGGCTGTCAACACAAATGCTCTTGCTTCCTGTGGTCCCCTCTTGTGGCTGCAAACTTCAGCTCTCCCCTCTGCCCTGGAAGCAAGAACTCCACTCTCCTGAAATTGCCTGCACTCAGCAGGATCCCTCCATATTTCTTACTGCACTCGCCAGGTGTATGTGTGCTTCTCCTCACCCACAGCCACAGCCCAGGACCATGTCTAGTCAGCACAACTGGCCTGGCATCCCATGACACTGGAGGGCTCTTCAATCTTCCCTTACTCAGCTTTCCAATCCCCACACTAACTGTGAGATGAAAGTTCCTAAAGCTGAGGTAGTCCCCCACCCCAATCTACCCCCACCTACCCCCAGGGTTTATTGTTTGTTGATTCAGTGGAGTCTGTCTGGAGGTGTTTTCACTTCACTTGGGCCAGACCTCTGTCTAGGGAGGTCAGGTCTTTCCTGAAGTTCTCCCCAGTTGTCTTAGGAGGACAACTGCTTTACCATGACTTTTAATTATTTCTATAGCTTAAAGTTCACTTTGATGTGATATTTTGTCTTGTTTGTGGGAGAAATTTGGAGAGCCCAGTATTTCCTGTCTTAATCCACCAAATTCCTGTATAATTTTATTTTTAAAAATTTAAGTAATTTTACTTACTATTTATAAATATTGTGATGACTATATTTCAATATAATTGATTTTTTTGTAATCCTATGTATTTTATTTTATGTATTTAAAAACCTTATACTGAGAAGGGGTTCATAGGTTTCATTATGTCAAAGGGGGTTATGCTACAAAAAAGGACAAGAAGTCCAGAACTAGATGATCTCGGTTCCTTTTAGCTCTAACTTCCTAAAATTTTTGTTTTTGTTTTTTTTGCTTTTAGGCAATTGGGGTTAAGTGACTTGCCCCGGGTCACACAGCTAGGAAATGTCAAGGTCGGATTTGAACTCAGGTCCTCCTGACTTCAGGGCCGGTGCTGTATCCACTGTGCCACCTAGCTGCCCCATAACTTCCTAAAATTTTTTTAGAAAGTTTGACTTCAGCATTCCCAACCATCTCATTTTGTGCCCTTTCTCTTTTCTGCCCATGATGCCCTTCCTTTTACTTCAGATATGTATTGGACCACTACCTCATCAGCACTCCAAATCACCTCTTGGGAAAGAATTTATCAGCCATTTGCACCTTATTGTTAATTAAAGCCAATGTATTTTTTGACTAATGGCATGTTCACCTTTTAAGACTACTTACTGCATGTAAAAGTATTGTCCCTAATTAGGGATATTTGAGGCATACTTAAACTTTAAGAGGGGTTATTTTGGTTCAGGGGCACCTTTTTGTTTCCCCCAAATCATGCCATTGTTGGCTGCTAAATCAGCCTCAATGTAGTCCAGCCCAGGTGATGAAAAAGTTCATAGAATCAGAGTCAAAAGGGATTTTAGAGGTTTGACCCGCCATTCCTTTCAGTAATCCTACCTACATCATGCTTGACAGACTTTTATCCCACTTCTGCCAGAACCCCTCCAGTGACAGTGAATCCTCTGCCTCCCAAGTAACCTACTGAGATTTTAATATAGCAGCATTTGAAAGGATTTCTTTATATTGAACCAAAAGTTATTTCTTCTTTGGCAAAGAATTTGGAAAATATAACTTTGAGAATGACTTCTCTTACTGTGGATTTGGAATCAACCAAAACTTAAATTGTTCTAATTACATAGCTGTGACCACAGCTAACCAAGGTACTATGGGCATATTATCTTCTATGGTTACAAGGGTTAAAGAATGAAATATGAGCAACAGGACATGCTAATTGCTCAATTAATAAAAAATAAAAGTGATAGTACATCTCATACTTGATTTTCAACCACAAGAAGAACAAGGATGAGTTTTCTGATATCATCAGTGAGTGAAGGAGTATTTATTCAATACTTATTATGGTCTAGATGTTGCAATAGAAAATAATAAAAAGACAAAGAATTAACAATCCCTACTCACAGTGAGTTTATGTTCAAAGGGGAGAGACAAGTACGTATAAATATGCCTATCTCAAATAAAAAGTGAGTATATATGAATATATACAGATATATATATATAGATAGATAGGTAGATATAGATATAGATATAGTTACATGAATTAGTGAAATTCAAGGTAGTTTAGAAGGGAAGGAATTAACAGCTGGATGGGATCAGAAAAAGGTTCATGCAGAAGATGGTATCTAAGATATATCTCAAAGGAAGAAGACTCTATGAAGAAAAAGCAAGAAGGGCATAACCAGACATAAGGTATGCTCTCTGCAATAACCATGGAGTCTCCTGTTTGAGAAAAAAGGGTGCTTACTTGGATCAAAGTGTGGAAGGGGGAGTAATGTTCAATAAGACAGGAAATATAGGTTGAGTGGGGCTTTAAAATCTAAACAGAGGAGTTTATGTTCTATTATCTTAAAGGGAAAGAAACCATTGGAGTTTCTCCATCATCATCATCATCATCATCATCATCATTGTAATGATAGCAATGGCTAGCATTTATATAATACTGTCATGTTCACTAAGAATCTCACAAACATCTCACTTTGTTCCAGTGAAACTCTGGGAGGTAAGTGCTGTTATGATGCCAATTTTACAGATGAAGAAATTGAGGCAGACAGACTTTGTTTGTGATGCCTAAGATCATACACCTAGTAAGTATCTGAAGCAGTATTTGAAAACCCTGATCTTCCTGACCCCACCCCGTGCTCTAGTCACTGAAATGGTAAAGAAAGCACTGGATTTGAAGTGATAGGGTTTGGGTTCCCAGCTCTGCCACTGTCTAGCTGTGTGATTTGGGACAAGATACATGTACTAGCTATGTGATCCTGGGAAAGCCATTTAACTCTGTTTGCCTCAGTTTGTCATCTGTAAAATAATCTGGAGAAAGAAATGGCAAACCACTCCAGTATCTTTGTCATGAAAACCCCAAATGGGGTCATGGAGAGGTGGACATAACTGAAATGATCCAACAACAATTTTTACCTCTCTGAACCTTAGTTTCCTCATCTGACCCAGTAAGTTGGACTAGGAAGATGTACTCTAAGTTTCCTTCCAGCTTTAACTCTCTGATCTATACCAGATTGTGTTGTTGAATTGTTTTTGAGTTATGTCTAACTCTTTGTGACCCCATTTAGGATTTTCTTGGCAAGAGTGATTTACCATTTCCTTCTCCAGCTCATTTTACAGATAAGGAAACTAAAGCAAACAAGGTTAAGTGACAGATAGTGTTTGAGGCCATATTTGAACTCAGAAACGTGAAACTACCTGACTGTAGACCTGGCACTCTATCCACTGTGCCACAGCAGATTGTACCGTTGTAGAAAGATTTGTTTTCACATTGCCTGAGCAGTAAGATTTTGTGTGAGATTTTGTGTCTTCCACTCAGCTCAATATAGAAATGGGGAAGAGAAGAGGCTGTTTCCTTACATGACTCTGACAAAGGATCTTAATTCTAACCTGCAGAGCCCCCCTCCAGGGATAAGAGCCCGTTTGAATTTCCTAAACCACTATTAGCATCTCACCTGGCACTTGCAAAGATCTCCACTGAGCAACTGTGAATCAGTGATATATTTTCCTTTAGGATTTGAATGGCTTTCTCCTTTCTGCAAGGAATATTGAGAGAAGTCACCTAAGAACTGGCTGGCGGGTGAATATCTGTGTTGGTCAAGGATCAGATACCTGAGAAGTGGAGGAGGGGAGCCTGAACTTTCAGGCAGCCATAAAAGTGGCAGATCAAGGAGGGACATTACTAATTAGGAGGCAGGTTGATTAAGAGTTCTCTAAATTGTTGTACCTCTTGACACTTGGTCTTGGCTGTCCTGTTAACTCAGTTATCTGCCTTTCTAGGGAACAGAGAGCCAGGGTTCAAATTTCAGTTCCCATCTTTCAGCTCTGTTGCTTACTACTTGTGTGGTCCTCAAAAATTAACTTCATCCCTATGGATCTTAGGTGCTTCATCTGTAAAATGAGAAGGTTGAATTAGATGATCTCTGAAGTCCCTTCTAACACTAAACCTATCATCCTATGATCAGAGGTAAAGTTTTGGGAAACTGACTCTCACTGCTCAAACTCTTAAAAGACCAACAAGTGAAGCTGTATTGACAATGGAAGAAATAGCTGCTTAGTGACTGGAATATTCATGTGCCCTTGTAACAGAGGAGATTAGGGAACCCCCACCCGTAGTAGGGCACTTCCTGTGGAATTGGATATGAATACTTGGTTTCTGCTGGAGAGAACTCATGCTCCAGCTTAAAGCCAAAGCATCTGAATTTTGAGATGATGCAATGTCCCCTTATTGGTCCCCATGACAAGGAGGTTATGTTAAAAGATGATTGATGACTGTTAGGAAAAGCCACCCACTGTGGTGAAAATAAAATTTTTTTAACCTTAATGATAGAATAAGAATAAGCTTATTTAGGGTAAATGACTTATTTAGGATAAATAAGCAATTTAGGATAAATGACTTCATTTTGTTTTAAGTCTCATAGAACTGTTTCAGTAAGTTGTTTTTCAATTAATATAAATACTTGGGTGGTACAATGAGGTAATCAATATGTGTGTATTCTTAAATAATTGTTAAACGTGTAGATTATCAGATAAGACAAACTATAAATGAAAAAAATGTTACAAACATCTTTATCAGTAATTCTGAAGTTAACTACCAATCAAAGTATATGGTAAACATAATTTGGGGTAAACAACTGGACATAGGGGTAAACAACTTAGGAACACCTAACCACCTGAGATCCTACATGAGCCTGTTCCCAAGGCTAAAGTAGGACCTTTGAGTCTTAAACAGCCCATGTTGGCTGGAGGATAGTGCTGAATGACAGAGTCTTGCCAGATGACCATGACAGCTGGGCAGAGGCCATCTTGTTGATCTGATATAAAAGAAGTTTATTGGAACCTTTGAAAGGCAGGTTGGTGATTTGTTCTTAGAGGAGGGTATTGTTTGTGTGCTTTGATTACTAAAAGTTGATTGCATAGATCGAGAAGTGTAAATCTCATTAGTGTTTCCATGTACTAGTTAGCATAACTAACAGTAAATCGGCTAAGCATATGTATGATACAGTATGCCATTCTGGGTTATATAAAAGCATGAGAAAAAGTCCCTGTTTTTCTTCCACATCTCTTTTGAGAGTATCACTTGGGACTCTGTCAGTTGTGCCTTGAAGGGGATTTCTCCCTTGGGTCCAACTCAGTCGAAGCACAATGAATAATGGGCCTGAGAGATGGACACTTAGAGCCTTGGCAGCTGCCTGGTGAGTTAGAGAGGTAAGGATTTCCTGAGGCAGCTGCAGTTGCCCAGCAGGTAGCATTTCCTACAACACTTTATGGAGAAGAAGACACACCACCATCTGGAGAAACCACTTGGAAGATACCACAGCTGAAAGGACTGGTTAGGAAATTCCTACAAGATAATAGCCCAAAGAATGCCTCTCTCATAATGAGCCCTGGCTCTGTACTCATGTCAACTATGCTCCATTCTGGCCAAACAATACCAATAATAATGTTAGCATTTAAATACTGCCTGGGGCAGTGAGTGCTGGGCCTGGAGTCAGGAAGACCTGAGTTCAAATCCAGTCTCAGTCACTTACTAGCTGTGTGGATCTGGGCAAATCACATAACCTTGTTTGCCTCAGTTCCTCATCTGCAAAATGAGCTAGAGAAGGAAATGGCAAACCACTCCAGTACCTTTGTCAAGAAGACCCTAAATGGGGTCATGAAGAGTTGGACACAACTGACCCAATTGAATAACAACATACACACCTACTATGTCCCAGGAACTGTGCTAAGTGCTCTACAAAGTATCATTTGATCCTCACAATAACACTGGGAGGGAGTTACTATTACTATCTATATTTTACAGTTGAGGAAACTTAGGGAAATGAAGGTTAAATGACTTGCCCAGGGTCATGGAGTTAGTGTTTGAGGCCATATTTGAACTTCCATCCTTCTGACTCTAGGTCCAGCACTCTGTCCACTGCATCACCTAGCTAACTTAAGAGGAATGAGGCTTTTCTTACTTTCTGAAGCTCATTGCCGCTCCTCCTCCTTGAGTTCCAGAAAAAGGCTATTAAATGCAGCTAAGGCCTGACTCATGTCTAAGATCTCCCCTAAAAGAAATTAACAGGATCCATTCTAGGAAAATGCTCAATGTAAAAAACTAGATATTAAGTATCTGATATTTATTTCTGCTATTACAAAAGAAATGTTTTAAGCATAGAAGAATCATAAATGTGCATTAACAAATACTTCAAATAAGAAATAAGAACCCATTGTGTTTTACGCTTTTCTGAAAGTAAAGATGCTTTGTGGAAATTTAAACAGATATTTAACTTTTATTTCTGAACTATGCTAACTCCAGAAGGACTTAACACTTTGCGTTCCAGAGCTCTCATCCTAGGATCCCACTGTTCCAAGTGGTGGATATGTCATATGGCCTACTATCTATGTTTAGCCAGCCATACTTGCCTCTACAACTTGGCTATCTTCTCACCAGCCATCTTGCTACTTCAGTGTAAGAGTAGGTACCATGCCCTGGAGAACTTAATCTTTATATATTAGGAAATCTTTGACTCTTGATTAGTGAGTGAATCAAATGGTCTACTATATCTAGATAGTACCTTATACCACATTCATCTTCTGCCTATTCATCTGCCTATTCCACCTCCCTCCCTCATCCACATCCACCATTCCCTCTTCCAACCTCCCATCCCACACATTTCCTAATTCTGGAACTATAATCAAATCAGTACTGCCATTGTTAATCTCCTCATCTCTAGTTCCATTCATCAGCTCCCTGGCTCTTGTTCCCCTAGATGTACTATTTCCATTTGTTAGAATGTAAATTCCAGGAAGGCAAGACCTGTTTTTGCTCTCATGTTTCTATGGACTGGAGAAAAGAGTTGGGGGAGGGGAAGAGTGATAGTCATGTCAAAAAATGAAGAGAGGAGGGAAAAAAAGAGAATGTTAATGAAGCTTTAATGAAATGTACAACACAATTTAAATATAAAGGCTGATACTATAAGCAAACTAAGAGAGTAAGGAATAGTTTACCTTTCAGATTTATGGAGAACAGAAGAATTTATGACTAAACAAGAGATAAAGAACATTAAAAAATGCAAAATGGATAATTTTGATTACATGAAATTGAAAAGTTTTTGCACAAACAAAACCAATGCTACCAAGAATAGAAGGGAAGCAGAAAACTGGTAAATAATTTTTACAACTAGTGTCTCTGATAAAGGCCTAATTTCTAAAATATATAGGAAACAATTTTTACAACCAGTGTCACTGATAAAGGCCTCATTTCTAAAATATATACAGAACTAAAATATATAGAGTCACATTTATAAGAATACATATAAGAATACATTCACCAATTGATAAATGGTCAAAGGATATGAACAGGCAGTTTTCAGAGGAAGAAATTAAAGCTATCTGTAGTTATATGAAAAAAATACTCTAAATTACTATTGATTAGAGAAATGCAAATCAAAACAACTCTGAGGTACCATCTCACACCTACCAGATTGGCTAATATGACAAAACAGGAAAATGATAAATGTTGGAGCACATGTGGGAAAATTGGAACACTAACGGATTGTTGGTGGAATTGTGAACCAATCCAGCTCTTCTGGAGAGCAATTTGGAACTCTGCCCAAAGAACTATATAACTGTGCACACCTTTTGATCCAGCAATGCCACTTCTAGGTCCGTATTCCAAAGAGATCGTAAAAATGGGAAAAGGACCCACACATACACAATTACTTATAGCAGCTGCTTTTGTGGTGGTCAAGAATTAGCAATTGAGGGGATGTCCATCAGTTGGGGAATGGCTGAACAAATTATGGTACATGAATGTAATGCAATACTATTGTTCCATAAGAAATGATGAGCAGGTGGACTTCAGAAAAACTTGGAAAGCCTTACATTAATTGATGCTGCATGAAGTGAGCAGAACCAGGAGAACATTGTATACAGTAACAGCAACGTTGTGTGGTGGCTAACTTTGATAGACTTAGCTATTCTCAGCAATGCAAGTATCTAAGACAATTCCAAAAGACTCATGATGGAAAATGCTATTCACATCCAGAAAAAGAACTATGGAGTCAGAATGTAGATCGAAGCATAATATTTGCGCTCTCTCTCTCTTTCTCTCTCTCTCGTTTCTTCTTTTTCAAGGTTCTTTCTATTGGCTCTAATCCTTCTTTACAACATGACCAATGTGAAAATATTTTCAGTACGAATATATATGTAAACCCTATATCAGATTGCATACCATCTTAGGGAGAAGGGAGGGGAGAGAGGAGGAGAAAATTTAGAACTCAAAATCTTATGAAAGTGAATGTTGAAAACTAAAAATAAGTTAGTTAATTTATATATTCAGAGGGAGACATGGATAAGCAGGATAGCTTTGAAACCAGTGTGTTGCATTTATTGTATATCATATAGAATGGAAATAAGATAAATGTAGTACCTATGTGCAGTTTCACCAGCAAGCATATCTTTCTGTTCTTCTTTGTATATGGAAGTATTAATGTTTATTGTTTGTCAAATTCTAAGTAACAAAAAAATAAAAATTAGGAAAAAACAAAGAGTGTTCTTGTAGACAAACATGAATACACAAAGTTAAATGCTTCTGGCCTTTAAAGTTAAAGGATATGAGAAAGCATACTCTTTCCATGAAGAAGTAATAGCAGGCCAGCCTGGGACTCTTGCTGAAGCCAGAAGTGACATATGTCCAGTAAAACTGTGCTTGGTAGCAGTCAGAAGAGACAACATGTCTGTCAGAGATAATGTGTTCAGTGAATATGACATAGATAGATTATTACAGAAGCTTCATGCTCAGTTGAGATCAGTAGAAGCAATGCAAAGAATTCATCAAAAATCAGTAACTCTGCTGCATTAGAGATGTGAATTGTCATGTGTGTGTCCTAGCCACTTGTGTTTCCTACAGGAGTGCCTCTCCATGCATGCTAACTATATATTCCTTCAACCTATGTTGAGTGTATATGTATGTATGTATGTATGTATGTGTATGTATATGTATGTATATATGTATATATATGAGAAAGTGTGTTCCACCAGGTTTTTGTAGTAATGTATTGTTGCTACTTTTTTTGCTATTATATTTCACGAAATGCCTTTTCTCTGAACTCATTTTATTTTCTAATTATTTGTTAAACAAGTTGATGGGGGCATATAAGCTATGATTTCAAGGGGATTGGGATCCACAGAGTGTTCTGAAGCTGGTGTAGCCTCACCTGGGTGACCCATGATATGAGTTGGGAATTTCCCTAGATTCTACATCCAAGTCTAGCCAGCAGGAAGGTATGAAGGGAAAAAAGCCATTTATTAAGAGCCTACTATGTTCCAGGCACTGTGCTAAATGATTTACAAATTATCTCATTTTGTCCTCAAAACAACCCCAGGAGGTTGCTGCTACTAGTATCCTTATTTTTCAGTGTAGGAAACTGAGGCAGAGAGATTAGGTCAAACTGAAGCCAGAGCTCTATCTTCTATTCCACCTTGCTGTGTCCGCAATCTGAGCAAAGGTTTCATGTGGAGACACATATTTGAATTCCAGTTCATTTATTCAAAAGGTAGTGTATCCATAACTTTGTTTCTGTTGCTTTTGGTCCTTGATCTGATTCCTATAGAATTGAAGAGCTAGAAGAGATCTTGGTGATTTTATTGTCCCAATTCTTCTCACCTCTCCTATTTTGCAGATAAGAAGACTGAAACTCAGAGAGATTGATTGAAATTTTCAAGGTCATATGGTTTAAAAATGGTACTGCTGGAATTTGAACCCTGGTCCTTTGACTCTTGGTACCTTTCTACCCCATTGAGGGAATATTCTTATCTCCTAATTTCCCTCATCTCTCCCAGGACACAGAACTTAGACTACCAGGTGTCATAGGAGTAAAATAGTCTCTCTAGGCTTCAATGGACCTAAATCCTAACATAGAATCAGAGAATCAGACTCAGGGTTAGAAGGAATCTTAGGGGCCTTGTAACCCACCCCATCACTGAACAAGAATGCCCTCTACAACATCCCAAGTCGTCATCTGGTCCTTGTTGAAAGATCTCTAGTTACTAGGAAACTCCTTGTTGAGGATGCCCATTTCATTTTTAGTTAGTTCCCAGTGTTACGAAGTTTTCCTTACTTTAATCCTAAATTTGTGTCTTTGCAATTTTCATTCATTGATCCTAGTTCTACTCCAGGGGGCCAGACCAAACAATCTAATCCCTCTTCTATGTGATGGTCCTCTTTTCCAGGTTGAACTTCACTGATTTCTGCAACTGATTATTGTGCGGCAAGAAGTTAAGGCCTTTAATGTTTCTCATTGATCACTTCTGGAGCTTTTCCAATCTGACAATGCACTTCCCAAAATGCAATATGCATTCCAAACTTAAGCTGTCTTAGAATGCCCCAAAGCATCTATTCCAAGATATTCATCTTGTAAAAAGATCTGCCTTATCCTAGTTACTGAACTTAAATACCAGGTTTTTCAGTTGACATGAATAGGTGTCACTTCCTAGGGGCAGTGTGGGTAATGACTAGGACACTGGACCTACAATCAAGAAGACTTGTGTTTAAATCCCAGCACTGATACTTACTAGCCATTTCAGTCTGGGTTAGAGGCAGTTAAGTAGATGAGAGTAGTGTCTAGAGTTAGCAAGATATGCATTCAAATTTGACCACACAAAATTGGTCACACAAAAAGCTTATGTGACCCTGGATGAGTCACTTAACCTCTGTTCACCTCAGTTTCCACATATGTAAAATGGCACTGACCTCTCAGCATTGTTGTGAAGATAAAGTGAGATAGTATTTGTAAAACATTAGTCACTTAAACTTTATGTGTTTTCTCTTAAGTAAAATGGAGATAGTAATTCCAGTAGTATCCACAGATAAGGTTAAGAAGATCATATGAGATGATATATGTGAAATGCTTTATAAACCTTTAAGTGCTATGATAATACATTTAAAAATAATACTTATTTTAATAATGCATCATGTGTTATATTATGTTAGATACCATATCACATCGTATATCATACCATATATCATATCATACATCATGACATCATGGCATGCCAGAAGATGACTTGGAGTAAAGTATATTAAATTAATAATATGATATGTTATATCATATTCACATGTTATATTAAACATGTCATTCCACACTATGTTATATGATCTTATATTTTGTTGTCACATTTTATTACTTTATGTTATATATGTAATATATACTATATAGTATAATAACACAATTATCATAATACATATTACCATCTGGTTGAGAACTTAAAAGGATTTTAGATTTGGAGATCTGAGGAAGCTCGTGGTCATCCAGTTCAATTCCCTTATTTTTACAGATGTTCAAACTGAGGCCCACAGATGATCTGACTTGCCCAAGAATACATAAGTCCTGTCAATTTTTATTATTATGAAAGACTATTGTGAACATATGTTGAATCTTTACATCCAGAATAGTTTTCTTTTTTTCTCCAAGGAGGAAGGTGGCTTTCAAATAAAATCTGTAACCATGGTATTAAGGGCAAATAAAGCACAATTTTGCTATTCAAAGACACATTCCATAGTCTGTTCTTCAGATGTTTATTTTAAAAGCAACTGATTTTTTTTAAGCTACTGAATTTGAAATTCTATGATACCTGCCCTGATTTTAAAAACCAGGTTAAAGAGTAGTTTGAAAGGAGAATCCAGAAGAAATTTTGAAAACTTTTCCTTGATTTTTGTTTCATTAGCACTTTAATTCTTTATTCCCCAATCCCTCCTAGAGACCTGGTTGCATATTTCATAACTGAAAAGGAAGAATTGAGTATCCATGTCTTCAAGAAAAAGAATTAGGTTGGAAGCAACTTATGTGTCCAATATGTAGAAAAGAAGAAAGGTTATTAAAAAATTATAAGATCTATGTATCAAGTGCTATGTATCTGTAAAAACAAAAGTGGAGATGATCTCTACTCTCAAGGAGCCTACATTCTAATGGGTACTGATAACACATATAGGAGAGTGGTATTTTTGGAGGGGTATTTTGGTTTGGAAAGTTCTAGGATGTTGAGTGTAGCCTTAGGACAATGGACCAACACACTATTCCTAGTAGCAATGGCAAAATTTGATTAAAGTACCAGAATTAGAGAACTGGGGTAGAGGGAAGGAAAGAGAGAACATTGTATATAGGCAGGGACAGACAGCTAGCAAGAGGATGACTTGGAGTAAAATGAAGCAGACCTGGGGCAGCCTAGATATACTGGTACGTGTGAAGACCTTGCCAGTCAGGAGAGCTGGGGACCCAAAGGGAGAGTTCTAGAGCCAAAAGAGCTAATATATTGGAAAAAAATGTTAAAATTAAGTCAGCTCAGAAGCCAGTGGTGCTGAGTACCAGTAGGGGTTAAGTTTCTTAGGAATGGCAAATTAAATGGTGTACCTATTTATTTAAGACCAATACACAAATTCAATAGCAAAGCAGATGTTGGTTTGACATGTCATTAAAATTTTTCCATTTCTCTCCCTTTGCATTTCTAACTCCATTTTCTCTATCTTGCATGGAAGTTTCCCAGGAGACCTTTTCTATGAATGGAAAAAAGTGAGGAGTTTAGAATAGATCTGAGAGAGAAAATCTCTTCTAAGATGTCACAAATGAGAGTGGGGAAACTTGTGACAGCTTCAAGGACAGGTGGAAATTCTGACCTTTCAATATTAAGTATCACTAAGAATGTTCCTTACTCAATAAAACAGCAACGTTTCCTTTCTCTCTGATTAAAGGAGAGGTTTTAAATTGCTCAAGTAAAAAGAACAACGGAGATGTCTTCTCAGTCATAGATAAGCATCACTTTTTTTTTCAAATCTTCTATATTGTCAGCTAAGTAATGACTGATTTTGTGCATTGTTCTCTATGTGAGGGAATACAAGAGAGGGTAAACCTTATCCATAGTCTCCTGTTACCCAGTAGGCATTCCTCTGCAATCAGAGATAGGATTTCTGGAGGCACAGGTTGTGCACTCATAAATTAAAAGAAAAGAAACAGTCAACATTTACATAAGTTATTGATACACCTGCGTATCCCATTCAGCTCTGTGGTTTTATCTGAGCATTGCCTATCTTAAACACGCACACACACACACACACACACACACACACACACTCTAAGAGAGAGACATAATACCACATGAGTTTGTCAGGTAAATATTCAACAGTCCCAGCACATTTCTTCAAATTAGGGCCTTAAAACATCTTGGAATTTCAAACTTCCCCCATTTTCTTTCTACTATAGCATCCCAGCCTCCAGTAAGCAAGCATCCCATTCCTGGGAGGAGTAAGACCTGTCTTTTTGCAATGTCATCTTGTTAAGGTATACAATGGCTCTCTTCAGGTTTAGAGACAGAGGACAACCAGTCTGAGAACCTGATACCTATGTGACCTTAGGCAAATCCCTTACCCTCTCTGGGCTTACTTTCCTCAGCTGTAAAATGAGGACATTAGCCTAGGGGGGTCTCTAAAGTTCCTTCCAGCCCTAAGTCTATGATCCTATGATAATATAGGGCATATGGGCTGCATTTGTGATTTCACAGGTAGAGGGGATTCCCAGATGAGGAAACTTGCTCTATTACTGTTGATCAGTGACTTCTCAGCAACTTATAGTCCCAGAGTTGCTTAGAGTGCTGACTTCAAGTGACTTGACCAGGGTGGTACATATCTTACATGCCAGAGAAAGGACTTGAACCAAGGTCTCCCTGGCCCTGAAGCCAGCTCTCTAGTCACTTCTCCTTAGTGCTTCTCATATGATCCAAGGATCCCCATAAAACTGCCAACTTATCTTGAATGGTAAATAATCAAAAGACAAATCTCATCACTGAGTTATGATTGAATTCCATATCCAACAACATACAACTATTGGTCTCAAACTATAATTATGTATCTGGTATGTGACTGACATCTCCAGTAATAAAGATAATTGTTTTCTAGCTTGGGTCTGTGCTTGGAGATCTCTAGTAAAAATTAATAAACTCTACAGACGTGTAGATATTTCCCTAGGGAGATGAGTTCAGTCAGTACTTCCTATGGAAATACTTTAAAATGATGCATGAAGCAGGACTTCAACTAACATTAGGTCTTAGGATTTGGAGCTTGGATGTGGCACTCTTTAAAAATAGATTTGTTTCTGAAAAACTACATATTAAGCAATTTCTCATCCTCTCCTAATACTTTCCCTTCAAAAGTTAGTTTTCATTTAATTTGTATATATCTTGTATACACTTAACGCATGTACATATAAGAATCCAGAGGACAAGGACTTTTTCATTTCTTTTTTTTTTATGTCCAGCCCTTAGCACAGTTCCTGGCACATAGGAAGTGGGCACTCAAGTGCCTGTGGATTGATTTATTGATCATAAATGGAAGTTTTATAAATTGAATAGTATTTTAAATTTAGAAAGGGGCTCACTGTTTAAGGAAACCCTAGCATAAATCATTTAAAAAAGCAAATCATTTATCTGACCAATATTTTGTCTGTTCTATAAACCCAGATTTTTTCTATGTTTTATTTATTATAAAGTAAGGTAGATTTAAATTCAAATCTCACCTTTGACAAATACTGGCTGGGTGACCCTTGGTAAACCAATTGACCTTTCAGAGACCCAGACAACTATTTCAATTGCAGAGCTGATGTTAGGCTGCACTGGTGTACAGAGCCCCGTCATTGGAAACTAATGAGGAAATAATAGAGGTGGTTTAAAAAAGTGTATTTATAAATAAAATAATTCATCTTCTTAACGAGTTTCTCTGATCTTGTGACTTCTCCACCCAAAAACCTTTAATTGACTTCTCATTGCCTATTAAACAAAATATAGACTATTGATCCTGGTATTCAAGATCTTACATGATCTGTCTCCAAGCTACCTTCATCACTTAGCTCATATTAATCCCTTTCATGTATTCCATATTTCAGCAAAGCTAGATTATTCTCTCATTTTTATCCTGCCCTGTCCCTTCCCTGTATCTTTTCTCCTATCATTCTTTGTGCCTGAAATGAACTCCATTTTTTTCCCATATGCTTTTGAGTTGAATTTTTTTCTCCCTTTTCCTCCCCCCCACCCTCCCCAAGATGGTGCACAATATAGGCTTTACATTTACATACCCATTAAACATATTTTCACATCAGTGAAGTTGTAAGTATAAATTAAAACCAATAGGAGGAACCATCAGAAAAATGAACTCCATTCTTCCCCGTGTTACCCCACCCCAATGTCAATCTCTTGAAACTCCAAACTTCATTTAAGTCTCAATTTAGTTGTTATTCCCTTATGAAAACTACTTTGACTGTCTTACCATCCCCCTCAGATGAAAGTGATCTCTCCCTCCTCAAATTATTTCCAGTAAATCATTACCTGGGTCTTTTCTTTACAATTTTCTCATTGTTCCTTGGGTCACAGTTGTATATATCTTCCCTCACAGTTGAACATTAGATTGTAAGCTCCTTGAGGGCACTTGAACACTATATTTCAGAAATGAATGTTTTTTAAAGAGAAGTACATGCAAAGATGTGCTGATAAATGTTTAAAAACTGGATCTCAAAAAAAAATACATGATGCACTTTAAAGTTTGATCTACATTATTGACATTTACTTAATCTCTTAATTCTAGACAATCACCATAACAATATATTAAACATTGATTAGTGTGTAGTGTTTGCCAATTTCTAAAATGAAAATTTAACAACCAGCTGTTGTGAGTTGATTCAAGTTGGCCCTAGGATCCCCCGGGTATATACTTCAGTTCAAAAACCTCAATATTCATTTGTTTAAATTCTGAAGTTCAGGAGAAGAGGGAAGGACTTGAGCCAGCTAAGAAGGAAAAATACTGTAGTTGATTTGAAAGGGGTGCAGACTAGATAAATAGGTCAGAAGTTGATTTTGGGAAGGAGAAATTAGACAGAATTTGACAGAAACTGGAAAATTTGAAAGAGAAAAATATTCAGGCCTAGATACTGATCTGGATTCTACTTACAAGTTTTAAGAGAAGCAATATTAAGAGAAAAAATGTATATAGGTATACACACACACACACACACACACACACACACACACATACATTTTTACGCACACACACACATAAGATAGATAGATAGATAGACAGACAGACATATACACACAGTATTAATATGGATTAAGGAGGATTAAGGAAGATTAGGGAGTAGTACCTGAAGAAGTAGACTCAAGAAAGACAAGGAGAAGGTAATTGGCAAGACAAGAAAGAAAAGGTAGCTATAAGAATTATAGCCAGGTTCCAATTAGTGTGAATAATGAATACCTTCAATTAGTTGCATGTATTCAAAATTGCACTATTTAAAGCCATAATTATGTAAAATATGATAATTAGTTCTAGCCCAGTGGAAAGTGTAAATTCAAATAATTTTTATAACTTCAGGGGATTCATTATTTGAATTAATACAGACCCAGCTGTAGAAGGTTAAATAAATTTATACAGTAAATGCAAATTGCAGCAAGTTGGTAAAACAGACAGGATATTGTTGCAAAGCTGAAGAGAATATGGGTGTGGCTGGGGAATATGAAACTATTTTTAGAAGAAGGAGAGGAATTTGAGTAGGGTTTTAAGTTATCAGGAGGTAATAATTGGCTGTAAGAGTTTGAATCTTTTGATTCAAGCTGATGTGCAAATAGACACAACCAGTTCAATGAAAGAAGACTGAAAATCTCAACCATAGTAGAGAGTAGGGGGGATTGTTCAGCAACTTGGATGAATGTTCACTGTTAATCTATACTCCATGTATAGTCTAATTTCCCTTCTAGAGAAGATGAAGGAACTCAGTCTATTCACATTTTAGTTTGTTAGGGGCAATGACATGTTCCTGAAGGAAACAGTTTGGAGATTTCAGTGAGAATTGAAAGGGAGAATCTGCGGTGAAGGAGGAACAGCTCAACCCTTGTCATGATGATAGAGAATGTAAGGATATAAAAGAGGGGAGAAAGGAAAGGAAAAGGACAGCTGTAGAATTGGAGCTCATAAAGGAATTTTTAAGGAGGCTCTTCTGAAGATGAAAGAACTAGATACTTTAAGGAGGAGGATGTTGCTTGTACTTCCAAGAATGACATAGATATTATCTAGTTAGGGTCAGAGGAAGAAAGTCCTTGCTTTGTGGTACCAAGGAAGCTATGTGTTAACCTAAAAATAACAATAGAAAGGTCTGTTGTCTTCCCAGAGCACATATCCAACACATGACAGAGAATGTCCCAAGACTTAACAGAATATAGGGCAATTATCCACTTCTAGTTACTCACATGGGCACAAATGATACTTCCAGAATGAGCCTAAAAAGTATTGCCAATCATCATGAACTCTTGGGTCAAGAAACTAAAGACCATTGGACCACAGGTTTTGCTTTCTTCACTATTGTTCATTGAAAGAAAGGGACACAGAAGAGAAAAATTAATTTGGGAAGAAACAGCTGTCTGAGAATGTGGTAAATGAGATTAAGATTTGGATTTCTGGGCCATGATTGGTTTAAAATATAAGGATGATAGATTACTGGCCAGAGGTTGTATATCTAACAAAAACTGATAAAAATGTATTTGTTAGCTGTCTTCTCTCTGTCTCTGTCTCTGTCTCTTTCTATTACATATATGTGTATAATACAAATATAATATGCATATATATATATATGTAAACATGTGTGTAGTCTCCAAGTTAGATACCATAGAGATAAGTTACAAAGAAGGAAGAAACAGAATAGCTGCTGAGAAAAAAACTAAGAAAAGAGACATGAGAGAAATCTATAATTTTAAATGTCTATACATAAATACCCAAATTTTAGGCAATTAATAAGAAGACCTAACACACGGAGGCAAATCTGACCTTATTGGGACTTGGTGAGACCAGTCCCATAACTAGACCCTAGGCTCTGGATGGGTATACCTTATTCAAAATTAAAGGGGGCTATAACTTTGTGTACTTTGTATATTAAGAAAGTATAGTTACATAAGGAAATCTAAGAACCAGCATGATACAGAGTATTTGGCTGGAGGTCAAAGGAAGAAATAGAAATGACTTCAGTAGTGAATAATATAGTTATACCTCATTTTATCGTGTTTTGTTCTATTGCAAATATTGCACAAATGCAGAGATTCACTTTTTACAAGTGGAAGATTTGTGGAAACCCCACATCAAGCAAGTCTATTGGAGCCATTTTTCTAAAAGTCTGTGCTCATATTATGTCTCTGTCACCTTTTGGTAATTTTCACAATATTTCAAACTTTTTCATTGTTATACATATTATGACAATCTGTGATCAGTGATCTTTGATGTTGTTCTTATATTAATTATCAAGCAAGTTGAAGTGGAATTTAATTCTAGAAATTTGAGAGAGTATGGAGAGTTCTAGCTGAAACCCCTGAGAAAGAGAAGGAGAGAAAGAGAACTTTTGGCCTTGGCTCTTTGCTACTTGGTACCTTCACTCCTACTCCCTTTTTACTTTGACTAAGTGAGGGTCTTACAAGCTTTGAAGTCTATGGAATGTGTTGGTCTTCTCATTGGTGTCCTGTGGGCATATCTAAATCAGCTGATGACAGTGTCTGAATTGAAAGCCAAGTCTTGGCTCCATAAGGAGCCAAGCAAAAAAACTACTTTATGCCCAGGAAATCTTGAGCACTCCACGAGTGGGAGAAAATGATTTCCAGAAACCAGAAATTGAGAGTCACCCCATTTGTCACCTATACTCTCTAAGTTTATGCCTACTTTTCTGCCATCTGTATGTATGTGTGGGAGAGTATATAACAGACTTTTGGGAAGGATATTTTGTACCAACTATTATCACCATGTCACCTTAGTAAATATTCTTATTTATTTATTTATTTATCTATCTATCTATTTATTTATTTTTTAATTTTCGTATTAGTCATGTTGTAAAGAAGAATTAGAACCAATAAGATGAACCATGAGAAAGAAGAAACAAAACAAAACAACAAAAGGAAAAAAGAGACCAAACAGTATGCTTCGATCTGCATTCAGACTTCATAGTTCTTTCTCTGGATATGGATAACATTTTCCATCATGAGTCTTTTGGAGTTATCTTAGATCCTTGCATTGATGGTCTATGAAAGTTAGTCATTGCACAATGATGCTGTTACTGTGTACAATATTCTCTTGGTTCTGCTCACTTCATGCAGCATCAATTCATGTAAGTGTTTCCAGGTTTTTCTGAAGTCCACCTGCTCATCATTTCTCATAGCACAATAGTATTCCATTACATTCATATACCACAACTTGCTCGGCCATTCCCCAATTGATGGGCATACCCTCAATTTCCAATTCTTGACCACCACAAAAAGATCTGTTGTAAGTATTTTTGTACATGTGGGTTATTTTCCCATTTTTTATGATCTCTTTGGGATACAGACCTACAAGTACTGTTGCTGGATCAAAAGGTATGCACAATTTTATAGTCCTTTGGGCATAGTTCCAAATTGCTCCCCAGAAGTGTTGGATCAGTTCACAACTCCACCAACAGTCCATTAGTGTTTCAATTTTTCCACATCTTCTCCAACATTTATTATTTTCTTGTTTTGTCATGTTAGACAATCTAATAGGTGTGATGTGGCACCTCAGAGTTGTTTTAATGTACATGTCTCTAATCAATAGTGATTTAGGGAATTTTTTCATATGACTATAGATGGCTTTAATTTCTTCCTCTGAAACTGCCTGTTCATATCCTTTGACCAGTTATCAATTGGGGAATGACTTGTATTCTTACAAGTTTGACTCTGTTCTCTATATATTTTAGAAATAAGGGCTTTATCAGAGACAATCATTTAAAAAAATTGTTTCCCAGTTTTCTGCTTCCTTCCTAATCTTGGATGCATTAGCTTTGTTTGTGCAAAAACTTTTCAATTTAATGTAATCAAAATCATCCACATTGCATTTCATAATGTTCTTTATTTCTTGTTTGGCCATGAATTCTTCCATTCTCCATAGATCTGGGCAGGTAAACTATTCCTTCCTCTCCTAGTTTGCTTATAGTATCAGCCTTTATATTTAAATCATGTATGCATTTTGACTTTCTCTTGGTATAGGATGTAAGATGTTGACCTGCCTAGTTTCTGCCATACTGTTTTCCAGTTTTCCCAGCAGTTTTTGTTAAATAGTGAGTTCTTAATCCTGAAGTTGGAGTCTTTGGATTCATCAAACAGCAGAATACTATAGTCATTGACTATTGTGTCTTGTGTATCTAACCTATTCCACTGATCCACCACTATTTCTCAGCCAGCATCAAGTAATTTTGATGATTGCTGCTTTATAATACAATTTAAGATCTGGCATGACTAGGCCACCTTCTTTGCATTTCTTTTCATTAATTCCTTTGATATTCTGGACTTTTTGTTCTTTCAGATGAATTTTGTTATTATTTTTCTAGCTCTACAAAATAATTTTTGGTAGTTTCATTGGCATGGCACTGAATAAGCAAATTAATTTAAGTAGAATTGTCATTTTTATTATATTAGCTTGGCCTACCCATAATAAGCAACTGATATTTTTTCAATTATTTAGATCCGACTTTATTTATGTGAAAAGTGTTTTATAATTGTATTAATATTACTCCTGGGTTTGTTTTGGCAGGTAGAATCCCAAATATTTTATAATGTCTACAGTAACTTTGAATGGAATTTCTCTTTCTACCTCATGCTGTTGGGCTTTGTGAGTAACATGTAGAAATGCTGATGATTTATGTGAGTTTATTTTATGTCCTGCAATTTTGCTAAATTTGTTTATTATTTCAAGTAATTTTTAAATTGATTCTCTAGGATTCTCTATGTATGTCATCCTATCATCTGCAAAGAGTGATAGCTTTGTTTCTTTTTGCCTATCCTAATTCCTTCAATTTCTTTTTCTTCTCTTACTGCTAAAGCTAACATTTCTAGTACAATATTGAATAACAGTGGTGATAACGGACATCGTCATTTTACCCCCAACCTACTGGAAACGCTTCTAACTCATCCTTATTACATATAATGCCTGCTGGTGATTTTGGATAGATGCTACTTATCATGTTAAGGAAGACTCCATTTATCCTTATGCTCTCTAGTATTTTTAATAGGAATGGGTGCTGCATTTTGTCAAAAGCTTTTCTGCATCTATTGAGATATTCATACAATTTCTATGAGTTTTGTTGTTGATATGGTCAATTATGCTGATAGTTTTCCTAATATTGAACTAGCCTTGCATTCCTGGTATATCACATCTAGTTGTAGTGTATTATCCTCAAGATAACTTGCTGTAGTTTCTTTGCTAATATTTAAAATTTTTTTTTTACATCTATATTCATTAGGGAAATTGGTCTATAATTTTCTTTCTCTGTTTTGACTCTTCCCCGGTTTAGGTATCAGCACTATATTTGTATCATAAAAAGAATTTAGTAGGACTCCTTCTTTGTCTATTTTCCCAAATTGTCTATGTAGCATTGGAATTAATTGTTCTTTAAATGTTTGATAGAATTCACTTGTAAATCCATTTGGCCTTGGAGATTTTTTTTCCTAGGCAGTTCATTGATGGCTTGTTCAACTTATTTTTCTGAGGTGGGATTATTTAAGTATTTTATTTCCTTTTCTGTTTACCTGGGCAATTTATATTTTTGTAAATATTCACCCATTTCACTAGGATTGTCAAATTTATTGGCATACAGTTGGGCAAAATAATTCCTAATTATTATTTTAATTTTCTTTTTATTGGTGGTGAATTCCCCCTTTTCATTTTTGGTGCTGGTAAGTTGGTTTTAAGGTTTATCTATTTTATTTTATTTTTTATAAAAACAGCTTTTAGTTTTATTAATTAGTTCAATAATTTTCTTAATTTCATTCTTATTAATCTCTCCTTTGGTTTTCAGAATTTCTAATTTGGTATTTAATTGAGTATTTTTAATTTGTTCTTTTTCTAGCCTTTTTAGTTGCATGCTCAATTCATTAATCTCTTCTTCCTCTATTTTATTCATGTTAGCATTTAGAGGTATAAAACTTCCCCACAGAACCTCTTTTGCTGCATCCCTTAAGTGTTGATGTGTTGTCTCATTATTGTCATTCTCTTGGATGAAGTTATTGATGGTTGTTATAGTTTGTTGCTTGACCCCCTCCTTGTTTAAGATTCAATTATTTAGTTTCCAATTAATTTTTAGTCTATCTTTCAATGGCCCTTTATTAATTTAATTTTTATTGCATCATTATCTGAAAAGGATGCATTTAATATTTGTGACTGTCTGCATTGTATTGTGAGGTTTTTATGCCCTAATACATGGTCAATTTTCATGTAGGTGCCATGTACCACCAAGAAAAATGTATGTATTCCTTTCTATTCCCATTCAGTTTTCTCCAGAGGTCTACCACATCTAACTTTTCTAAAATTCTATTCATCTCTTTAACTTCTTTCTTTTTATTTTGTGGTTAGATTTATCTAGTTCTGAGAAGAGGAGGTTGAGGTCCCCTACCAGTATAGTTTTGTTATCTATTTCTTCCTGTAACTCCCTTAACTTCTCGTCTAAGAATCTGATTGCTATACCACTCAGCGCATATATGTTTAGTATTGATATTATTTCATTGTGTATGGTACCTTTTAGCAGGATGTAGTTTCCTTTTTCATCTCTTTTACTTAGATCTATTTTTGCTTTTGCTTTGCCTGATATTAGGATTGCTACCCCTGCTTTTTTTTTTACTTAAGCTGAAGCATAATATATTCTACTCCAGCCTTTTACCTTTACTCTGTGTGCATCCTTCTTCTTCAAATGCGTTTCCTGTAAACAACATATTGTAGGATTATGATTTTTAATCCACTCTTTTAATCCACAGCTTCTTGTGCTGGGAGTCCCAGACCTGGCCATTAGCTTTGTGTGCTGGGGCTTCAGGTACTAGCAGCTGGAGGCTATAAGGGTCTGGCAGTTTACTTGGTTCTGAGCTAGGGTCAGCAAGACTGAAGCTTTCAGGGTGGGGATGGAGTGTCTGGCCCCTGGAGGATGCCTGCTCACCTGGGCTGCTTTGAAGCACAGGAAGGTTTGGCTACTGGAGAATGCCTGTCTACCTGGCATTGTGCTTCTTGGAGTTGTGCTTCCTGGAGTTGTGCTGAAGCATCAGGAGGTTTGACTGCTGGAGGATACCTGCCTACTGGCACATGTGGTAGTTTTTCAAGCTGGAGTCTACTGGTTCCCTTGCCTGTGCCAGGGAACTCAGGATGTCCTGGTGTTGGCTGCTCCACCACTCGGGCTCAGGAACTCACCCTGGTTTGTTGAGGTGGGGCTTGCCACTGGCTTTCTGGGATTCCAAGTATCCTGTGCTGCTCCCCTTCCACCACAGCAAAAGATACCTTTCCCATTAATCCCCAAAGCTTCTTGGGCTATGAGACTGCTGCACCCCAACTATCTGCTGGCTTAGCTGTACCAAGGTTTTTTCTGGGGTGATATTTTCTGGGTGTTCAGAGGTCGGTAAGGTAGGTAGAGTGGGAGTGACTTACTTCTTACTCTGACATCTTGGCTCCTGGAAAGCCCCAAAAGGAACTTTTTTTTTTTGAGATTCGGTTGTTAAATATCTACCAGCACACCCCTGCTTATAGTCCCTCAGAAGACCCCTAGAATCTTGAAGGGAAGATATAGTTAAACTTTGAGGACCCAAAACTCATTTCTGAGGTGGAGAATTGAGCTGAATATGCTCAGTTTCTGGCACTTTGTAGGCACTTAAATACTTATTAGTTGATGATTCTAAGAGTTTTCTTAAGAAGAATTTCCTCTCAATAGGTATTATTCTCAAGTATTCATGGTTTACTAAAAATGTTGCTGAATCCTGTTTTCAAGAAAAGGACTTCAAGGTTAACATGGTAGCTGTTATTGCTTGCTTATGCTTCATAAATATCTGTTTTATTCTTTGGAATAATCCCTTTTTAAAAAATCATCACAATTTTCCAGTTACACTAGTGTGAGCTCAGATAACAGGCAGAATATGCCCCACTTGCAAGAAAATGGGTTATGATTATTTATACTCCAGTGCTCGTTTGTTTCCATTTAGAATTGTAAACAATTACTCTTTGATAATCAATGGTGACAGCAAAAAGATTTCCACCCCACTAACTTGTATTTCAGCCCACAGAGAAATACAAGCAATTTTTGTAAAGTGTCATATGCCCAGTGAAGTAATTTCCCTGTTACTTGGCTTTTAGTGAAGATATGTAATTAAATCACAGGGGGACAAAATGCTAGCATGTCACTGAGTGACACATTTATTTCTAGTGTAATGCTAGAAGCAATGAGGTAGTTACTTAAGAGAGAAAACAAGGGCCAGAGACCAAGAGGAGAAACCAGGCTATGTAGTCATAGTGCTACTTTCCACTTCTCTTTTTAATATCATTCATTCATTTATTCAGTCATTCATTTATTCAGTCATCTATCCATCCATCCATTCAACATTAGGGATGAGTGCAAACAAGTGAAAGAATCAGTGTAGGAGATGGCACTTGAGATAAGCTTTGAAGGAAACAAATATAAATGAAGATTCCTGACAATAAGAGTACTTATTTGGAAAAAAAAAAACCTATCCCAACATTCTCCTGACAAGGTAGTTCTGTCAAGTCTGTGTTTTCAAAGGAAGCTGCCAGTTAATAAAAAAAAGAAAAAAGTCATTCATAAAATATTTAAAAAAAAATCTAGCCCCTCTCCCTTTCCATGTCTCCATACACATTATTATTTAAAAAGCTGTTAAAAGACAGCAGACACATTCACCATGAAACAAGATTAAAACCATGTTTTATGACAAACTATTTAAAGCTCCAGGAATCCATCTTTAATTTGTACCCATGAAAGTTTGTCTTTCACTTAAACTGGTGGTGACTGTACCATCTACTAGAAATATGGAAGCACTGTATAGAGTATATGCACCAGTATTTTTTTTTTCCTTTCCTCATTATAACGTGGCCCGAAGCCTGGAGCTAAACAAAAAAAAAATTTTTTTTGAACATAATGAGCTAGTGTACTGTAATGAAGGTGTTTGAAATGGGATTGACTGCTATTTGGGATAAAAAAAAAATCACAGATCAAAGAATTTACAAGACCCACAGACTTATAGGACACATACAGAAAAAGGAAGTTATAGGGAGGTTAAGATCCAATTCTTAAGTGGAAAGGTGTGGTGGCTTAAAACAAAACAAAACAACAAAAGCAAAAGACTCTATCAAGCACAGTCTTTCACTGGTACTTATTTCAGCTCCCCGTAAATCACTCACAAACTGCCATATGGCACTGAATGATTTTGAGGATCATTATTTTGAAGAATATTCTGAAACCTGATTTAATTTCCCTCTTCTTCCATAGTGTTTTGCACTGCTCCTTTATCACAGTCATGGACACCCTCCCAGGCTAATTTGTAAAATGAATTTTACTGAATGCCATCTAATCTTATTGCCATAGTTACAAACCAAGAAATCGAAGATTGCTATGCTGAGCTGAAAATAGCTGACTTGATACAAGGAAGAGGACTAATTCTTATGCAAAGCTCTGTACTCAAATACAGTCTCTTATTCAAAGAACAATAGAAAGTTTGATCCTTGGATACACAACCTTCCGATGCCTTTTCATTCTCAAATGATGAGCAGCTAAAGAGTTGAATGAAATGTGTAAAAACTAAGGAAAAGGTTCTGCTCTTAAACTGATGTTTAGCTTACGTGTTATTGTTGTAGTAAGCTAAGGGAATATTTGCCTTTGTATTTTAACAGCAGTGTTGGGGGTTTTAACTGTCTTCAAATTGCGAAGCTAAAATTCTGTCTGGTGCTTTGAAAATCTAGGGCCTGCTTAAACCATCCCTGCAAGTAATACTAACTAAAATCCCCTCCATGTGTATTTATGCATACACATGTTTAATTTTTTTATTAGATTGATTTTGTCATTATCTTTTGTTTTTAAATCACCTACACGTCCCAACATATTCCTCCTCTTTTCTCCTCACAAAAAACCTTCCTTTATAACAACAATAAAAAAGTTTAAAAAAGGGGAAAAAAAGAATTAAGTAAAACGAACCAACCCATCAAAAATACCTGTCATTACATATATGTTACATATATGTATATACATACACGTGTACATACGTGTGTATGTGTATTATGTGTATATATGTGTGTGGTATGTTCCCTACCCTTAGCGCTCCACCACTGTGAAGTAGCAATAGGAGATATCTTCTCATATCTTTTAGGGCTATTGCATTAGATTATAAGGTCCTCCATTAGATTGTGAACTCCTTGAGGACAGGGATTGTTTTTTGCCTCTTTTTGTCCCCAGCAGTTAATCTGGTGCCTGGCACATAGTAGTTACTTAAAAAAAAAGTTTACTAATTGGATGACTGAACCTTAGCTCTTACAGTTTCATAGCATTTGGTTTAAATTATTTTGTTGTCCTTTCCATTTACATTTTTGTAGTCATTTTGCATATTATTTTCTTGATTTTGCTTGTTGAACTTCACATTACTTTAAATCTTCTTATGCTTCTCTGTAGTTATATTCTTTGGTTTTTAAAAGTACAGTAATATTCCATTTAATTCATGTTTAACATTCCCCAATTGATTTGCATTTACTTTATTCCTACTAATTTACATCTACATGAAGTGCTGCTACATATATTTTAGCGTATGTTGTAGGGGGAGAGGTTTTGTTTTATTCCCCCATTAATTTCCTTACGACATATGCCCTGAAGTAGAATCTGTAGGTCAAAGAATATGGAAAGCTTAGTTACTTTCTTTGCATAATTCCAAATTATTTCCCAGAGTAGTTGGACAAATTCAAAGTTTCACCAACAGGGTATTAGTGTATACTCCTCCAACATTGACTATTCTCGTCTTTTGTCATCTTTGCCATTTTCCTGAGTAAAATCTCAGAGTTATTTTGATTTTCATTTACCTTGTTGTTAGTGATTTAGAGCATTTTAACACGTTACTACTAGTTTACAACTTTTCTCTTGAGAACTATTTATTCATATCTTTTAGCCAGTTACCTATTGGGTAATGGCTTTTAGTCTTATTTATTTCTGTTAGCTGTTATCTAATATTTTGGATGTTACACCATTGGAGGTATTTGATATAAAGATTTTTTTCCCCAGTCAGCTACTTCATTTCTTATCCCAGTTGTATTAATTTTGTTCATGCAAAGATCTTTCAATTTCATTTAATCAAAATTATTTATTTTATCTTTTTGTAATCATTTCTATCACGTATTTGGTTAAAAATCAATTTCCTAACCATGTCTGTGAAAATAACCAATATGGTTCCTTTTTATTTATATATTTTTCAATGTATGGCTGTTAATATTCAAGTCAAGTAGTATTTTGAGTTTATTGCGGAATGTGTTGTAAGTTGATGTCAAAATGGTTGAAACTGAAGTGTTAGCAATTTCCTTTCTATTTTTCCTAGAAAATCTTGTCAATTAGGGAATTCTCTCCTGGATGATTTATGTTTTCAGATTTAGAGTACACAATCAGTTATTTTTGATTCTTCCTTGTTTAGTCTATTCCATCAACATACTTTTGTATTTTTGAACCAGCACCAAAAGGTTATTAAAAGCAAGCAGGTTAAGTAGTCTTGCATTGCATCCTTGGAGGTATATATATATGAAGAAAAGGCAAGGAACAAAAAAGTGACAGGGGAACTTAAAGTCTGAAATATTAAAGATTTCAAGAAAAAATTCAATAAAAGCTTAGAGAACAAACACACATCAACAGAACCTTTGAAAACCTGGAAGAAGAATGCATGGTATACCCTCCAACATAATATGAAACTTTTTAAACAAATATTACAAGACAAAGGGAAGTGGACAAAGGAGCAATGAACTATTGGATTCTCTGGACTTCCAAGTAAGCTTGGCAAAACAATAAGAAACTCAGGAATATTTCAAAAAAGAAGAGAAATCCACAAAAGAAAGTTTAGAGCTATCTATGATGAGATTTAAAAACTTAATTAGCAAATTAACTAAAGTTGAATCCATGATAGAGAGTCTCTTCAATAAATAAAAAAGAGATTAAGAGATTTGGAGCACAGAAATATAAAGTGTGAAAACCATAGGATTTGGAGTCAGGACACTTGGGTTCAAATCCTAGCTCTGTCATTTACTGACTGTGGGGCTTTGGGTTAGTTTTTTAATCTCTCTGGGCCTTCCTTTCTTCATTTGTAAAATGAAGGGGTTGGGTTAAGTGACATATAAGGTCCCTTCCAACTCTAAATCTGTGAGTGAGAGAGAAGAGAAGCTAAATGCAACAACATTAAAAGAATGCACAAATTCTATATAAACCAAAATGATTGCCCATGAAGAAAGATTGCCCAGAGACAAATTAATAGTTTCCCAGAAGACCATGGAAAATAAAATTAAAAAAAAAGACAATAGGCAGGAAATAATACAAAAAAACTGCCCAGAATATAGACAACACAGCACCAATGGAGAATCATCCACAGTTTGTTTTTGGAAAACAAAGTTGTTTCCAACTCTAAGACAAATAGCGATTAAATTGAACAATTTAAATGACAGACCACATTTTGCCAGTAGCCAAGGTATATTCTTTCAAACATAAAGGCCATAAAATTGGAATAATATAATGTTATTTTATGGTCACACGTATAGTAGATGCTGGTAGAGCAATTGCACCAGAGAAACCAGTTCAGGTAAAGAATGAAGCTGCTGGAGTTAGGGAAAGAAATTATGCCAGGAAAGCAAGTACAAGCTACTATAAATGGCCTTGAACATGGAATGTGTTTTGAACAAATGGACAAAAGGGTGGGAGGGACAGTACACCAGTGGTGTACCTCCTGTCCCTGCTTCTGCCAGCTTTCTTTTACTTAGGTTGCCACTCATTTCCCTTGCAAAGAACAGACAAGGATTTCTTTGCAACATTTCATGTCTCGTCTTAACAAGAAATCTGGGCAAATGGACCATCTACTACCTTTTCTGGATGGTTAATCTCATACTCCTTAGGGTTGTACTATATATAACCAGGAGTCCACGGTCTCTATTTTAGAGACTACTATTTTTGGGCAAAGCTATTCTCTTTTCTCTACTCCTGCTCCATTCCTGAGTCAAAGAACATGTACTATATGAAGGAGAGAATATACAAAAATCAACTCTTACACAATGTAGTGAACTCTTTTCTTTGCCTCTCTTTTTGCTCTACACTATCTCAGTAACCTCATCAGCTCTCAGGAATTTAATTATCATCTCAAGGAAGATGACTTCCCAATCAATATATCCAGCCTTAGTCTGTCTCCTGAGATCCAGTCCCACATCTCAGTTGATTGTATATTTTAAACTATAAATCCCATAGGCATCTAAAACCCAACATGTCCCAAATGGAACTTCTTGTGTTTTTCTCCAATTACCACTGGTTTCTAAACCTATCCTTCCACTTAGCTTCAACTTCCTTCTTTTCTTCCAGTTTTGTTTGTAGAAGAACAATATGATTCAGATCTTCTAGCAGTGTTTTCACTCTTGGTCACTGGACAAAAATCTCACATTTAGAATACCAAAAGCCAAGCTCAAGTTTATAGATGCTGTGATTCTAAGCACCCTCTTCCCCATTTTCCTTCACTGTTACTATGACTAGAAAAGCAAAAGGAGTCTGTAAAGGACTGAGGGCTGTTTTATGTTGTTCTTCGGGTTGTCTCAGTAAAAGAATTTATCAACTAAGTGGCCATCTTCTCCGTATTTAAACAAGAAACAAGCATTTGTTAGGCACGCAATATTTGTATGTGATTCTGGGGATATGAAGACAAAAATAAAAAGGTACTGCTCTCTAGGACATTACATTCAACAAAGTGAGCTAATATGTACTATACATACATATATATATGTATATGCATAAGTATGTGTGTATGTATAAGTATACACACACATAAAAGAAAATGATATTTTAGGGGGTGGGGAAGACCTTTAGTGGCTGGGGAGATCAAGAAAATCCTCATGTAGAGGGTGACATAAGTTAAATCCTGAAAAAATTAGGCAATTTTAGAGGCATAGGTAAGGAAAGACTATATCTCAGGGTACGTGGGTGAATAGTTGGTGCAAAGATATCTAAACAGGTTATGTATTGTCAAGAATAAAGAGGCCAGTTTGGCCAGACTATGGAGTATGGGAAGGGGAGTAATAGATAATATGTTTGGAAAGGAAGGTTGGGGTGAAATTGTAAGAGGAGTTTATATTTGATTCTAGAATTGAAAGAGAGCTACAACAATTTGAGTAGGGGAATGATATCAGACCTACACCTTAGAAAAATCCTTTTGGCAGATGTGAAAAGATGGGATTGATTGAGGGAGGGAATTGAAGTAGGGAGATCAGTTTGAAGGCTATTTGCAATAGTCCAGGGTAGAAGTAATAAGGACCTAAAGTGGAGTGGTGGCTGTATGAGTTGAGAGAAGGAGATGCATACCGAAGATGCTGTGGAGGTAGAAATGACAAGTTTTGGCAACTAATTGGATAAGTAGAATGATGAAGAATGATGAGTAGAGGATAAGACTGAGTTCACCAACCTAGATGACTGGAATGATACTGGTATCCCTGAGAAAAATAGAGAGGTTTAGAAACCAGTGGTAATTGGAGAAAAACACAAGAAGTTCCATTTGGGACATGTTGGGTTTTAGATGCCTATGGGATTTATAGTTTAAAATATACAATCAACTGAGATGTGGGACTGGATCTCAGGAGACAGACTAAGGCTGGATATATTGATCGGGAAGTCATCTTCCTTGAGATGATAATTAAATTCCTGAGAGCTGATGAGGTTACTGAGATAGTGTAGAGCAAAAAGAGAAAAGGTCCAGGACAAAACCTTGGGTTATACCCAGAGGGAGGGGGGACAATGTGGATAATGAAGGTGAAGAACCAGCTTGGTCCTTGGAAAACAGATTCATTCTGTTATAAGAGCCTCAGATAAAGCTTTTTGAAAGTGGTAGAACCTTTAAGACCTTCAACTCCTCTGTCATAGTCTTTGAGAACCATAGCACCTGATGACACAGCATCACAGGATTTTGTGGAGGCTTATAGATTATAAGTGACTATAAAGAAGCCTTGTACCTTTATATCATAAATAATCTCTTAAAGAAATGAATTGATAGACACAGCACATGTTAAGTACCAAATATATCACAAAAATTAAATTAAGTGTATTTTAACAGGCAGGAAAAAAAGGAGACATTATTATGGGAGCCATTCCTGAATCAGCTGTCCATGTACAGTCAAACCATTGACATGTCACAGCCAAGATCAGAATTGGTAAAAATCTTAGAGAATAATAATGAGAAAAATATATGGCATACAATCAAAACAACTCAATCCTGACCTATTTTAACACACAATTGGTAAGGTAAAGTAGATAATGGACAGCAGAAATGACATCAACCCTGTATAATAATTTTTAGGCAGAAGTTTAACTGAGGTAAATCCATTGCTGCAATGAAAAGAACGAAGGAATCTGAAAAGTACTTTAGTCAGCAAACATTTAATTGATTTGTCAATCAGAGAAAGGTGGTGGTCAAAGGCAACACAGGTTTAAAATACAAAGCTCATTTATAAAATCTGTTTTGTTTCACAAAGCAGAGAGACACAACACAGGGTGAAGTCAATTTTTTAAAGAAAGTTTAGCAAGAGATACAAGTAAGCAAAGCTTACTCAAATGGCTATTGGATACTGGATACACCAAGGGAATTTAAGAATGAAAATGGAAGGAAGGTAACAAATGGCAGGGAAGTGAAAAAGCTCGGCAAGAATAATTTTTCATTAAAAAATATTGTTAAAGATGGTAGAACCATCACATTTGAGCTCATAAATGGAAGTATCATATTTGTTTACATGGGATGTAGAAATAGTATTAAAGAGAAAAAGATGGGGGGGAAACAGATGCATTAGACTAAGTATGTAAAGAAGGGATGCATGCTGGAAATGATTCTAATGTCTCCAGTGTTTAGTACAATGCCTGGCACATCATAAATACTAATTAATACTTCTTCACTTGTCAGACTGACTTTTAAGGATTAATTCACAAGGCATTTAAAGGAGAGGAAGATTCCAAGGGCGGGAGTTCCCTGACCTTATTAATGCTGAAAAATCATCCTATGTGCCTACATTTCCATTTATAAGAAATCTTTATGAGATTCAATTACACTCAGATTAAGGACACCCACAATGACGATACTACAAGGAAACAAGTAGGATCATATCTTACCATTTTTCAATTGACTGGAAGATATAGAGAATACAAGATTCTGTTGTGCTGATTATTTGTTGATTAGGCAAAAGAATTTGATTGGATAGAGCAAACTGTTCCCTTAAAGACTCTTTTGCAACAAGGTGTATCTCTAAAAATCATTTCTCTGCTCATACCTGGAGGGCTTGTTCATTAGTGTGTGTATTTGGGACATATAGTACAGATAGACAACAAGATGTGCTCAGAATTAAGACAGGAGAAGAGTGAATGGATTGTCTTTGGGGGAAAATTCCCAAACCAAATCTTTTCTGTTCCTTAAAATTACATTTATGATTTCTGCTTAATTCGTTTTCAACTCATCAGCTTTATAACGATTGATCATAACTTCCCTCATTTAAGTGCTCCATTATTTGTGTACAGGTTGTTGAAAAAGACAATGGAACAATAACTAGAATATCATAGAGAGAAAAAAGAAGAGGACCAAGGTCTGAAGCTTGTTTAAATAGCCAGAATTCTATAGTGGCTGGAAGCATCTGTGTTCTGCGGGAGGTATTGATTTTAAGATTTTATAAACTCTTCCTTTGAGGTAACAAATCGCATGAACCCAAACATCATGATTCCTCCCAGATGCAAACAAATTCAAATGATGGCTTTAGGGGAAGAGGTTAGGTAAGTTGGAGAATTTCTCAGACAAATTCACTCCCTGTCTTCTATCCCTTTCTCTCTGTTGTTCTCTCCTGGCTGACATGCTAGTTCCATTTGATCCCAAGGGAGGCTGAACCATGAAGACATTGCCTGGGGCAAAGTCACTTCCCTCCCCTGGGAAAGCTGAAGGAAGGAGTTGGGAAAGGTTCTGTCTATATGAACTGGGGTACATTGAAGAGGAAGTAGCTAATTTTCTTCTAATGTAAACAACTCTAATCGTAGACAGTTATGTTAACATTTTACTATTGACGTTGTGTGACTTCAAGGTATGGAACACCATAGTCTCTAAATCTGTGGACCCTCAACCAGAGAGCCTTAGGAAAGGCAAACTATTTCCAACCACCAGCCTCCACAAGCCATTATTGAGGGGAAAATCATTGTGAAGAGGGGCTTACTACCAACAACTACTGACCAACTGACTCTAAGAGACAGAGAGACACAGGAACCCTGGGAGCAGCACTATGTTTCCCTGTCCCTCCTATCCCCTAGGCAACTAGTCTTCCAGGGAATTAATTCTAGTGGAGAAAGGTCCAGCATCCTAACCAACTCATGCAGTGCTCAAGTCAGCCTAGCTGAAGCAGCAAGGCACCCTGAGAGAAAGACAGAAGGTAGCATGCGCCAGGCAAGTCAAACCATCAGCATCACCTTGACCACTATCTCCTCTCAGACCCTGATGAGTATAGGCCAATACTTTGAATGCAAGAGCCTTGGGAACAGCAAAACTTGCAGCCGAGTGCCCTGAGATATGTCGGGAAGCAAACCCTGTGCAGATGTAACCTTGTGATTGCTCCTGCAAATGCTACAGACACAGTTACTGAAGACCCAGAAAGGAAAGTTCTTGGCAGCTGTCTGGTATTGTCAGGGGGTTCAACATTAGAAACTGATATAATTTCATCAGTGGAAATGACATTTAAAAAGCAATATTAACATTTGTTTTTCCATTGTACACTAAAGACCATAAGATTTTCCCATCTGACTTGTAGTTGAAATCTTCCATATATATTGTCTTCTAAATTAGAATATGACATCCTTGAAAGCAGGGATGGTCTTTTTTTTTTCTATTTGTATGCCCAGTGCTTAGCAAAGTGCTTTGTGCTTAGTACATGCTAAATAAATACTTTGCCTATTCATTCATTCAAGACAATTATCTCAGATAGGGCTGTGGAAAGGCACCTGATAGATAAGAACAGGCTACAACATGTATGACAAACATAGATCTTCGAAGAAGGAAAAAGAAAGAAAAGATTGGGAAATACAACAAAGGAGAAAAAACAACTAGGAATGTAGTGGGGGTGAATGATGACAGGTAGATAGCCTCAGTAATCCATTGACATCCTCACAATTACAGCAGAAATCAAGTAAGGCCTCCAGCACATTACTGGGTTGAATGTACCTTGGTGATTTTATAGGAGGACATGAACAATTGTCACACAGGACAGATAGGAATGGATGGGTTGTAATTTGCATCACTACCTGGACATCACAGGTCCATTTGAGTATAACGTTCATTATTTGGTGCTGTTAGGGGACAACTGCCCTTAATATACCTCTCAGTCCTCCATTTTCCCAGTTAACAGTCTTCTCAATTGTAAAAGTGGATATTAATAGTATCTACCTTCCAGGGCTGTTATGAAGATTAAATGAGATAATATCTGTAAAGTGATTACCACAATGCTTGTCACATAGTAGGTATTTAATAAATGTTTGTTCCCTTCCCTTCCATTTAATCCAGATAAAAGGTCTCTGCGGTACTTGATCAAACACTCAAGTGGAAAACGAAGTTACAGATTCAGACAGAATGTAGTTTTTATTTACTTATTTTTGGAGGGGGGCAAGGATATTGGAGCTAGTTTATTCCATTGTCACAAAGGAACCCATTTTAATGAGCTCTCCTGTTATGTCCCTAAACCACTTTAGTCACCTGAGGAATATCAATCAGGAACAGATTATTAGGGTCATACAAAAAAATTTAAAATTCCTGTGTGCAGCTTTTGACATTCTAAAAACTGAAAGGCACATGTTAACATCTCAGAGAAGGCAGAGGTGGGAACAAAGTTAGAATATCACAGATAGATGGGCACTGTAGAAGTGGAAGGAGGAGCATATGAAGGCAGAGAAAGAAGGGGTCAGAATTTTCAAAGTAAAATTAGTTTGGAGGCTAGACATTGGTGTGAACTCTGAACTTTTTAACTCCTACCAATTTTTCAAAAAGCTAAGTGAAATTCACTGAATTCTGGAACTCTTAAGGGAACTGGGCTGGGGCAAATCAATGTAGCTGGAAGCTGACATGTAATTCTAAATCAAAGGGTTTATAAATTTTTTCTTTTTCTGAAGTAACTTGGAGATAGTGTTGTGGTCTGAGAGGTTGAGAGGTTGTGACCCCTCAAAGACCGAATTACAGGATGGGTCGTCTGGAATGAATTCACAGACTCAAGCATTCTTTAAGCCAAGATGGCAAAGTTTATTGTTATGCTTTTCAGCGGGCAAGGATTCTTAAAGGATCCTGCAACCTTGGAAAGGTTCAGTTACAGTTTATATAGGATAAAATACAATAAAACATGTGCCAAATATGCTAACAAGGGGATTCAGGGTGGGATTAGGGAGTGGTTAAGGAGTGGTCAGTTCTTAAAAGAACATGCACTTCTTGTACCTATTGTGCAAGCTTTTTACCCAGAGTTCACTAGGAAAAGCCCACAAGGAGGGGCCACATGGAGGTATGGTTTTAGGCCTGCTATGTCACTAAGTCAACTAGAGTTCAGGGTAACTGAGAGTTGTCCAGTCTGCCACCAATCAATGTCTTGTTTGATAAGATAGATGTAGGGAGTATGCATATGTCTTAAGTCTAGAATACAGTTAACGAGGAGCCTAGGATGTAGATAATGTGGTAGGGCGGTAGGACAGTATAGTAGTGGGTAAGAATGTCTTTATGACCCAGTGCAAAGCCAGTTTAAACTAATAAATCTTTCAGGTGCTGTTTGGAACTGCACCAGGGAGAGAGATAAGGGTCTTGCTGGGACCCACTCATGAGTAATTGCTAAGCACAGGGTCCTTGGGCTGGGGAGAAACTGTCAGGGACAGTGTTTCTGAGGCTAGGGAGAAATTGGGGTCCAAGTACAAGCACCTAAACACAAACACCCTGTCAATAGGATTGTCTCAATTTTACAAGGGGGAGGAGAACTTCAAAAAATATCTTTCACTCTTTCAAATGTGAAGGAACCCACAAGCAAGAATATCAAAAAATTCAAAGCATGAATAGTTGAGAGTGAGGATTGCTATGAGAATCTATATAACTATATATCTATTTAAAGGCCATGCAATATTAATGAGTCAGCACAGAGAACGATGACAGAATCTAAAGGGACAAAAAGAAAGAGAAAAGCTAGAGGGCACAGTAAGCTTGAGAATAGAGTAGCCAATAGCATCAGAAAATACGCCTAGAGATCCTAGGTATGAAATAAAGGATAGAAATTCTGTTCTTGCTGTGTTAACCTTTGACACAATTTTTAAAAGTTCTACTATGTATAGAATTCTGTGCTCAGTACTGGAGGAGATGCCAAGATTAAACAAGAAATCTCAGTATCCCAGAGTTAGAAGGGACCTCAGAGACCATCACTGGACATATCTAAAAAGATATGTCTTCTATAGCAGGCCTAAAATGCTGTTTTCCAGTCTTTATTTGAGGAATTATAGTGAGGGAGAAACATTACTACCTCTACCGCCACCATCGCTCCTCCTCCTTCTCCTTCTCCTCCTTCTCCTTCTCCTTCTCCTCCTCCTCCTCCTCCTCCTCCTCCTCCTCCTCCTCCTCCTCCTCCTCCTCCTCCTCCTCCTTCTTCTTCTTCTTCTTCTTCTTCTTCTTCTTCTTCTTCTTCTTCTTCTTCTTCTTCTTCTTCTTCTTCTTCTTCCCTTTCTCCTGCTTATATTTTTATTTATATTTTTCTTCTCCTTCTTCCATTTATAGGATGGTTTAAGGTTTGCAGAGCATTTTACAAACAACACTGTGGGGTAGGGACTGTTATTATCCCCATTTTACAGATAATAAAATGGAAGCAGACAGAGGTTAAGTGAATTTCCTAGAGTTACCCACCTAGTAAATGTCTGAGGCTCTGTTTGTCCTTGGGTTTTTTCTGACTCCAGGTCCAGCGCTCTATCTATTGCACCTATCTTACCCTGGGCAGATGACTTAACCTTGTTTCCCTCACTTTAAAAAATGAGCTAGACAAGGAAATGGCAAAACATTCAAGTATTTTTGTGAAGAAAACGCCAAATGGGGTCACAAAGAGTTGGACCCAATTGAAAAATGACTGAACAATAAAAATAAAAAACTGTCTACTACCTCCTAAAGCAGCCCTATTTACTTTTGGAAAGCTCAAATTGTTAGGAATTTTTTTTTATTTTAACTTCATATCAAAGCTAAATCTTACCCTTTTGTAACTTGTACATAATGGTCTAATTTCTGTCTTCTTGACCAGAATAGGTCTGATCCCTCTTCTGAATGACAGTCTTCAAATATTTGTGGATGGCTGTTATGTTCCCCAGCTAAGTCTTTTCTTTTCTAGTCTAAATACTCCCTGATTCTCATAAGGCATACTGTCTCCTGGATCCTCTTCAGTTGTTTCAATGTCCTTCCTAAAATGTAATACTCAAAAGTGAACACAATACTCCTGATTTGATCTGACCAGGATAGTGTACAATGAGACTATGAGATCCCTACTCTTAAATTTTATGTCACAATGCAGTTTAAGATTATCTTAGCTTTTGGAAGGAGTGATCACATCACAGTGTTTACTCAGATTTAGCTAGCCATTCACTGAAACCACCAGATTCCTTTTTTGTTTGTTGGTTTTTGGATGAACTATTTTATAACTTCACCTTCCCTATCTTGCACTGTTGGGGCTGATATTTTCAATCCAATTATGGGATGTTACATTTATCCTCATTAAATCACATCTTATTAGATTCAGTCAAACATTCTAGGCTGTCAAGATTTTTTTTTTGACCCTGACTCTATCATCCATCATGTTCACTATTACTCCTGCTTTTCTGTCATCTGCAAATTTAAAAAGCATGCCATCTGTGCTTTTACCTAAGTCATTGATAAAAATGCTAAATGGCACAGATTCCTGGAGCAATTTACTAGAGACCTCCTTCCAAGATGACAACAAATCATTAATGAACACCCTTTGGGTTCAGTCATTCAACCAGATCGGAACCATCTAACTGTGTTATCATCTAGTCCCATCTCTTCCTCTTGCTCACAAGAATACTATGAGAGAATTTATCAAGTGCTTTGATAAAATCTAGGTAAACTGCCTGTCACATTTATCTGATCTATCTATCAGTTCAGTAACTGTCAAAAAAGGAAATTAGTCTAGTCTGGCATGACCTGTTGTTGATGACGCCATGTCAGCTTTTTGTTGCTGTTTTTTTAAAAATCTCTTTTAAAAATTAATTTGTTTAAACATCTGTCAACACATGTTCAAATACATAAATAAGAATAAAGAAAAGATAGCACAAGAAAAAATATGCAGGGAAAACAACAAAATAGACCCACAAAATAACAAATACTTGGACAAAAACTAAACATAAAATAAATAAAATTGGAGCAACGAGCAAAACCAAAACATACCAAGTCTGAGAAAAATTAAGCAGAACACTGTAAGAAAGTCATTCTGAATTATTGTACAATAACCACTAAATTAGGGGTGCTCATGGTAGATACCAGAAATAAAATTCTCTGAGTTCAAGAAGTTTAAAAAAGCAGAGACCTGATAAGTCTCTTTTTTTTGATACAGTTAAATTCCTTCATGTAGCAACAAATGACTCTCTAGATGTGTGTGTGTGTGTGTGTGTGTGTGTGTGTGTGTGTGTGTGTGTATGTGTGTGTGTGTAGTGCACCTTACTCAAGGAACTGAAATGCAGCTGAGATTGATGTCCGTAAGACAGGACAGAAATCCTCGATGTATTCTGATCCAAAGACTGTAGGGACTGTGACTTTTTGAAAGGGACAGTCTTCCATTCCTCTTGCCTAAAAAGGAAGGGAGAAGTATTCCATAAGAAGTGAGGAAGTTGCTCTGAAGGAGGGGGGAGAATGAGAGGTCCTCTACAGAACTACTAAGAAACAGAAGGAGAGTGAAAAAGCAGCCTCAGAGATAGTCTATTGTGACCACTACTGCTGCCACCTGGATCAGGAGAAGATTATTGCTTATATTATTACTCAACATAGTTATGTGGAAACCATATGAATCATGAGGCAGAATGGCTGTAGCTCTTTCTATTTGCTAAGAATGAAACTGTCAATGCTCCAAGTTTCCTATCTTTCCCCACTATGACTCTTGTGCTATACTCTATATTCCAAGATATGAGCCAATATTCCCACCTTCATTTCTTTAAGACTGTATTTGATATGTATTTTCAGAAGAAATTGGTTTCTCAAAGATATCCTTCACTGTGTGCCTGTGAGGATCCCTAGAGAATTAAATGCAGATGAGGGTGAGGATATAGTCAGCCAAATATACTGAGGAAAAAAAAGTAATAGACTTTGTCTAATTGCTAGGGATACCATCTGGGGACTCCAGCTGAACAAAAGAGATGTTATTGATACACATTAATATAGCTCCCCAAAAGCAAATTAATCTGAACTGTCAAGAGCCAGTGGTTTTCTGGAAGGAAGTTTGGTAAATGAGTAGATCATCCCAGTATGACTTTCCATTTGTTTCTTCTGAGACAAGTTTAAAGAACCCCATTTCCCTCTAAAAGATGTTTACTGATGTGAAGCCTGGCCACAATTTCCTGATGCCTCTACTCTCATATCTCTGCATTTGTAGTAATAGCTTATGTAAAGCTGATATAGTGCTTGTGGATATGTTCTATAGTCATTTATCCCAGGATACTGGAGAAGAGAGTTCTTCCCTCATTCTGCAGCTGATAAACTGCTACCTCTTTTTGCTCTACTCTTTATGATTCTGATGAATTACCTAGATGAAAACACTTTCTTCTGCTGCCTCTCCCCACATTCTGATCCCTATCCAGATTTCAACTCATTTCCCTGTGCCTTCTTGTTCTATCACTGACAAATTGCTCCAAATCCTAGAATTCCTCATATTGCACTTTTCAGCAGGTAGCCTGCCCCCCCTGATCCTTTTTAGAAGGGAGGAGAGATGCTAGGCAAGTCCAACACTCATCATGGAGGTCATGACACTTTACCACCCTCACTAGAAAAATTCCAGGCTCTCTACAATTCACAGAGGGTGGACAACCTCTACTTCCCAACCCTTCTGCCTTTTTTTTAGGTGTCATACTGAATCATCAATCAAGAACCCACGTGAAATTAACCAATCAGAATAAACTCTGTCTCCATTCTATTGTCAAAGCCCCACCTCTTCCCTGAATGAGCTAAATTTCAGTGAGCCCTGGTCATATGATCTTAGTTTAATGGAATTATCTCTCCACAGGAATGGAAAGAACATGTTTAACTGTGTACAATATTTTACTCAGCATAGAAACGATAAAAGCAAAATAACATGTAATAAAACACCTACTGCATAGCTAAGTATCCACTAGTCCCAGATATATATATGTATATATATACATATATACATATATATATATACACACACACATATATATCTCCCTCATACACTACATCCATAAGTGTCTCCAAATCCAGAAGACCTAGGATTCATTCGGTTCACTGCATCAATTCCTGCTGGTAGAAATCTGGCTTTGTCCAAAAGACAAGCCATTTTATGATCTTTCCTCCTTGAGGTTCACTTCATCCATACCACTTATCCAGGTCCTCTTGTAAATGGATAGACTTCAGGTCATTCTTCCTTATTTCTAAAGAATTCCAATACCTGGCTTGCAGATATTCTCTGGGGCTAGCTTTGTATTCGTCTTTAGAGGCTTCCCTATAGTTGTTGACGTCCCTTCAAACACCTTTAACTCCCAACTTGTTTACTTAACAAGATCCATATTCTGGAGTTTTCTGGAGCTGATTTGAACCAGCTCATGAGAGTTCATTGTTAAATTTTCAGCATAAGCACTTCCACCTCAGAAATCAGCAAGTCCTACAAATCAGGGCTTGATTTATTGTTTTGTTGATTGTATGGACTTAAGAAAGTGGATGGAGAAAATGCTAATTAATGGAGATTGAACTTAGAGGTTTGTGGTGCATCTATATATTTCCCCAGAGAGCCAGCTGTTAAACATTTATCAGCACACCATTGCCTCTGTGCATGTTCACTCCACTTCAGTCACCCAGAAGAGGTGGTCATGTTTTGAACCTCACAATTACTGGTAAATGGGACAAGTACTTAAAAGCTTACTATGTGCCAGGTACTGTGCTAAATGTGGAGGATATAAATACAAGAAAGGAGAAGGACAATTCCTGCCCTTGATCTTGAACTCTGAAGTCCTCTTCTCTGATCATAATCTTCTTCCAAATACTTTCTATCTCACTTCTAAACCTATTTGTCTTCATGGCCTCCATTTGATATTTCTCTCTGTTCTCCCAATCCATCAACTGTGTTCTGGTCTCATTGCCCCTTCTTTATGGTTTTGATCCTTCAATTGAATAGTTCAACTAGGTACTCTTCTCTCTTGAATTGCTTGCTTTTACAATCCTCAACCCTGGGTCACCCATAATTGGCTTTCTTTACCTCCTAGCCTTATGATACTGAATGTTGTTGGAGGAAATCACACAATCATACTAACTGGAACCACTGCAAATTCACATAATCTCAATTAGGACTTCACTTTAGAAGAAACAATGCTCTTATTTTTCCTCAGCTGACTTCCCATCACCATTCTTTCAGCAACTTTTTCAATCTTTCTTTTCTCAAATCCCCAAAGTCAGCCTCAACTTCTTTTTCTCTGCAGATGTCTCTGACTCCTACTTTGCTGAGGGAAAAAAAGTGTGTATATATGTACATACATATATACACATATATGTATGTGCATATGTGTGTATATTTACACACACACACACACACACACACACACACACATATTCCTTTATCTTCCCTATTCCACTCCTCAAAATCCATCTACATCTTTACCTACCTCCTCCTTTAGTCTGTGAGGAAGAAATGACCCTTCTTGTCCAAGCCAATACAAAGATTTGGCCTTTGGCCAAGATTTCTCTTTCCTTGTCTCTGTACTCGTCCATGAAGTCAGGGACTGTGCCATATTGAAACTTGGTATCCACAGCACAATCAATGGGAACTACTCAGCCAATCTGATTTAATTAGATTGTAGTGACTGAATGAAGTAACAGGTTATTTGAAACATTTAAAGAATTTGATTAGATTAATTATATAGCAATTCCTTCAACTTCTTAAGAGTTAGTTACAATTATGGTTTTTAATATCCAAATGTATAAAAAATGGTAGCTTTGATTTTAATGTAGATATAAATAGTAACCATTGAAGTCTATAGGTCTTTTTCAGTAGGTAAATTTTCAATGGTGAAGTTGACACTCTCTCTCTCTCTCTCTCTCTCTCTCTCTCTCTCTCTCTCTCTCTCTCTCTCTCTCTCTCTCTCTCTCTCTCTCTCTCTCTCTCCCAGAACACAGTGTTTCATCAAGAGAAAGTTGAAGGCAGTTATTAGTATGGTAGAAAGGATTCTATGGCAATTTGTAATTGAACAGCAAACAGATAACCTTAATAACAAGAATTTTAAATGGCAGTATTCTTATATAGTATAAATAGCAATATAATAATAATAATAAAAAATATAAATAATAATAAATAAATTGTGCATGTTTGAGAATTGACTGAGAATTTATCTTGTCCCCCACAAATCCAACTAAGAAGAGCAACTCAGGGGGAGACATGACAGCTGTATTCAAGTATTTGAAGGAGAGTCATGTGAAAGAGCAGTAAGACCTATTCTTCTTGGTCCCAGAGAGCAGGCCTAGGTTTAGTATATGGAAGGTGTATGGAAGCAAGTTTAGGCTCAATGAAAGGGATAATTTCAGGAATGTACTGGAGCCATCACATTTAATTGAACAATCTCATCAAATTTAAAAATCAGCAGCTTGTAAAAGCTGATTGTTAAATTTTCAGTGTGAGGATTTATACTTAAGAAATTGGAAAATGCTACAAATCAAGGGTTGATTTATTGTTTTGTTGATTATCTAGACTTAAGAAAGTGATGGAAAAATGTTAATGCACATTAAACTTAAAAGTGTGTCACATGCAGGGGAGCAGTAAGGGGAAACTAGTTGTTAAACATTTACTTGAACACCACTGGATACATTCCCAAAAATGAGAACCATGCCAAAGTGGAATGAGCTACCTTGGGAAGGTGGTATAAGCCAAATTGGCCTAGTCATACTCTTTGGTCCAGTGATATCATTACTCAGTATAGACTTCAAAAGATATAAAAGGACTCATATGTGTGAAATATTTACAGTAGCACTTCTTGTAATAGCAAAGAATTTAAAACAAAGTGGATGCCTATGATTTAGGGAATGGCTCAACAAATTATGTTATGTGAATATAATGGAATATTATTAGACTATAAAAGATGACGGAAGGGATGGATTCAGAGAAACATGGGAAGACTTGTATGAACTGATGCTGAGTAAAATGAGCAGGACCTGGAGAGTGATTATATTGTGACTCTAACATTGTAAAAGAAAATAGTTCTATTAAACTTAAGAACTTTGATCAATGCAATGACCAACCCTAACCACTGCTCCAAGAGGCCATCGAGGAATCATGCTTCCCATTTCTGGACAGAAAGATGATGGACTAGAGGTAAAGAATGAGCCAGACCTTTTTGGAATCCAATAGATGGATTTGTTTTACTTTATTATGCTTATTTGTTACAAGGCAGGATGTTTTTATGGGGTGGAGGGGGAGAGGAGGGGGTATTTATGGACATAACAAAAAGAAAGTAATGAAAAGCCTCAAAGAAAAATTTAAAAATACATATAGAAGAGAGCAGACAGAAGTTCAGAGGGAGACATAGATAAGAAAGACAGTTTTAGAATTATGGTGTTGAATTTGTTATATACTTAAATACACACAGCAGTAAATAATAGAAATTCTTGGTTTTATAGAGTACCCTCTTATCGTATTCTTCTATGTATGTGGAAATGAGCATGTTTGTTGACGTTTTTCAAATTCATATTAATAAAAAAGGAAATTAAAAATGACATAGATGTATTATGTATCCATCTCTGATCTTTTGAAATATGAAATTTTGGTTAAAATAATATAGACTCAATATATTCTTTCTTTTCCTTATATTGAGAAAGTAATGAGGATAGCTATTGCATTCTAGCAAATAATATCCTGCCCTGGGAGTCTGGATAGTTAGGTCCTCTTCCTGCCCTTCCTGTATAACCTTGGGTTAATTGCTTGTACGCACTTCCTTGTCTTTGAAGTAGAGACTTGAAAATACCTACTCATGGAGAACCTCCCAAGGATGTTAGAAGGGTTAATGAGGTTATAGCCATATGCTATTTTGACCTTCCCCTGAAAAGACTCTATACAACTCCAGTGGGAACTTTTGTATAACAACCAACATCAGAAAGACTCTATACTGTATTCAGTGCCCTACTTGTAAAAGCTACTAGAATATTATGATAACTTTAGTCATATCCTACTTCTTGAGGCACACAAAAATTCCTGTTTTCAATCTGAATTTTCTAATCTGAAGGAATTTTAAAGGAGTAGATATATAGCTCTAACAAAATAGGGATGGGGATAGAGAACAGATCAGTGATATCACTGGTAAAGGGAATTCCCTGGTGAGGAAACTTCCTTTATCAGTAGAGATCAATGTAATTCATAGTCTTAGAAAGCTGTCTAGAGTTTTAGTGACTTGTCCAGAATGACATGGTGAGTAAATGTGAGAGGTACTTGGGCATTTGGACACAGAGCTTATTTCTAAGACTAGCTGTCTATCTAAAAAACTGCATCGTATTATGCCATAATACTATAATGAGTTATTAAAATAATAGTTATTATTTATAGAAAAATTTAAGGGTTATAAAACATTTTGCATATATTATCTCATTTTATCCCTACAACAATACTGGGAGGCAGGTGCTATTATTATTATTACCATTTTATAGATGAGGAAACTGAAGCAGAGATGGGGTTAACTGACTTGTACAGGGTCATGTAGCTAGTAAGTACCTAAGCTGGTATTCAGATTCAGGTCTTCTTGACTCTGAGTCTATTATTTTATTCCTTGTGCCTCAGGTGTCTCTCTGTCACTGAGAAACAATGAGGTAGAGTGATTAGAGAGTTGGCCTCAGAGTCAAGAAAACATATGTTTGAGTCTCACCTGTAACACACACTAACAGTGTGATCCTGAGTGGGCCATTTAACCTCTTAGTGCCCAATGCACCTCTCTAAAGCTGTGAGTTGTTGACTATTGCCTTGGTAGAAGGAATCTCCTTAGCAGTGAGTTCCCTAGAGAAATGAAGTCATAGTTCTAAAAGAAATAAAGAAAAAAAGTTTATAGGACATGTATATGTATAGGTATAGTCCCTTCTAATGGTAAGGGTATGGAACACATATCCTCAGGTTTTCTTCCAAGTTTATCTTCCAGTGAAGCCATAGAGAAGGCCTAAGAGTCCATATAAGTGATGGCCTTGCTTCATGTAGGGGAGCCTCATCAACTACCCAAAAGACCTAAAGCTTGACACACTGGAATATCTTCCCAAGTCTTCCATTCTTCAGATACTCATTGGAACCTGGGTTGAGAGGGTGGAGAACCATTGTTGGACGTTATGCTCATATTGGATAGAGACATTTGTGAACCAGGCACCAGGGAGGTCTGAAGTGTCCAGATATTCATAAGGAAGCACTCAAGTAGCTAGAGTTGGTAAAGGCACGAGGTGGGGTCCAGTGGGAGTACATCCTGAGGAAAATCCTTTGATTATAGTGGTGGCTGTTTAGTAGTGGCCACTGACATGGGCCTACGCCTGGCATATTATGAATATAGCATTTCTACTTAGAAAGCGAGGCTTCTTTGACCTTGTTTAACTTACAGACATAATCTTATTTAACCCACTCATGGATCAACAGGATGCAATAAAAGGGAACGTCTCTGATTGGGTGCTCAGAGGACACTATTCTCCAATAATAAGTAAAGAGCTGCCATTCAAAGGTGATCTATTATTTGGCATATTCAGGAAAACTTCAATAACCTGAGGACCATAAGTTTAATCAAATATATATTACATAGTTTTATGTTTGTTTTTGTTTTTTTATTTAAATTCTAGCCTGGAAGTTCAGATGTTACTGATGGACCTGATCCCACTACTGATTGGTACAAGAGCTGTGACTAGCTCTGTTTCTGACTTGGGTTGGTTTGTCCCTCCCTAGTGTTTTAGTGTCTCTCCACTCTTGGGGGATCCCCATAGTAATACTAAACTTAGTGCAGATATCTCATCAACATTGACCACTGCAGTTCAGGTCCCCCAATCTTGAGAATTCCACTAACCTCAGTCTCCCCAATAACAGTGTGCCACCACAACTAGCTATATTGAGCAATAGTAACAGTATTCATGATTGGATAAATCAGGGGGTTTTCAATTTGTTTTCCCTACTACAGTGGACAGAGCTGACCAGACTGGCTACCTGGCTCTTTCATTTCTTTCTGGGAAATGGCCTAAATGAAACATTGGTTCTCCCTAAACTTCCCTAGATGGTAGTTCTTTGTCTAATTTGAGCAGAATCCCCAGGGATAATGGTAGCCTAACTTCCTGTGTCTAGAGGACCCATAAATGTTGGAACAATAAATTGTCACTCAGACATTGGATCTTTAACCCTCTTTGGGTTGATGACAAGAACTGAGTGAGTTCGGGTAAAAGACTTGGCCCCAACTCTGATAGTCTTTAAATTACATTAGGTTAAGGTACAGGAGAGTTGATGGAGGTGAAGGAAGCTCTGGTATTACAGGCATCACTGCCTTTGCCTCTTTCTTTTCTTGATAACCAGGTTTCTAAAAGAGTGGCCATGAATATCTTTTTATTAGCTCCATGTTTTGATAACCAGATCTATCACTGTTGCCTAGACAAGGCCTTCCTGACCACTGCCAGACCCACTAGAACGAAAGCATAGTGCTCCTGTCCCAAATTCTCCAGGATGTCAAAAAGGCTTTGACCTCTTGAAACTGGGGGTCCTCATCTAATTTTTACAACTTATGAAATTTTTCCCCAGTTTAAAAAAAACCCCAAAACTATTGTTGTACAGAGGTGAGCCAGCTAAAACTTGCTAACCAAAACAGCAAGAGATTGATGGCAGCATGTATTAGGCAAATTAAACTAGAGTCACCACCATTACCACCATCTTGACCATCATCTCTGTTTAGACCCTGTATCCAAGAGCCTTAGCAATAGCAGGGTCCCTTCTTTCTTTCTTCTTGCACCACTAATCACCAGACCTACTTTCCAATCCAAATCATTATGAGGAGGAGGTCCACCTTCCTCATCACCACCACAAACTTCTGACCAATTGCCATCAACCAGGCATTTGACACAGTAATGCTGGGAATAGCAGTAGCACCCCCAACCCCAGAATGTTGGTTCTGCTTCCCAACCATCATCAGGGAAGTATCTCCTGTGGAGAAGAGGCTGGCTATCCTCCTGAATTGCCAATCAACTTCTGTATAGAGGGTAGACAGGCCAACCTAGCTGAAGCACAAGGTACCCTTAGAGAGGTGGCAGTATGAGCCAGGTAAGTTAAATCACCACCATTATCACCTTGACTACCTTCTTCCTTAAGACTGTGATGGGGACAACCAGGAACTTTGAACTAAAGAGCCCTAGGAATAGTGACATTAAATAATGATATCAAAGAAGATTCATTATCATCTGCTTTGCTGTTGCATACTAAGGACCATGAGATTTTTCCAATTAACTTGCAACTGAAACTTTCCATATATGGTGTCTCCTCCAGTAGAATGTGAGCTCCTTGAGAGCAAGGACTATCTTACTTTTTAAATTTGTATTAGCATTAATTAGCCCAGTGCTTCACACATAGTAAGTGCTTGATAAATGCTTCATACATTCTTTCTGATGATATTTAGCCACTAGACAACTTATATCCTTCCCTGAATATCCACTAATTATTGCATTTTTCCATCCCCTGTCAAGGTGCGCTTTGTCAATTTAATCAGCTATATTCTCCTGGTCTGGGGAAAAGTGATAGAGTGGGGAGCTGGGGCCAAGATGAGTGTGGAGAATAAATTCAGAAAGAGTTATGTTCATTTGTGTCTCTGCCTTTCCTCCTTCTCCACCTCATCTTAAGTAGCTATTTCCTGGAACAATAAGATTAGATTAGGGTCAGGATCTGTTATAGCCTGCAATATCATCCTCTCTCTAGGTTTTGACTAGGCCCTCATAAGACCTACCTGCATACCTTCCACCATATGCAGGCACACAGCTACTAACACTATCTCACTTAATTTCATTTAGCTAACTCAATGGCTAGCTTTTATTGAAAAGTCTAGGAGCATTTAGGGGTAGTTAGGGAATGGTGAAGCAATCAATGTTTTGCTTTCTCTTCCACTTTAATCAGTAGTTCCTCTGGGTCTCTGAGGGTCAGACTTATCTTATTGATGACATTTGACCTAGATAGCTCACAATTTCTGCTCTAGAATAACAGGGAATAACTCTTCCTGTTGCCATCTTTCTTTTTAGATGCCATAGAAATGAACTCATTGTTAACCAAATCACCAACTTCTGCCATCTATACCAAATGTTCTGGGCCAGGTACATGCTGGTTCCTAAATGTAAGGTCAGGATTTAGTGAGATTGGGTCAAACTCATCATTAACAAAAAAATGCTTTAATTGGACAATAGCAAGAATATAAATATTTAACGTGCATATACAGTGACAGATACAGCTCTTCAGAATACTCCATTCATGACAAAGAAAACTAGGTCAGTAGCAAAGGTAGCCTATAGGAGCATGAGTAATCCACCAAATCTAAAGATCTACACTGACTTCTTGAAGCTGATGCATTCCTTTTGAGCTCTTGGGACGTAAGAATTTTAGTTTGGTTGGATCATAAAGGGGAAAGGGGGAATAATGTGTAATAAGACTGGGAGGGTAGTTTGGAGTCAGATTGTGAAAAGCTTTAGATTCCAAAGAGAAGAGTTTATATTTTGGGGCATGGGAGTTTATTGAGTTAGGGGAATCATAAAGACATGCACTTTAGGACAATTATTTTGGCAGCTATGTGGATAATGGATTGAAGAGGGAAGAACTTGAAATCAGGGAGAGTGATTAGGAGGCAATTACAAAACTCCAGGCAGGAGATGATGCACTTGGTTTGTGACTGCATGAGTAGAGAAAAAGGAATGGACATAAGAAATATTGCACAGGCAGAATCTATAAGACATGGCAACTGATTAGCTATGAGGTGTGAAGGATAGTGAAGAATCAAGTTTGATTGAAATTGTGAACCTGAGTGACTAAAAGGATAGTAAACAAACTGAAAAAAAAATAGGAAAGTAAGGAAGAGGGGAGGGTTTTTGGTTTAGCTTGGTTTAGCCAGTCTGCCAAGATGGTTTACTGGGGTATGGCCACTGTACATGCTACAGATTCTTGGAGCCACAGATGAGAGTTGGATAAAGATAGACACTAAAAATGGATGAGCAGCCCTGAAAAGGGGTTGACAAGCCCTCCCACTAGAAGTGTAGTTATGCACACCATAACAAAGTAAGGTGAAATTGATGAGAATCTATGTGCTGACCAAACTAAACTAAAAATGATATTGAGAGCAGAGAGAGATAACACTGTGTAGTGAAGAGAGGATAGGTCTCAGAGTCAAAAAGACCTAGGTTCAAGTCCTGACTAACACATATTAGTTATCTGATCATAGGCTAGTTGGCTAAGTGACACAATGGATAAAGTGCTGAACCTACAGTCAGGACAACCTAAATTCAAATATAGCCGCAGACACTTATCAATGTCTGGACAAGTCATTTAACTGCTGTCTGCCTCAATTTTCTCATCTGTTCATGGGATAGTAATAGAACTTACCTCTCAGGGTTGTTGTAAGGATAAAGTGATATATTTATAAAGTGCTTTACAAACCTTAAAGCACTAAATAAATTCTAGCTACTATTGCTGCTGCTGCTACTACTACTACTACTACTACTACTACTACTACTACTACTACTACCATTACTACTACCATTACATCTTTTAGTGCTCAGACAACTCTTTGTGACTTAAGTTCCAGTTGCCAACCCTTATCCAAAAGAATTTCCAGAGGCGGCTAAGTGGTGCAGTGGATAGAGCACTAGCTCTGGAGTCAGGGGGACCTGAGTTCAAATCTAGCCTCAGACACATAACACTCACTAGCTGTGTGGCTTTGGGCAAGTCACTTAACTGCAATTCCCTCAGCAAAAAAGAAAAGGAATCTCCATGCTGATGAATAAGAGAACCTCCTCACTCTGTCTCCCGTGTACCCCCCAAAAGAGGACATTTATATAGCACTTTTTATTTGGTATCCATTATCTCATTAGATTCTTACAATAATCCTGTGAAATGTATAGGCAAAGTACACACTGCATTTGCAAATGAAGAAATGGGTTCAGAGAGGTTAGTCATAATAATGATAGTTCAAGTTAATAATATAGTGCTTTACAATTTATAAAATCCTTGCAAGTTTTGTACTGTTTTTCCTATTGGACAGATTTAGACAACTGAGGTTCAGGGTGTTAAACTGACTTATTCAAGGCCATCCAGTGAGTCAGACTTTGAACTCAAGCTCAGTGCTTTCCCCACTGCATGAAGAAGACACTAAGACTTTTGAAGAGGAAGCCACAGCCAGCCCTTAGTATGCTACCACATACTTAGAGATTTCTCTAGAGGCAAAGGATATAGCCCAAACATTCATCAGTGCGTAATACCCTTATATGTTGAATGCTGATATGACCTAAGTGTTTAGGAAGTTGCATTCCACATGGTAATCGAAGGGGGGGGATATTTACTTGAGATTGCTCTTGTCAGTATCAGAAATATTTCGACTTTGTGGTACCACCCCACTATGAAAATTTATTTATTTACTGTTGGTATTGCATAGGAATAGGTTACCTCCTCCTCTTTCCCTCTTCCCCCGCTTCCCAACCCCATGCCGTTCATTCTATTAATTTCACTTTGAGAAGGCAGCCAGTTAAAGGTAATCCAAAGGTGTACAACAAATATATGTGAAGAGGATTGAGGGATCTTCAGAGTGAGCAGGTGCTGCTTGCAGGCTTACTATAGTAGACATATTAACAACCTCTCTTTATTTGCATGATTAATTTGACATTCTCTAGATGCATGAAATGAGAACTGAATTCCAGTTTTGGTAGTGAGTCTAGGTAATTTGCAGAGAGGCTGGAATATAGGTGCTGCAGTGCAATCTCCTTGGTACCAAAGGTGAGAACAGTTACATGGTGAAAAATACAAGGAAATGGTCTAAGACCTATCTTATTTCATCACCTGGAAAGATCCGTAGGTAATATGCATGTGGCAGGAGGGGCATCATACACTCTGCTTCTTGTGAAACACTGTGTGCCAGTGATTCTTAAATGAATTTATGATGGCAGAGTAAAACCATATAAAAGTTGTTCAGTCAGGTAAATTCTGAAAACTGGCTTGCTGAAGCAATAAACTTGATAAATGATGGCATTTATAGTTGATGAAGGCTGCTTTTATGAATCTCCACTAAGGATGGAAAAGCTGAAAACTTTAAAAACATACATGGCAAGTAGTTGGGTTTGTAAGCAGAGATGAGTCATTAGAGTTTGAATGTTTTTGAAAAAATATTCATTTCCTGCCACCATCAGATAACTGAGAAAATCCTGACAGTGATCTATAACAACATCACTGGGGGAAAGAGGGTCAGAGCTGTTGTGGTGCAAAGAATTAGGAGTCCTGGCCTGACACCTATGCTCAGTGTTTTTTGTTTGAAGAACCCCCTTTAACAACAACAAAAATGCATTGTGAACCCCCGGGGTAATTTAATATACAACTCATAATATTCTGCAATTATTTTTTTGCTTGCAGCACCATTACAGATTTTTTTTAGCGTGAACCCTTGGACCATCATTGCGAAACCCCAAGAGGTTTGCGAATAACTAAATGGGAATCACTGCTGGCATTGCATGGAATATATGAGGTAACCTAAGGGGGGGAAATAATAAAGTGCTTAGAGACTAGCAAAACTCATGAAATGATTATATTTCAAGTGCAGATTTCCCTGTCGATTGTCTCATGCACAAATTTGACTCCCTATTGTGATGGGTTAGGGTAGGGACATAAAACTTCTGACTCAGAGATTAGATCTAGACTTTGGTTTGATTTCATTGTGGGCAAATGGATGAGTAGTGAGAGATTCTATCAATTATGCTTGTGCTTGTAAAATGCAATGTGGTTTTAAAGTTCTTGAGAAATTAGAAGACAAAAGATATAAATACCATAAGATGAAAGCAGAGAACCCTTTTCTGGAAAAATGAGATATGACACACCTACTTATTCAGAGTGAGAGCCTAGGAACTCTGTTAATGACTACAGAAAGAGAGTAATTTCAATAATGTCCGTTCTTTCAAACTCTTATGTGGGAAGCATGACACTTTTAATCATATATTCAAACAACATTCATACATTTTTGAAAACTTAGACTTTTTTTTTCAGTCTAACAAAGTCCAAATTCTTTCAAATAAGAATTTCGTGTTTGAAAGATATAGTAAATAAAATATTTTTTTTCCTAAACACATTATCTGTTCTAGCTGGCTTCCTTAAATACTAAATGTATAAGATTTTCTAACAGAATTCTCATACACGGTAATGAGAAGGAAGCAATGTGCAGAAAACAGTACAGATTATTTAAAATTATATGTTTGCTTTGTAAAGATATTTTGTTTGTTTGTTTATTATTACTATTTATAGATAGTATCTCTAACCCTGGGATAGATTTTTGCTCTTTCAGGTTTTGAAAAGATATTGAAATTATTATTATTTTTTTCAACTATAAGCACATTGAATTGTATGTACCTCATGATCATTTGGTATGATGGCACAAATTTAAAAAGTCTCCCTATTTTCCTTTACCATTGATTTCTTTTGGTATCATTTATCATTCCTCTCCTTCGACAAATAGAAAATTAGAGTTAGATAAGAGATCGCCATATCCCAATACACTCTTTTTATGTATGAGTTAACTTTGACTCAGAGACATTGTGACTTGGCCGAGAACACAGAACTGGTTAGTCCAGGCTCTTTCAATTGTATGCATTATGTATATATGTATGTATGTATGTATATACACATATATACATATATGTATTTGCCTGTATATGCTATCTCATTTTTTCCTTCAGCATCTGTGATTCCATCTTTGTCTTCTCTTTTTGTACCTTTTTAATCTCATTATCTCTCTATTTGTGTCTCTCTCTCCTCCCCTTCCCTTTTCTCTCTGTTCCTTAATTGATCATAATAAAGAATACATTTGCATTTGTTGTATTATTTGTTGACTATAGTTTGATACTTTGTGTATGTGTGTGTGTGTGTGTGAGAGAGAGAGAGAGAGAGAGAGAGAGAGACACAGACAGACAGACAGATATACAAACAGATAGACAGACAGAGACAGAGATAGAGAGAGAGTGACAAGAGAGAGAGTCTTATTCCAAATTGGGTCCAAGAAACCTGGGCATCTGGTAGCAGTAACTAGGATTCACTGCAACTTTTTTTCCCCTTTGAAACAAATCTGATGACACCATGTGTGTATGTGTGTGTGTTGTCAGGATAAAATGATATATGTAAAAAACTTTGCAAACCTTTTGCAAACCTATATAAATATTGGTTATTATTCTCTGAGACATTATTTTGTTCAGCAAAGGATCAGGTCCAAAATCTTTTGAAAACAAATGATAAGCAAAATGACTTATTATTGAGTGAAACATTTGGCTATATTAAACATTTTGATTTTGGGGTGTTGTATTAGAATTTTTTTGATGACTTAGTGAAAAGTTTTATTTATTCTTTTGTCAATTATATTGTATAGAACATGCTAAACAAGATCTTTAGGCACCTGAGTTCATAAGCTATTTGGATTCATATACCTTTTTTTTGTACTCATTTTTATGTGGTGGGTGAATGATCCTTAACAGTTTTTTGATGTCAAATTAGACGATCTCTAAGATTCCTTCCAGCTCTGACAGTCTATGATTCCATGATTTTTTGGCTTTCACAGCAGGGAATGGGACACTTGGCGATGTAGCACAAAACCTGTGGGAGACAGCTCCTTCTGAGTTAAGTTCTTCAGAATTTCATATGATTGAGATCTAGAAGGGACCTCAGAGATTATTAATCCAGTCTAGATCATGTCTTATTTTATAGAAGAGAAAGCTGAGGCTTCTCTATGGAGGAGAAATGAATTGCCTCAAGTTCCACAGATAGTAAGTAGCCAAGCCAACATTTAAACCTGGGGCCTCAGATTCTAAATCCAATTGACAAGCCTAGCCCTATATTCATCTGTTTTTGTTGTTTACTCATTTCAGTCATGTCCATCACTTTGTGGCCTCATTTGGGGTTTTCTTGGCAAAGATACCAGAGTGGTTTGTTATTTCCTTCTCCAGTTCATTTTACAGATGAGGAAACTGAGGCAAACAGGGTAAAATGACTTGACCAGGGTCACACAACTTTTCCTGGGGGCAGATTTAAACTTGGGTCTTCCTGACTCTAGGCCTGGCATTCTACCCACTGCCCATATTCATCTGTTCGTATCAGATCAATGGCAGGTTGGTCTAGTGCTTTAAGTTCAGAACTGAAATGAGACACTTGTAAGCCATCCAATGGTTAACAAAAGGAGTTTTATGTAGTCAGCAAAGACTCCAAGATAATCCATTGCATCCTGGGCCACTGCCAGTCATCTTGAGTTTTTTCTTGCCATTGAACTTTAATGGCTCTGGAAGAGAGAATGAGGCCAATAACTTTGTGCAACTCAGCCTCACTTAAATTCAATTTATGTGCAAGTGAAAACATCATCTAGGATGTCGTTGGTCTTCTTCAAGAATGAAGGACAAACAAACAAACAACAATGTTTCCTCAGTTATTTCTTTATCAACAAGTTGTCAGACACTCTAGTTAGGTCACAGGGAAAAGTCAGCTGGTTCTAATCACTCCACTGAGAATTAATCTTTTGAATTCCATTGGAGCAATATGTGCCATGTGGTAAGGGTTTCCTTCTGGAGTTCTGGGGGGAACATATATACAAATACATCTTTGAAGTTATTATATGTGGTATTATATATAATTTTGTCTTTATACAGATATAACAATATGTAGAAGAGACATAAAAACCACTGCTTCTGGATTTCTCTGTGTTGCAGATTATTTACATACAACCAGTTATCGTTACTTTGCTCTGACAAGACTTGGAATTGCCTTCCTCCAGCACAGCACCCTCTCAGGCTCCTGAATATTCATGCTAATGAATGGAAGCATGATTGTATGTTGTATATGAATGATCAGCTTTGTGTAATTTTGCTCATCATTGCTTCCCTTTCACCCAGACCACATCTCCCATTATTAATGATTAAAAGGCTGGCTATAATATACATCATACTAAAGAACCCCACGACCATTGAAGGTAGTCAACAAATATTTATTAAATACTTATTATGTTCCAGAATTAAATGAAACTGGAATTGCATCAACTTTAAGGTGTTTTAATAATCTTTAAAAAAATCTGAATTTTTTTTTTCAGAGTAATGAGAGATAAGAACCACAAATCATAATGCCTAAAGATTGACAGACTCGAATTAATTACCTCAGGTTAGGCCAGGAAGTCAGTTGTTTCCATACGTTAAGGTATCTGAACTTTTTTTTTTAAAATTGGACAGCACAGGGACATTCCAAATATTTGGGAAAAGGTTGTAGTGATCCATTTGGTATCAACTGTTCCCCAACAGTCTAGTTAAGGTTAGTCTGTGGCTAATTAAGGAATATAATCTTTGGAAATATATGAAGTATCCTCTAACTAAAGATACTATAATCTGTAGTTTTTTCTAATAGATTTGTAATAATTAAGTTATTATATTAAGTTGTTACTTAATATTTATTATAGTAATCAGGATTATAATGCAGGGGTTTTTTTTTAAAGATTTTTAAATATTGGGGGTAATTCCTTAAGATAATCCTGCTTCTGGGGCAGCTAGGTGGCGTAGTGGATAGAGCACCAGCCCTGAAGTCAAGAGTACCTGAGTTCAAATCCGGTCTCAGACTGAACACTTGGCACTTACTAGCTGCGTGACCCTGAGCAACTGCCTTAAAAAAAAAAAAAAAGAAAAAGAAAAGATAATCCTGCTTCTCAGCAAAACATGTGGTGCAGGATAAAAATAAATTGAGGAAGATGGGTCATAGTCCTTTGTCAGAGTAGTGAAGTAATTTGGAGTGGGGACCTGGGTTCAAATTCCAGCTCTGTTACCCATGTAACTTAGGGCAAGTTACTTAGATTCTGGGTTTGAGTTTCCTCATCATTAAAATGAGAGTGTTTGCCTTAGGATCACTTGCAACTTAAAACGTATTTTCTTATCATCTATGTAATCTCTTATATATTTAACTCTTTTAAACCAAGAGAAAGAAAACTGGAAACAGGTTGTAAAATGAGTCATTTAAAAAGAAACATTCCTGTCCTTGTTTTTAATGTTACTCTTTACAGCTTCGAACATTTTTCAAAAAAGAAGAAGAGAGGGTTAAACACCAAGTTGGGAGCCCCAGGATGACTAAGATCACCATCATAAGTTTTGATGGGGGTTCACATCAGCCTGCCTTAGGTAAGCCTAGAAGCTATAGTAAGAAGAAATGATGAGAGTATTGACAGCATTGAGATAGGGACTATAAAGGAAAGTGTTCAGCAGCTTCTTGTAATGCCTCTGGGACTCAGACATCACTTCAGTACTGCCCAAGACATTTCTTTCAGTGCATTTTAGTTACCTGAGATGCCCATCTTGGTGGCTAGTAAGAGACCAGATGTCCTAGTTATTCCATCTTTGTCCTACCAACTACCACCCACCAGAGCACCCACAAACTTTGGGAAGTTGGCTTTCTGTCCCTTTATAATCTTGAGTCAACCTAATCTATACAAGTGTAATTTACTGTACTAGGGCAGCTAGGTGGTACAGTGGATAAAGTGCCAGGCCTGGAGTCAGCAAGACTCATCTTCCTGAGTTGAAATCCAGCTTCAGACACTTACTATCTATGTGACCCTGGGCAAATCACTTAACCCTGTTTGCCTCAGTTTTCTTATCTGTAAAATGAGCTAGAGAAGAAAACGGCAAACCACTCCAGTATCTTTGCCTAGAAAACCCCAAAGGAGGTCACGAAGAATTGGACATGATGAAAAAAATGACTGAACAACAGCAATTTACTGTTGTTGGACAAGGCTTAAATTTACCAGAAGTTACACCAATATCAGGGTGTTCAGTGACTAAGGAAAGAGGTCATTGACAGGTTCTTGATCTAAATTAACTCATTGCGAAATGGTAGATCTTAAGCCTTGTCCCATGGGATTATATGATTATGGTCAAGACAGAGAAATGTACTATACCTCCTCCCTCCCTTCTAAATCCTGCATGCAATTTCTTCAAAATGTTCTATGTAGGCCCTTGGCCCCACCCACATTCTGGGGGTTGTCTTTCTTAACTTATTGTTGAGGTTATCATAAATGTCATACCCATAACCAATCAATCTAGAACCCCATTCTCTGATCCTAACTTGGAATACTTCCCACATTTCCATGTGTTAACTACATACAGAAATTGCTATACAATGCTACACTTTTTCCTCTAAGGATACAACATACAAACATATTTCTTATAAGTATGCAGGATTATAGAAAAAAATACATATCTCTAATTAACCCTACAGTTCCCAAAGGAAATGTATTCTTTATAACTACAGAATGTGATTTAGCATGAGAGCCATGGGCCCAAAGAAAGCTTGGTTCATGTTGGAGAAGATGGACTTCTAGGGCTAAGCTCTCTATACTAGGTTTGAAAATTGTCTGTCCAAGACAATGCATTGAATTTACTATCTGATACATACAATCTACTCTCATGACACTCCACTACAGTCTGCTATTCTTTTTTTCTTTTCATGGATAAAATACACCACAATGCAATTGAGTAGACAGGAGTGTTTCTATCACCCCATCTCTACTGGACACTGCTCAATGGGTAAAGAGATTGCTTCATAAATCCTTTTTTACTTTATTGTTCTGTGCTTCAGAAACTTATTGTTGTCTGCTAGAAGCTTTGAATCTCCAACATAACACATCTAACTTGATCATCAAAGTACTCACAAGGATCTGTGATCCCATTAATGTGGACCTTCCCTCCAATGATGCAGATTACACCATGTCCATCCCTGCCCATTCTATGTGACTCTTGTGCATGTCCCCACATCAATTCAACACAGGTTATCCACTGAATATGCTGTGGACTTTCCTTATTTCTTCTACATCACGAGCAAACTGCTGGAACACACAAGTCATCTCTTAGTTTTCCTTCACTCTTTCCACATGACTCTTCCATTTTAGAAAATCATACATTTTTAAGGGTATCTTTTTCATCACTCCTTATTTGTTATGTGTTATAACCTACTCACCCCCACAATGACTCTCTTCATGATTCTCTTAGTGATATTCAGTTTTAATTCTTGAGAGGCTGTACTGTTCTGTTTCATGACTCACAACAATGTAATACCAGTAGAATATTTCAGGGGAAAGTTTGGGGTAATTGAAGAAGTTCTAAAAAATGTCAGTTGGTAACCCAGCCTAGTCTTTTCTTCTTGTTTAATTCTGGACCTTACTGATCCATTTGCAGGGTTTGTTTAACATTATATGTACACACACACACACACACACACACACACACACACACATTTGTTCAAGTGTTTCAAGTTGTTCAATGTTTGTTCAAGACATACACATACATATCTATATACAATATCTATATTGTATATCTATATCTATATAAAATCCATATATATGTGTATATATACATATACACAGACACATACATCCATGTGTGTAGACATACATACAGATACATATACATACATTCACACACATGTTTGAAGTCCTCTAGATGCTGCTGTTTGAAGATAACATTGTGCTGGTTGTGCAAAGCCTTGGAATACTGAAGGTTCTCCTAAGAAAGGTCCTTAAACACTTAAAAGAGTGCATCTCAACCATCCACAAAAGAAAAGCCAATGAGATGAAGAATGCTTATTATTCAGATTGCACCCTGCAGAAATATGACAATTTAGCTTGTCAAAAAACCTTTTCCTGTGTGTCCTGGAGAATCAACTTTTTTGCCATTAAAAGTCTATCAAGAATTCTGGGTCATGTGGCCAACAAGATGGAGAAATAGATAATTTCCATGATCCTTATGACCTCTCTCCAACTCCTCCGAAATAAGAATTATGCATGAGAGATGAGACAATTACTACAGTTGTCTCCATGGTTTAAGATGCCAAAATCCCTAACAAAGTAACAACCTAATAAATTAATAGCAGAGAAGACTAATCTTTAATCCCTAAAGCTCTTATTCAATATCTCCTTCCCCATCAGCTCCCATGCTCTGGAAGAACAGCACAACCCAACACAGGGAGATTGTTCTTTGAATTCTGCTAAAAAATTCCCTCACTGATGCTAAAGCATCTGTCAGCTAGCTCTCAGCCCCCTCACTTACCAGTCCTCACTCTACCATTCTAAGGTGAAATGAAGTAGAACCCAACTCTGTATCTCCTTTTCTTACCCTCATCCCCCAATGTTGTATAAGTAGAGGTAGGTAAGAAAGCAAAAATGTGCTCTGTCTAGGGCAGCAATATTATTGTTGTACAACAATACTCAGCCATAAAAGTTAAGAATAGAGGGAACTGGGACAATGAATCCATATGTGAGGGGAGGTCCACCAGGTTTGAAGGAAAGGGGGCTGTTATACAGCTAAGATCAGTCCTATCCCTCCAAGGATAGCTTGAAGGACAGAGACTAAAGCTAGTGAAAACAAATTTCTTAGTCTGGAAGGAGATTGAGAAAGCTTTGAGGTCCGGCCCTTGAAGGAACCACTATCAAAGGTAAAGGAGTCAGAAAGTGAAAGATAGGGAGATGTAAGGAAAAAATGCTGAAATTACTAGAAGATTTGAAAAGGGAGAAATTTTCTCTTGTGACTCTTGTCTATGAACTCATATCAATTCAGCACAGAGTATCCACTGAACATGCTGTGGTGCTTTCCTTATTTCCTCTGCATTATGAGGAAACTGTTGATGTTTCAGCAGTTAAGAAAGAATCTTGAGCACAAGCAGATAACCCCAGAAGGGGAATATTAATAACAGGAGGTAATTTGGCCTCCTGATCATTTAAATGAATTCAAATGTCTCTAAGTAAATATTGTAGATAAAGGAAAATGAATCAATACCTGATGAAGCAGAGGACCCTGTGGATTCCCCCCCCACCAAAAAAAAGCATGGAAAAACTGTGGGATGTTTTGAAATGGTTCAAAATAGAAATAAGAATTGGGAAAGTAAAAAAAAACCGGGAAGTAGAGAGCATGTGTGTGTATGTATGTTTGAGAAGATGTTTCAGTGATAGGCCATAATAAATGAAGATGGCACGGTAGAGAGAAAGTACTATGGTTCAGTGGTCTGGGATTAGCTAGATATGGTAGCTTTTGCTTAGTGACTCACAAAGCAAGATAACTCAACCCTAAGGTGGGAGTTACAAAGCTGAACGCAAGAGGTTGTACAAGACATGTTTTCTAGAAGCCTGGTGATCCAGAGAGTGGATGGCAGGAAAATGGGAAGTTCTGGGTGAGCAAGATCTAGTCATAGGATCCATTAATTCACCAATCATGACCTCTTGTCACAGGCAGGAGTTCCAAAACTAAATAAGTCCCCTAGCACATGATCTCTGGCTATTTAATCGTCCAGAAAATCCAATTCTAATTGAAGTCTTCTAGATTCCAAGTTCAGATTTCTATTCACTGCACCACCTAGCTTCTTCTAAGAGGGAGGAGGGATTTCACTTATTCTGCATTTATTCTCCACAGAGGAGTTTATCAATGTACAAAAATTATAAAGAATAAGGTAAGAGTTGTCCAGAATAAAAGATCAAAGAGTCACAGAATCACTGAATGCTAGAAGAGACCAACCCTCTAGTCCAAACCAGATCTGAAAAGATTGATACTAAAACATATCCAAGAAGTGATTATTTTGCTTCTGCTTAAAGACTTCCAATGAGAAGGGACCCACTCCCTCCATAAGTAGCCTATTTTACCTTGAGATGTCTGTCATTGTTTCTAAGTTTTTCCTGACACAAATCTAAATTTTCCTTTTTGAAATTTCTACCCTTAAAAATGTGTGGTTATAGACCTGGACAATGTCTGTATGACACCTATCCCCCTTGAAAATCACATTAACTGTGTGATGAATAATTCTTCTTCTCATTATTCACTTACTGTCATTATATTCCTTTTAGCTGTAGATAAAAAGTTTTCTTAAGCAAATTGAGGTTAAATGAGAGATTTATTTGTGAATCTTAATTTTATTGCAGGTCAGAAGGGAACTGACAGAAATGGGACAAGAGAGATGAATATGAAAGAATATAGAAGTATTCTAGAAGAAAAAAGAATGAGTGGGGAAAATGGGAAAATGAATTTTCCTAAGAAACATGTAAAATATGGTACCTCCTTATCATTTGAATATAGTTTGAGAGCGATACTAGTATGGCTCTGGTTAGAAGCAGTGTGGTATAATAGAAAGAGGTCTGAGACTAGGAAATCAGAAGACTTGAATTACCTTCTGGCCCAGACATTAGCTAGTTATGTGACATGGACAAGTAATAGTTTCTCTGAGCTTCAGTTTCCTTTTTTGTAATATATTTTATTTATTTATTTATTTATTTTATTTATTTATTTATTTATTTATTCATTTACTTACTTATCTATCTACCTATTTACTTTATCTATCTATCTATCTATTTATCTATCTATCTATCTATCTATCTATCTATCTATCTATCTATCTATCTATCTATCTATTTTATAAAGGCAATTGGGGTTAAGTGACTTGCCCAGGGTCACACAGCTAGTAAGTGGCAAGTGTTTGGTCTGAGGCCAGATTTGAATTCAGGTCCTCCTGACTTCAGGGTCAGTGCTCTATCCACTGTGCCACCTCGCTGCCCCCAGTTTCCTTATCTGTAAAATGGGACTAAGTTTCTTGCTTTGCTTTTGTATCATTCTCTCTCTGTTCACTATCTCAACTCCTATTCTTCCTGAAAGGTTGGGTCCTTAGAGGGTAGTTCACTACTACTCTTGGCAGGATTATAAAGGTAACCCTCAAAGGTTGGGGGTTCCAGTGCTGCTGCTCAGAAGCCTCCATCTGGTATGCTTTTTATTAACAATCAACTGGTAAAGCTCTACTGGGTTTTAGAAAAGAGATTTACTGAAATGGTTTAACAAGACCAAAACCTCAAACAATCTCCACCATAATGAAGCATGTTCTTCCTTTGTATACACAAGGTCACTGGGGAGAGTGGGCTTCAACTTAAAATGTGATGATAGCAAGGGACATATCGTGTTTTTTGTTTGTTTGTTTTCCCTTTGTGAAGTCATCACGAGGTTCCCTTAGTTGTAGCCGTCTGCTGGGCTCAGTGGATCAGTGTTTTTCAGGAGTCCATAGCAGTGTTTTTCCTCTGTTGTTAGGAGCCACAATTTCTGTAGCTGCCACCATCTTTGGAGGACTGTCTTTTCACCTGGAGAATTTTCCTGTGTTGTTGGCCATTATTGTTCTGAAGTAGTCTACTACTGATTCCGGTTGCTGGTGGGACTTCTAATGGCTCTGATGGACTTTCTGCTCTTCTCCTTCAGTAGCTCACAGTGGTTCTTGCTTCACTCACCATCAGGAAAGGAAAGAAGCAAAAAAGCTAACAGAGGAACAAATAACTCCTTTTGTATGCACATTCAGTTCCAACTCAGTAACTCATGAATTATCTAGCTTTCCAGTTCCTCAACCAACCACAAGGCATCGGCCTTCAGCCACTCAGTCCTGGACAGAGGCTTGCCAAATCTCCATGTGATGGTTTGGAACACGGTGGAGAATATTTGGGGATGCTTTATAAAGCCCACCAAGAAGGGAAAATCTAAATATGTTCTAAGGACTGAGCCCTCATTGATTAGCCTCCCATTATGCTTTCCTTGCATGATTTTTGAAGAGCAAATAAGATAATATATGTGAAATATTTTATAAGTTGTAAAAGGATAAACAAATATGCTCATTACTTCAATGAATTATTTGGTGGATTTGATGCTCTATTAGGTCTTTGTTTTCACTTGTGTGAGTAATGTCTTCAAGGTGCATATTACAACTCCTCCATGCCTTTTCTCCTTGTCTGATTCTTGTCCTTGCCTTCTGGAAATATAAAAGAGTACAGCCTAGCAATCCTCATTTTCAGAACCAAATGGATAGAGAAGAATGAATTATGACCATACAATGACAAGCAATTGGAAGGGTGGCCCTTTGAGTTAGTCCGTCGGTACGTAAAATGTGGACAGGTGCTGAAGTTGGAAAAAGAACTGAACTGAAATTTGAATAAGAGGAAGTGAATAGGCTTGATTGCAATTGGAAAACTGCATGACAATTTGAATGATCCCAAGCTGCTTCTTGATACAAAAGCCATATTTTTCACACCAGTACATTCCTTGTGATGCTACATGGTAGCAAATCATGGAAAACCAAATTTTCCAAAGAATAAAAATTGCAGGTGTTACCTATGTTTGAAGCAGCTTGGGTTCTTTCCCTTGAAATTCTCTGCCATTTTGGTGCCTGAGAAAAGTAGAAATTCAGGGAGTTGGGATTAAATTGCTTGGTTTTTTGTTCCTTTACCATAATGAAAATTGTGTCAGGTTGTTAATGAATGAACAAAAAGCATTTATGAAGTTCAGCACTTGTGTGCCAAACACCATGCAAATTGCCAGGATATAAAAAAATAAAATAATTAAAGCAAGGTAGTCTCTGCCAAGGAGTTTCCATACTATTTGCAAGAGAGTAATAGTAACAGACAAAGGCATTTTGATTTTTAGAAGTCATAGGGATGGTGAATAGAACCACAGAGAATTTGATGGACACATTTTTTTTTTCCCCAGAAAAACCATTTTTATTAATTTGTTGGTGGTTCTCAAAAAAAGAAGCAAAGTGTGAGTGTGTGTACGTGTATGTACATATGTGTATTTGTGTGTGTGTATAAGTGGTGAGAAGAGATTTCAATGGTAGGGGATAATGCAAGAAAAAGACTGTGGTGGGCAGGAAGAATCCTAGTCTAATGGCCTGCGGTTAGTTAGATATGTTAGTTTTTGCTCAGTGACTCACAGAGCAAGATAGCTTAGCCCTAGAATGGGAGTTATAAAGTTGAATATAAGATGTTCCAAAGGAAATGTTTTTTGGAAGTCTAGAGGTCCAGAGTGAAGCAGCAGGGTTGTTGTAGTTCAGTCATTTAGGACCCTCTGTGACCCCATTTGGGGTTTTCTTGGCAAAGATACTGGAGTAGTTTGCCATTTCCTTTCCTAGCTCATTTTACAGATGAGGAAACTGAGGCTAACAGGGTTAAATGACTTGCCCAGGATCACACAGATAGTAAGTGTTTGAGGACAGACTTGAACTAAGATCTTCCTGACTCTAGGCCCAATGTTCTATCTACACCATCTAGTTGCCCAACAACATGGTAAATGGCAAGAAATAGAAGTTTGGGGTGAGCCAGGTCTAGTGGGCTAGTCAGTGGGCTCATTAATTCAATAGTCATGCCTTCTTGGCACTAGGGCAGGAGTTCTAAGGAAAAGTTCACCAGGCATTGTTCTTCAGTTTCGTGACGACATGCTTGCCTGGCTTCTCACTAATGAAAAATGCTGTCGAGTTTTCCCAGTCACCAAGAGTGAAGCATGTTGCTTGCTCCTATGCTTTTTAGCATGATGTTTTCTACAGTATTGTCAGACACCTTCAATGAGGTTGAAAATGACATCAAGGTCAGCTACCACACTGACAGTAACTCATTTATCTTAAAAAGGCTGTAATAAGTCAAGGCGAAAGAGTTGATGAGTGACTTTTTGGTTGCAGATGATTGGGCACTCAATGCAGGCTCTGAGGCTGAGATACAACAAAATATGGGCTGATTCTCTGCCACTTGTGCTAATTTTGGCCTAACAATTAACACCAAAAAAGCAGAGGTTCTTAAGAAGACAGCACCACACCATCCATACATGGAACTATTGGTTACAGCAAGTGGAGAAAATCTGAATGTTGTGGGGAAGTTTACTTACCTTGACAGTATACCTTTCAGGGAAGTCCACATAGATGATGAGGTTGACACATGCATTGCCAGAGCTAGCTCAGTGTTTGGCAGGCTCTGAAGGAAACTGTGGGAGAGAAGAATTATTAGACTACCTATAAAACTGAAGGTCTATAGAGCCATTGTGCTGACGTCATTGTTGTATGCCTGTGAAAACTGGATAGTATACCACCGCCATGCCAGGAAACTGAATTGATTCTATTTGAATTGTCTTAGGAAGAGTTTTGAAGATCACCTGACAGGATAAGGTACTGGATACTGAAGTCCTTTCTCAAGCTGAACTGCCAAACATTTGGGCTCTGTTCCAGAGAGCACAACTCTGATGCCCAAAAGACTATTTTACAGAGAACTTACACAAGGTAAGTGCTCACACAGAGGTCAGAAGAAGTGATTCAAGGACACTCCCAAGGTCTCTCTGAAGAACTTTGGAACTCATTGCATGACGTGGGAGACACTGGCACAGGATCATCCAGTATGCCCACATCAAAGAAGGCACTATGCTCTATGAGCAAAGCAGAAATGCATTAACTCAAAGGAAACATGACATGCTCAAATGTAGAGATATTTCCTTCCCAAAAGGTCATAGGGATTATTTGTGTCTGACCTGTAGTAGAGCCCTCCAAGCTTATATTGGTCAGATCAGTTACAATTAGATGCACTGTACCTTGACCCCAACATAGTGATGTCATTTTGGTCCAAAGGACAACAACCTACCTAAAGTGGGAGTTCCAAAACTAAGTAGAATAAATTCCCCAGAACATGGTCTCTGGAGGGTTCAGTAGAAATATGGGAGGCAAGAGGATAGTTGTTAATCTCATGTGGCCTCACTTTTAATAATGTTAATAACAATAGCAATAAGAATATCTAGCATTTATTTAGCACTTTACATATCTTATGTCATTTGTTCCTCTCAACAACCCTATGAGATAGGTGCTATCATGATCTCTATTTTAAGCTCAGATGTTAAGAGACTTGCCTAGGGTCAAACAGCTGGGAGGTAGAATTTGAAATCATTACTCCAACTCCAACACTCAATCTATGGCACCACCTAACAATTTCTTTTAAAGACAAAGACAGTTGTCAGCTTTATAGGAATAATGGCAGAAGACACCCAGAGTAGGAAACTCCAGATAGAATCACAAAATGGATGTTGAGTTTGTTACGTGGTGGGTGGAGATTTCTCTGTCTATTAAGCAGGAGAAACCAGTTGGACATCCATGGATTAGATCTGGAGGTTCAGGACAAATTTGTCTGAATGTAAAACCTACTACAAGAAGCAAGTCATTTCAGAGTGAAATGCAATGTGGGCAGTGAGATTATAGCATGATTCTGTGGGTTTCTGGGCCATAGGGGCAGCATGAGGAACAGGAGAGATGTCAGAGATGTCAAAAAGAATGCCTACCTGAACATTGGACTTCAGGATTCAACCTGGCGTTTGGCCAGGAAGTGGCTGCTGCTTCAAGTCATTGATGAATGAGGATTAATCCACTCCACCCTTGACTATGTGAGGAAATTATTTCCCTTCTGTGTGATTTTGTTATTGGGAAGGATGTATGATAATCCTCCTCTGTGAAAAGCCTCTGGGCTCATCTGTTACCTTGGTGGAACTGAGGTTTAGAGCATGGCTTTTCACAGGAGCAGCTGCAATCACTGGGGAATGGGGTTAATAGACCTTTACCAGAATAGCTCAGCTCCAGTTCATGGGGTTTGACTGTAGCTTTTATTTTTGGTTTTGTTCAGTAAATGCATTCTAATCTACAATGAGGAGCGTGTCACAAAAGGTTGAGGAGACAGTCTTTTTCCAAAATAACAAAGGTATTGTTTCAAATCACTCTGCAAAAGGGAAAATCACATTCCAATCACATTCAGATTGATAACAAGTAAAAATGGCTCAACATTCATGTTCCATTCTTAGTATATCTCCTGGGATTTGGCAGCATGTCAATAGCATGGATGGTCTTAGTAATCACACATGATTTTTTTTTCTGATGAATTATTTCTTTATTGCGCCTTGTCTATTGCATGATTTTTAAATTTATTTTTCAATTAACAAGCATCTACTCTGTCTCTTTCCCATATCCTCCCTACTTTGGTGTGGGGGTTAGTAGGAAGTGACAACAAACCCCCAAAGCAAATATATGTAGCTTAAGGAAAACACATTCCTACAATGACCACATCCAAAAAAGTGTGTCTCACTGTGCACATCTAGTCTATCACCTCTCTGACATGAGGTGAGAAACATACTATGGGAATTGTGATTGATTAGAGTTGTTGATTTTTTCAAAATTGTTTGTTTTTAAAATTCTGTTGATGTAGTAGAAATTCTCCTGGTTCTGCTCACTTCATTCTGCGTCAGTTCAAAATGAGATTCAAAGAGATACCAGCTTCTCCTAGCCTTTCCTCATTTGTATAAACTTCTCTTTATGTTATCATCTTATGTGAGATAAGTTTCCCTCTGCCTGTTCTTCCCTTATCATTCTCTAGTGTATTTCTTAATCCCTTCACTTTCCTTTCTTGTTTTAAGAACATAAAAACATGACAAAAATTACTTCTAAGACCTCTATCTTACATGACTTCCTCTAGCTTGCTGTCATCACAATTCCTAGGGGATACTTGGATCATTCCCCCTCCTTATTAGAATGCAAACCCTCATAATTATAAATTATTTTCAAATTACTTGCTTGTGTTTACATTTTTTATATTTTTCTTTACTCTTCTGTTTGTATTTGAAAAGTTCTACTCAGTTTTGTTTTTATTTTTTCTTCAGGAATGTCTGGAAGTCATAGATTTCATTAAAAATCCTTCATTTTTCTGTAGGAGCACAGTCAGTTTTCCTGGGTAAGTTTTTCTTGGTTGTAAGTATATCTTTAGCCTTTTGGAACGAACTCATCTTTGTGTGACTGTTTATGGTTCCTTGGTACTTGAATTCTTTCTTTCTGGCGGCTTGTAAGATACTTTCTTTGATCAGAAAGCTCTGAATATTGGCTATGATGTTCCTGGAAGTTTTCATTTTGAAGTCTTTAAGGAGATGATGCCTTTTCTATTTTCATTTGCCCTCTGATTCTAAGACGTCTATATAATTTTTTTTTTTTGTGATTTCTTGATACACAATATCTAAGTTTTTTTTTCCTTTTTCTTTTTTTGTTAGTGGCTTTCAGGTAGTCCATGATTCTTAAATTATCTCTCCTTGATCTATTTCCCATTAGTTGTTTTTGATAAAAGATACCTTACATTTTCTGTTTTTCAATCTTTTGACTTTGTAAAAATATTTCTTATCTAATGGCGTCATTGACTTTTGTTTGATCTATTTTAATTTTCAATAAGTCTGTTACTTGGGTAAAGTTTTGTACCTTCGTGCTAATCTCTTAATTCTTTTTCTATATCTCTCCTTCATAGCTCTCATTTGTTTTCCAATTCTTTCTTCTATTGCTCTTATTTTGTTTACAATGCCATTTTAAACTCATATAATGTTTTCTAGATGTACTGATTCATCTTGTGGGTAAGCATTGTTCATCTTTGAGGCTTTCTTGTAGGTGTTTTTAGAGTTATTTTTCTCGTTGTTTCTTTGGTATCCCTGGCCTTATAATAGTTTTTTACATGTTTTATTTGTTTATTTATTTACATTTTTTGGTTTAGTCATTCATCTAGTGATCTGTTCTGAGAAACCCGGAGTTGCTGGCTTAGCTAGGAGCAGAATCTGCAATCCTGGGGGAGATTCACCTGTGCTTCTTTACTGGGCAGTCCATGAGTCCATGCTTTTCTCTGGATGACCCAACTTTGGGGGCTCTGGGTGCTGAGTCTGTACTTCCGGCACTCTAAGAGACCCCTAGCCATCCCTGTTACAAGTAGGGTAGGGTATACCACTTAAGAACTGCACAAAAGTGCTTAAAAGTCCTAAATCCTTCTCAACTTTCTCTTCCTGTCTCTGCTTGAGCTGAGGTACTGCATAGAACAACAACTATTACTATGATTTGCCAGCCCTCTTAACCTGTTTATTTGTTGTTTTCAAAGCTACATTAAAGCCAGCTTCCTCTAGATAAAGAAAAAAAATCAATCTACATTGCTATTGAATATGTACATACATGTATGTATACACATATATGTGTGTGTACAGAGAATACTTTTGTAGATAAGACAGTGGCTAATTTGAATATATGGAATTATAATAAGTACTGGGGGGCTATGCCTTGGTCCAGTAGTTTTGTTTGTTTCACTCCCATCTTGGCCTGGGGGTTTATGCACTATGCAGTAATCCTCTATTCATACTATGAGCTCCCTTAATGATCAGCAAAAGGAATCTATGTGGATATGAAGACCATTATTTTGTCTATTGGATAAAAAGCAAACTCATTGTGATAAAGTGTCGCTGATCTGGCAAAGGCACCTATAGTCAGTCTCTAAGCCCTGATGGAAAGGATGGGGGTGGGGAGAGAGAGAGAATTCATACCAATGGGCCTGCCCAGTGGGAGAGACAGGTATGGTCTGGGAGGATTAACTTCTCTTCTTTTTATTTGGGAAGAGGAAAAAAATAACTTCTTCAGCTGAGCTCTGCCCTCCACAGTGACACTAACTATCTACATCTATAAAATCAGGCAACTAAACTAAGTAATTGTGAAGTACCCTTATAACTCTAAAGCCTCTGCTGGTATAAATGGGCAAGAGTAGAAACTGTGGATGGATTTGCTGTCCTGGGTTGAGGGTGTGTGTGTTAAAATTTAAACCTGAAAAAGTCAGATTTAGGTTTAAGTTGTGCTAGATAGAATCTGTGACAAAGCTGTAATTTATATCTCAACATAGTGCTTTTAACTAAAAATTCCTTCCTGTGAAGTGGTTTTCACATTGTTCAGGGACTCTGGGAGATCTGATAATGACTGGAACGTACATAGATCTTTGAATTTCACAAAGTACTTCGTATGGGTGGTACAATGGGCACAGGGCCAGAAGTCAGGAAGACCCGAGTTCACATCTGGCCTCAGACACTAGCTGTTTGTGACCCTGAGCAAGTCACCTATTTACCTCAGTTTTCTTATCTACAAAATGAAGATAATAACAATAATACCTGCTTCCTTAGGTTGTTGGGAGGATCAAATGAGATAATCATTGTAAACCTCTTAGCACAGTGCCTGGCACATAGTAAATCCCAAAATTAAAGTATTAGCTATTCTTAGCTATTATATACATCATCTCAACAGAAAAGAAAGTAATACACATATTATTTCCCCAACTTTACAGATGAGGAAGGCTAAGAGCCTCAGAAAGGTCACATGGGTCACATGAGATTGGATGCAAATTTGGACCTTCCTCATTCCAAGTAGAGCCCTCTGTTCATTATAGTGCAGTATTTCTGACCCCTTATTGTGTAGCATGAGTATGGAAAAGGTCGGTGGGAAGGCTAGTCTCAGAAACAGAATTTAAAGAACCTCAGTTTCTTGGGTATTTGATTATAGAATTACCAAAAGGTAACATGGAATATCTTTGGTTTGAGGTTGCCTTGGATGTTTTGGTCATGAGTTACAAGTAGTTCAGTTCCCATGATTCTGTAAAACAAAATATCTATTTGGAATAAGATGACTTCATCTAGAGATGATATGGAAAGGACTCTGGCCTGGGATAAGAGGTGGGATTAGATCACCAATTAAGTCCCTTATAACTCTAAGAGTCAGCACTTACCACAATGCCTTGCATATAATAGGTACTTAATGTTGTCCAATCATCTTCAATTGTATTTGACTCTTCTGTCAACTTCTTGACTCTTGGGGTTTTCTTGGCAGAGATATTGGAATGGTTTGTCATTTTCTTCTCTAGCTCATTTTACAGGTGAGGAAACTAAGGTAAACAGGATTAAGTGACTTGCCCAGAGTCACACAGCTAAGGATTGTCTGAGGCCAGGTTTGAACTCAGGAAGATGAATCTTCCTGATTCTAGGCTAGCTGCTAGCTGTCATGTAGCTGCCCCTCGTACTTAATAATGAATGTTTATTGAACTGATTCAATATGGAGTTATTTCCTGCACAATGTTGTGATATTAGTTCAACTGTTCAGGAAAGTGTCTTTTGGGGTCCATATATGCATACACCTGGGGGTAGCAGTGCTGCCCTATATCTCAAAGAGCAGGTTAAGGCAATTCCCATGATGCTAAGCCAACATTAAAAAAAATAAACACAGATACAGACACAGACACACACACACACACACACACACACACACATACATACATACATACATTCACACACCCCTTTGCAATGATTGTAGTTCATCTTCCTTCCAGTTTCAGAAAAAGCTACTACAAGGTAGTTTAATCCACAGACTTGAAGTCATATTGTCTTTTAGGCCCTGAGCTGGAAAGAACCTCAGTTCAACCTTAGATGAACTTTGAGGTTCTTGACCTGTTTCTTTAATAACAAAACCCTTACTAGATCAAGATGTGCAAGTATTCATTTTTATTGGCAGCTAGGTGGTGAAGTGGACCTGGAGTCAGGACCAGAGTTCAAGCAGAGTCTCAGATACTTACTAGCTGGATGACCTTGGGCAAATCGATTAAACCTTGGCCTGCCTCAGTTTCTTCATCTGTAAAATGAGTACAATAATAGCACCTATCTCACAGGGTGGTTGTGAAGAGCAATTGAAGCATCATTTGTAAAATACTTTGCAAATCTTAGAGTACTATAGAAAAGATAACAATTATTATTATTACTACTACTACTACTACTAGTAGTGGTATCTGATTCTTGAACTTGAATTATAAGATTTTTACTGATACCCCTAAATAAAAGAATAAACTGCCCAAAGAATTTCAGATACTATGCTCCTGTTTCTACAGGTCTTGGTCACAGGAAAAAAGGGCTACAAAATGTACCTTGTTTAACCAGAAGAGAGAGGAACACATCGTCATTTAAATTTCCTCATATTTAAGCAGAATTAATCTGCAGAGGATGGTTTTTTATGGGGAGATAGAAGTTTTTGTTGTGTAGTGGGGCATGCTAGGTGATGCAGTGGATAGAGAACTGGGCCTAGAGTCAGGAAGACCTGAATTCAAATCTAGCTTCAGACACTTACAGTGTGACTCTGAGCAAGTTACTTAATCTCTGTTTGCCTCAGTTTCCTCAACTGTAAAATGGTGATAATAATAGAACATTTGTAAAGTGCTTAGCACAGTGCTTGACACATAGTAGGTGCTATATAAATGTTTATTTTCTTCCCTCCCCTACCTCCACTTCCCTTATTCCCTAACCTTTCTTCCTTTCCTCTGGTGGCTGTGTAAGAAATCTAAAGCAACAGAGATGTTCATTAGAAAATCTGATTTACTTGTCTAAGACTATACCATAAAGTCTTAGTTTAAATTGCATTTTATGACTATGGCCTCCAAGTTTTAAAATACAGCCTTTTGATTACTTCATGGTTGTAAAGCATGACTCTCTTTTTGCTCTGTGGCAGTGAGCAATTTATGGCGTCTGCTAAATGAACAATATTTACCAAGTGCCATCAAACAAGATACAGGCATATTTCACTGTCTTTATAGTGCCATAGATTGCTAGAGAACATATATATCCTCTTAATGATTTCACAACATGACATTAGATTTCTCTAAAGCACAAATCTGCAACAATTTGACGAATGTCCTGTCTCTTTATCCCAATATTTAATATTATCTTCTGTGGTCATTTTGGATGTGTTCTTTGAAAGGACAAAGGCTATTTTCTCAATATGTCACTGTCATTAAATGGATTTTCTATTACCTTACTTTAAAATCTAGAAAATATGTGACATCTTGGATCTTGCCATAACACATTCATGTTAAAGACATATGATGATGAAGATGATAAGGATGGTGGTGGCGATGATTATGGTGATGATGTAGCAAAAAGTGAGCTGGACTTGGAGGACCTGGGTCCAAATCTTGCTTCTGCAACAGAACTGTGTGACCTTGGACAAGTCACTTAACCTCTTTGGGACTCAGTTTCCTCAACTGTAAAATGAAAGGTTTATACCAGATAGTCTCAAATGTCTCTTCCATCTCAAAATATATGATCCTCTGATCATTCTATGGAATTCCACTATTCCTTACAAGCTAATCTTTTCAACCTAGAGAAATCTCTGCCCTGAGCCTCAGGTCTCCTGATGGGTGACTACCTCATGAAACTACTATTTCAGGAAGGGCCCTAGTCATGGCTTGCCTCACTCAGGTCTCTACTACTTTTTTCTGACCTTTCCTTCCTACTTTTTACCAGTTGCTTTCCTACTCTTGAAAAAGCCTCCACTCTGTAGCTAACAAACAGGACAGCTATTTCAGGAGGGTCCCAGCCATGTCTCAACTCACTCTCTGGCCTTCTTTTCTTCTCCCTCAACAGCAGTCTTGACCTGGGGCCTCTTCCAGCTCTTTAACTCTTTATCCGACCTCTTCCAGCTCCCTTTTTTGTGTTAACTTCTCCCACTAAAATATAAATTCCTTGAAGGTAGAGACTCATTCTCTATATTCTTCCCATTTAGTGCAGTGATGGGCACACAATAAATGCATAATAAATGCCTCACTGACTTCTCTCCCTTCTTCCGTCTCTCCCTCCTTCTTTACTTATCTACCTACCTACTTACCTACTGCATGTGGTGTATGTATGCATGTATGTGTACATATATAAGGACAGCTAGGTGGTGCAGTGAATAGAGTACCAGACCTGAAGTCAGGAAGACCTAGGTTCAAATGTGGCCTTAGATGTTTGCTAGTCGTGTGACCCTGTCTTAACCCTGTTTTCTCATCTGTAAAATGAACTGGAGAAGGAAATGACAAAAGAGTGTTTTTGCCAAGAAAATCCTAAACTGGGTCACAATTAGTCAGACATGACTGAACAACAACAAAATATATGTATGCATGTATCGGCTATTTGATGATAATAATATTTCACAGTTTATATATAGATATATCTAATTTGGTTGCAACAACCACACAAGGTTAATAATGAAAATAATGATATTCACAGCTTATAGATGAAGAAGCAGATTTGGAGACTAAAGTTACCCAGCTAATAAATGGCAAAGCCAGGATTCTAATTCAGGTCTTATGATTTCATGTGCAACTAGATCATTTTACTTTATTTCTCAATAAGGAAAAAAAAGAAAAAAAAAACAGAAAAAAACATACAAATCCAAACCCAAAAACTTTGGTTCTGTTAACTTGAAGGTACCTCTCTCTATTGCATTCATTAATATAATCATTTTGCTTATGTTTTGCTGTCAGCTTCATTCTTACTCTACTGAATTTCTAGCTTGATTCATATGTGTTTGACTGTAGTATCTTACCTGCATTTGGTAGATAAAATATTAGATAACAAATGTTCTTTATGATGAGGAAACATGTAGCAGAATGTATCCCCTTTATGAATAAGACAAAAATCCAGATTTTTCAAATTATAGATAACCTTCATATAACCTACATGCAGGGGAGAATGGATTCTTAATCTTCTCTTAGTGTTTTCATCCATACCAAAACAGAAAATGAATGGCTCTCTATCTTTGAATATAAAATAATTCTCTCTGTTCAAACACAAGCACCCCTAACAAGCATATTTTGTTTCACATTGGAGAAATTTGGATTTACTTGTCAAAATCATGCCTAGACTAACAGGTGAAATGATTTTTTTTCCCTCCTGACTGTGGGAAAGGTGCTTTGACCAAGAAAGGATAAAATCGTGTCTACTGAACTGCTGTTATCTCCCTGCCTGGCTGCTCCTGCCACTGCTGCCCAGGTCATGCATTAGACAAAACTATGAATATAACCTCCTCGTTTTTTTTTTCTTCAAGATCTTTCTATTCCACCAATGCTCACACTCTTTCCCTCCTTTCCTTTTCCATTCTAATCACTAATCCTGCATCTTATTCCAAGTAGATCCTTTCTCTGATAAGGAATCCTGACTAACACTAGCTATGGGACCTTATGCAAGTTTCTTTGTCTATAAAATAGAAATAATGGCAATCATATTATTTTTCTCATATGTTTATAGTGAAGAAAATTAATAAGGATCAGTATAAATATTGGGTGTGGTGGTACACACCAGTAATCTCAGCTTCTAGGGAAGCCAAAGCATGTGGATCTTTTGAGATCAGGAGCTCTGATGGGACAGTGGGCTCTGCTACTCAGGTGTGCACACTATCTTCAGAATTGATATGGTGAACTCCTGGGAGAAGGGGGCCAACAGATTGCAGTGGGATCAGGCCTATGAGTAGCCATTGCACTTCCAGCATGGGAAAGATGGGGGGATAGAGTGTGTGTGCGTGTGTGTGTAGACATATATGCATATCTATGTATACACATACTATATGTGTGTGTGTACATGTGTATATGTATATATGTACATACATGTATATATGCCATTTTAATAATGGAGTTAATCTTCCTAGTCTATTTGCATTTTGATAGGAGACTGATGAAGACTAAGAGACTTTTGATACAAAAGAGTGAATTTCTAATGGTAGAATTTCAGACTCTGAAGGAAATACATGAGAAATATGAAAGAGACCTTTCAGATTATTTCGTGTCAATCAGTCAACAAACATTTGTCAAGCCCCTACCATGTGTCAGGCACTGTGCTAAGCACTAAGGATACATAAAGAAGCAAAAAACCATTCCCTGTCCTCTAGGAGCTTACAATCTAATGGAAGAGACAACATGCCAACTATGTACAAACAAGCTGTGTAAAGAATAAATAGGAAATAATCAATAGAAGAAAGGCACTAGAATTAACAGAGTGAGTTATAATATTTAGAGAAAGAAAACTGTGATTTGGGGAACAGGTTATTATTATTATTATTATTATTATTAACGAGACCCAAGGTAGATCAGTGACATAACACATTACGTTTCAAACTAGTAGCTAAAATTCCTTCCTTCTTTCCTTCCTTTTTTCTCTCTCTCTCTCTTTCTTTCTTTCTTTCTTTCTTTCTTTCTTTCTTTCTTTCTTTCTTTCTTTCTTTCTTTCTTCTTTCTTTCTTCTTTCTTTCTTTCTTTCTTTCGCATTGAAATTAGGAATACTCCTCTTCTTGAGTTCAAATCTGGCCTCAGGGGGCAGCTAGGTGGCGCAGTGGATAGAGCACTGGCCCTGAAGTCAGGAGGACCTAAGTTCAAATCCGGTCTCAGACCAAACACTTGACACTTACGAGCTGTGTGACCCTGGGCAAGTCACTTAACCTCAATTGCCTAAAAAAATTTAAAAAAGAGGAAAGAAAAAATATCTGACTTCAGATATCTGCTGGCTGTGATCCTGGGCCTTGCTGACTGGGAGTCAGTGTAAATAGTAACTGTTTCTCTTTTGACCAGTAGCCCTGAGGTACTTCCCCTCCCAGTTTGATTTTTTTTTTTTTTATTAAAAGGACCATCTCTTGATTCACTTCTTAAAGAAGCCTGTTCGCTGAATGGGCATTGCCTCACTCAAAGTGAGAACTTGAAAAGACCTTAGCTTAAAAAAGCCAAGGTCTCCCACTGCATCCTGGGCCATCTTCAGTCATCCTGACCTATATCTGGCCACTGGACCCAGATGGCTCCGGAGGACAAAGTGAGGCTGATGACTTTGCGTAGCCCTCCCTCACTCAAATCCAATTCAATTGCAAGTCATGTCATCATATCCCTGATGTCATGGTCCTCTTTGAGAACAAAGGACAAGCCATATACAATGACCCTGGGCAAGTCACTTAATCCTGTTTGCCTCGGTTCCTCACCTATAAATGAGCTGAAGAAATAGCAAACCACTCCTGTATTTTTGCCAAGAAAACTCCCAAATGGGGTTTGTGAAGAATTGGACACTGTTGATATGACTGAACAACAACAACTATAATTAAGAAAGTTTAGAACAGACTTGAGGTCACTAGGTGGAAAAGTAGAGTACTGGGCCTGGAGTCAGGAAAATCTGAGTTCAGATATGGCCTCAGATACTTACTAGCTAAGAGACCTGGGACTGGTCTTGCTTTGTTTTGCTTTGTCTTCTCTTCCCATAGAAGGGAGGATTTTATCTAGGACTTGAAGGAAGTCAGGGAAACAAGGAGGCAGAAATAAGGAGGGATAGCCTTCTAGCCAAGGGAGACTGCACGTGAAAATGCCTAGAGTTGAAAGTCAGTGTCAGTGTTTGAAGAATAGCAAGGAGGCCAGTGTTATTGGATTGAAGCATGGGAGGTAGGGGTGAAAGGTATAGGAAAACAGGAAATGGGGTAGGGGGGGCTAAGTCACGAAGGGCTCTAAGTAACAGGATTTATATTTTATCCTAGAGGTGATAGGGAGTCATGGGTGTCTAATGAGGAGGTTGGAGGATGACATGGTTGGATCTGCAGCTAGATTGAAGTGAGGAGAGACTTATGTCAAGTAGATCAACCCTCAGGCTTTTGTAATAGTCTAGGTGTGAGATGACAGGCTACACTCCTGGGGGTGGAGGGGTGGCAGTGTCAGAAGAGAGAAGAGGGCTGTATACTCTGTAAGATTAGACTTGCTGCTATTACTGCTTCACAGTCTTGTTCTGAACTTGTGCCTTGCATAAGAATTGGGAAAAGGAGATTTTAAAAATATACTTTGGGAGCAGGGAGGGGAGTTATGAGCTAAGCTTAAACTTAGTTTAGTCCATCAGGTTCAGTGTTTAAAAAAAATGCAATAGGCACTTGTGGACCATAAAATCCAATTAAAAACTACTTTAATAATTAAGCATTAAAAACACATAATCCAAGAATAAAAGGGATATAAAATACAAATCCCTTCCTCAGTCACTGGATCAGGAACTTAAGAAAGCAGTTCAGGCTATTGGAGTTGAGGAAAAGACCCTGTCAGCTCCATGCTTGCTTCCCACCCAAGTCTAATCCTTTTATGGTTCAAGCTGCCAGGTGAATAGAGCCCTGGGCTGCAGGGCTGAGCTAAGGGACAAGGTGGAAGACCAGGCTCCTGCTACAGAAGCAGAAAAATGGTCCTTATCGCAAATGTAGCAAACGCCCACCACAGCCCTACTTCTGACTCCATGAAGTGTGTAAGGTGACATTGTTCTCCTTCCAATACGTTGAGCACTCAGTCCTTTGGGGACTTACTCTGAGGAGAATAGATCATGCATCAAACAGGCTTCAGAAAAGACCCAGGCACATGCTTTTACACTTTAAAATCACGGTTCTTCCTAACTTCTCTGACCCAGTTATTAGGGGAATAAAAAAGAGAGAAAGAGTTTTAGTGATGGTACAGAAAGGGACAGATTCTCCCTCCCCCCTTTCCACCCCCTTCCCCCCATTCACATTGAAGCCCACTTGCAGAACCAGTGGGGTGTTTTGATCCACAACTGGCTCAGAAATTGCCAATGACATTGAGTTGGTAGATCAGAATGAAGGCCCTCAGTTGGAACACTCACAAATTTTGGTTAAAATGGAAATTTGAAAAATCAAAAAGGAACCCAGTTCTCTCCTGTATATCCCAACAAAGATCTAAAAGGATACCAGATAGAATAATGCTCAAAAGAAAAACAGCAGTAAACTCCTCTTTCTAGTTCAAGACTTAAACAAAAAGATAGCCAGGAGCCTGTGGGCCTTGAGACAAAAGTCAGGCCAGGAGAGGCAGAAGCCACCTTCTGGTAAAAGACCTGAGGCCTGTAAGGGTTGTGAATAGGGATATACCAGGGTGGGGCCTGAGCTGAGCCCTGGGGAATAGAAGCCAGGGTGGACTCTGCTACTTGGGTCCTCAAACCATCAAGATATCATTTCTGGTTTATCAGAGTAACTGCAGGGTCCTGCACTCTTCAGAGCACCTTGGAAAAATAGTTAAGATGCAAGGTCAGCTCAATGACTGGGGTCTCACAGTTGAGTGGCCTTGTAGTAGCCTTAGGATGAGAATCATCTCCAATATAACATAGACTTTAATGATAAAATGATGATGATAAATAGCATTTATATTACTTTAAGATTTGCAAAGGCTTTTTATTTTTTCATTGATTCTCACAACAACCATGTGAAGAAAGTGACATTTTTATTTCATTTTTCAGGTGAAAAAACTAAGGCTGAGTGAAGTTAAATAATTTACCTGAGGTTATGCAAGAAAGTAAGTTTCTGAGGCATGATTTGAGCTCAGGTTTTCCTAATTTTAAGTCTAAGCACTCTATCCACTATGCCCCCAAGCCACTTCAATACCTGACTAGGACCTGTCCATTAGGAGATAGAATCAACAATCAGCTGAGGATTATTTAAGTAGAAGTAAATAGAGATAGATTAAGGCCATCTTTACATTGGACCCCCAGGAGAAGAAGCCAAAGAGAATGGCAGAAGGTGGGGCCTGTTCCTAGCCACCCATCCTGAACTGTAGCAGGAGTGGCCCCTAGACTATAGAGGGTAGAGGGTGAAACAAGGCCTGAGAAATCTATCCCAGGGTAAGGGAGGAGAAAGACCTTGGCTGTAGCACAGAATCTGTCAAGTAACTGAGGTTTGATATATAAACAAAAAGAAGAAAATACTTAATGAAATGAAGGAATACAATGGGTTGAGGAGTCCATGAGATAAAGACAGAAGAAAACAAGTAGAAGTAGAGCCTAAGGAGTGAAAATGGTGGCTGGGCCACAAGGCCTCTAAGAATGGCAAGATGAAATGAAGCAAGACATTAAAAAAATGGAATTCGAACTAAAATTAGAGCTATTGGGGGAGGGGGATGGAATAATAATTGGTTTAGAACAATGTTGGAAATTTACAACTAAGTAGTTACTTCCTGAAAAACTGAACAGAGCAAATAAAATTTAATTATTCTATAATTCAACAAGAAATATTAGAGCAAAGTTTAAGAAAAACTAAATACAAGAATAACACACTTATATGTTCTCTCAGACACTTATTGTATGAACATGAACAAGTCACTTATCCTTCATTTGCTTCAGTTTCCTTAATTATAAAATGGGGATAATAATAGCACCTACCTCCCAGGATTGTTGTGAGGATCAAATGAGCTAATAATTGCAAAGTGGTTAACACAGTGTCTGGCACATAGTAAATGCTGGATAAATGTTAGCTATAATTAGGGGCAAAAGAGGAATAAGTAAGAGGATACATACTGAGACACACAAACTAACACTCATTTCTATGAATGTAAATGGAGTGAATTCATCCATAAAAATCAGGAGGATAGCAGAATTGTTTAGAAAACAGAATTCAACAGTCTGTTGTTTTCAAGAAACACACGTGAAAGACAAAACTCAGAAAGAGTTAAAATGAGTGATTGTAATACAATTTATTATATTTCAGGTCATATCAAAAAGCAATGGTGGAAATCATTATTTCAGCTAAGGGAAGAGAAAAAAAAGTAGACATGGTTAAAGGGGATAAGCAGAAAAAGTACAATATGTTTAAAGGCACCATAGATGACAAAATTGTGTCAATGCTTAGCATGTATGCCCTAAGAGACATAGCTTTAAGGAAAAGCCAATCATTTCAAGGGAAAAAAAATAGACAGCACACTATTAGTTGGGGCCCTCACCTTACCACTTTCAGACCTATATATATATATATATATATATATATATGAAATTTAAGGATATAAATAAAAGTTTAGAAAAGTTAGATGTGACAGATCTCTATTACTAAATGGGAATTGCATGGCACCTTTATAAACTCTGAATATGTTTTAGGAAATACGAATCTCAAAAAATTAATTCAGAGAAATAGAACTATTAAATATATCTTTTATTGAAAGCAATGTCATACAAATTTTAATCAATGAAGTCTATTTGAGGAAGGTATTCAAACTTAAATGAAGAGAAAATAACTTAAAACTAATGAATATTTAGGTCAAATAACAAATAATAGAAACACTAGATAACTTCATCCAAGAAAATTACAATGAGTTATCATGCCAACAAATAGACAGAAAACACTTAAACACAAAAATAGGAATTTTAAAAATCAATGAAGAGAGTAAACAAAATTTTAACAAGATGAAGTGATAAAACTAGGAACTTTGTTTTAAACTAACAAAATGAATAGTTTATTAATTTATTTTTTTAAAGAGAAGAAAATTAAATTTCCGAAATTAAAAGTGGAAAAGAAGAATTCGCAAGAGTTGAAAAGGAAATAAAGGAAAATATTTGAAATAATTTTGCCTGATTATTTGGAAACAAAATTGAGAATTTAAATGATGTCAGTGAATATTATAAAAATGTAAAATACTCAGATGATCTGTGGATTCATTTTATACCTGAGGAAAGTGAGGCTCAGAGAAGATAAATGAATTTTCTAAATAGTAAATATCTAGGGCAGAATTTGAACTCAGGTCTTCCTGGATCCAAGACTAAAAGAACTCTGTTTCTTGTATCACTTAGTTGTCCCAAGAAATCATAGTAAACTTATTATAAGACAGATATGGTCCTAGCACAAATCATGGAGAAATTAAGCAGAGAAATAAAGCTATATGCCACTATCTCTACTGAATACTGATACAAAAATATTGAAAAAATTAGAGAAGAGTCTATGGCAACATATTAAGATGATTAAACATCGTGATTAGGTTTTATGTATTCCAGGAATATTTCAATATTAAGGAAACTATAAATGTAATATGCTATAGCAATTAATGACAAAATAATAACAGTCATATGACTATACCAATAGAGATGAACAAGCTTTTGGAAAAAAAAAACACAATACCTATTTATATTAAAAAAAATTTGAAAAACATTGTGATAAATGGATCTTTGCTTAATACGGTAAGTAATTTCTATGTGAAATGAAGAACTCGCATTATCTTTGAAATCAGATGTAAAGCAACGATGCTCATTGTCACCTTTATTACTTGATATGAGTCTGTAAGTGCTAGCTACGATAATAATGCAAGACATGTAATTTGAAGGAAAAAGCACAGGCAGGGTGGAAACAAATTATCACTTTTTGCAGATGTCATGAAGGCTTACTTAGAGAACTCAAAAGATTCTAAGAAAAACTTAATTGAAACAATAACTTCAGCAAAATAGGAGCATACAAAATATTTCTCCCGCCCAAAATCAACAGCTTTTTATTTCAACAAAATCCAGAAGGAAAAGATAGAAAAAACAATTCAACTCAAAATAACTACAGAAAGCATGAAATATTTGGGAGTTCCCCCACCAAGACACACATGAGAATTATGTGAAAACAAGTACCAACTGGCCTTTACAGAAGTAAAGACAAATAATTTGAAAAAACATTAATTGTTTAAGGTTAGGCGATGCCAATCAAACAACAAGAGGTTTACTTCATTAACCAGATAAAATAACAAATTTCCAAAGTAAAGGAAGACCAGTAGATTGGAATAAAGGCAGGCTGGGGAGGCAGAGGAAAACACTCACCTGAATAAATGGCACTGAAAAAGAACGAAAGGGCCAAACTAATTAAAATTACACAAAATAATCTGATGGGAAAATTACAAAGCAGTCTGCCTGGCAGAAAGTAGATTGAGACTGATACCTCAGGGCAGTTAGGTGGCTCAGTGGATAGAGCACTTGCCCTGGAGTCAGTAGGACCTAAGTTCAAATCCAGCCTCAGACCAAACATTTGACATTTACTAGCTGTGTGACCTTGGGCAAGTCACTTAACCCACTGCCTACCGAAAAAAAAAAGACTATCACCTCACACCATATACCACACTAATCTCCAAATGGACATAAGATTTACATATTAAAAGGTCATATAATAATTCAAAGGAGAATAGAAGATATTTTTCATAACAAAGAAAGCAGACAGAGTTTTTGACTGTCATGATTATCACATTAGATAAAATAGAGAGCTATGTATATACAAAATTAAACAGTTTTTATACAAATAAAATCAATGCGATTAGAACTACAAGGGATAATTTGAAATGGGAGAAAATTTGCAGCAAATTTCTCTGATATCCAGGATGTATAGGGGATACACACACATGCACACATATATGTATATGCACACATATGCATACACTATACACACATACATGTATTTGCATGTGTGTATATGTAATCACTCAGTAGATTAATTGTCAAAAGAAATGAACAGTCTGTTCTCAGGAGAAATACAAACTATTGAATACCATATGGGGAAAAAAATTACTCCAAATCAGTAAGAGAAATGTATTTTAAAATAACTCTGAGCTTCAATATCAAATTCATCAGATTGGCAAAGTTGACAAAAAAGTGGGGAAGGAGTGGTGTGAGTTCAGGCATATTAACGCATAATTGGTGGACCTGCGAATTGGTTCAGTCATTTTGGAAAGCATCTATTTGATTTATAACCCATAAGTCACTAACCTGTGCACAACCTTTTACTCAGCAATCCCACTACATTGTAATCCTTACAGATAAAAGAGAGAGGGGAAAAACTACACATATATGTGTGTATGCATATGCATACATGTATACATATGTGTATGTGCATGCATATGATATATATATGTGTGTTTACATGTACTTTTGTTGTAGCAAAATACTGAAAATAAAGTAGATTTTGATTGGGGAATGGCATGAGAAAACTTTTGTGAACTGATATATATTGAAGTGAGAAGCATCAGTAGAAGCCATTTTCACAAAAGTTAAATGGCGTAAGTAGAAGTGATTAAGAAGAGGTGGAAAGATTATTTGGAAGAACTATACAAGAAAGATCTTAACATCACTAATAACCATAATAGTTATTGGTGGTTACTGATCTAGAGGCAGACATCCTGGGGAATGAAGTCAAGTGGGCCTTAGGAAGCATTGCTAATAATAAGGGTATTGGAGGTGATGGAATTCCAGCTGAGTTATTTAAAATCTGAAGAGATGATGCTGTTAAAGTGCTGTACTCCATATGCCAGCAAATTTGGAAAATTCAACAGGGACCAGATCAGCTTACACCCCAATCCTAAAGAAAGGCAATGCTGAAGAAGGTTCAAATTATTGAACAGTTGTACTCATTTCACATGCCAGCAAGGTTATGCTTAAGATTCTACAAATTAGGCTTCAGCAATATATGAGTTGAGAAATACCAGAAGAATATGCTAGTTTTCAAAATAAAAGCAGGGTAACTAGAGACCTAATTGCTAGCATTCACTGGATTATGGAGGAGGACAGAGAGTTTCAGAAAAACCTCTACTTCTGCTTCATTGACTACACTAAAGCCTTTGACTGTGTGGATCACAACAAAGTCTGGCAAGTTCTCAGAGATGGGAGTACCAGATCATTTTACTTGTCTCCTGAGGAACCTATATATACACCAAGAAGGAACAGTTTGAACTGAACATGAAACAATTAATTGGTTTAAGATGGGAAAAAGAGTATGACAAAGCTGTATATTATCACCTTATTTACTTATATGCAGAACATATCATGTAAAATGCCAGGCTGGACAAATCAAAAGCTAGAATTAAGATTGCCAAAAGAAATATCAACGATCTCAGATATGCAGATAATACCACTTTGATGGCAGAACAGAAAGAAGAATTAAGAAGCTTCTTGATGAGAGTGAAAGAAGAGATCGCAAAAGCTGGCTTGGACCTTAACATAAAAAACAAAACAAAACAAAACAAAATCCTCTAAAACCTTGACAACTGGTCCCCGTACTTCCTGGCAAATTGAGGGAAAAGAAATATAAGCAGTGTCAGATTTTATATTCTTGGGCTCGAAGATCACTACAGAAGGTGATTGCAGCCATGAAATTAAAAGGCTCCTTGGAAGAAAAGCGACAGAAAGTCTGGACAGCATACTAAACAGCAGAGACATCACCTTGATGACAAAGGTCTATAGTAATATAAAACTGTGAGAGTTGCCACAGAATTGGGGCTTTCAAACTGTGATGCTGGAGAAGACTTTTGAGAATCCCTTGGACAGCAAGGATGTCAAATCAGTCAATACTTAAAGAAATTAATTTAAACTATTCACTGGAAGGTCAAACACTGAAACTTAAATACTTTGGCCACATAATGAGAAGACAGGATTCAATGGAAAAGACCCTGATGTTGTGAAAGATTGAAGACAAAAGAAAAGGGGGGGGCAAACGAGATAGGTAGATAGTGTTATGGAAACAACAAACATGAAGTGGAGGATAGAAGGGCCTGATGTGCTATGATCTGCGGGATCATGAAGAGTCACACATGACTGAAGAACGACAATAATAACAAAGTATGTTTTCTACCTGTTGCCTGAGGGGATGAACTATTCAGGCAGAATAGACATTTTCAGACACAACCAATGTATGGGTTTGTTTTGCTTAACTAGATTAATAAAATAATTATATAATTGTAGTTAATTGTTATGAGAGGGTTTTTATTTTGAGAGGAATTTAGGGATAATAATGAAAAAGAAAGAAAGAATGTCAATGAAACACAACACTACACAGTAGAGAGAAGAAGGAAATTCAGAAGGGGACACAGACAGACGGTATTTCCAAATACTTTGTGTAATTTTCCTTAGTTTGGCCCTTTCATGCTTTTTCAATTTCATTTATTCATTTAAGTTAATTTACTCTAGTTTCATGAATCCTACTAAGTAACTTGTATTTCCTTCTAGCAAGACCTACTATGATTTGAGGGAGGAAAAGATTCTAGAGTCTTGGGATGTTTCTTATCTGGAATGAAGACTATAATTCTATAGCTCACTGTTGGGGAAACTATGTTTTTCTATTAGCCTAGCAGCTGTGACAGGGCCTAAAATAAAAATCTAGCAATGCATTGGCCCACCATGGAAATCTTAAAATAGGCACTCACTTTTTGGGGACCATGTGCCCTGGTTCAGATGAAATCGTAAACTACTGCTTAGCATTCCCGGTGCTCGTAACTGCAGGGCCTCACACTTCATTCCACATTAAGCGGACTGAGGTTTTGGAATTATTTTAGGCCCTGAGCAGTGGAGGGAAGATGAAAGACACCATTGCTAACATTCATTGAAAAATATGAAAGGTCATCCATCTCCCTTAAGGCTCATTTGGTGAACTTTTAATGAGTGATGGATGAACTGCAAAGGGTTTGTTTTAGAAAAGCTATGCCCTACAAAGCCTGAATGAATGCTCCTCTGAAACTCATCCAAACATTTTTCCAGCCTCCCTCCATTTTCTCCCCTCTCACTGATGGCCTGCAGGCTGAAGCATTTCCTTATTTTTGTCCTGATTGATACTTGTCTCTGCCAATTACTTTGTTTGGAGTCAGTGTCAGCTTTCACAGGTCCCTGAAGTAAAACAGCTTCAATAGGTCTTGTTCTGGACCTAGGGCCTTCTCCCCTTCTATGCTCCTGACCTTCCCTTACTTCTAATGTGCCCTGACCTCACTCACACATCCTCCTTGTTTCCACAACTGAGGGTCCTGTACCTGAGAAGAACAGGGGATCACACTGTTAATCTAAACATGTCCCACGGTTTCAACCCTACGTCTTGTGGACTTTAGGGTCTGCAGAACTGTCCCCTCTCTGACTTTGTTTGTGGACCTTATCTTATAGCCATCATAAGTGGTAGAAGAGAATAGAAACAAAATAATTTTGTTGGAGGAACAGCTAGGTGGCACAATGGATAGAGCCAGGTCTGGAGTCAGGAGGGCCATCTCTTACTAGCTGTGAGACCCTGGGCAAGTCACTTCACTCTGTTTGCCTCAGTTTTCTCATCTGTGAAATGAGCTTGAGAAGAAAGTGGCAAACCACTTCATTATATTTGCCAAGAAAACCTCAAATAGCATCATGCAGAGTCGGACATGATGAACAAATTTTATTGGAAGAAGACAGTTCAACCCATTTCCATATGCACTGAAAGATATCATTAGGAAATAATTTGACTCTGAGAATTTTAATAGAAGTGTCCAGATAGAATTTTTCTTGAAAATATTTTTTTCCTCCTGTTTTGTTCTCCTCTTTGGACTTGTAATCAAGAAGACCTGAGTTCAAATACAGTCTCAGATACTCAGATACTGTCTAGCTATATGACCCTGGATAAATCACTTAATTTCTGTCTGTTTCAGTTTCCTCAACTGTGAAGTAGGGACAATATCATTTGCCCTGCAGGATTGTTGTGAGGATCAAATGAAATATTTGTAAAGTGCTTAGTTCAGTTCCTGGTCTATTTCAGGCTCCTAATAAACTCTTGTTTTATTCCTCCCTCCCTTTCTCTCTCCTTCCTTCCTTCCTCCCTCCCTTCCTTCTTTTCCTTCCTTCCTTCCTTCCTTCCTTCCTTCCTTCCTTCCTTCCTTCCTTCCTTCCTTCCTTCCTTCCTTCCTTCCTTCCTTCCTTCCTTCCTTCCTTCCTTCCTTCCTTCTTTCCTTCCTTCCTTCCTTCTCCCTCCCTCCCTTCCTTTTTTCCTTCCTCCCTCTCTTCCTTCCTTCCTTCCGAAGCCTGAGCCAAGACAGATTAATGTGTTTCTTTGCCTCTCCAGCCTGTCTTCATTCTAATCTACTAGAATTCCTTTACTTCAGAAAGCTACCATCTTCAGTGTGCCACAGAAAGACAAAAATGAAACACTTTTTCCACATTCATAAATGACATTCATTCATTGATTCACTCAAGAAATACTGATTAAGAGACTACCACAGGCATGGCACCGTGGCATGTATTATGGAATGTGTTATGAGAAAGCTAATCTCTGTATGGTTTAGAATGACAGTTCAGTGAAGGTTGCAATGAAGTCACCAAAGTGACTGTATCTATTATCTGTGTGGCAACAAAGTGTCAAGGAGACATGTCCTTGGGGAAATGGGACCATGGAAATGAACAAGGCAAATTCTCTTCAACAAGGAGCTTACAATTGAGAAATAGTCAGGGAAGAACACTAGCATTGTAATCAAAAGCCTGAGTTCCATTTGATGTTCTGCTATTGCTTACCATGTAGCAATAAAGAAGTTACCACATTATTGGGCCTTATTTTCCCCACCTGTAAAGTGGGCATAATAATAATTTTTTTTATCTATTTCACATTTTCCTAAATTATAAAAAAGCTATATTAAGGTAAACTATTATTATTAGGGGATTTGTGTAGCATCACTTCTCTCTTCTAAACATCTTTTCCTTTATAGATATAACACCAAGATCAAGCTTATTTGCCTAAAAAGACTGTCTTCATAGATGGAGATTGATTATTCAATGCTCCATGTTTGGGTGAGGCGTAGATTTGGTGAGAGCTTGGCAGAAAAGAGATCCTTGTTTCTTCCAGATTCTAACTGACAGAGAAAACATGTGGTTCTAGGTTCTCTTCAGGGAATGAGGTACAGAGAGACTCTGGGAAGAAGCTGACATGGAGAGGGGCCAGCACACCATGATCATGTCCCTGTTTCTAGCTTACCATACCGGACACTTTGGGCAGTTTCCTCTTGGATGAGACTGGGGACTCTCTTGGTTGAGCCAAGATCTTCAAATTCCAGTGGGAGAGCTTGTTTACTCTGCGTATTGTATGACAAATTCTAATCTGTATAACTTTTCTAATTTCTGTTTGGTGTCAGCTTGAATAAATAGATTTATTTGTTATTAACTATTTATGATGGTCTTTGTTTAACTGGCATTAGGTGGGAAAGGAGTTGTACCTTCAGACATAGCTTGAAGCACGCCTTCCTCCAGAGTGGCTTGAATTCAAAAATGATTTCCCCTTGACTAACAATAGTGGAGTTGTGTTTCAATAGAAATAATTTTTACTGTAATACTCCCTCTTTGAGGGAAGCAGAATGTCCAGCCTTATGGTAGCAATCTCCTGCTCCTCTCTTGACAGGAATCAATTTCCCTTGGAAAGAGGTAAGTAAAGGAGACTTTAGAGATATCTACTCATACCTCCCTATGAGCCACATCTGGATAGACCCAAGTGGATGCCCATAAACTACATGAGCACAAGTGTGTGCCTTACATGTGGGGGCAGTCCCTTCAGGGTATTTGAGAACCCTGGAGTAAAGTTGAAATGTAACACACCTGCTTTTCATACAGTGGCGCTTACACAGAGAAGAAGAGATAAATAAGGAGGCATTCTGATTGATGTAAAAGAGGAGACTGTGCAAGGACAGCCAGGTGCTACAAAGGTGAAAGACAAGAGTCCCGGAGAATTCTGCACTGGTGATAGGCAGGAATGTGAGGAAGCTAAAAACCCCATAGGGAAAAGCTGAAAAAGCAAGAATATGGTGAATAACAGAAAAGGCAAGGTCAGTAGGGAGAATTAAAGTATATCAGACTATTAAGGATGAAAGAAGGGAATAGAGAAGGCACTGCTTTATCAAAACAAATGCCATTGAGGAAAGACCTGGTTCACATCAAGCTATGAAGGAAGTTTGGCTTGAAAGCCTGGTATTTACCTAGACAAAATGCAGGCCTTTGGGATCTGAACTCTTTTCCTGCTTCTCTAATCACTCAGTCTCTGTTTCTTGAAGGTGCTTAATTCAGGCATGCAGCTAATTATTGCTAATGCAATGCACCTGCTCACATGGGAGGCTTTTTGGCTGACAAGCTTCAAATGTAAGTTAAGGGGCTGAGACCATATCACGGGGGCTTGCCTCTTCCAGAGGTCTCATAGATTTAGAGTAGGAAGGGACCTTAAAGACCCATTATTCCTTTCATCATAGATGAAGAAATTTAAACTCTGAAACTTGAAGTGAATTACCAACTATTATGTAGACAGTGAATGAAATGATTGGGATTCAAACCCAGGTTCTCTGACTCCAAATTCATTACTCTTTCCACTGTTTCACAGAGAAACCTAAGAATGGCTTTCTAAGGTAATGTGTATCCATGATGGCAAGCTTCCCTTGGGGGTAAATTTCTTTTGTGTGTGTAAAATGAGGATCATCTGGAATCCTTTCTTCCCACCTTATGAAAACTTTCTAAGGGGTCATTCACCAAATACTTATGAAGTACCTAATAGGTACAGATCATTGTGGCTACTGTATGCTAGTTCCTAGGTCATTCTCTCTTTTTTTTTTTTTTCAGGCAGTTGGGTTAAAGTAACTTGCCCAGGATCACACAGTTAGTAAGTGTTAAGTGTCTGGTCTGAGACCAGATTTGAATTCAGGTCCTCCTGGAGTTCAGCACCTGGCTTTCTATCTGCCTTCCTTCCCCAATTCCTTGTATATCCCCCTTCAATCTCTTCTTTATCTATGGGTTCCTTTTCTATCACCTTCAAACATGCTCACATCTTCCCCATACTTAACTAAAGGAAGGGGATGTGATTTCCCCATTTGGCTCAGTTAATATAATAAGAGAATGTAGTCATTTGTGATGAGATTTTAATGTGTTATCAATGTGTAACTTTCCTTTACAAGGTTTGAAAACCTCTCTGATTGAGTCAGGAAGAAAACAATTCAATTGGCTGAGCAAAGAAATTAACCATGCCTATGGGGGCTTTAAATAGCTAAACTCTGTATGAATTTTGGCAGCTTGTGAGTGGGAGAGATTGCAAACCAGGAGCTGCCTGTGGAGGGGAGACCCCTACAAGGGAAAGAGTAGGAGATTTCTTTCTCCCCAGCACTATAACATCAAAAACACACTTTGAAGGAGTATTATCTGACCAGCGTGAGACACTTAATGAATGACTCTCAGAAGTGATATAAGAAGTGAGGCAGTGATGGTAAAGGACTCAAATTCTTTTGGTTGGTTGAATGTGGGGAAATGAAGGTTAACTAACCTATTAAGCTACTACAGGAAAAGAAATGGTACTTCCTCCTCTTCAGACCTTTTCTTTTCAATGTAGGTGTTTCCAGCCTTATGTAGCTACTCCTTTTCTCCTCCCGTGAGACATGACCTCTTCTCTAGTTGCCACCCTCTGCTGAAAATCTACAGATAGATTTCTCTGCATATATGTAGAAGGAGAACAACGGAAAAGAGCAGGAGGACCACAATCCATTTGCTAGGAAACAGAGGAGACCTGATCCACAGATTTTGAATTTTTTTCTGCTTTGGGGGTGTTTATTATATATAAAAATATGAAACAAAAACAAAACCAAAACAAATAAGAATCTCTCTCATAAAGCTCAGGGACCCCCAGTTGAAATAAAATACTTATGCTTATTCTCTTTTTATTTCTATGCATATTCTTTGAGCCATTGTCTCTGTCAATTTTGCAATTCCCTATTCCCCAATAATGAAGCAAGCAACCCAAATCAGTAATAATCAAGTTTTTTTTTTTATTAGAGTAAGCCAGAAATAGTACAAACAAAAACCAAAAGTGTAAATGAACTTTAAAGAACAGAAAAACTTTTGATTTCACTTATGTTCTCTTGTACATCAGGAAGAAGTATACTTTTTACCATCTGTTACCTATTCTCCTGAATGGGATGCTCTCCTTGGTGCCTTACACTGTCCCATCTGGCCATTGAAAGTAGAGATGGTCACACTCCACAGTGCTACAGGGGGAGTTACACATGCAGTACCTCTGTTCTACTCTGAGTTTCTCGTTCATCCCCAACTGAAAGCAAAACTGAATGCCCATGCTGCTGGAAGGCACTCACTTCAAACCAATTTGTGTTTGCTTACTTTCCTCTCTTCCTTGAGAGATTTTTCACTTTCCCCTTCCTTCCAGATGAGAGAAGAGAAGGCTATATTTTCCTGGGGCGATAATAACAGCCTCGCTGTTTTTAGAGGTTCAAGCAGATAAATGCTAAAGACCTCTCTTCTGCTGGCAGAAATTATTCTCTCATTGTCCCACTATGTATGCAAGAAGAAAAAGGTGTTTAATAAAATAATAAAATAGCAAGATGAATAAAAAAGGATTGATTAGGGAATAAGCATTCTCCTCACCTATGCTTTAATGTATGAAACCTCTAGATAAATGTTATATGGTTTCCTTTTCAATTTTCCTATTTTCTGTTTCCCTGAAACAGGAGGACTCAATTTGTTCAGACCCACAGCACTAGTGATATATAGCTTAAGGTGTGATGTCATTGGCCTCAAGTTCTTTCCACCAGTGTGGGGCAGGTAGAATAGCAATGCTGAGTTCTCAGAGCTGGTTCATAGAGGCTGTTCTATCTCTTTCCATGTCTGTCTCTGTCTCTTTCTCCCCTACTGTCTCTGTCTGACTCACTAACTATCTTTGTCTCTTTGTCTCTCTATCTCTTTGATTCTTTGTCTATCTCTGTCCATCTCTGTTTCATTATCTCTATATCTGTCTCTTTCTGTTTTTGTCTCTCTGTCTCTGTGATTTTTTTATCTGTCTTTCTCTCTCTTCCTGGCTCTGTTGCTCTCCTGTTGTCTGTCTGTCTCCTTCTTGCTCTATCTCTGTCTCTTCAATTTTTTCTCTGTCTCTTTAAGCATCATGCTATTGCTAGACTGTATTAGGTAGCCTTCTGTGTCCTCCATGGTTCTCTTGTTCTGTTTCCAGCTTCTCTTATTCCCTCATACCCACTCTCCTAGTGCTGTTCAGCTCTGCTTCTTTCTACCTTTTCCTGCTGAAAGTTGGTATTGCCTGCCTCTCTAGCATCTACTCTGTATTACTGTTCTCCAAGTTGGCATTCAACCTTCTCTTTCTTCTCATGGTTCTCTTCATTTTCTCCTTGAAGTTGTTCTTTCTTCCTAGTATAAAACTTACCAGGCAGAGTGCTATGTTGGGGTATAGTACCATGATCAGGCACAAGGGACTCTGGGAGTCTCTTGGCCTAGAGCTTTCTCCAGTGAACAGAAAACCAACCTTTGTCACAATTTAGGGCTATATTGCATTGCATCTGAAATTGCAATGGATAGTGTCCATTAAAGGAGGGAAGCAATTTCCATTCATATTCCTTTTATATCAACTATCACTTTTATTTCCCTTTACATAGGAAAAAAATCTGTAGGGAGTTTTTGATTCTACATTATCTATAACAACCATTCCTTGCAATCCGGTATTGACATTTCCTTTATGGAAATAGGAATCTTTCCTGATTCATTTGCTACCACCCCCATCATTCAGATCTACCTGATGGCAAATTTCCTGTTGAAATTCAATTAAATTCAGTAGCTTTTATTGAGTGTTTACTATAGAAAAGGAAACATAGTAGTTATGAGGGTTGCAAAGAGAGAAATCAAATAGTGCCTGCCTTCAAGAAATATGAGAGGAGACAAGATGTACATGTAGGATTGTGTCCTGCCCATGTAATATGTGTACATCTACATGGGTTGTCTAAATGTCTCAGAATCTAGCCTACCTCTCTCCAAGGGAGACTGTGATTCCTGTCTTGAGGGGACTAGGAGAAAAGGACCATTAGGTTAGTTACTCTGTTATCCTATGAGAGAAGAAATATAATTACATCTACCTACTCCCCTTGGTATTGCTAGTCAATTGAGTATGATTGTTGAGTTCAAAAGTGCTTGACTTCCCTGCTCACTATCCCTTAAAGGGGAGAGGGTAGCTATGTCAAAATTGTATATTATTATGGTCCTCTTGACCATCCCACCAGCAATAAAATAAGTAAATATATGTTAGTAGTCAGTGAAGATAACAATAAGCAGGAAATTGGAAATAGAGTGTGAGGAGGAATGGAAATGTCACTTGCAAAAACTGTATCCAAAATTAATTAAAGCCACATCCAGAGACTTTAATAGAAGCCAGCTAAGCCCCAATAAATGGCCCCTAGTCTGCAGCTGCAGATAAGTACCAGATATGTGCAGCAAAACCAGAAAAACATTATGCTAATAAGGCAACCCTAAAGTAGCACCAATAACCCTCAGATGACAACATTTTGCTAATAAGGCAACCCTAAGGAGCAACTGATAACCTTAAGATGACACTCATAGGCTAATGAGGAAACTCTAAGGTGGTTCAGATAAGACTTACTTTGTTCCCCACTCACTAGAATTCTATAAAAATGAGACCCCAGACCCTTGCTTCTTGTGCAGTCGTCCAATTGCTATGGGTCCATGCTGCCAGAGTGTCCCCAATTCTAATTCACAGTTATATAAGTGACACTGTGTACCTCTCTCCCGAATCCGTCCATTTCAGGTTCATCCAGGTTGTCTGCCTCTCTCTCCCACCCCATTCCCTATGCCTCTGTAGTCTCTATGCCTGAGTAAAGTGTGACTGATGCATTACCCCCTGCTTGCTGCCAGCATGATCTTTCCTGGTGAATATCCGAAAGAACTAGGGCTTCTAGGTGGTGCAGAGAATAAAGTACCAGGCCTAGAATCAGGAAGACTCATCTTCCTGAGTTCAAATCCAGTCTCAGACACTTGCTAGCTGTGAGACCCTAGGAAAATTGCTTAACCCTATTAGCCTCAGTTTGCTCATCTGCAAAGTGAGCTGGAGAAGGAACTGGCAAACTAATTCAGTATCTTTGCTGAGAAAAGCCCAAATGGGGTCATGAAGAGTCAAACATGACTGCAAGGACTGAACGATAACAAATCCAAAAGAACTAGGCTTGGTCACTCTGAGCCACCTGAGACTCCTTTGTGGTGCCTCTTCCTTCTCCCCTCTCCCCCACACACATAATAGGCATAAACCAGACACCTGGGTTAGGGCTAGATTGTAAGTGGCCACACCTACAGTGGGAGAACATAGCACCAAGAACCCAGTAGTAGAAAGCAAAGATGATGGCTGAACCCCTGTGCCGTTGTGGATAAAGCCCTGTAGTCTTTAGCATTATCGCTAGTTCACTCCTTACTACAACATGCTAATTACACAAAAGACCACTGTAAATTATGAATAGCAAAGAAACATGTTTCTACTGGATAGAGTGCATCCCAGGCATGAGGAATATGTTGAATGGCATAGGGATGAGAGAGGGACTGTCACGTAGGAGGAAGAGGAAAGCCAGTTTGGTTGAGCATAGACTATTGGAAGGGAAGTAATGTGTAATACAACTGGAAAGGTAAATTGGAGCCAGATTGTGAAGGGCTTAAATGGCAAATAAAGAAATGTGTATTTGATTTTAGAGATAATAGGGAGCCATTGAAGCTGATTTAATAGGGGAGTGGCAAGCAAATAGCAAACAGAAGTCAGAGAAGTTATACCGATTAGAATAAACCAGAAAATATATGACTGAATTAACTCTTTAGATGGGATCAATATGAGATCTTAATCAACCAAAAGAGAGACCTTGATCTTACCTTAGGGTTAATTCCCTAAAGACTGTAGTGAGGCAAGCTGAAAACTAGAGACACATTGAAATGTAAACTCCTATATGAGAAGGGACATTTTTTTTTGCCACCCTAGAGATGGTCCCAAAGAGAGTATTAGAACATATATGTATATCTCTCGAAGAAGGAATGGAGAAAGTAGCTCCTTTAAAGCTGTTGCATATACTCAACTACTCTTAAAGTACTCAGGGATGCAGCAGAATTCTCTACAGGGATTCTTATTGCAAAATGCTTCAAATTTGGTTGTAAACTGGGGTTACATAAACATGTAAGTACATAGAAAATAAATGTAAAATAAATTCATGGTAAATTTTTTTTTGGGTGGAAGGGTTTTCATGTGGTAATCTAATTTGCTTTTCTATCTCACACTTTCCCATGTCCAAGCTATTCTTCACACAACTGCCAAAGCTATTTTCAAAAAAACAAAAACAAACAAACAAAAAACAAACAAGTATTCCTATGTTCTTCTCATTTTCAGAAAACCAATGACTCCCTATTGCTTTTAGGATCAAATGTGATTTCCCCTTGATATTGAAAGCCCTTCACAATCTGGCTCTTTCTATTTTTCCTGCTTTTTTATAGATTGCCTTCCTTCCCATACTCTAGTCCAACTGACCTTCGTACTATTCCTCATACACACATGCATGATACTCCATCTGTTTTTCTTTGTGCTTGTGCATTTACCTTGGCTATCCCTCATGTCTGGAAATCACTCTCTTCTTATCTCTATATCTTAGAATCCCTTGAATCCTTCAAAATTCAATTCAAGTGTTTCTTTCTACTTCAAGCTTTTCCTCATCTCCCTCTCCTACTAATAATCCTTCAACCCACAATGTCTTTGTATTTATTTTGTCTATGTAAGTGTATGACAACAGAACCCCTAACCTAGGGAGCTGAGCACATTTACATTAAGGAGCTCTGGTCTGGAATCACACAGAGAGAAGTAGGTTCTGGGGAATCATACTCTTTTGCATTGTCTTTGGCTCTTTACATTGCAATTCTGGAGCTCCAGGGTCAAAATCAGTTGAGCAAAACTTTGGTTTGATTTCAAGTCTAGTGTCCCCTCAAAAGAGATTAGAAAATCACTCATTGTATATGGTAAATCAGGTGTAAGACAGCTATTTATCTCCTCCATAAAAAAGAAGTGTTTAAATATTTAAGCCTATATTGACAAAGACTTAAACATGATATAATAAACTATAACTTCCATTATACATTTTTGGAAGATTAATTTTTATGTAAGGGTGATGCTCCATTCATTTTCCCATCCCACTTAAAATAATTTCTTTTGTCAGATAAGAACACATTGATTGAATCAATAAATCAGAACTGAATTTGATCTGAGCCTTTACACCTGCTCAGATCAACTAAAGGCACCGTGTGAGATGCTTGGTCATGGCCCTAAGGAGCTTACACAAAAATGGAGCTGTCTCAGAATGATATAGAAATTCTAATAGCCTAGAAGTGGAGAGGAAGGAGTTGTGTCAATCAGAGCTGAATCTGGAAGAACTGCAGGAAGCACATGGCCAACACACTAAAGGAGAAAGAGAGAATTGGACTTAGTGGTGGCAAAGAAAGGAAATATCGAAGAAGGCCGTGTGCTCTACAGGTATTTAGGAACAGAAGACCTGAGCTTATATCATCAGTGTATCCACCCAGCAAAGGACTTAGGGAAGTGTTAAGACAAGGTCTCTTCTTCCCCCAAATTCCCCTCCTGGTGTCTGTCTCTCTACAGAAATTATAATATAGCTTACCATTTTGTTACTGGAATTCATGTTCCTAGTAACTTGAATTATGCTTCAACTACAGAAGAGGCCAAGGGTTAGACCTAGGTATAAATGTAAATTTAGCCAGAAAGTCCTACTTCTGTCTCTTGTTAGGAATTTTCCTCATTAGGGCCTTGGATCAACTCTGGTGACATTTATAACTTTAACTCTGAAATGACTTCCTGCAGCTTCAGAAAAAGAAACAATATGGACCTACAAGGTCATTATATTGCTCCCAGGCTTAAAATGGTCTGATTTTTGTAATCAGGGTTACATTTAAATATTCAAAATATGAAACCTTTGTGGGATCGATGAAAAGGCATTCCATGTTCACCTCAGCTTTGTACTTTCTGAGCAACTAATTCCTTCAAATTTCAAATTTTGCGAGACATTGCATAGCTTGGGGCCGTCCCGGTGATCTTCTTCTCTGAAAAGGGAATAATTGCAGAAAACTCTTTCTTCTAGTCATATCTTGAGGAACAAATTCCCAGTCTTCTGCAGTAGCTCTCAAAAACATCTCTTATCACTTTAGTCATTTATGTTCAAGGAAGAAACACAAAGCAGTAGAGGCAGCCAGAGACTTGAAGTCCAGGCTCAGGCTTGTTTAACTTGGCACATGAGCTCTCACTTTCATGTGTAAGAAGTCCTCTCTCCTCATGGGCAGAAGGAAGAAGAGAAATAGAAGGCATTTATTAAATGCCTACTATGTGCCAGATACAGTGCTAAGTGCTTTACAAGTATTATCTCATTTGATCCTTATAAGAATCCTGGGAGATAAGTGCTATTATTATTATTATTATTATTATTATTATTATTATTATTATTATTATTATTATTATTATATTCATTGTATGGTTGAGGAAACTGAATCAGATGGAGGTTGTGACTTCCCCAGGGTGACACAGCAAGAAAATGTCTGATGCTAGGCTGGATTTGAACTCGGGTGTTCCTGACTCCAGGCTCAGAGCTCTATCCACTGTGCCTCTTAGCTGCTCTCATAGGAAGTCCAATAGAAAGCTTCACAAAGATCCTATCTACTTAGTGGATGAGGAAGGAAAGGAGTGAGGGAGAGGGGGAGGAAGGGAAGAAGAGATAGAGAGAGAGAGAGAGAGAGAGAGAGAGAGAGAGAGAGAGAGAGAGAGAGAGAGAGAGACAGAGACAGAGAGAGACAGAGACAGAGACAGAGACAGAGACAGACAGAGACAGAGAAAGAAATGTCAGAAGGTGGAGTCACTTCTTTTGAGGTCTACTGAGTGGGTTATACTTTCTGGCTTAGTGAACAATCCACTTTGGTATATCTCCCCCTCCCAATAAGATGGGATCTAAGGGACCAATAAGGGGCCCAACCCCCATGATACTACATGTTGTCCCCAGATACAATGTAAGCTCCTTCAAGGCAAGAATTTTAATTTTTTTTCTTTGTATCTCCAATGTATATCACATTGCCTGAAACATAATAAATATTAACAAATGTTTGTTTATTGATTGATTGGTGGCACTGTGCTATTTGAAGAATGTTCTCATGTTCCCCTGTCATATGAGCCAATGATGTCTTTTCCAGGCTAAACATCCCCAGTTCCTTCAAATGATCTTTATTAAATGACAGGATCTCTATGCCCTTTACTATTCTAGTGGCCCTCCTCTGGGTGCTTCAAACGATCAATATCATTCTTAAGAATTGGCCTTTAGAACTGAACACAAATGTGTTCAGTTGTGTTTTGGGTCCATATGTGGTCTAACTGGGGTAGATCCTGATTCTTTTGATTCAGCTTGAGTTAGCATTCCCTTTCTTTGGTAGTCATATCACTCTGTTGATTTCTATTGGCCTATTAGTACTATCAAATCTCTAATTCTTTTTTTCAGATAAATTGCTGTCTAGCCATGCCTTCCCCATCTTTTCTTTGTGAAATTTAGTTTTTGAACCAAGTTTTAAGACTTTACAGTAATCTGTATTACAATTCATCTTCTTAGATTCAGCACCATATCTGAGCATAGATCACTTTGGATCCTGACTCTGATACACATTCCATTAACTCTTTCTCCTAACTTTTTATCATCTTTCTGTCTATATGATTAGCATATCATAAACCAGTTATTGCTGCAAATTTTAAACCACAGGGCCTAGGGCAGATGCATTTAGGCCCTCCATCAGGAACTTCCTTACAAAGTAAAATATTATTGAGCATGTAAATTTCTAACTTGTCCAAAATAACAGAATGAGACACTTTGCTAAATGTTTAGCTAAAAAAAGAGGCCAACAACATATTTACCATTTCCTTGATCTATGTGGTTAGTAATCCTGTGAAAGATAATATTTAGGGTGGCAGGACCTATTCTTGTGATCATATACTGTTTCTTTGTGATAATTATTTTATTTTTTTCCCCAGATGCTCATCAAGGATACCTTTAAAAAAGGTTCTAGATTTTACCAGTAATTGAAGCCAAACTCCCTTTTTGTGGAAATCTGGACATCTGACCTTCTCCACTTCTGTGGCATCTCTCTCATTAGCTATATTTCTCATTCCTTGCAATCTTTCAAAGTTCATTGAAAGTGGTTCATTACTCATGTCTGCTTGTTATTTTAGTACCCTGAGTTGTGGTTCATCTGGGATTGGTGACTTGAACTCATCAAGGCTAGCTGTTTTATTTCTATCCTCCTACTTATTTTGTTTTTCATGTCATTATTAGCCATTTTTGTTCTGTTCTTTCAGTGATTATTTTTGCTGGCAGAGAAAAATGATTATAAGGTAGGAAAAACTTTGTTGCTTGTGCCCTAATTCTACCTCCATATGCTTTCATGTTTCAATTCTTTACGATCTTGATTGCTGGTAGTTAATAACTAATCTGGTAAACTATTTTTTCTATTAGGGTGTTAATAGATGCTAATGGGTTAATAACCAAGGCTTATGTGCTCGTGTTTTTCATCGGGACCTGCAATTTAGTCTTGGGATTTGAAGGAGTACTCCTGTTCTCTCCCCATTGTCTTTACATTTCTATTCTTCTTTGGGGGCAGCTAAACTGAATTATTCACCCCACTGCCACCCCAAATGCACACACTCTCCTGAGAGATCACCTAAAGGAGAGAGAGAAGGAGAAGTTTAATGGATTTTGTAGTCCTCATTTCACACGTATGTGCTGATCTCATGCAAGATTCTTTGACAGATATATAGCTGCCTCTGATTCTAGTTGTAACTGTGGATAGTTACTTCTATTACTGTACCTCATAAGCTCCTTCCAGGGTGCTTTCAACGAACAATCATACAGTAGACTCAATTCGCTCTTAGCCCAGGTAGTCATTAAGATGGCATAGTAAGAAAAAAATTGTTATAAAATATTCCCCCATAAACTCAGGGCATATTCTTCCATAAAACATATAGCATGCCTGAGGAGAGTGGACTCATACTTAGAGTACAATGGTAGTGAGGCACATATATGGGATATACAGGTAGCAAAGATAATTCATAACTCCTGGTACTATAGCACCTCTAAGTCATTTCTCTCTGTGTAGAGCCTTCATGTAGCTTCCTTTGGGAGCATCTTTAATACGTATTACATTCAGCTTGGCTTCTCGGCTCTGTACTTTTCTTGAGTCTATAGCTGGCTTTCTTCTCTTCGGTGATGGGGTCATACTCTTTGAAGCTACTTCCTGCTTCAGTGACTATTTCTTTGTACCTAAGCCTATCTGGAATGTGTGAGTTTTAGCTGAATGTAACATTTCTTTTTGTTTCAATGCTTTGATGACATAGCCAGTAGAGGAGGGGGGAGGTATTAAGAGGGAGAAAGAGTTCTCTTTCCTCTATATCTCACTTGCTACCATCTTGAACAGGTACAGAGTTCTCCTTCCACAATTACCTCTACTTCAAAATCAAACTTCTGAACTGCTGAATGGCTTGTTTCTTCTCTCATATATTTATAACATATTTCCCATGTGATGTCAGTTGACCATTCAATGGCCAAGGCCCTAGAATCTTCTCAGGTTGACCAAGGATTGTTGGGTTGTTGGAAAAATTCATAATATCTCCCTGACATTCAGTGACTATATCATATGAGATGGGGAGGAGAACTTCCTCCTTTGCAAATGTAACCATAGAAATCTGAGTTCTGTGACACTTTGATTATCTATATCAGTTAATGTATGACGTGGTGAAAAATATGTCACCAAAAGTGTTTGTTACTGTCATGGAGAATATCCTGAGCAAAGTCCAAAGAGAAGCGGGATTGCCTATAGAAGTTAAGGATCTCAGATATTCCTCTTGGCAAGTACCATCATATTGAGCTTTTTATGACTTCTTAGAATACTACCAAGACTCTGCAGTGCAATTAACAGCCATTGAAGAGATGGCAAAAATCCATACCAGAAATACAAAGGAACATACTGATGAAGAAATACCCACTTTTCTGATTATGACATGGTTAGATAGGCAATCTATTCAGTTAATTTAATAGATTATGCTAATAGTATATCCAAATACACATACACACACATATATTTAGAGATATATGTGTATATATGTATGTATGTATATATGTGTATATATAATATATACATATATATGTCTATACACACACACACACACACACACGCACACACATAAATAGATGGTCCCAGAATTGAATAGGAGGAAAAGAATGGGATGGATTATGTTTGGGAAATTAAATGATGCTTCTAACAATCTCAAGCTACTCTATACCATAAAACCTCAAATACATTTTAAAAATTATCTTTTGTTCAGATGAGGCATAAAACAAGAAAACATGTGCTTACTATAGGTAGTTGCCACTGTGATCCAATGAAGAGATCCAATGAAGAATTCATGTCAAGGATGGTTTTCTTTTGGATGGTGAGGTTTTATCGATATTTCTGCTTGTAGATAAAACATTGTACTGATTGCATCAGACTTCAGAACACTGCAAAGCCTCCTAGAACAGATCTAGAACACAAAGGAGTTTAACATGCCCATCCACACAGGAAAAACTAAGTGTATGAAGAATGTCTATTGCTCAGATTTTAGCATATATTAGGATGAGCACCCTCTAGAGATTGTCCAACAGTATATATATCTTGGACAGCTCTGGGACAATGAGCTAAGTGCAGAGTTAAGCATGAAGAAAAGAGTTAGCTGGATTGCTTTTGAGGAATTACGAGACTTTTAATGAACCCAAGCCTTCCATAAAAGCAAAGGCCTATCTTGTCCAAATTGACATTTTATTTATGATGTGACAATAAATTGTGCAACACCTTTTCCTTTGAGACATAAAGAGGAATATAACTCAGAAAGCAATGGAAAGACCCATGGTGGGTATAAGAAGTTTGCAGCATAAACCTAAGGAGGAATTCCAAAAAAGATCAGGGGTAAAGGATGCCATCAAAGAACTAGATGATAAAAAGAGAAGAAGGGCTGGTCACCTGGCAAGAGGGAGGAATTACAGGTGGACAGCCAGTCATCCACTTGAGGCCAAGAAGATTTCTCGCACTCTAGCACTGTAGCAAATTTTTGGGAGAACATAGATAAGGATGGGCGGGCACTGATGGGTTGTGGTCATTGTTGAAGTGAACTACTGATAATCATCTTTTGTTTTTACATCACTTACATTTCTTTGTGTATTCTTTTCCTTCACTCTCTTATTCCTTTTAATTTTTTTTTAAAGGAGAGGGGAAAAACATTCAGCAAAACCAAACAATGGGAAAAGTCTGTCTTTATAGGCTATATTCCTCACGCATAGTCTACTATCAATGCAAAGAGGAGATGCAACTTCTCACATCTCTTCTCAAATATTGTTTATTCATCAGAATTGCATAGAATCAGTTTCAATTGTCTTGTCATTGTTCTTTCCATTTGCATGGTAATTATTATGTATATTGTTTTCCTTATTCTACTGCACATTAGTTCAGACATGTCTTCTTATCTTTGTATTCATGATGTCTTTTGCCCTTTTTGAGAATGAAGGAGGAACAAGAACAGTTTCTTACAGGAAATTAATACACCACAACTTATTTAGCCATGACACATTCACTGGGCCTCTTCTTTGTTTCCAGTTCTTTGTTACCACAAAAAATGCTGCCATAATTTTTTTTTCTTGTATCATGGGAACTGTCTTCTTGGTGTATATTTCTAGCAGGCACTGCTTTCTCTTGGTTCTCCTCCTACCTATGTGATTTTTCCTTCACAGTCTCTTTTATGGGATCATTATCCAAGTTTCTGAGAGTTTTTTTCCAAGGCTCTGACATGGGCCCTCCTCTCTTTTCTCTCTGAACTATCACTTGGTAACTTCATCAGTTCCCATGGGTTTAATTACCATCTCTATGCCAATGTCTTTCAGTCATGTATCCATGCCTACTTTTTCTCTCCTGAACACCAATTCTGAATTACAAACAACTTGCTGGATATTTAGGATTAGATATCTGAGAGGCATCTCAAACTGAATAGATAAAAGACAGAACTCAAGTTTCCCCCAAACCCATCCCCTTTCCCAACTTCCCTATGTTTATCAAAGGTTTAGAACAGGGGTGGGGAGCCTATGGCCTTGAGGTCACATGTAGCCCTTTAGCTCCTCAAGTGTGGGCCTTTGACTGAATACAAACCACACACAAACAACCTTTCATTAAGGGGATTTGTTCTGTGGAGTTTGGGTTCATTCCAAGGTCATACTTGAGGACCTAGAGGGCCACATGTGGCCTCCAAGCCACAGGTTCCTCACCCCTGGTTTAGAATTTCAGTATAACTTTTGGACCCTCATTCTCCTTTACCCCATATATTAAAGCAGTTGCTAAATCTTCTTTTCACCTTTACAAAATCTCCCACATCTATCTCCTTTCTCTTCTCATACAGCCTACCCTAGTTCATGTGTTCATCACTTCTGGCCTGAACTATTATCATATCCTTCCAATTGGTCTCCCTGACTCAAACATATCCTCTTTCCAATCCATTGTCCATACAATTTACTAAATGAAATTCCTAAGGTACAGCAGGCCTGACCATGACAATCTCAAAATCTCAGCTGTTCCCTATTACCTTCAGGAGTAAATATAGACTCTTCCAATTAGTATTTAAAATCCTTCCAAACCTGGCCTTAATTTGCCTTTCCAACCTTATAAATTACTCCCTTTCTTACACCCTATAGTCCAGTCAAACAGGCCTTCTTCTTGTTCCTTGAACATGATACTTCACCTTCTATATCTGACTGTCTATTCCTCATGCCTGAAATACACTGTATCGTCCCTTCACCTCTTAAAACATTCTGCATGAAGCCTCTCCTGACCTTCACTCTCCTAGCTACTAGTACCTTCCTGTTCTTCTCCTGCAAAAAACCTCTCACAAAACTTTGTATTTATTTTGTGTATATGTATATGTGCATGTGTATATATATGTGTATGTGTACACATATATGTATATATGTATATGTATGTGTGTGTGTGTGTGTATATGTAACCTGGGCTTCTCTGGGTGCAGCCACTTCTCCTAATATGGAGTCCCCTTCAGGACCCTTTTGAGCATGCCCGGTTTTCCTAACATGGTGCTCACTGCATCCACTAACACATGGGTTTGATTGGCTGACTGACCTCCTGTGGCTTTAAAACTGGTGAGACTGAGCTGATTGAACCCTTTTCAGCTTCGCTCTTCACTTTCACTTCTTTCTATTGAAAAAAAAAAATAGGCCCATTGCCCAGAGTGGACACCATGAACTAAACTGGTGAGAAGGAAAGAACTTTTCTTCCCCTGCTCACTCTTTTCCTCGGTCCCCCCAGAGAAATGGGTCTGGTGATGTTTGTTTCTGTTCTGTGTTGTTTGTTCTCAGTTTCAAGTGCTGGAGGTGATCCCCATGATACCAGGGGTTCGAGCCATGGTGATATTGGTGCTAGGATTGGAGGCCAGAGGGTACAGACAGCCTGTGATGAAGGTCCTACAAAGCCAGGGGGTCTGAGACTAGCTCAAAGTGCGTTTTGGACTTAGTATAGTAACTGAGCTAAACTATGAACCTAATCCTCTAGAGACTGAGATGGTGGAGTGGGAGAAGGGAAGGGAATAGGATTATGGCTCCCATTTGCATATTTGTGATTATAGCTTCTAAAGTAAATATTTCAGTATAAAAGCTGATCTGACCATTAGTGGTTAAATGTAATTGGAGTACAAGGGACCACTCACTCTTACACTTCAGGGAATATCATTGGTGGGGGGTAGAGCCATTTGTGGAGAGCCTAGATACCCCCAGTCCCTTTATGGGCATCTGAGAATTCCTGGAGTGGAGGGATGAATTGGTGAAATCTAACACAGCTGGCCTTCAGGCAGTGAGGGCCACAGGAGTTAGTATTACATGTATACATTGTTTTCCCAGATAGAAGATATGCTCCTTGAGGGCAACACACTATTTCTTTCCACTATTTGTATCTGCAGCACCCAGCAACGTTTGGAATATAGCAGGCAGCTAATAAATCCATACTGACAGATGGGTTGACGGGGAGGTTCTCAAGTCACCGTCCTGCCCAGGAAGCTAAATTTTCCCATGTATTTTGTCAGTGAACCTTTCACCAAGGGCAACAGACACCAAAGCAGAAATGATTAGCTTTTAAATATAACCTGAACCGGACACACAAGAGTCTAAAGAGTAAATGGAGGTCCTGGCCCTGAGATTTTTTTTAAAGGCCGCAAAAAGGCTTGCATATCAGAGTTTGAATTTCTCTAGAAAAGCTCAGTGCAGTCCTAAATTAAACCAGCCTGACCTCTTTCACACTCTGGTTACTTACAGTTCACAGGTCTTCGGGGAATTCTGGTTTGAGAACAGGTCTTACTGCAGTAAAGGTAGCTTACTAAGGGCTATTTGCATCAGGCTACCTTTTCCTTTGGGTGTGAGAGGGTTTGGTGAAATGGAAGCCAGAGGGTATGGCCTGTTATAAACATGTCTTTGTTATTCTTAAAGGAAAGTCTCTGGTAGGAAAATCTGAAGAAGGAGGCTTGCTACTAGAAAGCAAATAACTTGGTTTTCTCTATAATTAAATGCAGTCCTCAGAATAATGTCTAAGTAATAAGAAACAAAACAAGTAAGTACCTCCCCCCACTAGCTGATCTCCTGTGCAGAGTTCACAATCAGAACAGTCAGACTGGTGCTAATTACAGTGCCCAGTTTCTCTGTTCTGCTCCACACAGGGAGAGTAATTAGGCTAAATGTCTTTTAGCACTTGAGATCTGGTTTGTGTCAAATGTAGCTAACTGATGCCCTACTTTTATTGAACAGAGTCCTTGGCTTACATTTTACTCCTCACACTTATTTTTAAACACTTCCCTGCTGTGGCCAGGGGGTTGACTAGGATGACCCAAAGGGTCCATACAGACTTCTTTTACAGTGATTTAATATGAATCTCTCTCCCCTACTTACTATGACCAGAAAACAATTGTGGAAGTGAAACAGCAAGAGGTCGGAAGCAGGACCAAAGGAGATTTGGGGCTAAGATAAAGATCCTTCCTATTTAGGAAGAGTGAATAAAAATGTCATGGTGATGTTTAACAAATTAAGATTACAGATCTTAACTCACCCCAGTCCTAGAAGAATCCAAGTTGAAGGTGACTCAAAGGCAATGGGAAGGTGTATGTGGGCACACATAGACAGCAATATATTTCTGCTAAAGATGCATACACAAGAAGTAGTGTAAAGGAACTCATGCCAAGAAATGTACTACTGGAAAAAGAGATACAGTATTATGGTCACAGCAGATAGGAAGTGCAAGTTTTACAAGAAATGAAAAAAATACTTAGAGGAAGGGTCTTGTATGTTCAATGGATTCTCTAGAGAAAATATATGGAAGAATATGTATAAGGACCACCAAAGAATGGATGTGATCTGTACGGATGAATAGAATATCCACAGATTATATTGAAGAAGAGGTGGCTACACACCTCATTCTTTCTAGTATTCATTTCTTGCATAGTACCTTTCCCTCCAAATGCAATTGTTATATAAAGAGGTATTGTACCATAGTGGAAAGACTCCTGGATCTTGGAATCTGAGAAGTTAGGTTTTAATCTTGGTTCAGCCTCTTGCCCCTAGACCTTAGGCAAGTCATGTAAGTACTCTGAACCTCAGTTTTCTTATAAGAAGCTGGAAATATGTGATCTCCAAATTTCTTTCAGTCTCTAAATCCTATCATGTTATTTTATGAGATTTACTAGACATTATAGGGGATAGGGAAAAGAAATAGGAAACATAATCCGTGTATGTCTTTGAGATAGCTATAGTTCAACCAGGGAAATAGCACAAATAATAAGGATTGTGAACACACATGCAAAGGAAAAGGTTAGCCTCTGCAGGAACAAGAAAAGGTCACTATACCTATTGCAATGCAAGACGTTGAATAATTTCCATGTACTACTTATAGGGAAGAGAAGTAAAGTCAGAGTCAAGTGTTTGTCTCTAAACCTTAATACTCTGGCTACAGCTGAGGATTTTATCAGGGCTAACAGACCAGTTCAAATAGGTATCAAATAACACCCTTCACAATGAGATGTTTTAAATGAAGGTTATTTTACAAATGGGATCAAAGGCATTTGTATATGTGAAATTTAAGGATCTTTAATTTTGTTATGAAAAGTCAGGAGCTGTCTGATGGTGCTAGGCAGTAGGAAGGGAAGGCAATGAGTATCAGAAGAGGTGGAAGCCAGGAAATATGAATGATGGCATTAGAGGAGGAGGAAATACGAGGGTAAAATGAAGAAGAATGAATTAAGAAGACTATAGCAAAATTTGAATGAAAAGGAGGAATTTCATTTAATAACCAAGGAGACAACATTCTGAGGACTACAAGAAGTTGGAGAGTTTAGTTGAAACAGAGGAGTAAAATCTTATGGAACTTCAGAGATAAAAGAGCCAGTAAAAATCACATGGTTTGATCTCAACTAGAAACAGGAAAGCCTGTCAAGATAAATCTGATAAATTACCACAGAAGCTTCATTTAAATAGCTTCAGTGATGGGGACCCAGACAAGAAGTCTAGAAATTAGAAGTGGTTCTGGATTTGGAATCTGGCCTATTGACTGTGGAAGAATAGAACCCAAGGACCCTATGAGAACGAAATTGATGTTTTCAAGGACCAAGATTAAAAATCTAGTAGACTTGTGGGTGAAGGAAGTTGGAATTGAAATAGCCTTATCTTTGTATTAACTTGTGCTGAGCAGAATCTAAGCCAAATACTTAGAATTTTTCT